>NW_027361674.1:8780000-9980000 GCF_039654945.1 Dendrobates tinctorius
GTGGAATAGAAAAGCACAGAATAAAACACAATACAACTAGAAAATACTTACGTTCGGGAGGCAAGGACCGGTCTTAAAAATGCCAAGGCACGATGGTATCGGTACTTCGTGCCGGTCCTTGCCGCAGCACCACTGCGAACCTTATTCTCCTGACGGATATCCCTGTTGAAGCGGTCCTTCATCGAGCGCCAACGGGTTCTGACTTTGTTCACTGTGATGGAAAAAAAAAAAAAAAGAAAAAAAGTAAGACTATGCACTGGAGGCTGTGATCATCCAACTGTGTGTGATGATAGAAACTCCATGGAGTTAATAGCATCACACACAGTTGGGTGATCCCGGCCAAGATCACTGCTGCATCACACTGCATTTAAATACTTACGAAAATCCTTGCGGACCCGGGGAGAGGCATTGTCCCAGCCATCCATCAGCGATGCGGCCACCTCGTTCCAGAGCCGCCGGATCACCACGTTGTCCGAGTGCAGTTGGTGACGGGTGTCCCACAACGGGACTCGCTCCTGGACTAGACGGATGAGCTCGTCGTTGTCCAGGGCGAGGTCCTCCTCCCGCTGTGGAGCCTAGAAAAGAAAGACAAACATTAATCTTTGAAAGATTTAAAAAAAAAAAATATCGATAACTAGCTGAAGAGCCCGGCGCTGCCCGGGCATAGTAACTAACTGTGGTTAGTTATATAAATTTAAAATTATCCTCCATCCCATAGTCCCGTGCCCATATTCCATCATACATATCCTCCATCCCATAGTCCTGTGCCCATATACCCATCATACATATTCGCCATCCCATATGCCTGTGCCCATATACCCATCATACATATTCGCCATCCCATAGTCCCGTGCCCATATACCATCATACATATCCTCCATCCCATGCCCATATACCCATCATATATATCCTCCATCCCATAGTCCCGTGCCCATATTCCATCATACATATCCTCCATCCCATAGTCCTGTGCCCATATACCCATCATACATATTCGCCATCTCATATGCCTGTGCCCATATACACATGATACATGTTCGCCATCCCATAGTCCCGTGCCCATATACCATCATACATATCCTCTATCCCATGCCCATATACCCATCATATATATCCTCCATCCCATAGTCCCGTGCCCATATACCCAAACAAACAAACATACACACACACACACACACAAACACACACACACACATACACACTTTGAGCCCTAGATATTGATAAACAATCCATGAAAAAATTATTTGTTTTAAATGGAAATAAATGGAAAAAAACAACAAACATCGAAAAAAACAACCATGAAAATTTAAAAAAAATAAAATTAAAAAATACCAAAAAAAAAAAAAAAAAAAAAAAAAACCAGACTAGAAAATAAGTAAAAAAAAAAAAAAAAACAGTCCGTCTGTACTTACATCACGTCTACCCGCCCGCACTTGGCCTTGCTGCTCCTGCCGTTCCTCCGGTGGTGGTGGCGTGATGGAGGATGAGCTCTGAAAATTAAACCAAAAAAATTAATCACATGTGTTTATTTTTTCAAATCCATACGGAAGCATAGTACTCACTTCTTCTGCCTCTTGCCCTGTCCCGGGGACATATTCTTCACCAGATGAAGACATGCTGCAATAAAAAAAAAAAGAGACATAAGTACATAGAAATGTATTGAAATTTCAGCCAGACATTAGGTTTTTCATACTTACATTGGTGCAGCTTGTGCTGTGTGTCCACTAGTGAGCAATCCTTAAAGTATTGTGGAATCCCAGTGCCCACACCATTTTATCACCTTGGTTCAATTTTTTTTTTTTACTGTCTAGACCAAATTTCAGTCATGTTTATGTAAAAAACGCATGCGCATAAAAACGCAAGACCATGCGCAAGTATTGCGCTCCCATAGGCTCCAATGTGGTGTTTTTGCGCATTCCGTGCGCATTCCGTGCGCATGCGTTGTTTTAACGAGACAGGGCGGAACCAAAAATGCAACATGTTGCGTCTGACGCGCCTGGCGCAAAAGACAAAAAACGCATGCGCACGAAAGCGCAAATATGCGCAAGACCATGCGCACATCATGTAAAATATAGGTGCGCAGTGCGCATGCGCACTGGTGCGCCCTATGCGCTGCGCACAAAAGCGCTAATGTGAAACCAGCCTTAGTTAGGGAAAAATAATAAAACTAAAAAAAAAGTATTTATCTCCATTTTCCCGTTAGGGTAAGGCTGTGTGCACACGCTGCGGATTAGGTGCGGATTCATCCGCGCGGATTTTGTAAAATCCGCAGGTGAAACCGCAGGTCAAAAGACCTGTGGTTTTACCTGCGGATTGCTCTGCGGTTTTGTCCTGCGGTTTTTCATCTCCTCAATAGAGGAGATGGCAAACCGCAGGAGAATCCGCAGAAAGAATTGACATGTCAATTCTTTCTGTGGATTGAAAACCGCAGATAATCCGCGCGGAAAATTCCGCACCGTCTGCACTGCGGTTTTTGATTCCCATAGGGAATCATGGTACTGTACACCGCTGCGGGTCCGCAGCAGCCAAAACCGCTGCGGAACCGCAGCAAAATCCGCAGCGTGTGCACACAGCCTTAGGGTTAGGGCTAGGGTTAGGGCTAGGGTTAGGGCTAGGGTTAGGGCTAGGGTTAGGGCTCAGATTAGGGTTAGGGGTGTGTTGGGGTTAGGGTTGGAGTTATAATTGGGGGTTTCCACTGTTTGGGCACATCAGGGGCTCTCCAAATGCAACATGGCGTCTGATCTCAATTCCAGCCAATTCTGAGTTGAAAAAGTCAAATGGTGCTCCTTCCCTTCCAAGCTCTGCCATGCACCCAAACAGTGTTTTACCCCCACATGTAGGGTATCAGCCTACTCAGGACAAATTGCAAAACAATTTTTGGGGTCCAATTTCTCCTGTTACCCTTAGGAAAATAAAAAATTGGGGGCAAAAATATCATTTTTGTGGAAAAAAATGATTTTTTTATTTTCACGTCCGAGTGTTATAAACTTCTGTGAAGCACTTGGGGGTTCAAAGTGCTCACCACACATCTAGATAAGTTCCATGGGGGGTCTAGTTTCCAAAATGGGGTCACTTGTGGGGAGTTTCAATAGTTTAGGTACATCAGGGGCTCTCCAAACGCACATGACACCCGCAGACCATTCCATCAAAGTCTGCATTCCAAAACGTCACTGCTTCCCTTCCGAGCCCCGACGTGTGTCCATACAGTAGTTTTCTCCCACATATGGGGTGTCAGCGTACTCAGGCCAAATTGGACAACAACTTTTGGGGGTCCAATTTCTCCTGTTACCCTTGGAAAAATGAAAAAATTGGGGACTAATTGATCATGTTTCTGGAAAAAATACGATTTTTTTATTTTCATGCCCTGGCATTATAAACTTCAGTGAAGCCCTTGGGGGTTCAAAGTGCTCACCTCACATCTAGATAAGTTCCTTAGTGGGTCTAGTTTTCAAAATGGGGTCATTTGTGGGGGGTTTCCACTGTTTAGGTACATTAGGGGCTCTCCAAACGCACATGACACCCGCAGACCATTCCATCAAAGTCTGCATTCCAAAACGTCACTACTTCCCTTCCGAGCCCCGACGTGTGCCCATACAGTAGTTTTCTCCCACATATGGGGTATCAGCATACTCAGGACAAATTGGACAACAATTTTTGGGGTCCAATTTCTCCTGGTACCCTTGGGAAAATAAAAAAATGGTGACTAAAAGATCATGTTTGTGGAAAAAATACGAATTTTTTATTTTCACGCCCGGGCGTTATAAACTTCTGTGAAGCACTGGGGGGTTCAAAGTGCTCACCACACATCTAGATAAGTTCCTTGGGGGGTCTAGTTTACAAAATGGTGTCATTTGTGGGGGGTTTCCACTGTTTAGGTACATTAGGGGCTCTCCAAAGGCAACATGACACCCGCAGACCATTCCATCAAAGTCTGCATTCCAAAACGTCACTACTTCCCTTCCGAGCCCCGACGTGTGCCCATACAGTAGTTTTCTCCCACATATGGGGTATCAGCATACTCAGGACAAATTGGACAACAACTTTTGGGGTCCAATTTCTCCTGGTACCCTTGGGAAAATAAAAAAATGGTGACTAAAAGATCATGTTTGTGGAAAAAATACGAATTATTTATTTTCACGCCCGGGCATTATAAACTTCTGTGAAGCACTGGGGGGGTCAAGTGCTCACCACACATCTAGATAAGTTCCTTAGGGGGTCTAGTTTCCAAAATGGTGTCATTTGTGGGGGGTTTCCACTGTTTAGGTATATCAGGGGTTTTCCAATCGCGACATGGTGTCCGATCTCAATTCCTGCCAAAAACGTCAAATGGCGCTGCTTCCCTTCCGAGCTCTGCCATGTGCCCAAATAGTGGTTTACCCCCACATGTGGGGTATCAGCGTACTCAGAACAAATTGCACAATAACTTTTATGGTCCTGTTACCCTTGGAAAAATAAGAATTGAGGGTGAAAAGATCATGTTTGTGGAAAAAATATGATTTTTTAATTGTATGGCTTTATGTTATAAACTTCTGTGAAGCCCATGGGGGTTCAAAGTTCTCACCACACATCTAGATAAGTTCCTTAGGGGGTCTAGTTTCCAAAATGGTGTCATTTGTGGGGGGTTTCCACTGTTTTGGTACATCAGGGGTTTTCCAAACGCGACATGGTGTCCGATCTCAATTCCAGCCAAAAACGTCAAATGGCACTGCTTCCCTTCCGAGCTCTGCCATGCGCCCAAATAGTGGTTTACCCCCACATGTGGGGTATCAGCGTACTCAGGACAAATTGCACAATAACTTTTAGGGTCCTGTTACCCTTGGGAAAATAAAAATTGGGGTGAAAAGATCATTTTTGTGGAAAAAATATGATTTTTTAATTGTACCGCTATACGTTATAAACTTCTGTAAAGCCCTTGTGGGTTCAAAGTTCTCACCACATATCTAGATAAGTTCCTTGGGGGGTCTAGTTTCCAAAATGGGGTCACTTGTAGGGGGTTTCCACTGTTTAGGTACATCAGGGACTCTCCAAACGTGACATGGCGTCCGATCTGAATTCCAGCCAATTTTGCATTGAAAAAGACAAACGGCGCTCCTTCCATTCTGAGCTCTGCCATGCGCCGAAACAGTCGTTCCCCCCCACAAATCAGGTATCAGCGTACTCAGGACAAATTGCACAATAACTTTTGCAGTCCAATTTCTCCTGTTACCCTTGGTAAAATAAAAAAAATTGAACCTGAAGTATTTTTTTTGTGAAAAAAAGTTAGATGTTCATTTCTTTTTAGATATTCAAAAAAATTCCTGTGACGCACCTAATGGGTTAATAAACTTCTTGAATGTGGTTTTGAGCACCTTAAGGGGTTCAGTTTTTAGAATGGTGTCACTTTTGGGTATTTTCTATCATATAGACCCCTCAAAGTGGCTTCAAATGTGATGTGGTCCTAAAAATAAAATGGTGTTGTAAAAATGAGAAATCGCTGGTCAACTTTTAACCCTTATAACTTCCTAACAAAAAAAAATTTTGGTTCCAAAATTGTGCTGATGTAAAGTAAACATGTGGGAAATGTTAGTTATCAAGTTTTTTGTGTGCCGTATCTCTGTGATTTAAGGGCATAAAAATTCAAAGTTGGAAAATTGCGAAATTTTCAAAATTTTTGCCAAATTTCCATTTTTTTCACAAATAAACGCAAGTTATTTGAATGAAATTTTACCACTAACATGAAGTACAATATGTCACGAGAAAACATTGTCAGAATCACCGGGATCAATGTAAGTGTTCCAGCGTTATGACCTCATAACGGTACAGTGGTCAGAATTGTAAAAATTGGCCCGGTCATGAACGTGCAAACCACCCTTGGGGGTGAAGGGGTTAAAAAAAGCATTAGGCGACACGGCATCATTGGGGTGGTGGCTTGCTATACCAATACCTTAAAGGCACTGAGCACTTTTGTAAGTATCTTTTTTTTGTGGCTTAATCTACCTAACTTTGCACCTTATACCAATACTTTATAACTTCATATAGCCTCTTGAATCAAGCACTTGCACTTTATGTCAGGCTACTACATCTACATCTCTACCTTTGGGGGAGCCATTTTAACATATGAGTACATTCTTTTTAATGCTGATTTGCCCTGGGACAGGTTTATTAGCCTCAGTTACAGTGAAAATTTAACTACATAACAGAGCTGATTGAGTCTCCAAAGAATGAACAGCTTTTGCCCTCTCCCTACACCCAGTGATCACATGAGCACTGACAGTGATTCATAATCTGTATACACAATGTTTGTTCAGCACTGTATACAGAGCGATAAGGAAGACAGAGAGGGGAATAAACTCTTCTCTGTGGGGAATTTGGCTGTGTCTGACAGCCAGCTTTCTACCTTGAAGCTGCACAATCTCCTGCAAGCTGCTTACTCTGCATTGACATTTCAGAATGTCAATGCAGAGTAAAGTGAGCACGACCTGGACATGGAAATTCTATGGGTGGTCAGGAACTAGTTAGCGTATTCCTTTTTTTTTTACCAGTTCTTCTCAACCGCATTTCAGAAGATTTTTTTTCCTGTTCTTGGTTGGACATTTTATCCTTTACACTGCCTACTGAGGTTTTGAAGGTTGATTTTCAAAGGAATTGATGTTACTGAAATTCAAATGTCATCTTGCAATGGTTCCTCATGGCACTAAAGTCTAAAACAGTCCCTGCAAACCTTCCAAACTTGAAGGTTCTGTCAGCCCCCACCACCATGGTAGTAGTCAACACAGACTGACCTCCCATAGGCTGAAGATATTTTCCTTCTGCTGCTCTGCCATATTCAAAGTTCCACTGACAGCTTGCCATTTTATACCACAAGAGCACTTCCAGTCTTCTAGTTCCTTACTGTTCTCTAGGATATCCATCATTTAGTCAAGCACCTAGTTATTGACTACAGTCCCAAGCACACTGACACTCTTCCATGGTGATTGAGCTGTTCTGGCTTCCAGTCCCATTACCCTCTAATGCTATACAAGCCCATATGGTTTCAAGCCCACCAACACTCTCACACTAGGCAAGTTGCTCTGTCCTTAGCCCATCAACTCTCTAACAGTGAACAAGTTGGGCCCCACTGGCCTCCAGCATGTGCTTCAGGCACCCAAACACTGTCTTATATGCTCTCCTCTCCTACTAGAATTGTAATGCAAAGTCCCTAACCATAACAGGTGTCATACTGGTTGCACCCCTTCCATTCACCCATTTTTTACGCCTGCAACAGAGTTTTCAACAGACTTTTTCTACATGAGTAGAAATATGGAAAACTAGGATGAATAACTCAATGAATAAGAATTAGATTTACAAGGATGTTTTGAAGAACTCCTGAAGCTCATATGATTGGGGAACATAGTAATAATACACATGAATCTGTAAATATATTAGTCTCCGATGCCAGCTGTTGTCCTTAATAGTCATATACGAGTAGCTACCCAATCGTATGTGTACAGCTCAGTCATCGTGAGTTATTACATATCCTGAATTCTTATATAACACTTGAAGGCACTGCACAACTTTTTGCAATAAAATTCTAATAAATCTTTGACTTGAAGTTTGGTGAAATGTCATGCTGAGAAGCAAATCTAAGATGCTCCAGGCTCTATCCAGTCCCTTTTATCTCTCAGCAGGTAATGTTGCCTTAAGAACTTTCCTTCACTTTTTAACTCACTGCTCAACTATATAAGTTTGATCAAGAATTTACATGTAAAACAGGGCTTACTTTTGCTTTACCTGACACATATTTTTTTTGCATGGGATTATACAGTCACTGGAAGGGTGCTGAATAGCTACATCTTCCCAATGATTGATATAGCTCTAAAATATTGGTCTCCAACCTATGGCTCATCAGTTGTCACAAAACTACAACTCCCAACATGCCCTGACAGGCGAGACACAAGTTAGACACCACTTCTATAAACTATGCTGTGTCGATATGGAGGAGTTAAGCGAGTTCTCTACTATGGATATGCAAATTGCCTCTTCAGAAAGAAAGAGGACTTTTACTCTACAGTGCCACCTATTGGTAGTAGCGATCCTACAAGTCACAATCAACCCTTTAACGAGTCTTGTAGTATGACTTAGGATACAAGCCAAATCAGAATCTCAATTTGCAGACACGGTGTTTCGAGCTGTTGGCTCTCGTCAGTGCAAAGTATGAGATCTGATTTGGCAAGGTGAGAGGCTCTGGACTAGGGTCTAAGAAGTAAGGTTTCTCCTTGCGGAGAGTGACATGCCAGCTGTGGCTTGTCAAGGTAAGGAGACTTATTCGCCGTGCAATGCTCCTCTGGGAAAATAATATGCAAATTGCCTCTTCAGAAAGAAAGAGGACTTTTACTCTACAGCGCCACCTATTGGTAGTAGCGATCCTACAAGTCACAATCAACCCTTTAACGAGTCTTGTAGTATGACTTAGGATACAAGCCAAATCAGAATCTCAATTTGCAGACACGGTGTTTCGAGCTGTTGGCTCTCGTCAGTGCAAAGTATGAGATCTGATTTGGCAAGGTGAGAGGCTCTGGACTAGAACACCGTGTCTGCAAATTGAGATTCTGATTTGGCTTGTATCCTAAGTCATACTACAAGACTCGTTAAAGGGTTGATTGTGACTTGTAGGATCGCTACTACCAATAGGTGGCGCTGTAGAGAAAAAGTCCTCTTTCTTTCTGAAGAGGCAATTTGCATATTATTTTCCCAGAGGAGCATTGCACGGCGAATAAGTCTCCTTACCTTGACAAGCCACAGCTGGCATGTCACTCTCCGCAAGGAGAAACCTTACTACTATGGATATGGTTTCACAGCTGCAGGAGTCAGAAATTTTAACATCTTCAATTCCGATTGCACAGAAATTTCAAAAAGATATTAGAAACTTTAACTAAACCCCATCTTGCCATGGCCTATTTTTTTCACTTTTAACTTCCTTTGTTTGAAAAGTCATAATAATCATTTCTATTTTGCCCTCAAAATAGCCATATGACTTGTTTTTTGCAACATGAGATTTGGTTTTGAGTGACACAATTCACTTTACCCTAAAATGTATCGGAAATTGGCCCAAAAAATTCAAGTGCAGTGAAAAGAGAAAAATAAAATGGCCAGGCAAAATAATTACCGTACTTTGGTCATTATCATGTCAGATCACTGTGATACCAAACATGAAGATTTGTTTTTTCTTTTATTAAAAAGAATTTTAAAAAATTGGTAAAAATAAATTGGTTTATTTTGCCATTTTCTGAGCTGTGTGAAGTCTTGTTTTTTTTTGCATGGTGAGCTGATGTTTTTATTGATACAGTATTGTCATATATTTAAGTTCCTGTTCATAACGATGCATTTTTGGGGGAGGTGGGTGACAATTTTGGCTTTGATTTTTTTTTTTGCTTTACAGCATTTATATTGTATGAGTTAAATAATTTTATATGGTCTTCTGACCATCAATTATTTCATATCTATGAACATTTTTAGTGGTCCATAATCTTCAAGATGCTAAATGGATAAATTATGGGGTAATAAAAGAGGTGAAAAGGGAGGGGAGCTGCAAAACTTGGCAAACCCAATGAAAGTTGGGAGATCAACTTGACAACTGCACATATGAAGAGAGGATTAGAGTGGAGTAAGATTTCCTATTGAAATCTATCTTGGGTAAGAAGGGTTGAACAATACCTAGTGCCAGTGGTTTCTGCCAAATGCTCATGTCTGTTCCATCATCTCAAAAGAATTAGCATCCTCTCTCGGCCAACAGTTTACTTCTCAATGGCCATCTATAAAAACGTGGAGTTATTGGTAATTGTTGTTTAGGGAGGTTTAGGTCCAACACGTGACAACATCAATTTCCCATGGCCTCGTAAGTAGGATAACCGGTGGCAGGTGTTCACACAAGATTTCAAAGGGTATCCAAGTTTAGAATTTTTCCGCTATCCATAATTTAGAGAATAACATACAGATCGATTGGAGTACGACTGTGGTGATCCACCAATCCCGAAAACAACGGGGCTCTGTCTAAATGGAGCAGAGAAAAAGCATACTCACTCCCTCTCCTTTCATTTTCAATGGGACCACCCAAGATAGCTGGTCTTGAGATCGGTGGGGATCTCATTGGTTGGACCCCCAGCGATTGGAAAGCAATTTCCTTTTCTGTGGATAAGGGATAGCTTCCATACTGGGCACAACTTCTTTAGGTCATAACTGCCATGTAGAGGAAGATAAAACTCTTTGGATTAAAATTCTTGGACTTAAGTGCGCTGCCAGACAAATGATCACATCCAAGTCAGGTAGATGAATTAGCCTTTTAATTCCCAACGCGTTTCGAAGTCCATAATACTTCTTCCTCAGGGAATGACATATATATATATATATATGTATATATGTCATCCCCTGAGGAAGAAGTATTATGGACTTCGAAACGCGTTGGGAATTAAAAGGCTAATTCATCTACCTGACTTGGATGTGATCATTTGTCTGGCAGCGCACTTAAGTCCAAGAATTTTAATCCAAAGAGTTTTACGTGGCGGTCACTGTGTGTGAACCGTTGGACGTGCAGCAGGCTGGCATACTGATTTTATATGCCTAACTCTCTCCTGGAAAGGGTGAGTATATTTCTTTAATATTCTGCATAAGTTACTCGGATAAGATCCTATTGCGCTCTTGTTTTACCTATAGTTTGAACAATAATGTAGAGGAAGATGGCATCCTGATTCTTATGTAGGATCACTGATTTCCTGTTAGTTAATTGAATAGTGGGGTATTAGTAGGGATGGGGAGTATGAATTGTATGTAGTTTAAGTTTCCACTTTCCCTTTTACTACAGCAGGATAATGAATATCTTGTTATGACATCTGAAACTGCCCACACAACAGATTAGCTCCAAGATAAACTTTACTTCTAAAAAAAAAGCACCAAACACACTGACAGTTTGACTGATAGAGTTGCAAGCAATAAGTCAATAAGATCTATGTTCATGATCTTAAATAGGACAGGCAGGTGAAATAACTTCCTCAAAGATCAGTAAATGGTACACTTCATTGACCATCGGGAGACAAAGATTCAATACAACAAGTTGGAACTTGATGGTGTCTGCACGCTCCCGGACGTGATGTCACTGCCTACTCGCCATGCTCAGCAAATATTTACACACATGAAATATTAACCAGACGATAACCCTCAGTTATGAGTAAGCTGATATTCCTCACCTTTCAATTATGCCCATACACAACAGATGTGCTCTGATATGATCACGATCCTCATCATACTGCTGCTTTGTTACACATGACATGCATTTAAGTATATAGAGAAATAACCATGTTCTGCCATGAGTAAAACTGTAGACTAACTGTTTGATTTTAAGACCTTTATGACTAAAGATTGGCTATGATGTCTAGAGACATCCACTTGCTGTCATACCTTTCTGGATTTTGCTGACTTTCTTCCATTCACGAATCCATTTATCTGTTACCACCAGAGGAGACATTTTCAGCTCCTTGGGCAAAAGCAACATTGATAACAGGACCTCCACCTTTCATATTGCATTTTATACTGGTGTCCTATGACCTTATTTGCCAACTATTCCAAAATGACCAGGAGGGTCATTGAAAATTGGGAGTTGGCAAGTCGCCCGAGAGCCACCAATTCCTACTGGAAATAAGCATTTCTGGAAGGTTTCTTGTGCATGATGATGGGTGGGAGTGACAGGAAAAGAGGATGTGGTAGGGATAAACAGCACATGTAGCAATCCACAACCCATAGGTCATACCTGAATGTTGGAAAACATAACTGTGACAGAGGGGCCTTTGATGGATGAATCACAAAACCCTCATGTCTACCTCCTTTTCAATGGGTGAAATGAGTAGTAAAGCTGTTTTTCTTTATTTTGGCTTCAATGCTAATCCATTTGTGCCACATGCTGTACATTTATGGTGCATGTTCTATGTAGTTGCATAGGTTGGGTCACAATGTTTTTCTGCTTGCTGATGGTGAGGGGTATACTATTGATTCATTGCCAGCTGGGAGCGGGATCAACGTTGAGCCGTCGGCCCAATCTGTGCAATCCTGCTCTACTGAAAAAAGCTTGTCAGCGCTTCACTTCTTGCCTTGGAGACCACCCACCTGTGATAGACTGAAGTAATTGATAGTTCCCTAGGCACTTGGCCATGCACCACAGATTTAAAAATCTCTGTAATCTTGAGAATGAAGAGAATTTTTAATAACAAGTAAATTAGTAATTTGTTTGTTTCTACAAGAATTTTACCCATTTAAGATGTTGAAAGAATTCCTTTAATACAAAGCATCATAACCATAAGGTGCCTCTGTGTAGTGCAATTTTACACAAAGGTACAAAGGTATTGCGTTGTCTAAGTGATCACCTATAAATTTAAAAAATATTAAAACACATTTTGTAAAATACTTTTTGGTATTACTGCAACTTTACGTCCTGTGCAATAAAGCAAACACAATTTTTATCCTGTATAATAAACTTAAAAAACATAGATCTGTATTTTTTTTTTAAATCATCCCCACCTTCCCAAAAAAGAATAAAACTTCATCAAGAAGTGCTATGTACCCCAAATTATTTTTATTTAAGAGATGTATATATGTTGTGTATAAAACCACTGACACACAAAAAGTTAACATGAAAATTATAGCACATGTTAAATACTGCAAAAACATGAAACCATTACAAATTTTGCTTTTTTGTACCCCAAAAAGGAATAAAAGACATTAGATTTACTCTAATATTATGCCACAAAAATACAATTTGTCCATGATAAATGCTAATGTGATTTTCTCATAATCCGAACCCACCTATCAACAGAATAAATGATTTATGTTTCATCATTGGGGGTCAGCCATTTGCAATTCCCACAGAGGAGTCAGGTAACCACCCATTTGCATTCAGCCAATGTCAAGCATGTGTAGTGCTGCCTTATTCAATGTCTACGGGACTGACAGAGTGCTTTGCATGGCTATCTCTATCAGGGGAAAAATTACCATGTTTAAAGGTAACCTGTTAGAAAAACAGCCATAGTGCTGATTTTCAGGTAAATGGAATTTCAGGCATGTGCAGCTATCTCATGGAAAGTGTGGCTGCATAGAGAAAATGAAGCTGTATTCTCCCTGCAGCCGCTCTTTTCCAGTCATCGGGGAGGTGCCGGAGCTGTGAGCAGTCAGCGCTCACCACACAGTGAGTGCTCTAATCTTGCTATGCAGCAAGTGCACAGAGCAGAATGTCAGTGGAGGAGCAGAGGCGCGATTACAGCACACTCATTGTTTGCTGCGCGGTGCTGGCCCGATGACAGTACATGAGCAGCTGCATGGAGAATATTACTTCATCTTCTCCGGCAGCTACACTTTGCATTAAGGTGTAGTGATGAGTAAACGTGCTCAGAAAAGGTGTTATCGGAGCATGCTCATGTGCTAACCGAGTGACTTCGGCGTGCTTGACAAATATGTTCAAGTACCCGCGGCTGCATGTCTCGCAGCTTTTTGACTGTTGCAACACATGCAGGGGTTGCCTAAAAAACAAGTAATCCATGCATGTGTTGCATCTGTCGAACAGCTGCGAGACATGCAGGTGTGGGGGCGTGAACAGATGATTCAAGCACCCCAATGTCACTCGGTTAGCACCCGAGCACGCTTGGATAACACCTTATCCCAGTGCGATCACTCATCAATACTAAGATGCAAAATTTCAAAAGAATAAAACTAGTAGCAGTGGCGACTCTACTAATGCTGAAGATCCAGGGCAGTTCATATGCTCCAGACTTCTGACTGAATTCCCTGGATCTCTACTTTATCAAATATGACGCAAAGCAGTATGATCCTGAGACGGAGCAGGGAGCCCCTGCTCCCCCTCGCCACGCACCGTCCTGTAGGCTGCAGATTGCTGCAGGTCTGCAGCCTTCAGGATATCAGTGCAGGCGACACAATGACGTGGGCATAGAGAAAAATAGGTGTATAACAGGCACAAGCAGTCCAGAATAAAGAAATACTTGCAAATAATGTAAAAAAAAAGAAAAATACTTTATTTAGACCTTCAAAGTGCACAAGAACAGATATAAAAACTAAAAGTGGGGGAATAATTGCTAGTTAACGGTTCTGTATTCCAAAGACTTCATTGTTAGAAAAGAACGGATCTAGGTGAAATCTGTTTTTTAAAAACAAACACAAAAGTTGAGTCTGCACAACTTTTTTGGCAACGGATTGCTGCTGCAGCTGGATGGTTACCGGACATGTGAACAGTGCCTTACCCTGGGCACTGGCAAACCAGGTTCCTCCACTGATACATGCACTAGGCAGATTGGCCATTGAGGGCTGCAGAAAAGCTGTTTGACAACTTCCACTAGAACTATAACAGAGGCCATATTGGTTGTCACTCCCCCAAAAGCCCCAAAGCTTTATATTTACTGGCGTGTTTGTTATTTTTATTCCTAGGCGGAGTGCTCTTTTAACCTACTATTAACCACCTACACTTTCTCCGGAGTGCACTTCACCTCAAGGGCTGAGAATTTACAGCCAAACAAATATCTGCAAATTAGACAGAAATATGTAACGGGCGGGTCTGGACAGTTCTTTAAGAAGAGGGTTAATCTACTGGAAGTCTGCCGCTTCCCGTCCCATCATCCACAGCAATTGCTTCTCTATTTGTACAAAATCTGAGCGGGGGGGAAACAAGCGGCCGCTTGCACGCAGCGAGCCACCGATATTAGAAGCCTGCCGCAACAAGATACTATAATCCCGTAGCATGCATTACACAAGTTTAAAGTGACTTTGGTGTCAATAAAGACTCTCCGGGGCCGGGACGAGGTTTCCTGGATTCTGGATTAGCCCCCATTATGTCTGAATAGAACTGATTGTTCAGCCAAATGCTAGTTCTTCCCCCAGCACTATGACTTGGAGCCCGCGCCGCTTATCTGGAATTGACATTATCGAGATTCTGGATCACATTGAGTGTTTTACATCTTGTAAATTTCTCATGTATAAGACCGGCTTATAGGGAACCTGTCGTATTGAAAATGCAACGTGTTAGAAAGCAGGAACATCTGAACAGATTGATATAAAACTTTGTGTATAAGGATTCTGTATAAATTTCATCTCATTCTGAGTTTAGGAGTCCGGTGGGTGGTCTGACTCACTGAGTAGGACCGCCCACTGGACTCCTAATCATAAAACAGATCTGTCACTGTCAGAGGAGTTGCATGTATTAGTAAAGGAGTTGATATTCATGACCTATCCTTAGTGTAAGATCGGTAGAGGTCCGACACCTTGTCCCCCCCACATATCAGCTATAATCTCCTCCGGCAATGGCTAGGTACTGCAGGTACATGCTTTTCTAGCTCCATTCACTATTTGCATCCTACCAAAGCAGGAAAGAAATGATTATCTGGAGTGTCAAATATCAGACCCTCCCAACAGATCTCATATGGCTGTAGCTGTATATCTATTTTTTTTTCTTATTTAGAGCTGATGCAGAGACCTAGATCAAATAGAAAATATTCCGGCTGCTTGAACACACCACTAGGGGGAGCTTTAATGCTTACAGCAAACTGTTTACATGCCCTCTAGTGGTGTCCGATGGCAGTCAAAATTGTATTATTTGACGCTTTTCAGGGGATTTGGGGCTCTGTATCAGAAGAACAAAACTCCATCTGCTATAGATATATATTAAGAAATTAACCAAGTGAAAATGTCAGACCTAACCGGATGATGATGAACAATAGCCAGTACAGACAGTGAGGAGAGAGAAAAGCGACTCTGCAGCAGGTCTTTGGAAATCTCCTCTAAGAACTATCTGATCTTGCATACATTAGTGCCATCAAATCTGTCACGTCGTGTGACAGACTCTTCACATGTCAGCAGCCGCACACTCTCAGCATGAAGCGCATTACTCTGGCACTCGCCTCTCTCTGCCTCTTCAAAGAGGGATGAATTAATGTAAATACATGTCATTCAAGTCATAACAGTTTAGACCTGAGCCGTCCAAGTTTTAAAGGGTGGTCCTCTTACATCTTCTAAATAGAGGTAAAACTGCCACTAATCCATCAAGAAAACCGGGTCAATTGGACTGTTTCTTGTAAATATTTTATTTTTCTTTACACTTTTTTTTGTTTCATTTTCTAGTAGCAGCTATAGGCCTTGGATACAATACTGACATGCCATGTCATATGCATTGGTATAAGAGGAGGAATATTACAGATTTAAAGTGTAACTAACGCTTTAATTTTTATGTATATATCAATAGGACACATGAAAATAAGAAGCTCTGCAATTTATCTTATCCAAGAAATCAGCTTCTTTTTCCTCCTGGACCGATCTTACATTCATAAAATTCTCAGTTTACAGGTAAACTGCGTCGTCAATGAATGCAGAGTTTATCATTCCTGAGATAGGACAGACGGTGCTTATAAAGTTCTATGGAGAACTGTAACTGTCATTGCAGGAGAACTTGCAGCGGAATATCTGTGTCGGCCTCTAACTCCGCCCTCCTCCATAGAATTTTAAAAGCACCAACTGTCATTTCCTATTTCAGTAATGGGAAAATCTGTCTTCATGGAATACTGATTTTACCTATTATTATTATTATTATTTATTTATATAGCGCCATTAACTCCATAGTGCTGTAGATGAGAAGGGGGGGTTACATACAAAGTTATAGATATCGTTAACATGAATACAAAGTTGATTATTTTGATATGTACTATTAATTTATTAAATAAATATTACAGCAACAGTTACACATGGCATTTTTTCTGCGTTTTTTGTGCATTGTATTGGTGCATAAAATATGCGGTGTTATACAGTACCTACATAATAAAACCAAAGAAATGAGCCAGAGCATAACTTGGTATACGGGAAATGAGTAAGAGCATTTTAACAATGTAGCCATATCACAGACAAAACACAAGAAAAAAAACTAAAATGAAGCAAATACCCTGCAGTAAGTAAATATAACATACCAGTACCAGCAGTATAAATGGGATTTTGCCAGCGCTTTTTACCAATTAAAATCAATGGGGTAAATGTAAGGGTCGGCCAGGATTATAGTCGTTGCCAGAGACACTAAGTCATCAGTGTCCTGGCCTTCCCTCACAGAAAATTGCAATCCACTGTTCGGCATACCTTCGTCTCCAGGTTCAGGTCCCCCTGGGCACTTCCCAAGCGGCGATGACCCCTCTCCGAGGCGACTCCCAGTAACTGAGACACAGTCCATGGTAGCTTGAACGGTTTCTTTACTAATAACTTCACACAATATATCCACAGTTGGCACATTGTAGATAATACAGTTGCTTTTACTTGCTTCCTCAACTTTCCCTACTTTGCTGACGCTTCTATACGGCATGTGCCTAGATCGGACCATCTTAGACTGCTTCACAGCTTCTTCCTGGCCTAACCTCGCCGTGATGACAATTCCTTCTGCCTGTTTCGCCCCAGACTTGAAATTGTCCACCACTTGGTTTGGTTGCCTCTGGTAAAGCATCCGACCTGTCTGTACCGCTCCCTGTGAAGCTACAGCATCCTTCTGTTCCTCACTCCATCCGACTCCAACCCTAAGAGCAGGATTGTCGCTACTTAACGTTGTTTGGCTGCCGGGCCATCCTGGGCCTATAGCCCATGTGGACACCCTGGCCCCGCCTGAACTAATTTCATTTCTCATCTAACCTTAACTCCCAGCAGCCCCTCCTACACTTAACCCAATCCTACTAAGAGCTCTATATACTAGAGTGCCCCCCTCTAGTGTCCAAAGGGAGCACTATGCTTTCCCTATTCTGTCAGTGGCAAAGCTTGAAATGCAGTAAACATTATTACAACTATGTGCAAATAAAAGCAACAATAACAATAAAACATAAAGACTAACAATGGTAATACCCAGAAAGGAGTAGCAGTACCATTCCATATGTGTGGTAATACTTGTGAACATGTAGCAGTACTGTACCATTTAGCAATGGATAATAAATACAACATTGAACATCTTACTTAACCCCTTTACACTCCCCCTTTGCTTAAATTTGGACGTCCCTGACCAAATACTTTTCAAAACTTTAATATTTACAAGGCATAATCCACGCATGTAGATGATATGAGGTTGTCACATCCGGTACGCACCGAAGTTTGAGTATAGCAGTCCTGTGAGTAAGCTCCCCCTTTCCTTGAGGGAAGTACAGTCTGTCTTCTTTTTTTTTCATTAGTCTCCAGCTGAGAAGACAGTCTCCGCTTTTCCAGCAGAATGGGCGCAACAGGCACAATAGAAACAATACAAGTCCATGGGCTCCAAATATAATGCCTAGATCGCAGTCCTCCAGGCCAAAACAAATAATGTAGAGAAACCACAAGAACTGTTCTCAGTCATGACCAGTTTTGGCCATATAACTTCCCCATCCCTCGAAGGGTAAACATTCGGGTTTCTCCTCTACCCTAAAGGATGCAGAACAGTCCTTCGACACATTCCATAGATGGCGCAACGTGCACTACACACATTTTTTAACAGATGGACAAAAGTTTTCAACGGCATGCTTTCCACGCCTTTTCTGTCGGTTCCCACGCCCTGGTACAGGCCGAAGAGGACCCTGCAGCCACAGAATCCACAGTCCGTTCCGGCATGGCATCAGCAGCGCAAGACTGTAACAGAGCCAGGAGCGGGTTTTCTTTCATTTGGGTGGAGCAGGGAATATTCACTTTTACTCTCGCATCGGCCTCGGTTTCGGTCCCTCGTCCCTGGTGACTGAATGTCAGGTCTTAATGGACCATTTTCCATTTTCACACGGGGAAGAGACTGGCCAAGTGCTGCGGAGTCAGGGTGTACTCAACACCTCCCTGTATAGCATCCTCCACACCCCGGTTCCGCGGCTGTCATCTTCTTCCGCACCGGCGGCCGAGCGATCCAGCTCCCAGAGGCGCAGCACCGTACCACTCCATCCTTCCGGTGCGAGTCCCTCTGGGGCGTTCTTTACTTCTGGCCCTCTACTTCTCAACTCCAGGCAACTTAGTTCCAGCTGCTGAAAGGGAGACTCTAGGCCCCTCCACGACGGCTCCGGTGGCTAAAAAAACTCGGACTCCACCGGTGAAAGTTCCGCTCTCCACCAACATTCCAGTCCCTGCTTCTCCTTTTCGTCCCTCTTCTTCAGCAGGTATTGACATACTCAGTCATACATGGCTCGTCCCTTCAGTTCCCACCCGTTTCCAAGTGGGACCACCTCTGGCCATCCCACCCATTTGTTGTTAGTCAGGGGGGGAGGCGGGTTCTTCTCTTCTTCATCTGCACCCACCAAGGGCAGACCAGCAAGTTTTGGCATCAGGGGATGGCTGCAATGCCCACAAAGGACGCGGTTCTTGTTGTTGTCTACTTCCTCGTCTCCATCTCCCACCAATTCTACAACCGCCATCTTGGTCACAGTAATGGTGTCAGACTTTCTCATCAAATAAGCCAAGTCCAACTCAGTAGTTAAGTCCGGTGTTGTCACAGAATCTTTAGTAGTCAAATCCAGTATTTCATTCACGTACACAAAATCTTCTTCAGATACAGCGACTACTTGCTCCTTTTTCTGGTCACTTTCCAGGAGCACAGCAGTCGCACACACATTATCATCAGCTTTTTTCTTTGTGGGTTCTTCGCATTGCGAGGTAGTCGCATCCTGTCTACACCAAATGTAAGGGTTGGCCAGGACTATAGTCTTAGCCAGAGACACTAAGGCATCAGTGTCCCAGCCTTCCCTCACAGAAAATTGCAATCCACTGTTAGGCATACCAGCGTCTCCAGGTTCGAGTCCCCCTGGGCATTTCCCAAGCGGCGATGGCCCCTGTCCGAGGCGACTCCCAGTAACTGAGACACAGTCCATGGTAGCTTGAACGGTTTCTTTACTGATAATTTCACACCATATATCCACAGCTGGCCAATTGTAGATAACACATTTGTCTTTACTTGCTTCCTCAACTTTCCCAGCTTCTTCCTGGCCTAACCTTGCCATGATGACAATTCCTTCTGCATGTTTCGCCCCAGACTTGAATCATCCACCACCTGGTTTGGTTGCCTCTGGTAAAGCATCCAACCTGTCTGTACCGCTCCCTGCGAAGCTACAGCATCCTTCTGTTCCTCACTCCATCCCACTCCCGCCCTAAGAGCGTCCGCCCAGGCTACAAGTCGCCACATCTTCTCTACTGCTTTGGTCCACTAAACTGATGTTCAATGTATGTGGGTAAATTAAATTGTTGCTGCTTAATGTTGTGTGACTTCCAAGATGTCCTGGGCCAATAGCCCAAGTGGATACTTCGGGCACCCTGGCCCCATCTGAACTAACTTCCTTTCTCATCTAACCTTAACTCCCGACAGCCTCCTACACTTAACCCTATCCTACTAAGAGCTCTATATACTAGAGTGCCCCCCTCTAGTGTCCAAAAGGAGCACTACTCTTTCCCTATTCTGTCAACGGCAAAGCTTGAAATGCAGTGAACATTATTAGAACTATGTGCAAATAAAAGCCACAATAACAATAAAACATAAAGACTAACAATGGTAATACCCAGAAAGGAGTAGCAGTACCATTCCATATGTGTGGTAATATATGGGAACATGTAGCAGTACCATTTAGCAATGGATAATAAATACAACATTGACCATCTTACTTAACCCTGTTACATAAGAACGAGGCAAAAGCAGATGTAAAATTGCAACAAAAATGCATGTACTGTACGCAGCATTTTTCCTGGCACTACACTGGCTTTTGGTGTAGGAAAAAAATGACGTGACCACACACACTCTTAAAAAGGACTTGTCATCAGATCAGAAGTGGCCAGTTTTTGCTTTCTTTTTACTGTATACTCAGGGTTTTTTTTAATCCACTATTTATATCACATCACCTACTTCCCTTAAAAACTGGACCACCAAAATATGATTGTGATACATTCGCAATATCAAAAATACATTAGGCTATGTGCACACGATCCGGAAGTGGCAACGCTTTTGATGCAGATCATGTTCACTGCATCCAAAGCGCTGCTGTCTATTAAACGCAGGTAGATCCGCATGTGTTCACTGAACCGTGTGGACTCACAGCATCCATTACAGTCTATTGGTGAAATTCCTCAAGAGAGATTAACATGCTGCGGTCTGGAGAGACGCGCCGCATGTCCGTCTCCACAGGTGAGCCGCGGGTGTCTGTGGATGCATAGTGGACATGGGATTTCTCGAAATCTCATCCACTATGCTGTAACATCTGGCCACTGCGGGTTAGACACTGCAGTAGTATGCAGCATCCAACACCCAGAGTTTACTGATAATGTTCATATACCCTCAGTCGTGGAAACACTTCAACCTGTCATTCATAGAGAGGGTAAACATCCCCAAAATAATAATATCCTCTTTATTATATCTGTTGCAATCCCTCCCAATCTATGTGAAATACCAAGATGAAAAACAACTTTACTTTTTGTATTGCACATTCATTTGGGGAGGAAAGAAGGCAAAAATACCGTACCACATCCATCGACAGCCGAGACTAAACGCAGATCTCAATAATGCCAGTCCCCACCACACATAAGAGATTGGATACAATGTTCTTCATACTGTATCTGGAAATATCTTCAGCAATTATTTTTCCCAATTGTATCCTTCCTACCTTTTGCTCAAAGCAACAACAGGGAACAGAGGCTGCGTTCACTGCCACAGCCTCTGCCCCCTCCTTGAAACGTAGTGTCATCAGTGATGTCCGTTTCAGTGGCTGGAATAGTTCCTGCTCTACTAAGCATGCATCAGTTATCAATTCAGATATATGTGCAATAGGATCTTGTCACTTTTCAATATGCACAGTGACAGTGTGCTCCCTCGCAGACTCTGGTCATAACTAATTAGCCAGAAAGAGAGCGCACTGTGAGTGCATGCTGTAAGAAGAATAGCTGGCAGGTTGGAAAAGCAGAGATCACTGCCACTCCCCCAAATGACCACCCCTTTATCTTGTTTTCACCGCACAACCCTTTATAACCTATTGATAGGTGATAAAATACTGATCAATAGTGGTCCAAGCACTGGAACCCGCACGTACTGGGAATACAGAAGATTTTATCCTCATGATCAACTAATGATCCATTCATTTCCTATAGCGCTGCTAGAATAAGCCGAGTGCAGCATTTGGCAGACCCATAAAAAATGAATTAAGCGACAGTGGAACTTGTGAACTGGTGCTCCATTCTTATAGGGGTAAGACCCCCACTGATCAGCAAGTTATCACCTGTCCTGTGGATAGGTGATAACTTGTTTTCACTGGACAACCCCTTTAATGCCTACAAGAATTCTATTCTGATCGTAGGTATGTGTTTGTCACACAATACTTGGTCCAGAGTACTCTGCTTAGCTATGGCTGGGCCAGTTTAACCTATGTAGATAATGATATACATGCAGTTAAAAAGAAGCATATTTTTAGATCTTAGAATCATACATTTCACGGCAGCCATTATTTAGTATGGAAACATGTGTCCCCTACTTCTAAAAACGTTTCCTAGAAAAATTGTCCTTTATAATAAAAATTAATAGAATCTCGACCCTTATTCACATTGAGGTCATTTTTGACGCATGGTAAGGTTTTAATATTAGAGACAGTATGGGATGTCCCGATTTGGGTACACCTTGATGCAGTGGGATGCCTTTTACACTTTTTTTTTAATCAAAATACGTGTTTAATAAGTACTCCATGTTATTTTTATGTAATATTACATTTTACTTACAGTAGGCTATTTGATTTTTTTTTTTTTGCTTCTATGTTGGGTTTAGTATATCTTATTTGATATCTTCAAAACCATAACAACCTACACAAAAATGTACCCGGTATATCATCATTTATAATAAGCCTTAATGTATTTGTGTAAAAAAAAGGCACCAGCATTAAGTTCAACATGCCCCTTCAAAAATCAAAACCTTGTAGAGCTAGACCGAGAAGATGAAATATAAATCATAACAACCAGAATGCATAGAAAAGTAGAAAAAATATATATTATTTTGGTATACAAGGAGAAAACTGCCCCTGTCCTAAAGACATTAGGTCTTTGAGTTGATCCACTAGACTTGTCACTGTCATGATATATGACATTTCTGGATTGCATGCTGCCAGTCAGGGTCTGTATAGCTCATTGCTTATGTGAGTAGGACTCCTCGGGCCCACCAAAAGAAATGTTTCTGAAGGTCCACGCTCCCATCTATACAGGACATGTACATTTTCACTTTGGATTGCATCATAATTTTTGATATCACTGTACACACATGACATATCATGCAGTAAAAAAAGATCCTCATGGTAAGTGCTTTGCTCCAAGTCGAGTTGTCTTCTGCTGGACCCATCGGAGTTTTGGCTTCCCGGAGTATCCTCTGGTAGATTGGTAGGCATTTAGTTGCCTACAACAGAATTATTGTTGGTGTATTACCAATTCATGCAAGGATAAGCTATATGTACAAGAATAGCAATAAAATATAGGAGCAGTGCTACTTGATCAGTTGCTGTCACCAAGATCTGCAAGAATTGTACACTTTTTCTTAAAACGCATGACTCAAAAATGAATGGGACCACAAAGTGATTAATCTACACAGAAATTTTGCACCGATGATCAGATCCCCTGAAGTGCCACCATAGGGCGAAAGAAGCATTACCCAGTACCCATTGTTATTAATATGCAGTCCATGTAATGCATGGACATGTTGATGAAGATGAAAACAGTTTTTGAAGCCCATGCTATGGATTTTTATGTGAAAGAAGAAGTAATGTTTTCTAACCCAAAATGTCCTAATAGGGTCCAGAAGTTCTGTTAATTGTCAACATTTGTTAAAATGATTGACTGGGAACTGCCCTCTGTCCCAGAAATTAGGTCAGAGACCAGTGGGGTGTGTTGGGTGGCCACCGTTTCTAGATGACCTGCTCAGACCAGTGAGGTGTATTGGGTGGCCACCAAGTTTCTTGATGACCTGCTCAGACCAATGGGGTGTGTTGAGTGGCCACCAAGTTTCTAGATGCCCTGCTCTGAAGAGTGTTCAAGCTTGGTGCTCCCAAGTATGCTAAATTATTAGACTTTTTATCTAAACTTTATTATTATCTCACATTATATAAATATTATTTTGAATATGTTTTCCTCAATAATGGCCTGCTAATTATTCTTTTTACTGTTTGCAATCCTGTAGTTTACCTGCTTTTCTGTAGATAGGCCTGGGGTCTGACAAAAAAAAGACATTTGATGGACAGATGAGTGGAATCACTCTGTCTGGAGCTTTTAAGGTCAAGCTAATAAGGTCACTTCATGAACCATAACTGATCCAAACAGATTAGCAGTGATAAATGATGTGTTCATATCATGTACAAACAGCAATGCCATCCTCAATCATACCCACAAAGGGGTGTTTAAAGGAATGGAGCGCTACAGCATTCCAATTTAGCTAAGTTCCGTTTGAGTTTTCTTTTAAATGAAAATGAAGATAAGGCAGTCATTTAGGATTTTTTTTCTTAATACATGAACTTATATAACATGGAGCAAATATCAGTAATAATGAAATATCAACTTTGGAGGGACAACAGGTGCCCTGAATGACATCAATCCCCAGAATTACTTTTACATGGATAATGTCCAATGTTTCAGAAAGAGCGTCCCTGAGGGCATTAATAGAATAAATTAGGCCTTATGTAACGTTATGGACATTCTTCCTCTACTGGAGCCCAACAGTAAGTTTTCTAAGTTGGAGGAAACAGAATGTGCAGTTTTCTGTTGATCCGCAGTGGAAAGTCTCATCCATTGATATGTACCCTTAAAAGAAAAATGGATCCATGACTTCATGAGTTTTATGTAAAATTTTCACCTTACCAAGGCTACATTTGTCATAGTTTTGTTCTTCACTTAAAGCAGTGAAAGCCAATGTGGTCTTCCGCTGTTCAAGGTATCTTCAAGGTTTGGAGCTACATCAAGACTATGTTTAAGGTTGCTTTTCTGATCACTCATCATAATCATTACAGCTCTGGTCTCTCTGGTTGAACAAGTCTAATCTTTTCCCACCAATCTCTAACATTAAGAAAATGGTTCTCATTGGATATTTTTGTTAGCTCAACCCAACCACTGATGACATCCAACTGTCCAATCAATTTCTTTCCACTCTGGTATTGGTCTAGACAACACCATTTTTTTGTTGTTGGTATAACCTAAGCTCCACCACATTACCAAAATGTATGAATGAGGCCTTTGGCAACTTGTCTTGAGTTATGCACCATAGTTCTATGGCCCAAAAGTAGTTTTGTATTTAAGACTGAAGCTTGAACTTTATTCCACAGTTCGCTTGCATAACAGTAACTCAGATGGGCCACCCACCTTGTGTACCCTACAGCGATGTTTCGCTACACGTTGTGATAAAGGAACATTCAACATGAATATTGCTTTCAACAATGTGCTTAATTGTTGCCTAATTTAATTTCATAAGATGGAAATATACTTAGTGAGATTACGACACAAGTACAAAAGCTGGTGAAGTTGTAAAAGCCTATTATACTGTGTGTACACATATGCATGCTTGTGTACATTTCCTATGAACTTTATTGTTTCAAGTCCAAATCTGTTATTAGTTGTGCTCTGATAAGATGGATAAAGTAGTAATCTTTTCATTTATATCCTAGAAACTGGAGGTGAAACTACATTTTAAGCACCATCTCCAGCTATTATACATCCTTCATTCGAAAAACATTTGAATCTTTGTATATACATTGCATTACTTATCTTGTACTGACACTGTATTATATTCAGTGTAATAGTCCAGAGCTAAATTCATACTTCTGCACACTACAGAGCAGTAGAGTAACTTGAAGCTTGTGGGTCTCAATGCAAAATCTCCAACAGAGCTCCCAACCATCACGGACCTTTAGTAAAATTGGTCTTCTCCTATGGGCCAAAGATATATCTTAGGAACCCCTTGTCATGATCCCAGTGCGGGTTTGACCAGCACTCTTGGGATTAATGTCTGGAACCAGTGCTGGTGGACCTCCACTTCTGGAGTTAAATGTTATGATCTCAGTGCAGGCTGTTATCTGCACACCTGGGGCTTATTATTGTGGCCTCTCCTTGGTTCTGGGAAAGCTTTTTATAGCCTCAGGAAGCTCCAATCCCCATCAGTTACACTTTCGCCCTTGGCAGAGTGTGTTGATCCCTGAGTGTGTTTGTGCTGTGTTCTTGTTTGCCTGATACTTTGGTTTTGATTCGGTCTGTTCTCTGGATACTGCTTGTTGGATTCTGCTTGGTATCTTCTATGTCTGTTTGGCTTTGACCACTGCCTGGCCCCGACTATCCGTTCTGTCTCATCCCTGGTACTGTACTGCTATCTCTGTGTATGACCTCCGTTTGTCTGACCTGAGCATTCCTGTTGTTGTGTCCTGCCGATCTCTGGCAGCAGGATGCTAAACCCCGCCCCTTGCAGTTACATGACCGTAGGTCCTTCACTGCTTGATAACTTCAGCGTCTCCAGGTCCTGTTTGCCTGAGCTCCCCGGCCGTATCTGACCCCGGGGCCCCCTGCAGTGTGGGTGAGTCCCTGCTCAGCGGTGGCTGCACGCCGATGCTGACAGGACTGTGACATTAAAACTGACTATTAAGTTTTTGGGGTTTTTTTGTGCAGAGAATTATGGATCCCATACAGTCTCTGGCTGAACAGATGAAAAATCTGAGTCAGATGTTTCAGGGTTTATCTCTGGAGCAGCAAGCTCTTGCTCGTTCTCAGCAGCAGGTTTCTGAGGCAGTGCGGGGGGCTTTATCTGCTGGGTCTCTGGGGGCTGGGGCGAGTGATGTTCTGGTGTCCCCGGAACCACCTATTAAACTGCCTGACTTCTTTTTTGGGAACAAAAAGGAGTTCAGGATCTTCATGGTGGGATGCAAACTTTTTTTTAGTTTGAGACCACATTCCTCTGGGGATGAAAGCCAGAAGGTAGAGGTCATTATGTCCTCATTAAGAGGGTCCCCACAAGCTTGGGCTTTTTCCCTTCCTCCCACTGCCCCGGAGAGAGTGCCGGTGAATGCATTTTTTGAGGCCCACGACCACATATATGATGAGCCGGACCGAGTACGATTGGCAGAGGACATAGTTATGAGTGTCTTTCAGGGGAAACACTCGGCTTAGTGGTTTTGTACTGAATTTCGCCGCTGGGCCGCAGAGGTCTCTTGGGACGACGCCGCGCTTCGAGGACTCTTTCGCAGAGGCTTGTCCGAGCGGCTGCAGGATGTCTTGGCATTACATCCCCCACCTAACTCTGTCGAGGACGCCATTACCCAGGCCATCCGGATGGACCGCAGGTTGTGGGCCAGGGGGGTGATGCAGGTGGAGACTCCATTGTACCCCAGTGGAAAAGAGACTGTCTCTGAGCTCATGGATGTAGGCGCTCTCTCCCTGAAGGATAAGGAGAGGAAACGCCAGAGGGAAAAACAGTTATGCTTCTACTGCGGTAAAACGGGACATAAGAAAAGGGAGTGTCCTGATTGCCCATCCTCGACCCGGTCGGCGGGAAATGACTAGGTCTGGGTAGTCAGCGGGGAGACTACTCAGACCCTCAGGTACCCTTTTCCTCATTTTCTAAGCTTTTGCTCCATGTGGAACTGTTAGTGGATGGTTGTTCTTTTTCCTCTACAGCCTTCGTGGACTGCGGATCATCCATCAGCTAGGCTCAAGGTTCCGATCAAGGTGGTGGCCATTGACTCCTCCTCCCTCATTAAAGAGGTAATTCTCTTTATGTCTGACTTATTTTCCCTCAGAGTGGACGCTACTCATGTGGAAAACTTAAGTTGCTTGGTTCTGGACAATCTACCAGCAGGGTTGGTGTTGGGCATGCCCTGGTTACAACGTTATAACCCAGTCATTAACTGGAAAATGGGGGAGATTGTTCAATGGGGGTTTAATGATTCTAAGTTATGTGATAAATCTGCACTGCTGGTTGAACCTGCTAAATCTGTGTCTGTGTCATCTGTCGAGCTGGAAGGTATTCCGGAGTACCTGAAAGACTTCGAAGATGCATTCTCTGAAAGTGAGGCCGAGACGTTGCCGCCCCATAGACCCTTTGACTGCGCTATCGAGCTAGTCCCGGGGGCTAAATTGCCTAAAGCCCGTCTGTTTAATTTATCTGGCCCTGAGCACTTACCTATGAAGGATTACATTGCTGAGAGTCTTCGCAAGGGACACATACGTCTCTGAGTCTCACCTGTGGCGGCAGGTTTTTTTTTGTAAGGAAAAAAGATGGCGGTTTACGTCCCTGTCTCAATTTTCGTGAGCTTAATAAGATTACTGTACGAAATACGTACCCCCTTCCGTTGATTCCCAATTTGTGTAACCAACTATCAGGGGCAAAATGGTTCTCTAAACTGGATCTTCGGGGGGCATATAATTTGATAAGGGTCTGGGAGGGGGATGAATGGAAAACGGCGTTCCTCACGTCCGAGGGACTGTTTGAAAATTTAGTCATGCCGTTTGGTCTTACCAATGCCCCCACCATATTTCAGAATTTCATCAACGTAGTATTCTCGGATCTTATTGGTCGTTTTGTTGTTATCTACTTAGATGATATTTTGATATACTCCTCCGACAGTCATTCTCATCTGAAACATGTACAAACCGTTCTCCAAAGACTGAGGGAAAATCATCTGTTTGCCAAATTGGAGAAATGTGTGTTTTTTGTTCAGGAATTGTCTTTTTTGGGATTAATTGTGTCCTGTGAGGGTTTTCGCATGGACCCCAAGAAGGTGCAGGCCATTGCGGATTGGGTGCAACCCCGAGATCTTAAGGGTCTTCAGCGCTTCTTGGGTTTCGCCAATTGTTACCAAAAATTTATTCGGGGGTTTTCGCAGGTGGTCAAACCACTCACAGATCTAACATGTAGAGGTGCGGATGTGAGAAATTGGTCCTGGCTCACAAAAGAGGCCTTTGTGACTCTGAAAAAATGCTTTATGTTTGCTCCTGTGTTAGTACAGCCAGATCCGTCCAAACCATTTGTTGTGGAAGTGGACGCCTCCGAGGTGGGGGTGGGGGCAGTGTTGTCCCAAGGGCCTGCCACTCTAAACAAGTGCTTTCTTTTCCAGGAAGGTCTCTGCTGCTGAAAGAAATTACGATGTAGGCAAAAGAGAGCTTCTTGCGGTCAAATTGGCGTTTGAAGAATGGAGGCACTTTTTGGAGGGGGCCAGTCACCCGGCTACTGTGATCACCGATCACAAAAATTTGTCATACATTGAGTCTGCTAAAAGAATAATGCCCAGACAGGCCCGTTGGTCGCTTTTTTTTTTCCAGTTTTCAGTTTACTATTACATTTCGTCCAGGGTCAAAGAATGTCAAGGCTGACGCCTTATCTCGCAGTTTTCATCCTGTGTCTTCCCCTGAGCCACCGTCCTCCATTCTTCACCCTGGAGTTGTGTTAGCAGGGATCTCATCTGTATTGGAATGGGAGATTGAGGGGGCCTAGTCGCTGGCTCCTGCGGCCAAGCCAGGGGGCAAGTTGTTTGTTCCAGAGCAACTTCGCCTTAAACTCTTGCAGGAGTTCCATGAATCCAAGCTGAGTGCTCCCCCTGGTATATCAGCCACGCGTCTGGCGGTGGCTAAGATCTTTTGGTGGCCTACCCTTGCTTCTGACATAAAAAAAATTCATTTCTGGTTGTGGGGTCTGCGCTCGTTCTAAAAGCTCTCATAGCTGGCCGGCGGGGGAGCTGATGCCCTTGGCAGTTCCCGAAAGACCATGGACCCACCTGTCCATGGATTTTGTTACCAATCATCCTTCATCCTGGGGTAATTCGGTGGTATGGGTAGTGGTGGACAGATTTTCAAAGCAGGCTCATTTTGTACCCCTGTCCGCATTACCTTCAGCTGAGACTTTATCCAGATTGTTTGTGCAGCATGTGGTCCGGTTGCATGGAGTATCCCTGAATGTGGTGTCTGTTTGGGGTGTGCAGTTTGTGGCTAAGTTTTGGCGTGCTTTCTGCAAAAAATTAGGGATGTCTCTGTCCTTTTCGTCTGCATACCATCCTGAGAGCAATGGTCAGACGGAACGCACTAATCAGTCTCTGGAACAGATCCTCGGATGTCTGACTTCTGCTAGACAGAATGACTGATGTGATGTACTGCCGTTGGCTGAATTTGCCTTCAATAGTCGGGCGAGTCAATCCATGGGTATGTCTCCTTTCTTGATCAACTATGGGTTCAGTCCTAATTTTGGTGAGTTTTCTCATCTGGATTCGGGGTGTCGCGGGGCTGAGGGCTCTGTTCAGCGATTAAAAAATATGTGGGCGGAAGTCCAGCGGAATATATCTAGGTCTCAAGGCAGGTATAAGTTTTTCGCGGACAGGAAATGAACACCTGGTCCTACATTTCAGGTTGGAGAGAAAGTTTGGCTCTCCACGCGAAACATTAAGTTGAAGATTCCTTCAGCCAAGTTGGGCCCCAAATTCATTGGCCCGTACAAGATTGTGGAAAAAATCAATCGTCTTCCATAGATCTCTACTGAAACCTTTTGAAGCAGTCCGGGGAGAGTACCAGTCCGCTGCTCCTCCGGTTTTGGTTGAGGGACATGTGGAATATGAGATTGATCATATCGTAGAGTCCAGGTTGGTACGGCGGTCAGTACAGTACCTGGTTCATTGGAAGGGGTATGGGCTGGAGGACAGGTCCTGGGCGCCGGCCCGGTTGATGCATGCGGATCGCCTGGTTCTGGCTTTCCATGCTAGGTACCCGGGCAAGCCTGGGGGTCCAGAGGCCCCCCGTTGAGAGGGGGGGTACTGTCATGATCCCAGTGCGGGTTGGACCCGCACGCTTGGGGTTAATGTCTGGAACCAGTGCTGGTGGACCTGCACTTCTGGAGTTAAATGTTATGATCTCAGTGCAGGCTGTTACCTGCACACCTGGGGCTTATTATTGTGGCTGCTCCTTGGTTCTGGGAAAGCTTTTTATAGACTCAGGAAGCTCCAATCCCCATCAGTTATACTTTCGCCCTTGGCAGAGTGTGTTGACCCCTGAGTGTGCTTGTGCTGTGTTCTTGTTTGCCTGATACTATGGTTTTGACTCGGTCTGTTCTCTGGATACTGCTTGTTGGATTCTGCTTGGTATCTTCTATGTCTGTTTGGCTTTGACCGCTGCCTGGCCCCGACTATCCGTTCTGTCTCATCCCTGGTACTGTACTGCTATCTCTGTGTATGACCCCCCTTTGTCTGACCAGAGCATTCCTGTAGTTGTGTCCTGCCAATATCTGGCAGCAGGATGCTAAGCCCCGCCCCTTGCAGTTACATGACCATAGGTCCTTCACTGCTTGATAACTTCAGCGTCTCCAGGTCCTGTTTGTCTGAGCTTCCTGGCCATATCTGACCCTGGGCCCCCCTGCAGTGTGGGTGAGTCCCTGCTCAGCGGTAGCTGCACGCCGGCACTGACAGGACCGTGACACCCCTATGCTATAAGGCCTGGGTTCGACTACAACCCCTCCACCCATCATAGTTACGCCCATGATTCAGAGCTGAAGTCTACTACCATGCCCTCATTGTTCAGTGTCAACACAGAGCTTATTCTGAAATTTGTATTATGCCAAGAAGAGTCTTTGAGCCAGCTACTATATTATTATATTGTAATAACTTGCAGGTGCGTGGGACACAGTCACGCACGTGGAGGCAGGGCAAGGGTTAAACAGGTTTATTTACAGGGGGATGTACTCCACGCAGGGAGTGAGGGATTGTAGGGTGATGGCGAGGAAAGGGGCAGAACTGTAAGGTTGGCAGGGTAGGTGAGGAATGAACGAGAGTTCAGTAATAAAGAGGTTAAACTTATTGGACTGTAGTCTTCTGTTGTGAGGAAGCACAGGTTTCCAATGGTGGCACCGGCAACAGTGGCGCAGGTCGTCTTGTCGCAGTTTCTGACAGGCGGGTATTCAATGGTGGCACAGACAACAGCGGCACATGCAGTCTCTCAAGTCGCTGTTCAAGATGAAGAAATGGCCTCCGGGGAAAACAACAGGAACAACAGGGGGTCCTGCTCTCACCACTCAGTCATAAGTCCACACTCAGAATGTGTCACCGCAGGGACAGTGCCTGAAGTCCAGATACTGTCCAGATACTGCTCTCAGGGTCTCAGACCTGTCACTGTGCACACCGGGCCTGCACACACTAGCGACTGTCTCAGGCTTGTCAAGTGAGTCTCCTCCGGTCACCATACCTCCCAACCATCCCGTTTCTCACGGGAGAGTCCCATTTTTGACCCCCCAACCGCATCCCACCCGGGACTCTATTTTTCCTGCACTGCACTGAGCCGCCATGCCCCCCCATGCACTGACCCCATCCTTGCTCTCTCAGAGACCCACTGCAGCCTGCAGTGACGTCGCTAGGCTGTTCTGTAGCTGTGCGCACCGTAAGGAGGTCACAGGAGGGGAGGAGTCAGGGGTCACATGATCAGGGGCCTCCGTGTATGGAGGACTCTGCTGTGCTGGTTGTCATGCTGCTGGATAGGAGTGAGTTTATGTGTGGAGTCAGGAGGGGTTTATAGGATGGATGCTGCAGAGCGTGTGTGTACAAGGTGTACAGAGCAGAGCCGTGTGTGTACGAGGTGTATGGAGTGGAGCCGTGTGTGTGTACGAGGTGTACGGAGCGGAGCCGTGTGTGTACGAGGTGTACGGAGCGGAGTTGTGTGTGTACTTGGTATACGGAGTGGAGCCGCGTGTGTATGGGGTATGTGGAGCGGAGCCATGTGTGTATGGGGTGAGCAGAGCCGTGTGTATACTGAGTGTACAGAGTGGAGCCGTGAGTGTACGAGGTGTACGGAGCGAAGCCGTGTGTGTACGAGGTGTACATGGGGGTGAAAGGTGGAGTGGCGAACAATCAGCATAGTGAGAGACAGGCAGTTATTCATGTAGCTGTCTGCATATGTATTTTACTTTAGTGCTGGATTCACTGCCACAAAGCTCAGTACTGCTATATAATGTCTTCCATGGTGCTGCCACCTCTGTCTCTGCTACAAAGAAAAAGAGCAAGAATCCATCTCTTTGTTTGCCTGTGTATGGAAGAGCATACTAGTCTCCATTCACTAGTTCTGAGAGAACTGATAATTATAGAGAGAAACTGCAGAGGGGAAAACTGGTAAAACAATGCAGGCTGCAAGTCATATTATGGCCAGAAATAGTGTTCTTCTTCATGTCCACACAAAGCAGCTTATGCTTAAAAATTAACTGTAACAACAAGTACTCTTTAACTGTTCAAGTGACAACCAGCAGAATTGTGAATGCAGCCCGTGGCTTTAGTACATAACCATGTTGTTATTCAGGATCCATACATGTCCCCCTGATGAAGCTGGGTGAAACACACTACTGGACACAGAGCTACACACCTTATTACAATGTAAATCTGCATCCTATAGTCTTCTATTTGATATATATATATATATATATATATATATGTTAACCATTAGGGAATGTACTGCAATAGATATGTGGGTATACTAATTATATAGAGTTTAAAGCCTATGGAGGCGGTAAGCCAAACTTCTGATTCCGGAGTACTGCAGTGCACAAGTGCCGGGGCTCTTTGCCCTTTTCCAGCGCCTGTGCACTGCAGTACTTTTCTCTGCCCTGAACAGGGCAGTGAAGTAAGCCTGCGAAGGAGCTCGATGCCGAGGAGATTGTGTGGATGATGCAGGGTCGCGTCATCCACATGAAGCAAGAAGGAAGGTGGCATTGTAAGAACCTGACCAAGAAGAGCGACCGCCTTGCAGGTGAGTATAATAAAAGTTATTTTTCTTCTCTTACAGGTCGGGTTGGGGGCAGATATACAGCATTATAGAATGCTGTATATCAGACCTGAAAGGCGGTGGCCTTACTTCACATTGGCCAAAACAGGTGACAGATTCCCTTTAACTTTTCTAAATGCTGACACATACCAGAACCCTAGACGGACCCTATAAAAACAAATGGGGTCCCTGTGCTTCCGTCTGGATAAGTTATGCAATGGATTCACGTTGAACAAATAATTTTATTTATCTTTTCCTAAAAACAGAACAAACAAAACGAATGTGAAATCACTGATATGAATGTAGCCTAACCCGGCTTTCCCATTGCTTTGCATTCTAGTTATTGTGTTATTCATTTGGCATAGCTGCACGAAAGCTGGGTTACAGCTGTCCTAACTCTGATGGGAAATAAAACACTGTGATGCGGTTTTCCCTCTGCTTGGCAGTACTTTTTTTTTTCAAAATGATAATTCCCTTTAAGGGGTTGTCTACTCTGCACAGTCCCACCAGATTATGTCTTACTGCTGATACTCCTGATATGACATATACATATCAAAATGTCCACAGTATATATATCCCACCTCAAAAGAGATAACAATTAACCAAATATTACTAAATGGTAGAAAAAGAGGCAAAAGCACATCAATAATTAAAAAAATCAACAAAGTTTATTAAGCATCAAATCCATAAAAATAAAACAAGGGATTTACACATAGATGCTATGGGTACAGCATAAACCAAAGACCAAATGGGGATCAAACAATTAAAGAGGCACACTTACATTCACATTAGGGACCAGTACTCTGTAAACAATATTTAGTAAAGTACTGGAATAAATTAGTCACAGTGTACCTATTCATTATAAGCCACAATGTAACAAGTGCTTGATGCAATAAGGTGTTGATATTAACATGCTGCATATAAAACGCTAGCCACCCAAATGCATTAATATCCTCCACTTACATGTATAAAGGTTCTTGCACAACCGCCCACAGCCACCCCAAAAGCGCTGTTTCGCCTAACAGGCTTCCTCAAACAGAGGCATGTGTGTTTCGTAAACTATGCGGCTATAAGTATCCCTCTGTACAGCTGATGGCAATATCGGCGTGTCCGGCTTACATTTGCGCATGCGCCGGTCCACGGACTTCCTCTATTAACAATAGTGACTTCCTGTTCCTCGCGCTTGGAACGCCTCACTCCCTGTAGTGATGCATAGCGTTTCATGCTTGTGTTTCAAGCGCAAGGAACAGGAAGTCATTTTTGTTAATAGAGGAAGTCCATGGACCGGCGCATGCGCAAATGTAAGCCGGAGACGCCGACATTGCCATCAGCCATACAGAGGGATATTTATAGCCGCATAGTTTACGAAACACACATGCCTCTGTTTGAGGAAGCCTGTGAGGTGAAACGGCTCTGTCGGGGTGGCTGTGGGCACTTGTGTCAGGACCTTTATACATGTAAGTGGAGGATATTAATGCATTTGGGTTGCTAGCATTTTATATGCATCATGTTAATATCAACACCTTCTTGCATCAAGCACTTGTTACATTGTGACTTATAATGAATAGGTACACTGTGACTAATTTATTGCACTAAGCACTTTACTAAATATTGTTTACAGGGTACTGGTCCCTAATGTGAAAGTAAGCGTGATTCTTTAATTATTTAATCCCCATTTGGTCTTTGGTTTATGCTGTACCCATAGCATCTATGTATAAATCCCTTGTTTTATATTTATGGATTTGATGCTTAATAAACTTTGTTTAATTTTTTAATTATTGATGTACTTTAGCCTCTTTTTCTGCCATTTAGCAATGGTGGATATGGTTAATCCTGATATGACCTGTAGTTTGCTGATGATCCAATCAGCAAGTGTTGAATTTCTCTATAGTGCCTCCACAGGGAAAATTAGGTATTAAATGATGCCCATATAAAGGAATGGAGAAACTGTCTTTCTGATATCATTTGAGGAACCCTCCACTACCAACTTAGTATGCCCTCTACATTTGGAATTGAGACATCCTGTTTAAGGCCTCTTTTATACGTCTGTGTCTCCGGTAAGTGTGGTAACAGTTTTCACACGTACCGGAGACGAGTAATCACGAAACCCATTCAAATGAAAAGGTCTGTGCACATGTCCGTGTGTTTTTTCAATGTCAGCACGGATGCCAAAATGTCCCACACATGTGCTGTGCACACAGAGAACACACATTGATGTCCTCTGTCTGTCACGCATCGGCACCGGAGAATAAGCGCTACAGTAAGCGCTCTTCCCCGGCAGCAGGTGCTGAAGACGGCTCTCATTCTCCCCTGCTCTGCCAGCGAGCAGAGAAGAATGATGACTTCAGAACCTGCCGCCGGGGAACAGCGCTTACTGTAGCGCTTCTTCCCTGACGGCTGTCTGTGTGGTACTGATGCGGCACACAGGTGGCACATGGTCGCCACATGTGTGCCACACATAGTGCACACATGGACACTGATATCTCCGGTACTGTTTTTTTCGGTACCGGAGATAAACAGACGTGTGAAATAGGCCTTAGGGCTAATATTTAGTGGTCATTTTATTTTTTCATGTACTTTTTTTATTTCATGACAAATATTTGTATTGGCGTGTCGGTGTATGTTTGGCACTTTACCTGAAATACCCCGCAGACATACTTTTGAGAGTCATTACGGCTACTATAAAGGGACTGCAGGACTGCGCTCTTCACTGATACTGTAAATGAGATGGCACCGAAGCAAACTGAGCCGGGAAAAAAATGAGCCATCAGCCACATGAAATAGCACTTAAGTAATGCACTTGGAATATGACCCGTTACTGAGACACAGCAGAATGCCAGCTCTTAAACTTTGGATGGGATAAAAATGTTTCCCCCACAGGACTGCTCGGAGGTATTCATAGGTCTATATGTCATTCCCCTGAGTGACCTGTTGACAATTGTGTTTGTATCATTAACCCTGTGCGTCAAACGTTTTATATTTATAAAAGTATTTTACACCCGTGATATCACAGGATGCCGTCTGCCTCCTCATGACCGCCCAGTGGCATCAAGCATATACACCTATTATGTCTGAAACAAGATTACTGCAGCATATAGATGACGATTTATCATTATATCTACCATTTTCAGGGGTGCGGCTATTGGTGGTGCACAAGTAGAAGGTGCATGACTTTCTTCTTGAAAGTCTAATGGGTCCCTGGCCAAATAAAAAAGTCACCATTATTAAAGATGGCACATTGTAGGTAAAGTGCTCTGAGTCCATGAAAACCTGTGTTTTCCTTAATTAAAAAATAACTATTTGGTGTCTACTGTCCATACTGTTTTGGGAGTTGGAGGATCTTATCCAGAGAAAATGTAAATGCAACTCACAATTTTTACATATTTTTATTTTTATAAATTAGTTTTTCGTTTTCCAATTTGTCCTGAAAAATTGTTGTGTGATTAAAAAAAAAAAATTCCAAGACAAAAATTGAAACTTAAATTGGCATCTATTTGTCCCCTAGTTTTTGCTAATTTAAATGTGGCAGAAATTAAAATGGGTCATCCAGAGGTGTAACGTGGGCCCCGATGCTAAACCTGTGACAGGTCCCCACTGCTTATTCAGTATGCCATTTATAATAACCGTGTCATCACTGTTAGACACAGAGATAAGAGGGCCACTATGCAAGAACAATATATGGTCCTTTGCAAGAGTTCCTAACAATGCTAAATTTCCACTGCTTTGGAAGTAGAAATGGGCTGCATTACCTCTTGGGTCCCTGCACAGCCGCACAAGTTGCACTATTGATATGTCTGCCCCTGAGTGTCATCGTATATGACTGTAACGAGGTGGCCTGGGGTGGTAGTCTCAGCTAAGCCACAGTCAGTGTATATCCCGACACCTTGTGCAGAAATAGACAGGATAAGTGTGATCCCAAGTGATATACCTCTCTTCTGTTGCTGCAGTGCCAGTAAACAGGGTCCAGGGATGCAGTTAAGATTCCAACAGGGAAAAAAGGTTTATTGAAGAAAAAAAGAGTAGGAATGGGAAAAATGTAGTTGTAGAAAATCCAGAGGATGTTCCTGCTCTCTCCCTTAGATGACCACGACTGTACCCACAACAGCCCCGGCGGCCAGAAGAGTCATTAGGCACCCCAGGAGTTTGGTTGCCACAATGGCCTTGCCTCCCTCCAGGGGGGAGTGATGTCATGCCTGGAAGCATGGAAGGGATCCCTTTAAAGGGAATCTGTCAACTACCCTTTGGCGGACGATGAAAACGAGGTCGGTCCGGTCCGATGGGCGGTATTCCCGATGTGTGCCGCCTCCCTATCCTTGCCCGCCGTCCGCAGGTTATTGCGGAATTGGAGTAGGTGTACGCCATTTTTTTCGCGTGCACTAAGCATTCATAACTAGCGCACGCACAGTATGCTTTGCCCAACTGCGGGCAAAGCCGAAAAGCCGGACTGCGCATGCGCCGGTTAACTAAGCCCCGAAACACAGCAAAATACTTCCGGGGCTTAGAAACCATGGGTGGCATCACAAACACTTTACAAGCACTTTGTTTTTCCCCCTGTAAATATCCCCTTTTATTGGACACCCAGGGCCACGGACCAGGTCACTGCCGCTGTGACACATCCCTTTAAGAATCAGCCCGGTACCGAGTATCCCCACTGCCTGGCGGGCGATCCAGATGCTTAAAGTCCCTTCGTCGGTGCCCTTCAGAGTCCGGGGCCCATGTTGCAATCCTTAAGTCCAGGACAACAGATTCTATCCCTCTCCTGGGGTCTGGAAATGCCCATGTTGCAGTAATTGGATCTCGGGCAACAGATTCTATGCCTCTCCTGGGGTCTGGAAATGCCCATGTTGCAATCCTTGGATCCATGGCAACAGATTCTATCCCCCTCCTGGGGTCTGGCAATGCCCCGGCTGCAGCTGCACACCTGCCCAGAGCAAAGTGCAGGGCGACTGACAGGAAGTGCTCTCTAAAGGCTGCTAACCCAGCCCATAAAGTTAACTCTTTGATATCCCTAATTCTAACCCATATAGGCTCATTATAATGGCACACACAGCACATACAATGGTGGAATACAGGAACATTACACAGGACACTGACAAAGCATAAAAACAGCATAGGCATAAAAGTACATTTACAAGTTAACACAGATACACAAGGCAATAAAAATACAGACATTGCTACTAAATGGGTACACGTCCAGGTACCGCACCAAATGTACGGGACCACCACGTAGGAGAGAGGGAGAGCAATGGGGTCCTCCGCCACCTTCTTACATGACAGAGAGGTCTTAGGCAGGATTCATACTATTGCACCTGCTTTACCTATTCCCTCATGTTTCCAGTCTCATAACATGGATTTACAGGGAAAGGCAAGTAATGTGCCCCATGGCCCGGGAATAGTGCCTCCTTGAAACAAATAATGATCCCTTAGACAAAATAGTGCCCCTTTAAGCAAATGATGCCCTCTGAGCACCACTTTATGACGTATGTAAGCTTATTGCCCCCTTAAAGAGTATGCACCCTGAGGGCCCCTCCAAAAATAATAGTGTCACATTTGCGCCATCTTCCATAAAAAAATTAAAGTTTATACCAACTTTATCCACGACTTCTTCTGCCATGCACCCAGAGTAACCTGGTACAATTCAGTGATGTCAATGTTCCTGCTTGTAGGCTATAGGCCAACAGCAGCCTACGTCCTACAGTATGGAGGGTGGTAGAGAAGGGATCCCATAGCTCCCTGCTCTACCACAAGATCCAACAGAATCTGTGTTATGTTGACTGTGATAAAGTTTTAAGTGGCGCTCCAGGCCAGTAGTCTCGGGCATTTCTACAGCCTCAGATCTTCAGTGCTAAGGATGCTACTGATGTTTTATTGGCTTTTGAAATTTTGCTTTGCTAAGAATTTGTTAATTTTGAGGCTGTTCCATGATTATTATTAGCCGGCATAGAGTTGATTGATTTAGTCTCGTCATAGTTCACCCATTAGATGTAAAATATCACTTTGTCTAAGAGCGTTTCCCTTCTCATTATCAGCCTTGTACTCATGATCTGGTGTAGTGTGATGTCTGTAAGTGAATGTGATCTTATTTCCACTGTGCGGTATCTGAAGCATCGCACTACATTTCATCCCTCTACACGCTGCTGCACAGTTTGATCTTGCACCTATGTCTATAAGTGTCTCCACTACTATCTGCCTGGCTGCTCCTTCTGATAAACTCAGCACTGCACTGGTAGACAGAAATACTTCTAATAAACCCAGTGCCTACCACTTTATTTATTTTACTTTACAATATGTTCTAACGTAGTGTAAATGCAGCAGATATGCTTATTAAAAATCCATTACATATTACAGTGTCGGCGTTGTGAATGAGAATTAATTAAATCTCATTCCTAAATATTGTTGCAGGCGCTGCAGGGTGAAAGTCTCGTTTCATTCTCTGGGAACTGTGTTGCTTTCCAGACAGGGAAACTGGGGATTAATTTTTGTCTTTGGTTTAGTGTTAGCCCCCTTCTGTAAAGCATGGCCGGGGTATGTCTCTATATAAATTCCTGAATCCTTGTATCTTATTGCCAGTTATAAGTTCTGCTTTACTTGGTTCACACCCTTGTTCTCCGCTTCTGCTGTGCTAGTGCTGATTCCTGTTTCTGACCTCTGCTTATTACCTGAACATTCCTTGGCGTGTTGTATTTGCCCCTTATCTGTATCTCCTGGTTCTGAAACACTTATTTGATTATTCGCCGCCATCTACTCTATTGGCCAGCAGCAACTCCATGGGCTTAACACAGGGCTCCTGATTAAAGGGGGTTTTACACATAGCGATATCGCTTGCGATATTGCTATAACGTCAACGATTTTGTGACGTTATAGCGATATTGCTAGCGATATCGCTATGTGTGATACTTACCTCCGACCGGCTCCCCCGCTGGTTATCGCTGATCGCGCGAGAATGTCCGGCTCCATTTCTCGTCAGCTTCCTGCTGGGGCTTCCTGCTGTGACGACGAGCGACGCGTGGAGGCGGGCGGGAGGACGTCTTCATCACTGTGTGTGAAAGGTGAGTATCGTCCACTGTATCGCTGCTGCATCGCTGTGAGATCTTTCTGTGTGAAAGCTCACTAGCGATCATTTAGCGATGCACCAGCGATCCTGACCTGGTCGGATCGCTGGTCGGATCGCTGGTGCATCGCTAAATGTAAAAGGGCCTTAAGTCTAGATCCCTATAAAGAGGTCAAAGGGTGAAGGACAGCGTCCCCTGCGACCTCATAGATGGTATAGAAAATAGATTATGTCTCCTCAGCAGCTGTGCTCCGATTTTCTGATGCAAGAGTATTGGAGCACAGAGCACTGACACTCGGCTCATGCTTGCGGCAGAGCAGGAGTCGAATGTCATTAGTAGTGTTGAGCATTCCGATACCGCAAGTATCGGGTATCGGCAGATACTTGCTGTATCGGAATTCCGATACCGACTTCCGATATTTTTTCAATATCGGAATTCGGCATCGGAATCGGAAGTTCAGTTGATTGACGGCCTGACGTCATCATGATGCGCGGTGTGTGCGCATCATGATGCGCCGTCATTTCGGGCCTTCCGGGGGTCTCTGCCGGCCTGCCGGGGGGCTGTGCCGGCCTGCCGGGGGGCTGTGTGGACTGCCCGGGGTCTCTGCCGGCCTGCCGGGGGGCTGTGCCGGCCTGCCGGTGGTCTGTGCACCCTGTGGGGGTCTGTACCGGCCTGCCGGGGGGCTGTGCCGGCCTGCCGGTGGTCTGTGCACCCTGTGGGGGTCTGTACCGGCCTGCCGGGGGGCTGTGCCGGCCTGCCGGTGGTCTGTGCACCCTGTGGGGGTCTGTACCGGCCTGCCGGGGGGCTGTGCCGGCCTGCCGGGGGGCTGTGCTGATGTCCGGGGGTCTGTGCAAGCATCGTCCGATGGGACTACAAGTCCCATCGGGCGATGCCTGCTACCATGACAGTGATTGACACATTAGCCAATGATGGGACAGTAGTAGTCCCATCATCCGGCTAATGTGTTAAATGTTAAAAAAAAAAAAAAAAAAAAAATACTACATACATACTACATGCATGCTACATACATACTACATATATACTACATACATACTACATACATGCTACATACATACTACATACATACTACATGCATGCTACATGCATACTACATATATACTACATGCATGCTACATACATACTACATGCTACATACATACTACATGCTACATACATACTACATATATACTACATACATACTACATACATGCTACATACATACTGCATGCTACATACATACTACATACATACTACATACATACTACATGCATGCTACATACATACTACATACATACTACATGCATGCTACATGCATGCTACATACATACTACATACATACTACATGCATGCTACATGCATGCTACATACATACTACATGCATGCTACATGCATGCTACATACATACTACATGCTACATACATACCACATACATACTACATACATGCTACATACATGCTACATACATACTACATATATACTACATGCATGCTACATACATACTACATACATACCACATATATACTACATACATACAATACATACATAGACATACAGTACATATAACATAGAGTAACATACTTACCAATACTTGTCACATTGTTCCCCGAAGCCATTGTCTTTCCGGAATAAATATTAACATAACAAACCACAAAAATACTCACCCACGATCCGAAGCAGTCCACGAGTGTGTCCCACGACGATCTTGGGTAGAGAACGGCAGCATCAGATGATGCTGCCGTTCTCTACGGGCTGCAGGAATCCAATGACGGAAGGTAGGTATCCTTCCGCACTGTATTCCTCCGCCACTTAAAAAAAAAAAAGTCCCTAGTCTCACTTTATGCCATTGCTGCGTGGGAATTTCCCACACAGCAATGGCATAAAGTGAGACTAGGGACTTTTTTTTTTTTTAAGTGGCGGAGGAATACAGTGCGGAAGGATACCTACCTTCCGTCATTGGATTCCTGCAGCCCGTAGAGAACGGCAGCATCATCTGATGCTGCCGTTCTCTACCCAAGATCGTCGTGGGACACACTCGTGGACTGCTTCGGATCGTGGGTGAGTATTTTTGTGGTTTGTTATGTTAATATTTATTCCGGAAAGACAATGGCTTCGGGGAACAATGTGACAAGTATTGGTAAGTATGTTACTCTATGTTATATGTACTGTATGTCTATGTATGTATTGTATGAATGTATTGTATGTATGTAGTATATATGTGGTATGTATGTAGCATGTAGTATGTATGTAGTATGTATGTAGCATGCATGTAGCATGCAGTATGTATGTAGCATGCATGTAGTATATATGTAGTATGTATGTAGCATGTAGTATGTATGTAGCATGCATGTAGTATATATGTAGTATGTATGTAGCATGTAGTATGTATGTAGCATGCATGTAGTATATATGTAGCATGCATGTAGTATGTATGTAGCATGCATGTAGTATGTATATGGTATGTATGTAGCATGTAGTATGTATGTAGCATGCATGTAGTATATATGTGTTATGTATGTGGTATGTATGTAGCATGCATGTAGTATGTATGTAGTATGTATGTAGTATATATGTAGTATGTATGTAGCATGTAGTATGTATGTAGTATGTATGTAGCATGCATGTAGCATGCAGTATGTATGTAGCATGCATGTAGTATATATGTAGTATGTATGTAGCATGTAGTATGTAGCATGCATGTAGTATATATGTAGTATGTAGCATGTAGTATGTATGTAGCATGCATGTAGTATATATGTGTTATGTATGTAGCATGCATGTAGCATGCATGTAGTATGTATGTAGTATATATGTGGTATGTATGTAGCATGCAGTATGTATGTAGCATGCATGTAGTATATATGTAGTATGTATGTTGCATGTAGTATGAATGTAGCATGTATGTAGTATGCATGTTGTATGTATGTAGCATGTAATTTTTTTTTTTTTTTTTTTTTTTTTTACATTTAACACATTAGCCGGATGATGGGACTACTACTGTCCCATCATTGGCTAATGTGTCAATCACTGTCATGGTAGCAGGCATCGCCCGATGGGACTTGTAGTCCCATCGGACGATGCCTGCACAGACCCCCGGAGCCTGCACAGACCACCGGCAGGCCGGCACAGCCCCCCGGCAGGCCGGCACAGCCCCCCGCAGGCCGGCACAGCCCCCCGGAGCCTGCACAGCCCCCCGGCAGGCCGGCACAGCCCCCCGGCAGGCCGGCACAGCCCCCCGGCAGGCCGGCACAGCCCCCCGGAGCCTGCACAGACCACCAGCAGGCCGGCACAGACCACCGGAGCCTGCACAGACCCCCTGGCAGGCCGGCACAGCCCCCCGAAAGGCCCGTACAGACCCCAGAGAGGCTGTACAAGGGCAGGAAAGGGTTTTTCTTATTCCGATACCGGAAGTCCCATAGACTTGAATGGGACTTCCGGTATCGGAATCGGCGATACCGATACTTTTTTTAAAGATCGGCCGATACCATCCGATACGATACTTTGAAGTATCGGACGGTATCGCTCAACTCTAGTCATTAGCATATCACATCTGATGCTCTCACATGAGGGAATCATTGGCTGCCATATGCTAAAGGTTCCCCGACCTTAGGCCAGCGTCACACTAAACATATGGAATATCGGTCTGAGTCTCCCTGCCAAGAGTCGCATAAGTGTTCTCCATATGGACATCCGTAGGTAATGCGTTTGCAATGCTATGATGTGATTTTCTCGCACCTATGTATCCGTATGACATCTGTATGACATGCGTATAGCTTTACATTTCTAACTGATTTTTCCCAATGAATTAAATGGCTCAAAAGGTTGAAATGAGGAAAATGTGTGCGCAATTTTCGAAGCTGGATGGATGGTCCGTGTGGCGTGCAAGGTTTTCTCGCACCCATAGGCTTGCATTGCGAGTCTCGGACGATAAACGCGTACAATCGCAGCATGAAGCGATTTTAGACGCACGTCGAATACGCCTGAGAAAAAAAAAGTGATGTGAGGTGCCCATAGATTAACAGTGATCCGAGTGCTATGCGACGTTTTCTCGCATAGCCCTCGCCTGTATTCTACGGTAGTGTGACTGCAGCCTTAGTCATGTTGTCGGTACACCAGGTATCCTCTCGCTGCCAGATTATTTTGTTGTTGTTGCTTATTTGTGCTGGTTTAGCTATTCTAATTTGGATTTATCTAGCCCAAAACCCACAGAAAACAATACAGGGTTCTAGATGTAATATACAGGTGCTTCTCCCAAAATTAAAATATCATCACAAAGTTAATTTATTTCAGCTCTTCAATACAAAAGGTGAAACTCATACAGTGGAGGAAATAAGTATTTGATCCCTTGCTGATTTTGTAAGTTTGCCCACTGACAAAGACAAAAACAGTCTACAATTTTAAGGGTAGGTTAATTTTAACATTGAGAGATAGAATGTCAAAAATAATATCCAGATATTATATAGAGTGATTACACACAGAGTGATCTATTTCAAGTGTTTATTTCTGTTAATGTTGATGGTTATGGTTTACAGCCAATGAAAACCCAAAAGTCATTATCTCAGTAAATTAAAATAACACCAGCTTGAAAACTGATTTTAAAATCCGAAATGTTGGCCTACTGAAATGTATGTTCAGTAAAAGCACTCAATACTTGGTCAGAGCTCATTTTGCATCAATTACTGCATCAATGTGACGTGGCATGGAGGCGATCAGACTGTGGCACTGCTGAGGTGTTATAGAAGCCCAGGTTGCTTTGATAGCAGCCTTCAGCTCGTCTGCATTGTTGGGTCTGGTGTCTCTCATCTTCCTCTTGACAATACCCCATAAGGTCAGGCAAGTTTGCAGGCCAATCAAGCACAGTGATACTGTTGTTTTTAAACCAGGTAATGGTACTTTTGGCAGTGTGGATAGGTGCCAAGTCCTGCTGGAGAATTAAATTTTCATCTCCAAAAAGCTTGTTGGCAGAGGGAACCATGAAGTGCTCTAAAATTTCCTGGTAGACAACTGCGCTGACTTTGGTCTTAATAAAACACAGTGGACCTGCACCTGCAGATGACAAGGCTCCCCAAACCATCACTGATTGTGTAAACTTCACAGTAGACCTCAAGCAGCTTGGATTGAGCACCTCTCCACTCTTCTTCTAGACTCTGGGACCTTGATTTCCAAATGAAATGCAAAATTTACTTTCATCTGAAAATAACAACTTGGACCACTGAGCAAAAGTCCAATTATTTTTCTCCTTGGCCCAGGTAAGACTCTTCTGGTGTTGTCTATTGGCCATGAGTTGCTTGACACAAGGAATGCGACACTTTTAGCCCATGTTCTGGATACATCTGTGTGTGGTGACTCTTGACGCAATGACTCCAGCCACAGTCTCCTCCTTGTGGATCTCCCCCAAATTTTTGAATGGCCTTTTCTTAACAATCTTTTCAAGGCTGCGGTTACCCTGGTTGCTTTTGTACCTTTTTCCTTCCACTCAACTTTCCATTAATATGCTTAAATACAGCACTCTGTGAACAGCCAGCTTTTTTGCAATGACCTTTTGTAGCTTACCCTCCTTGTGGAGTGTGTCAATGACCGCCTTTTGGGCATCTGTCAAGTCATCAGTCTTCCCCATGATTGTGGAACCTACTGAAACAGACTAAGTAACCTTTTTAACCCCTTTACCCCCAAGGGTGGTTTGCACGTTAATGACCGGGCCAATTTTTACAATTCTGGCCACTGTCCCTTTATGAGGTAATAACTCTGGAATGCTTTCATGGATCCAGGTGATTCTGATATTGTTTTTCTCCTTCGCCTCATTGGGGGCCACAGGTACTGCGGGTGTATGCTACTGCTGCCTGGAAGCTGACACTAAGTGAAAAAAAGAGGTTAGCTCCTCCTCCGCCGTATACACCCTCGCCCCGATTGCGGGCGGAAGCGAGTTTTTTTGCTTAGTGTCTGTTGGAGGCACACGTCGGTCTGTCTTAAGACTGATCTTTTTTTTTCTTTTTCCCCATGAAGATAAGACAGGGGCGACGGACCCTATTGAATAGGGTCCGATCTCCCCAAACCAACAACGGGCGAGCACGTGTGAGTGTCCCTCCACGTATCCTCTCCTGCAAAGAGGATTTTTTTCCGGATGTTCTTTTTTTTTTCACATGAAGATGAGATAGGGGTGACGGATCCTATTGAAAGGGTCCGATCTCCCCAAACCAACAACGGGCGAGCACATGCGAGTGTCCCTCCATGTATCTTCTCCCGCACCGTGGGATATTGTCAGACCACGGAGGTGAGATACGGGCGACGGACCCTATTGAAGGGGTCCGATCTCCCCAAACCAACAACGGGCGAGCATGTGCGAGTGTCCCTCCACGTATCCTCTCCTGCACCGTGGGACACGAGGCCGGACTTAGCCCTGTCCACCCTAAGGTATTGAAACCTTAGGCTACACAGAGGCACAAGCGTAGTCCGTGCGGCCCCCACTGCCCCACCAATGCTAAGACTGCGGTGGGGCAAGGTGGCAGATGGTCCCTCTCCTCACCCCTCGAAGGGGTTAGATGGAGCTAGGGTGCCTGCACCGTCCTAGTTGCATATGGCCCCCCTCCCCTCTACCTGAGCTGGACGGAGGTGGATGGCCAGGGAGGGCTCCTGCAGCGGCGGCTTCTCCGGGGCAGCAGTAAGCGTTCGGCGGTGGCAGATCTGGTTCTGGAGTCGGGCGGTTCTACCCGCCCCCCGGCGGATAGTTAAAATCGAGGCCGCGGCGTCCCCGCCCCGGCGTCGCGTCGTGGCAGCCCCGCCCCATGGAGGCCTGGGCAGATGCTGAAGAAATTTAGGCCCCTGCTTCAGGCCGAAGATAGGCCGCAAAAGGAAGTACCGCCCCCAGGATCCTTTTTTCTTCCGGGGGCCTGCCCGCAGTGCTGGCGCACAGATTGAAGTGACGCCTCGCACGCTGAATACACGGGGGACACAGGATTAGGGTAAGTGCTGCCCCCTAGCCACAGAGAGGCCATGCTAATAGAAGCAAAGAGTGCCCTCCCCTAGTGGTTTTTTTAGCGCGGATGCCTGATATGTACAGCATGTTAGGAAAACCTAAGACGCATATGATCTAATTCGCTGCATGCATCTTCTGTCGGTCCGCTTTTCCGCGGGCACAGACCAAGCGAGTATGCGAAGCCTGCGAGTCCGAACGCGCTCAGGAGACCTCCCCTGCGACCGAGCCCAGTGTACCAAGTCCCCCGGAAAGGGCATTATCACTGTCGCAATCTATGGCGTCACTTACGAGAGCAATCGAGTCCCTTCGGGCCCCAGATAGGGGCAGGGACAGTGGCTCGCCTGTCTTAGAGGGGTCCTCTACCTCACAGGAGCCTCCGGCCTGAAGGGGCCACTCTCACTTCAGGCAGACCCGCACGGCGTCTCCCGGTCCATCCGGTGCCTCGGCATCCGTGAGCTCTGCTTGTCTCTCCCCGTCACCAGCAGTCAATAGCAAGCAAGGCTCGGAATACGACTCGGACGAACCCCTTGACCTGGATACGCCGGGTGGTCAGGAAACGGTTGACAGTCTCATAGAAGCCGTCAACCAGACTCTGGGGATTGAGGATGATTCCACCCTGGCTTCGGGCCATAAGGTGTCATTTAAGCGAGTCAGGCGTCCCCATAGAGTATTTTGCACTCACCCTGAATTTGAGGACATAGTGCAACGACACCGAGAACAGCCGGACAGGCGTTTCTCGGGCCAGTAGGCACTCGAGGCGAAGTATCCGTTTGCCCCGGATCTCCGTAAAAAGTGGATGGAATCCCCAACGGTGGATCCACCTGTGTCGCGCTTGGCTACAAAAACTCTACTATCCATACCTAGTGGTTCTTCTATTAAGGATCCCACTGATCATCTCATAGAGAACTTGGCTCGCTCAGTGTTTGAATCATCAGGATCAGCACTCTCTCCCTCGTTCGCAGCAACGTGGGTAGCCAAGGCCATGATTTCTTGGTCAGAATCATTGAATAGAATCTTGCAAGACATAGACCTACCAGCTGAAGTATCAGAAATCACAAATCAGATAGCCATGGCGGGGGACTACTTGATCAATGCATCTTTAGATGCGGCCAACTGCGTGGCACTTGCGGCCGCAAATGCAATCTCCATTAGGAGAGCGCTATGGTTAAGGACATGGCGGGCCAATTCAGCCTCAAAAAAGTCCTTGACAGCGCTACCAAACCAGTGTGGCCGCCTGTTCAGAGAGAAGTTAGATCAGCTCATCTCCGACTCCACAGGAGGCAAGAGCGGTTTTGTTCCTCAACAAAAGGTCAAACCGCCGTTTCGTCACCAGTTTCAGGTGCGTTTTCGGGCCTTTCGCAACCCCGGGTGGACTACGGCGGCTAATGCTGCCGCGTCAGGGCGCTCCAACCAGAATAGGGACCGACAGGTCTCATATAGAGCCAACCCATTGGGGAGGAAGCGTACTAACCAGTCCAGGTCGAGGGGATCCAGGTCCCAAAGATCTTCAGCCAAATGACTCAGGGCATTTGTCAGGTGGCTCCAGCAAGGTAGGCAGCTGCCTACTCCGCTTTCACCATGCCTGGTTCAATGTCGCACACGACACATGGGTGAGAGAGCTGGTGTCCACAGGATACAAGATAGAATTGGTCAGGTACCCGTAAAAGACGATTTTTTTCTTTCTCATCTTCCCAAAGTGGATACCCAGGCAAAGGCTCTACTAGGAGCCATCAATTTGCTCAGCCACAACGGAGTCATCATTCCAGTACCAGAAAACTAAAAGACTCAGGGCTTCTATTCCAATCTGTTTGCAGTCCCCAAAATGGATGGGACTGTCAGGCCCGTTTTGGATCTAAAGCTCCTGAACAAATTTATCAGGAACAGACATTTCCGGATGGAGTCTCTCCATTCAGTCATATCGGCAATGGGGCAGGGAGAGTACTTGGCCTCTATCGATATTCAGGACGCCTATCTACATATCCCCATTTTCCCTTCTCAACAAAGGTTTCTACGCTTCGCCATCAACGGTCGACATTTTCAGTTTGCAGCGCTGCCCTTCGGGCTAGCCACTGCCCCCAGAGTGTTCACGAATGTCATGGCAGTCCCCATGGCCATCCTGCACTCCCGGGGCATAGTCATATTCCCCTACTTAGACGACCTCTTGGTCAAGGGCCCTTCAAGGCGGGCATGTGAGGAAAGTGTCAGCATCACGCTAGATACTCTTGCCCGCTTAGGGTGGTTGGTCAATGTAAGGAAGTCATCCGTGGTTCCAGCTCAGAGGATTTCCTTTTTAGGGATGATCTTCGACACTTTCCGAGGGTTGGTAATTCTCCCTCGAGACAAGGCCTTAGCCCTCCGGCAGGGAGTGCTGGTACTGTGCCAACCAGTCCCTCACACCATCCGTTTTTGCATGAGAATTTTAGGAGAAATGGTGGCGGCGATGGAAGCGATCCCGTTAACCCAGTTCCATCTTCACCCCCTGCAGCACACCCTCTTGTCATCCTGGGACAAGAACCCGTTCACACTTGATCATCGGTGCCGGTTGTCCTCTCAGGTCAGACAGTCACTAGAGTGGTGGACAATCAGTTCCTCCCTTCTTTAGGGGAAACCCTTTCCCCCAGATCAGTGGCAGGTGGTCACAACAGATGCCAGTCTCCTCAGCTGGGGAGCGGACTTTCGCCACCACACGACCCAGGGACGGTGGTCACCGCAGGAGGCACGTCTGCCGATCAACTTTTTGGAGATACGGGCGATCCGGCTGACTCTGCAATGGTTTCATCACCTTCCAGCAGGCCGCCCCATCCGGATTCAGTTGGACAACGCCACGGTGGTGGCTTACATAAATCACCAAGGGGGCACCCGCAGCAGGACAACCATGTGCAAGGTAGGGCACGTGCTTCGCTGGGCAGAGAGGAACAGCTCGGTGATATTGGTGGTCCACATCCCGGGGGTAGAGAACTGGGCGGCAGACTTCCTCAGCCGGCAGGGGCTTGCGTCCGGGGAATGGTCACTACACCCCGAGGTCTTTCAGCAGATTTGCCAACGGTGGGGAACACCGGATGTGGATCTGATGGCCTACAGGGTGAACCCCAAGGTGTCTGTATTGTCGCCCGGTCCCAGAACCTGCAGGCAATCACCGTGCATGCGCTGGTTCTGCCATGGAATCAGTTTTGCCTCCCATACCTATTTCCACAGCTGCCACTACTTCCAAGGGTCATCAAGAAGATCAAGGCAGAAGGGGTGCCAGTGATTCTGCTGGCCCCAGACTGGCCTCGTCAGGCTTAGTACGCAGATCTAGTGCAGCTGCTCGTCGACGTGCCATGGCGACTGCCAGAGCGCCCAGATCTACTTTCTCAGGGGCCGATCTGCCACCCGAACTCAGGGGCCCTGTGTTTGATGGCTTGGCCGTTGAATCTTGGATTCTGACGCAGGCGGGGTTTGGACGCAAAGTGGTTGCTACAATGGTTAGCGCCCGGAAGCCTGCCTCAGCACGAATTTACCACCACACCTGGAAGGTTTTCTTTGCATGGTGTCGAGGCAACGGTTGTTCTCCACTGAGATTCTCCATTCCTAATATCTTGGCTTTTCTCCAGTCTGGCCTAGACTCAGGCTTGGCCACCAGCTCTCTCAGGAGACAGATATCGGCTTTATCTGTCCTTTTTCAGCGCAGGATTGCTACCAACTTGCAGGTAAAGACATTCATCCAGGGGGTCTCCACTTGGTACCTCCCTATAAGGCACCTATGGATGCCTGGGACCTTAACCTGGTCCTAAGTGTTCTGCAGGATGCTCCATTTGAGCCACTACAGGATGTGTCTTTGTCATACCTTTCCTGGAAGGTAGTGTTCCTGGTAGCTATAACATCAATCAGGCGGGTCTCTGAGCTGGCAGCGTTATCTTCCTGAGCCCCGTTTCTGACCTTTCACAAAGACAAGGTGGTTCTTAGACCAGCTCCTCCTTTTTTGCCAAAAGTCGTTTCCTCGTTTCACATTAATGAGGAAATTGTCTTGCCCTCTTTTTGTCCAACACCGGTACACCATGTGGAAAAGGCCCTGCATACGTTAGACCTGGTGAGAGCACTCAGGAGGTACACATCGCGGACGGCACCCTTTCATCAGTCAGACGTGCTGTTCATGCTCCCTGAAGGTCGCAGGAAGGGACTCGCTGCCTCAAAGTCGACCATAGCCAGATGGCTTCGTTTGGCTATTCAGGAGTCCTACCGCATCAGAGGCACGCCGTTTCCAGCAGGGATCAGAGCACACTCTACTCCGGCAGTGGGCGCCTCTTGGGCGCTTCTGCACCAGGCTTCAATGGAACAGGTTTGCAAGGCAGCAACCTGGTCCAGCCTGCACATTTTTACTAAACATTACAATATCCATACTCCGGCTTCAGTGGATGCGAGCCTAGGTAGAAGGATTCTCCAAGCAGCGGTGGCGCACCTTTAGACAGGAGGTGCATGCAGATTGGATCGGTGAGTCAACTTCCCACCCAGTGACTGCTTTAGGACGTCCCACAGTACCTGTGTCCCCCAATGAGGCGAAGGGGAAACATGAATTTTTTTGATAACTCACCGTAAAATCCTTTTCTCCCAGATGCTCATTGGGGGACACAACACCTACCCTATTAGCCAAGCTGGCTTCTGTTTATTTAATTAATATGCTCTCTGTATGAGATTAGGGTGGTTATTTTCTAGACACGTTGTTACCTGTATTAAGGTTGATGTTGTCTGTTTTTTTGTTTGATCTCCTACTGCTTTTGCACCAAACTGGTTTCTGCCCGCAATCGGGGCGACGGTGTATACAGCGGAGGAGGAGCTAACCTCTTTTTTCACTTAGTGTCAGCCTCCAGGCGGCAGTAGCATACACCTGCAGTACCTGTGTCCCCCAATGAGCGTCTCAGAGAAAAGGATTTTACGGTGAGTTATCACAAAAATCCATGTTTCTTGTGACATATTGTACTTCATGGTAGTGGTTAAATTTCATTCATATAACTTGCGTTTATTTGTGGAAAAAAAAACGGAAATTTGTCGAAAATTTTGAAAATGTTGCAATTTTCCAACTTTGAATTTTTATGCCCTTAAATCACAGAGATATGGCACACAAAAAACTTAATAGGTAACATTTCCCACATGTTTACTTTACATCAGCACAATTTTGGAACCAACATTTTTTTAGGAAGTTATAAGGGTTAAAATTTGACCAACGATTTCTCATTTTTACAACACCATTTTTTTTTTAGGGACCACATCACATTTGAAGCCACTTTGAGGGGTTTATATGATAGAAAATACCCAAAAGTGACATCATTCTAAAAACTACTGTACACCCCTCCAGGTGCTCAAAACCACATTCAAGAAGTTTATTAACCCTTCAGGTGCTTCACAGGAATTTTTTGAATGTTTAAAAAAAATGAACATTTAACTTTTCTTCACAAAAAATTGCTTCAGGTTCAATTTTTTTATTTATTTTGCCAAGGGTAACAGGAGAAATTGGACTGCAAAAGTTATTGTGCAATTTGTCCTGAGTACTGTGATACTGGATATGTGGGGGAACCACTGTTTTGGCACATAGCAGAGCTCAGAAGGGAATGAGCGCCGTTTGACTTTTTCAACTCAAAATTGGCTGGAATTCAGATCGGACGCCATGTCATGTTTGGAGAGCCCCTGATGTGCCTAAACAGTGGAAACCCCCATAAGTGACCCCATTTTGGAAACTAGACCCCCCAAGGAACTTATCTAGATATGTGGTGAGAACTTTGAACCCCCAAGGGATTCACAGAAGTTTATAACGTACAGTTGTACAATTAAAAAATCAAATTTTTTTCCACAAAAATGATCTTTCACCCCCAATTTTTATTTTCCCAAGGGTAACAGGACCCCAAAAGTTATTGTCCAATTTGTCCTGAGTACGCTGATACCCCATATGTGGGAGTAAACCACTATTTGGGTGCATGGCAGAACTCAGATTTTGATTTTTTTGGCTGGAATTGAGATCGGACGCCATGTTGCGTTTGGAGAGCCCCTGATGTGCCTATACAGTGGAAACTCCCCACAAATGACACCATTTTGGAAACTAGACACCCCAAGGAACTTATCTAGATGTGTGGTGAGCAGTTTGAACCCCCAAGTTCTTCACAGAAGTTTATAATGCCCGGGCATGAAAATAAAAAAAATCATATTTTTTTCCACAAACAGTCTCCAATTTTTTTATTTTGCCAAGGGTAATAGGAGAAATTGGACCCCAAAAGTTGTTGTCCAATTTGACCTGAGTACATTCATACCCCATATGTGGGAGAAAACTACTGTATGGGCACACGTCGGGGCTCAGAAGGGAAGCAATGATGTTTTGGAATGCAGACTTTGATGGAATGGTCTGGGGGTGTCATGTCACGTTTGGAGAGCCCCTGATGTGCCTAAATTGTAGAAATCTCCCATAAGTGACCCCATTTTGGAAAGTAGACCCCACAAGAAACTTATCTAGATGTGTGGTGAGCACTTTGAACCCCCAAGTGCTTCACAGAAATTTATAACGTAGAGCCATAAAAATAAAAAAAATAATATTTTCCATAAAAATTATATTTTTGCTCCCAATTTTTTATTTTCCCAAGGGTAGCAGGAGAAATTGGACCCCAAAAGTTGTTGGGAAATATGTCCTGAGTATGCTGATACCCCATATGTGGGGGTAAACCACTGTTTGGGCACATGGCAGAGCTTGGAAGGGAAGGAGCACCGTTTGACTTTTTCAATGCAGAATTGGCTGGAAATGAGATCAGACACCATTTTGCATTTGGAGAGCCCCTGATGTGCCTAAACAGTGGAAACTCACCAATTCTAACTCCAACCCTAACTCCAACACACGCCTAACCCTAATCTCAGCCCTAACCCTAGCCCTTGCTCTAACTCAAGCCCTAACCCTAACCCTAGCCCTAACCCTAATGGGAAAATGGAAATAAATATTTAATTCTATTATTTTTCCCTAACTAAGGGGGTGATAAAGGGAGGTTTGATTTACTATTTATGGCAGGTTTTTATGTTTGGCAGCTGTCACATGCTAAAAGATGCTTTTTATTGTAAAAATAGTTTTTGCATCACCACAGTTTGAGAGCTATAATTTTTCTGTATTTTGACCCACCGAGTCATGTGGGGTCTTATTTTTTGTGGGACGAGTTGACGTTTTTATTGGTACCATTTTCGGGCATGTGACTTTTTTTATCACTTTTTATTCCGATTTTTGGGATGCAGAATGAGCAAAAATCAGCATTTCATGAATTTCTTTTGGGGGGGCGGTTACATCGTTCTGTGTGTGGTAAAATTGATAAAGCAGTTTTATTCTTTAGGTCAGTACGATTACAGTGATACCTCATTTATATCTTTGCTTTTATACAATAAAAACAATTTTATATAAAAAATAATTATTTTTGCATCGCTTTATTCTGCAAGCTATAACTTTTATATTTTTTCATTGATGACACTGTATGGCAGCTCGTTTTTTGCGGGACAAGATGACATTTTCAGCGGTACCATGGTTATTTATATTGGTCTTTTTTGATCGCGCGTTATTGCACTTTTTGTTCGGCGGTATGACTAAAAAGCATTGTTTTTACTTTGTTTTTTAATTTTTAAGGGGTTCATTAAAGGGGTTAACTAGTGGGACAGTGTTATAGGGCGGGTCGTTATGGACGCGGCAATACTAAATATGTGTGTTTTTATTGGGTTTTTTTTACAAAAAAAAATTTATTGGGTATATATATATATTTTTTTAATTTATTTTGGAATTTTTTATTGATTATTCTTACACGGTTTATTTTTTTACTTTATTATATTGTCCCAGAGGAGGACAATATAATAAATTGTCAGATCGCAGCACAGGCTTCCTCAGTGCTTGCAATGTTTGATCACAGTTTGCCAGGGGTTAATGTGCCTGGGGTGGTTCGTGACCGCCCCTGGCACATAGTGCCAGGTGTCAGCTGTGATAATCAGCTGACACCCGGCCGTGATCAGCAGCGCCCCCCCCAGGAGCGCTGCTGATCGCTATGATGTACTATCCCGTCCATGGGAGCTGTGTCCCAAGTCACATGGACAGGATAGTAAGTCAGATGGCAGAAAGGGGTTAAACACTTAGGAAGCCTTTGCAGGTGTTTTTTGTTAACTCTAATTTACTGAGTTAATGACTTTTGGGTTTTCATTAGCTATAAGCCATAATCATCAATGTAAACAGAAATAAAACACTTGAAATACATCACTCTGTTTGTAATGACTCTATATAATATATTAGTTTCACTTTTTAAATAAACCCAAAAACTTGGATAAGGTATTTAGGTAGGAAATAATATAAACACATAAAATATAAATAAATAAAAATACTTAGACAAAATACAATACGCAATAGCACATAAAAAGCATGTAGGGACAATAATATTAAATAATAAAAAACACTTAGTGAGACGGCACATAGATGAATGAATATATGGAGAATCATCCATTAATGGTAAAAAATTCCTAAATAAATATTAACACAAAAATAGAAAATATATGCAAAAAATCAAATTGTATGACAACCTGTAAGTAATCTTATAATAACAAACACATGGACCGAATAAGGGGATATATATGTTTATGAGTAAACCTAAGAATTAAAAATATATATCATAAAATTTAATATGTAATAACATATATGTGCAGTGTATGAAAATGAACAACCCGCACAAGTGATTCACCTGAGGTTAGTAAGGTCCAATACACAATTGTGAAAATTGGAAAGGATGCAAGAGAATGTAAACACAAAAGTGCCAAACCAATAGATGGCAAAGAAAAGTTACCTGATAAATAATGTGCCAATGGACCTGGCAGAGGTGCGGAGCACGCCCCGACGCACGTTTCGGAAGATCCTTCCTCAGGAGATCATTCATCTATGTGCGTTCCCACTAAGTGTTTTTTATTCATTCACATTTGGTGCTTGTGCATTGTTGTTTATATATCTGTGTGTGTGGGCACCTTTCTTTGTGCCATCTTTTACCAATCACTCTAAATAAAGTTATCATTTAATCATTTAATATTATTGTCCCTACCTGCTTTTTATGTGCTATTGAGTATTGTATTCTAAGTTTTTTTATTCATTTATATTTTATTTTTTTATATTATTTCCTAGTTCCTACCTAAATACCTTATCCAAATTTTGGGTTTATCTAAGTTTAGAGTGGTTCCGACTCTGATTGATTGGACTTATGGATGTTGCATGATTTTATCTAAATTATTCTGTATTTTATGGGCAAAGTATCTATATTTGTATGGAATATTTAATATTAATTCCCATATTGTATCATTTCCATTTTGTCCTTTTTTGTTTTGTTTCACTTTTCGTATTGAAGAACTGAAATAAATTAACTTTTTGATGATATTCTAATTTTGTGAGAACCACCTGCAGGTGCTCTAGTAGATCCCTCTTGCTGGAAACTTTCTTTAACAGAGAGTAGACTGGTGGTCTCTGCCCACGCAGTAGTTTTGTCCCATTTTTGGTCACCGCTTGGCTTTAGTCTGCTGGAGTCCCCCATCTTTCTTACTTTGATCTCTTCTGTATTGGCTATAGTACTCCCCCTGAAAAATCTCTTTTTAAAGGTTGCTTCTTCTGTAGGTTGCACTCATTGCAGTTTTTGCCTTCATGTGGATCAATATTGCAGGATGACTAGCTGCACTAAATTAATTTTCAATATGTGTGGAGAAGTGATTATGCTGCACTGCTGGTGTCTGAAAGAATAAGGATATTCAGAAAGGGATTTAGAATCAGAAATGCGATTTAATCTCTTTGTATTTTCGAAGTCCAACTGACTTCTTTATCAAGAAGACCCCAAGTCTATGTGTTTTGAAGTCCAGATGAATTTTTCATCAAGGGAACCACAAGTGGTGGAACTGTAGATTAATCTTTGTCATTTTTAGCCTCAAAAGCCATGTTACTAAGTTCTCCATATGCAAGCGCCTACTGCAGGCCTTCTAGTGCCTCTCGGAATATCTAGTTGAATACGACATTGTCTTTATTAATCTATCGCAATAGATTTAAGCAGCTTTTTTTTAGGTCCACAGTGCCCTACAAGTTATTGGTTGTTGAACAGCTACTATATTTCAAGGTTTCTTTGCTCTTTAAATCTCTTGGCAGCTGCTTTTCAAATCCCAGACTCTCACCTCCACCATATCAAAGCGGGAATAAGTTTACATTTCAAAGATGAGATAAGTGCTTGCTGAATGCAGAAAGCACGGGTCAGATATAGAAATGCAGTTTGTTTTAGATTTTTAAGATTGGATTACCTATATATAATGTGTTTAATACTACATGTTTACATGTAATTGCAAAAAATGACCCAGGTGTGAGTATACCATAGGTAGCAAAAGAAGTGTTTACAAAAACATCTGTGCATTAAAAGATTAGTTTATTAAATTCTATAAATTAAAAAAATAATATTATTAAAAAAGAAAGAAGGGTGCTGGAAAAGATAGAGAAAAAGGGACAGGAATTTATAAGATAAATTCAGCCTGCTTGGCCCCCCTGAAGAAGCAGGGCGAAACATGCGTGTCAGGACAGAGGGGCCGGAGTGTTTTGACCACCTTACACAGCTGTTAACTTCAGGTAAAAACTTCTTATCACATCCCTTTCCTTTGTTACATCCCACATTTCAAGCACTTTACATTATCTTTATATATGTGTAAGGAGGAAGACCAGGCTGCAAGTACCTGTATTGAGCCGGGTCCGAAACTGCTGAGGCTGCATCCTCTGTTTCCTGGGGGAAGGAATAGGGGACCGGACAGGCCCCATGACCCAGGAATAGGGGGAGTGTTTAGAGAGGGAACCCAGCCAGAAGCTGAGGGAGAAAGCACGAAAAGCTACAGAGAGGCCCCCCCGCTGTCAGCGTGCGAACAACATGGCAGGCAGTGCGCTCCGCACCCAACCCACCGGCGCTGCGATGAACTGCAGCAGACAGACCCGGTGGCCTAGAGAGAGACTTGGCGGGAACAGACAGCGCTCAGCAAGGACCAGTGAGTGCTCTGACCCCGGAGCATCCGTACAGTGCAGGCCCCTGCGCCCAAGAATATGGACTAGGGGCTCAGTGGAAGTTACCGGACACCGACCACTGCCGTCAGAAGACAGACCACCATAACCAGCATAACCTTCTTGGACAAGCACTGCGCCAGCTGTTTTTGGCGCTACTGACTTTCAAGGAGCATCTACAGTCGGAGAAACTTCTGACACGATGAGTGTACAACAGAACTGCCATTACCTTATTCATTATCTCTGCATATTATTTACACCTGAAATGTTTATTCCCAAGTTTAACCATTTATCTCCCTGTGAGGAGTAAATTCCCTGTTTAATTAAAACTGTTAAAATTGTTAACCCTTGCTCTGCCTCCTTTCTGTCACTGCATCCCTCAACCTGCTCACAAAGGCATAATTGAATCTGCAATACATCATATAATTGAGCTAGTTACTACTATGTCTTGGCTTGCAATTACCACAGTTGCACTTTTTAGCAGTTTGTAACTTTAAATTAACTCCTTGTGGCATGAACTGAAAAGGATAAAGACAAAAGCAAGACAATACTACTACAGGTATACATTTGTTTTTAGCGTTCTGTGCAATAGATATTATTGATTAGGAATTATTTTTATTCTACAGAGACTTCTCATCATTCTATTGTGGACATCAAACTCAACGAATTTCTTATACAGTGTATTTTTATCCTATCTCATATAATTATGCATAATTTAATAATGTTGAAAATTTACCTTAAGGCTGAATTTATTTTATAAATTTCGGTCCCTCTTTCTTTTTTTTTTCCGGCACTATTCATTGATTTTTAATATTATTTTTTCAATTTTTATAATTTAATAAAAAAATCTTTTAATGCACAGATGTTTTTGTAAACACTCCTTTTGTTACCTATGGTATACTCACACCTGGTCATCTGTGGCAATTCTTGTATATTGGGAAGTGTCTGTACTCATAAGATATGAGTTTATTCTAATATTAGGACTTTAAAGTGAAATGTGTTTCCCACAGAATGTAAGTCCGCAAGGACAGGGTCCTCTCCCCTCTGTACCAGTCCGTCATTGTAAATTTGTTTACTGTTAACGATATTTATAAGGCCGGTTTCACATTCGCGCTTTTGAGCGCAGCGACGGCCTGCGCACGGCCGCCGCTAAGCCCCGCCCCCTGCCCCGCCTCCACCAGTATCTCCGCCTCCGGGCGCATGACGTTGCATGCGTCATGCGTCCCCTATCTTCATCACAGAGGGCGCAGGCCGTGCGCAGTCTGCGCACAGTCTGCGTTTGGCGGCGCATGCGTCCTTTTGACGGTGCGCCGAGCACAACCAAAATGCAACAGGTTGCGTTTGGCGCTGCTCGGCGCACCGTCAAAAGGACGCATGCGCCGCCAAACGCAGACTGTGCGCAGACTGCGCACGGCCTGCGCCCTCTGTGATGAAGATAGGGGACGCATGACGCATGCAACGTCATGCGCCCGGAGGCGGAGATACTGGTGGAGGCGGGGCAGGGGGCGGGGCTTAGCAGCGGCCATGCGCAGGCCGTCGCTGCGCTCAAAAGCGCAAATGTGAAACCGGCCTTACTTGTATGTAACGATATCTATAACTTTGTATGTAACCCCCCTTCCCATGTACAGCACCATGGAATTAATAGCGCTATATAAAAATAATAATAATAATAATAATAATAATAATAATAATGTGTTTGCATGTAAGTTGACTTCCTTAGGTACAGACAGTTTAGTTGGTTTTTTATGAGGTTTTTTTTAATGAATTCAATCAAAAATCCTTCTCAAAAACTATTCTAAATCTATTCTATTAATTTCTATGGGAAATCCAATTTGCTTCTCATATGAATAGTGTTTTTAAGATGTTTTGAAAAACACCGAGTAAAAAAAAAATAGTACATGTCACTTCTTTGAAGCAGCTCTGAATGTAATTTGTTCAAAATTAGGCACTGTCCAATTGAAAGGATGCAAAAAGGTGAAAAAATTGTCCCAGAATTCTTCAAAACTTCTGCCCATTCAGGAGAAGGAAAATGTCTCCAAAAAATCTTCAAAGCAGGAGAGTTTTCTGAAGATTAAGCCTATGTGATTTTCCCCCGCTGAAGGTACGGCCGGTGTTAGGGGCAGGCAGACCAAGTAGCCACCTGGGGCCCCGCTCCTCTAGGGGCTCCCAGCCAGTGATGTGCCGCTAACAGCGGAACACCACACAGCCGCTATGGGCCCGAATCTTCCCCCGCATCCAGCATGGATGCATCAACGTACCACCATTATAGATGCCGATAGTTCAAAGTAGTCATGGAGGAGAGAGCTCCCTCTCCCATCACTCCCACTCTGCCTCTGACTCAGTGTGTGCTAGCAGTGGAGCAGAAGCCAGAGCAGCAGGGGAACGAGGAGAGGTAAATATTGCTTGTGTGTGTATATGTGTCTGCTGCACGATACTATATATGTGTGGGGACTGCACTATACTGTGTTGTGCGTGTCTGCTGCACTATACTGTGAGTGTGGGGGGCTGCATTAGACTGTATGTGTGGGGGCTGCACTATACTGTATGTGTGTGTGGGGACTACACTATACTGTGTGGGGGACTGCACTATACTGTGTGTGTATGGGGACTGCATTATATGGTGTGGGGGGGCTGCATTACACTGTGTGTGTGAGGATGCATTATACTCTTAGGGGGCTGTATTATATGCTGAGGACACTGCATTATACTCTTATGATGCTGCATTATACTGTGTGTGTGGAGGCTGCATTAGACTGTGTATGTGAGGGGTCTGCACTATACTGTGTGTGTTTGTGGGGGGTGCTGAATTATTCTGTGTTTGTGGGGTCTGCATTATACTGTGTGTGAGGCTGCATTATACTCTTAGGGGGTTATATTATATGCTGGGGATACTGCATTATACTCTTAGGGTGCTGCATTATACTGTGTGTGTGGGGGCTGCATTATACTGTGTGTGAGGGGGCTGCACTATACTGTGTGTGTTTGTTGGGGGCTGAATTATACTGTGTGGGGGCTGCATTATAATCTGGGGGCTGCATTATACTCTGAGGGGGCTGCATTATACTCTGAAGGGGATGCATTATACTGTGTGGGAGCTGCATTATACTTTATGTGTGGGGGCTGTATTATTCTCTATGTGTGTGGGGTGCTGCACTATACTGTGTGTTTTTTGGGATGCTGAATTATACTGTGTGGGGGGGCTGAATTATACTGTGTGGGGGGCTGCATTATACTCTGAGGGGGCTGCATTATATTCTGAGGGGGCTGCATTATATTCTGAGGGGCCTGCATTATACTCTGAGAGAGGCAGCATTTTACTCTGAGAGGGGCTGCATGTGGAGTGTATTACACTATATGTACTATATTGGACCTACATTATTCTGTATCGAGGACTATCTGTACCAATCATTCTTCCTAAGCCAGAGTAAGGGTATGTACGCACGGTCAGTAAACAATGTGGGTTGGATACTGCGTACTTGTGCAGCGTCCAAATACTACAGCATAGTGGATGGGATTTCAAGAAATCCCATGCCCACTATGCATGCAATGACTCCCGCGGATGACCTGCGGAAACAGACATGCCGCACATCTTTCCAGATTGCAGCATGTCTATTTATCTTGCGGAGACACAATTGTCAGCAATATAAAGATCACCGATACAATGTATTGGACGCGGTGATGCCGCACAGTTCAGTGAACATACACGGATTCACCTGTGTTCAATAGATGGCAGCGCTTTGGATGCAGTGGACAAGTGCTGCGCTCAGAGCGCTGCCAATTACTGAATGTGTGCACCTACCCTAAAGAGGACAGGAAACAAGCGTTGAATGACTTCAATATTGTTGATTTCGCTCGTTTACCGGCCTGAACTCAGCGCATGAATATACAACAGAAATGTTTGTATGATGGTGAAATATGTGAGCGTTTGGGCCCAACTTTATACTTTTGCCCAGGGTTTCACTTTGTCTAAAACCGGCCCCGCCTTCAGAGTTATTTTGAAGCGGTCAAAAACGAAAAGTTTTTCATTGGAAACTGTTAAAGGATACGTTCCTTCTTTGTTGAGTGTTTGGAGCAGTTTTTTAGTTTTTTAGTTTTTGAAGTATTTTGAATTTCTTTCTGAAAGGTTATTTTTTTTTAAGCCTTCAGATAGAATCCGGTCCAAACTAAGTACTATTCTATTAGGAGTCACTTCAAACAGGTGGCATTTGCTTTATTTTTTTTCTAACAAACATTTTTTTCAAAACCTGAAGTGGAAAAAGAACTCTCAATGAACAGCAAAGTAATTTGTTAATAAATTATTATTATTAGAATTCTTTTAAGCATTTTTATGGAGTTTGCTTTTGGAGATTTGGAGCAGGTTTGCGTAAAAAAACCCTGAAAAATCACATTTGCACCTTCCCTTTTTGATGGTTGGGTTTCTACATTGTAAGACACATGGAAAATAATATTTGTTACAAAAACGAGCGCTTGCCAAGAATGCAAAAAACATAAAGGTGACAGATCCTTTTTAAGAAGAGCTCCTTTCGCGCATATAACACATTCATGTCACCCCGTCCGTCTGACTCATTGAGAATCGTTATGCTCTGGTCTGGCAACATTCCAAATTCTCTTAGGAGCCAGCAGCTGGCATGTTCAAAATTGGCTGGCTCCAGAAAGGATTTTTTGGGGTTTTAAAAAAAAAACTGAGACTATTGTTAGATCAGATTTTGCCCACCTGTCCGAACAAAGATATCTTAAAAAAAAAAAAAAAAAGCAAAGTAAGTCAAACCCAGGCTCGGTAGCAAACAAAACCAGTTTCAAACATTGTCTGCCAAAGGACTCGTGTGAAGGGTACTGACATCAAAGTCAAACATCAGATTTCTTTCCCACAGTTGAACAATTACCAAATAAACTTGAGACTTTAGAATAAAAGATGATCTCAAGTTAGTTAAAAAAATAGAACAAATAATATAGGAATTAAACCATGTCCATCCAGGAGTTCATAAAAGGAAACCTGCACTAGTTTATTACACGAGTCTCAGGATACACTGGAATACATTTAAAGGGGACTCCAAGGCCCCGATTTATCATGATTGGCATGGGCTCACCAAGAGATAAGCAGATCGATTCATGGCAATACGGTTCAGCGTCCAGCTAGATGGGAGGCCGGCGGATCTCTTAACCTTCCGGAGTCCCTGGCTTGGCTTTTAAGTGGCCAAATCTGGTATGACATTATCTGTGCATCACGCCCCACAGATGACGTCGCGTTAGCCCTGACAAATCAAATGCCATGCTGAGGACACTGGAAGGTAAGAGTCTAGCGGGTCTCCCATCTAGCCGCAAGGTACCACTGATCTGGACCATGGATTGGAGTAACACAAATCAATCCACTCATTTCTAGTGTGTGCCTCTTAATGATTTTGGCGCATGTTTCAGCTGCCAGGAAACACCGCATGAAATGTACTGCAGTATGAGAACTGGGTGCATTTCTATCCTAAATTACAACTCTCTTGTGGCATAAATTGTAATGAATTTGTTAGCTGTGCTCAACTACACCCACCAGAAGAGCTCAATTTTATGCCAGAATTCTGTCCAAAAACTATTTGATGATCAAAGCTCAGGAGTATAAAAATGTATTTTAAACTTTCTTTTCATTTCTTTTTAGCTATTTAGGAGGAGCAAAACAAGATGGTGCTCATGAATAAAATTGCAAAGGACTACGTGTCCTTCATTCGTACAGTGCTGAGACCTCTTCAAAGATATCTTTAATGCATAAGGGCAATATTGAACCAATTTTTAGCATCATCTATACTTCTACATAGTGTATTGTGTCTGATGCGCTGTGGGATACACACATTTCTTTGCCACATGTCAGCTATGCAGGTGGAAACAATATGGCAGCCCAAGAATGCAAATGAAATGCAAAATGTTTGGAATATAAATATGATGGATACAGCTGGTATCTTATCCTGTGTGCTGTCAGGAGCTGTTGACTGCTGCTGAGAATGCCGTTTTGGTGGCTGTTTTTCTAAACTTAATTAAATCATTACTTGTGGTGTGTGTTCAATATAAATAATATGAGACCTTGTCACAAAAGTCATCTTCCAAGTGCCACCTGCCTTGGTAGGTTGCATGCAATGTATTTTCACCATAGGCAATTTAGCCAAAGATGCAAAGTCATACCATTCCACTAATATTGTAATGAATGTGAAAAGTTGGCATAACGAACAGCAACATTTCATTCAGGAATAAAACAGAACTGGTTCTGACCATATTTTCAGATTTTAACATAGTTGCCAACATTAGCAGAAAGTTTGCATTGCTTTTCTAGGATGACTGAGCAATAAGACTTATTTTTTTTTTACCTAAGTACTCCTGGTAACTGTGGTGTTAAAGCAGAGAGTTAGGATGGGCAGCAGTGTGAACAGCCTCTTCCAGGGCTGGACTGGGGCTAAAATTCAGCCCTGGCATTTGAAGTTACACAGGCCCACTAGTCACATGTTGACTATATAATATCTTTGTACACTTGTAGGTTACAAGAAGTGAGAGGAGATTAACACGACTATATAACATGTAGTCACAGCTGTGCCCAGTATTTCAGCTCAGTCCTATTTATTGCGTTTAGGTACAGTACTCCTCCCAAAGCTCTGTTCCCTTTTGTACACACGGTGACAGAATTCCTGGCAGAACTGCTATCCATTGGGCAACCAGACCCCCTGGTCATAGCCGCCCCTATCATACCTCCCAACTTTTGAAGAAGGGAAAGAGGGAGACAGGCAAATTTTAGGCCACGCCCTGGCCACATCCATTTCACAACTAGTCACACCCATGTCCACGCCCAACCACACCCATTTAACACTGCTGATCACACTGACTGGTACTGAGGGCACAGTGGCTGGCATTATGAGCATACTGACTGGCACTAAGGAAGAGATAAAACAGAGAGAGAGACAAAAAAGAAAACAGAGAGAGAAAGAAGGAAAGAAAGAACAGAGAGAGACAGAGAAAGAACAGAGAGTGAAAGAAGTAAAGAAAAGAAAGAAAGAACAGAACGAAAGAGAGGAAAGAAAAAGAAAGAAAGAGGGGAAAGAAAGAACAGAGAGAGGGAAAGAAAGAACAGAGAGAGAAAGAAAATGAGGGAAAGACAGAACAGAGAATGAGAAAGAAAGAAAGAACAGAGAAAGAAAGAAAAAGAGAGAAAGAAATAAAGAAAGATTCTATAAAGATACTATAGCAGCCCGGCTCCCATTGTAATGCCCACCTGAGCCTCCATATCATGATCCGCTCACATGGCCGGCATCCCCGATTCCAAGGCGATCCCGCTGTCTGCCCTGTCGGAGGAGGACTTGGTGATGGAACTGAAGCATTCCTAGTTCCGTCACAATCTCCTCATGAAATTATCTCATTTCCGGTCAGCTTCCAGCATATCACTTCCGGTGGAACATCATGTCTTAGTTTTAAAATGCTCCTCGGGGCTCCGCCGTGTACTCCTGTGGCCGTGGGAAAAGTCCGATTTGTATGCTTCGTACACACTTGGCTCCGCTCCGTACATCCCGTACACATATGGCTCCACTCCGTACACACATGGCTCCGCTCCGTATACCCCATACACACACGGCTCCGCTCCGTACACCAAGTACACACATGGCTCCGGTCCGTACACCTCGTACACACACGGCTCCTCTCCGCACACCTCGTACACACACGGCTCCTCTCTGTACACCTTGTACACATCCAGATCCGCTCAGTACACCAAGTACACACACAGCTCCTCTCCGTACACCTCGTACACGCGTGGCTCCTCTCCGTACACCTCGTACACACGCGGCTCCGTTCTGTACACCTCGTACACATGCGGCTCCGTTCTGTACACCTAATACACACACGGCTCCTCTCCGTACACCTCCAGCTCCACTCCGTACACCTCGTACACATCCAGCTCCGCTTCGTATACCTCGTACACGCGCGGCTCCTCTCTGTACACCTCGCACACATTCAGCTCCGCTCCGTACACCTCGTACATGCGCGGCTCCTCTCCGTACACCCCGTACACACACGGCTCCTCTCCGTACACCTTGTACACATCCAGCTCCACTCCGTACACCTCATACACACACGGCTCCGCTCCGTACACCTCGTACATGCGCGGCTCCTCTCCGTACACCTCGTACATGTGCGGCTCCTCTCCGTACACCTTGTACACGCGCGGCTCCTCTCCGTACACCTCGTACATGCGTGGCTCCTCTCCGTACACCTCCTACACATCCAGCTCCGCTCCGTACACCTCGAACACACGCGGCTCCACTCCGTACACCTCGTACACACGCGGCTCCCCTCTGTACACCTCATGCACACACAGCTCTGCTACATCTACCCTGTAAACCCCTCCTGACCCTACACATACTTACCTCAACCAGCACCATGGCAACCAGCACAGCAGAGTCCAGCAGACACCAAGAGGCAGGGTGTTGTGAACTCATTTTCTGCTCCTCCTTCCGTTCTCCCTCTGATGGTGACAGGAGGTAGTGAGGTTGGTTTAATTGGTAGTGATCTGCCACCTGATGAGGAGGATAACGATTGGATCTCTGGAGTATCAGACTGTGTAAAAGACAGCAGACGCCCTATCCTGGTGTTGGTGATTCAGTCTGCTTCTCAGGCCTTGGACTTCAGCTCTATTGCAGTCTTCTCAAGTTATGTTTGTTTTTGCTATTGTTTACACTTGCTCTTGTTGGTCAATTCAGTTTTTTGTGGTCAGCCAGCCCCTGCTGGGGTTGTGCTGAATTTCCACTCCTATTTATCTATATTTGCCTTTTGGTCCCTTATTAGATTGGCCTCTTTTTGCTCTGTCTCAGAATATTATGCAGCGTTGAAACGGTTAAACTAGGATTATTATAACTTATCAGTCCGGGGAAAGCTTGATTGAAGGGTCTCCACCCACATTGGCACTGACAACAGTGGCGCTTACAGTCTCTACAGTCTCTCCTCTGAATGAAGTTGGGGCCTCCAGGGGTTAAGGCAAGGAGCAGGGAGATGATACAAACCTGAATCTCCCCTGCTCTGAGTCTCTGTAGGATACCTCGTCTATCTCTCCACAGGAACGATGCTGCGCACACTATGAAGTCTCTTTACCACACTCAGGGGCTCTGGCTTGTCACTGCGGTCACTGGGGCTGCGCTCTCGGGTCACTGTCTCTGCACTATCAGGGGGAAAGTCTCCTCTGGTCACGGAGGCTACCGAGTCCACGTACTCACATATAGTGTTCTCAATGCCTTGTCATTCAGTCCCAGTCCCATGGCGGGGAGTTCTCTTTCTCTGGGAGCGTGATGCTGCAGCCTGCTCTCTGTCTGACGCTTGCTGCTTTCGCACCCTTCGGCTGCACAGCTTCCTGTCCAGCACACCTCCCCTTTTGTCACAGTTGCCCACAGTCACATGGTTCAGTCGGTCCGGGCCAGAATGTCTTCCCCCCAGAAACCCTGCTGTCTGTCTAGGATACGGAGAAGAAGAGGTAACCTCTTTTAGGGCTCTTCTTTCTTCTTCCTCTTCACCCCCTTACATGCCTAGTATTAAGATGGTTTTACACTTACAGTATTTTTGCGGGCTGATTTTGCGGACCAATAGCTTCTTATGGGGCCGCAAAACCGACCCACAAAAATTCAATGGTGTGCCGTGTACCGTACGGCTGTGAGGGCCGTATATACGGGCGTGAGAAAATATCGAGCTTGCTCGATATTTTTCATGGTGTACAGACACGGCGCCCTTTTAAACCAATGGGGCCGCAAAATCAAACCGGAAGTTTGTTTTTGCGGCGCTTGTCACTTCCGGTTTTGTGGAACACATTTTTTTTCTCCAATACTATTTCCATAGTATTTGAAAGAAAAAAAGGAGATCAGCAAACATTTTTTGCGGCCCGTTATTGCGGTACACCACAAAAAATGCGGCAATACGGTCCGCAAAAACGGGCCACAGTAACAGACCGCAAAAAATGCGGTAAGTGTAAAACCACCCTTAGATTAGGAAAATCAGGAGGAAAAAAAAAGAATAAGTGTCAAAAAATATATATAGTGAATAAAACATGATTTTATTGAGACAGAAATTGGTAAAATATAGCACTAAAAGCAAAGAGAGTGCCTGCACTCATGATGAGACAATTAAGTACATAATTTGCAATGGACATAACACGAGACAAAAATATAGCAAGCTAGCAATTGTGCAAATTTATAAAAATTGTATGATTATGCAAAAGTTACATATATGTGTATATACAATTAGGGTAACCAACGAATAATGCAATATGGACAGATAGCCAAATAAATTTAAATATGCATGAATAGATATATATACCAAAATCAGGCAATGAGCCATATGCATATGTATTTGAAATATACAACAGAGGTCCATAACAAAGTGAGAGAATAATAATGATAGAAAATGAGGTATATGCCTGTAAAGTAAAAATCACTGCTGGACCTAGGACTGCCATATAGGAAGCGACGTAGGACTAGATCCGAAACACGCAGCGAGGCGCATTCCTGCACTCTGCTTATGTCTCCACAGGTAGCCATCATTTTACAACTATGTGTCTGCCTTTACACATTTTACTAACCCTGTTCATTCCACGGGTATTTTTCTACCTAACCTACTGACCTTTTCAATTTTTTCACGTGTTGCATGGCTATTTATTAAAAAAAAATTTCACACCCCTCTATGCTTGTTTCCTATATTCATATAGCTGCATATCCATATATGCATTTTTGTGTGCCCCATTTACAGGCATATACCTCATTTTCTATCATTATTATCTCACTTTTTTATGGAGCTCTGTTGTATATTCCAAATACTTATGCATATGGCTCATTGCCTGAATTTGGTATATATATATACATATTTAAATTTATTTGATTATCTGTCCATATTGCATTATTGGTTACCCTAATTGTATATACACATATATTTAACTTTTGCATAATCGTACAATTTTTATAAATTTGCACATTTGCTAGCTTGCTATATTTTTGTCTTGTGGCATTTTGTGTAATTTTTGTCTCAATAAAATCATGTTTTAATCACTATATATATTTTTTGACCCTTATTCGTTTTTTTTCCCCTGATTTTCCAATTCCTATTCGAATGTTCTGCCATTCATAATCCACCAGCAAGTATATATGGATTAAAACATTTTTCAGCTATTTGCCACTTGCACTTTGTTTTCCATTATATAGTACTAGATGGAGGTGAGGCGGTTATGTCACGATGGTGGCAGCCTTTGCAGCATTGAGAATCTCTCCCCCCAATGTGCTCACTCACCTATCCACTCTCTCTTTCCCCATGTGCTGACTTCTCCCATCTGTGCTCTCTTCTTTGACTTGTCTACCCCATGTGCTATCCCCCTTGTCTGCTGTCTCTCTCCTTCCTGTGCTGTGTTCTCCCCTCATGTGCTGTCCCATTCGAGATGTCTCCCCCATGTGCTCTGTCTCTCTCACCCCTGTGTATGACCATGTGCAGAACATGCCACAGCTCCTGGGCAGGGGAGGAAGCAAAATACAATACTACTGTTACAGCAGGAGATCGCAGAGGATACATTTTGTGAGGTAAAATATTGTTTAAAAACAGTCAGTGAAATATTTTACCTCAGAAAATGAATCCTCTGTGATCCCCTGCTGTAATGTCAGTATTGTCTTTTGCTTCCTCCCCTGCCCAGGAGATATGGTATGCTTAGTACACTGTCAGACACAGACAATTTTTAAAATGAACTTCCGTTCTTGGGAAAATCCCTTTAATGTAACCGGCTTCCTCTGCCTGTAGACACGTCGGCGTCGCGCATCTGCCGCCAGGATCAGCCGAATGATTCATTGCAGGTGCAATGCGATGGTGTTCCGCTAGTGGTACCACGCAAAAGGCTGCGTGATTGTGAGTGAGTGTGAGTGTTTGTGAGTGTCAGTGTGTGTGAGTCTGAGTGTGAATATGTGTGTGAGTGTGACAGAGTGTGAGTTTGAGTGTGAGTTTGTGAGTGTATGAGTTTGTGAGAGTGTGTGAGTGTGTGTGTGTGGTGTGACGGTGTCCTGCTGGTGGTACCCCGCAATGGGTTGGTACCAGCAGCAGTTTCCATATTGAGACACCCACCACTTGGGTGTCCCAATATGATGGTCGGTGAACTTCCTTCGTTTGGAATTCTGGGATACGGTGACATCTGGACAGAACAGGAATTGAAAACATTACAAGGCAATTATATAAATAGATTGCTCAGTGTGTTTTTTCGCCAGTATTAGATCAGGTAGACAGGGTGGACAGCAGTGTGAGCAGCCTCTTCTTACCTCAGCCCCGTTGGTATGCCCAGTATTAGATCAAGTAGACCGGGAGGACAAAAGTGTGAGCAGCATCTTCTTACCTTAGCTTCCCTGGTATGTCTAGTTTTAGAGCAAATAGATGGAGTACAGCAGTGTGAGCAGACTCTTTTTACCTTAGCTCCCCTGGTATGCCCAGTTTTATATCAAGTAGACAGGGAGGACAGCAATGTGAGCAGCATTTTTTTTTAACCTCAGTCCCCCCTGATATGACCAGTATTAGATCAAGTAAACAGGGAAGACAGCAGTGTGAGCAGCATTTTTTTTATTTCAGCCCCCCTGGTATGTCCAGTGTTAGATCAAGTAGACAGGGAGGACAGCAGTGTGAGTAGCCTCTTGTTACCTCAGCTCCCCTGGTATGCCCAGTAATAGATCAGCTAGACAGGGCTGACAGCAGTGTGAGCATCCTCTTTTAACCTCAGTACTCCTGGTAGTTCCAATTGCAAATGTTTACAGACACTGGTCTTATTAGCATTCCAGTACAGGTTTCTGATAATGTAACAAGATGGCAGCAATTTTAATTCTATATTGGTTACCTCTCTAGCAATACAAGTGGGATTTGCTTATTTATTTTTTTATGTTACCAAATAACCCCTTGAATTAACTTTTGTTTTGGATTTCTTCATGTGATTGCCCACAATGGTTGATGGAAAAAAATATAATAATATACTGTATATACATATATATATATAAGTATATGTATATATTTGGTTCCAATGATCTCGCTATTGCCTTTATACTATATCAACCACGTATTTGGGTATAAAAAAACTATAAAAAAACAAGCATTGCTAAGTTTTCATTTCAGAATATGATCAGGTGAATGGCCCTGACAAGGCTCCAGATAATGAGATTCCTACTCAAATAAAACCTCAGCTTGGAACATATAGTTTTACAGCTTTTATACGAGATCACATTTCATTGTATCTTTTATATAGGATTTCTTCCAGGACAAATTCTTGTCAAGCAGAACATTAGGAGGAAATGAAGGATTGATGTGAATCTCCCAACTAAATGTAGAAAATAAAAAAATATATATTGTACGACTCATGGGACTCCTCAGACTATATTTTCATGTCTGCTGCAACTTTTATTGGGGGTCTGGACAGATTTAAAAGAATTTTCCATTCCCATGTGTGAGATTCCAACATTGATCAAACTTATACGGCTTTTCAAGGTCTATGAAGGAGGTTTTACAATGTGGGCCTGGATTTCATCCTCAGCTAATGCAATGGAAATCATCAATTTGAAAGACCAGAACATGTCTGATGATGCTCGGTGCACCAGTAGAAGATGGCTGACCACACAAGCTGCAATATTAGCATAAGAAAATTGCTCCAATATCAGCTCTGGAGACAAGGGTGGTGAAATGGAACTGACTTGATTTTAATATGAATTTTTGAAAACAGGTGACAGAAGTTTAATAACATACAGCAGCTTTTTGGCTGGATGTATCTGCGTGAGGAATACCACTAATAACACGAACCATTACAGGACGTATATCCTGCTTTTTCACCAATTTTTCCCTCTGCAGACTCCATCTCACATTTTTAAATTTGTCTAAGATAGTAGATGTGGACTAGCTGCTATGAGGTCTCCTAAACACAGCACTCACAGACATGATGAATTCTTGCTGCCCTGCCTCTATATAGCACATCTTGAGAAGAAGCAGCATGGAGGATATTATACAACAGTACTGAGCAGTGTAGCTGTCAATCCAACACTAGGATGAGAAAAACGCATACTATAAAGCAGCCTCAACTGTGTGTGTCTCTTCCCCTTTCTTTCACTTTGATCATACCTCTTCCTCCCCCTCTCCTCTTTGTAGACTTCAACTTGCTGCAGTAATATGATCTCTCAGTTGGCAGTCCATCTTGTTTTAACAAATACAGATTTTACATGCATTACTGAATGAAAATGCAAGGTTCCTTTCTCTCATGCAGTTCAGTTGAAGCCTGACTAAGCAGAGAGAGAAGTTAGTCACAAAGGTTAGCCATCATCCTAAGTTAAAGGGTTTATGCTGGTCTATTTAATTATTTTTAACATGGGCCAAAGAACTAATAGGCAGGCAGTTGCTAAGTACCTGCCTGTTGCGACCTTCACCAATCTCTTCAAGCATAGAGTAATTACACACCACTAATGACAGCGATTCAATTGCTTCCACTGATGTCATGCCAACAGAGCAGCAGCTTCTTTTCTGCTCTGCTCTGTTGACAGTGCATGACTGATTGACAGTCAGTTCCACACTGCCTAAGTGCGGGGAGCAAGAAAGGAAAAGTACGGCTGATTAGGGCTCAACTGAAGAAGGCGAATTCACCACCGAAAAGTTTTGTGCAGAGATAATGACCAAGTAATGAAGTTTCTTTTCTATCTAAAACAAGTGTCTGTCTTGGTCTGAGCACCCTAATCAGCCGTACTTTTCCTTCCTTGCATTTTACACCCTTCTGGGTGAGTGGCTTGGTGCAGAACAGAGCCAGCAGACTATCAACCATCCTGCAAAACCTGAAAAACGGAGCACCTGTGGTGACATCAGCATATTGTGACGTTCCACGTGACCGGCTAACCTCTGAACCTGGAAGATTGTGAACGGTGCATGATAAGCACTGCAGAATCTGCAAACGTGGTTATGCCGGAAGCATAACCACAGCAGGGTAGTGTACTTTGTTCTTAACCTCTTCCACTTGACCACCGGGTATCACACCAGGAGCGCCCCCTCCTCTCTCCTATTTTATTTTTAAGTGCGGGGAGCAGGCTGTCAATTGGTATAACGATGGCAGTCACAGTTAACAGAGTAGCCCGGAAAAAAAGAGCTGCTCTGTTGATATGGAGCAACTGAATCGCTGGCAGGAGCTGGATAGAAGAGGCAGGCAGTTAGCAACTACATGCCTGTTAGTTTTAAAAAGGAGAAAACGGAGTAACGGATCCAAAATATGCAAAAGTATAAATTTTATTAGTACTCACATTCCCGAGCTGCTGCAGCGTCCCGTCCCAAAAAAAAACATCGATGATGTTTTATTTGTTTGCCAAAAAAAAACATCGATGATGTTTTATTTTTTTGGGACGGGACGCTGCAGCAGCTCGGGGACTTCATGGCATGGCTCAATGTTAATACTTTTAACATTAGATTGACATTTAAATATGATCTTAAAACTATTGACTTCCTGGACGTCACACTGGAGATCGACGATACACGCCGGATCCAGACTGACGTGTACAGGAAGCCCACTTCTGTCAACTCTTTACTCAATGCCGAGTCCGCACATAACACCTCTACCATCAGGGCCGTTCCTGTCGGTCAGTTCCTCAGGATGAGGCGGATCTGCTCCACCGAGGATGGTTTTGAAAGGCAAGCTAGGGACCTACAGACTCGTTTTCGCAACCAGGGATATAGTAACAGGAGCATACGAAAGGGTTACAGTAGAGCCAGGGCTACTGCCCGTAGGGACTTGCTTTATCCGAGGCGTGATAATACTGGGAGATCTGCTAAGTCAGGTGGATCTGCCCCAATACGTTTCATCTCTACCTTCAATCATGAATGGGAACACATGAGGAGCATTTTGGCCAAACACTGGGCAATTCTTGGCTCGGAGCCATCTTTGGGCCAGGTTATCGGTGATCGTCCTCTGATGACTTCAAGAAGATGTAGAAACTTGAGGGACTTTTTGGTCAAGAGCCATTACATCGCGACGACAACGAACCCCTTTGGATCTACTGGTCCAACTCGGGGGTGTTTTCCCTGCGGCCACTGTGTTGCCTGCCCGAATGTCCTTCGCTGCTCCTCCTTTCAGTCCTCCGATGGTGAAAAAGATTTTCACATCAAACAACACATTTCCTGCAGTAGTACTAATGTCATATACTACGCGACATGTGGGTGCCCACTGATATATGTGGGCCTCACATCAAGAGAATTACGTGTGAGAGTTCGTGAGCATGTTAGGGACATTCGGGCGGCCAAGACAGTGGTCGATCCTACTACCCTTAATACCATCCCACGTCACTTCAGATCCTCCCATGATTGTGACCCAGGGTCCTTCATGGTAAGAGGTATTGAATGTGTACACTTGGGAATCCGAGCTGGAAATTACAAAAAGGCATTGGCCCAGAGAGAGGCTAAGTGGATCGTCGCTCTGGATACCATGACCCCCAAAGGACTTAACGAATCTCTGAGTTTCTCCTCATTTTTGTAGCTTCTGCTGTCTCCGCTGCACTCACCACTGTTTTATTTTTTAGGCCCTATCAACGTTCGGTTTGTATGATTTTAACTTTTTGTCTTTTTATATTTTTTTTTAGTTTCCCTGTGTTTTCTGTGTTGGCTACATGTGGACTCACTGGTACCATTGTGTGGTGTGGACCCCTCTATTCTGGATGTCCGTACCCACGCCTGCGTTTATTATCTGTTGGATCTGGAAAGAATATCTACCTTCATCATCGTTTCACGGCATATTGATATTATGGAGAATGCGAACACTCCATCGTGTTCGGGTCACTCATCTATTACTATATAAAAAAAAAAAAAAAAAAAGTTTCTCTGGACTGTTGCATCAATCTTATTGTGTGCCTTTACAATCCTTACTGGTGCTCTGGATTTTTGGTAGCACACACTATCATATAATGTGTTTATATTGTTTGCCCCAATTATGATTGATGTCACTATCTTTACTGTATTTCCTCCATGGTCTGTCTTCGTGACCTTGGTTTATTATTTATTTTTTATTTTTTATTTATTTTATTTTTTTAATTTTTTTTAATTTTTTATTTTTTTTTTATATTTTTTAATTTTTTTTTATTTTTTAATTTTCTTCTCCTGATTCTTTATGCTGTGACCTTAGTGCGCATACCTGCGCTCACCCGTTGCTCCGATATGGGTTTGGGCGTCTGCCCGCCTCAGGTTATACACGGGGTTAATTTCCCTCTGTGTTTTCCCTGATGCGTGACGCCTGCCCCATTTCCTGGAGGACTGAGGTGTTGCACTGAGTATGCGCCGCTATTATGGTCTGATTACATCTTTATCATTCATTGAGCTCTGACACTTTTTGTCAACGCAATACACTGCGCAGGCGTCTAGGGTAACGATGCTATCTAGTTTTTCATATGAGTGCGGTTTTGTCCCGCCTTTTTTTTTTTTTTTTTGTGACCATACTATTGATCACTTCCTGGTTTGAGTGAGCTGCACTGCGCATGCTCTGTCCGCTGCCTTTGGTTGGTAGACCTGCCCCATGTGACCGCTTTCAAGTGGGAGGTCTTTCTGCATAAAAACATGGTGGTTCACCTCAGTCAACACTCCCTTGATAAAGCGCCTGTGGCGGGCGCGAAACGTACGTCGGGGGTCGTTGCATGGGCCTTCACCTCCTCTGCTCCCCGGTAAGCAGCCTGCCTTTACTTGTTTCCACACTTCGGTCATTTAGACCGCTGGGCGGGTCGTCTCCCGGGTTCTCTCTGGCACAATTGCGCAGTTTTGATATGCTGATACATATGTTATTAACTATTTAACAATCCTTTCACATGTCATTGATTCATTTATGTTCAGTGTCCATTGGACTTGCACATTGACCCCTCTGGATGGTTTTTTTTTTTTTTTTTGGCGCTCTAGACATGTACAACTATGTACAATACACATTCAATTGAGTATGCCATATTTGACTATCTTTTACCATTAGACATATGTCTGTTATGTGCAATGCCCATGGGCTGACTGAACGTTGTGCCATGTAGATTTTGAGCACTGGTATCATTTTATTTACCCTGTCCTTGTCTGTCCTGATTGTTGTATCATTGGGGCTTATCCCCCCTATTTTAGTCAACTTGTATACTTGTCAGCACTTGATGTGAGTACTTATAAAATTTATACTTTTGCATATATTTTGGATCCGTTACTCCGTTTTCTCCTTTTTAAGATTAGCATATGGAGTGGTAATCCATGCACAAGGCGTTTTTGGACCATGGTCACCGCCTTGTCTCGTTCTCTGATACTGGGCATTATCATATATGTAATGCCTGTTAGTTTGTAGGCCCATTGCAAATAAAAAAAATAGTAATAGATAACAGCTTTACGATCACCTTGTCATGATTGAATGACTTTTTGATTTCTTAATCAAAAAATGTTAACCAAGTACCAATTGGTTATAAGTGTGTAACAACAGTGGAATTCATGCATTCATTAATCTCAGTGTGCTGACGCATAGTGTAATATATTGTAGCAATGCCAGGTATTCTAGGGTTAAGTCCTAGCTCTGAAGGCTTTGATTAGTGCACCCGGTTATTTCTTCATATAAACATCATATAAACAGGCTAGGTGTTTATCTAAGGCAGTCAGCTCAGGGAAGCTGACCAGACTGGATGTGTCTTGGACCAGAAGAGAGAGAGGACAGAACTAGAGATGAGTGACTTTTCCTTTTTTCAGGTCGAGTCGTGTTTCATGAAACCCGACTTTCGCAAAAGTCGGGTCGAATGAAATCGGCCGATTATCGTGAAAAGTAAAGGCCGACTGAAACACGAAACCCAATGCAAGTCAATGGGGAAGAAAATTCGGCAGTGAGTGGAGGACAGGAAACACACCTACAGTGCCCTTTTTTGATGCCAAAAACATCAATTCTTATTACTTGGGCCTCTTTCACACATCAGTTTTTTGCCGTCAGGCGCGATCCGGCTTTTTTTTGTAAAACCGGATCCGGCGAAATGCAATGCCGGATCCAGTTTTTCCCCATTGACTTGCATTAGCGCCGGATCGCGCCGGATGGCATTGCGTTTCATCCGTTTTTTGCCGGATCCGGCTACTTGTCTCATTCCGGCGTCTGGAAAAAACGGCCACTGTAACGTTTTTGTCTCCGGCGAAAAAGCCGGAAGCGCCGGATCCGACGCTTCCGGCTTTTTGCCACAATGAAAGTCTATGGGCGCCGGAATGCGCCGGATCCAGAAAAAGACGGATCCAGCCACCGGATCCGTTTTTTTAAGTCTGCGCATGCTCAGATCCAATTGGCCAGCCCCCAGGAAACAGATATAACCTGCTAGACGGATCCAGCAGAAAAACGGATCCGTTTCTACAGTTCTCCAAAATTTATGCCGGATCCGTTTTTTCTAAAAATAGCCGGATCCTACCTAACGACAAAAAACTGATGTGTGAAAGTAGCCTTAAGCTTGTCAACCTTAATTTACTTTATAATAATAGTTAGGTATTGAAAACTGGGGGTCATTTGGCTAATGTTGGGGGGGGGGGTAGGGCTGTCTCCAGATTTTCGTGGGCCCAGGGCCAAAGAGTGTCAATGGGCTCCTGTAACACATGCCACAATTCATGATTCTCTGATACGGCAGAGAAATAGCGGTATAGTACAATGAAAAATACTTCACTTCTTACATCACATGACTGATATCCATTTTAAATTCTCCAATAGCTCCAAAAACGGACAGTATATTACTCCATACAGTATTATGGCCACCGCATAGTGCACTATACAGAGTAATGAGGCCCATATATTTCTCCATACAGAATCATTGGTCCCATATAATGTTCCATACAGTATATGATGAGCTCCACATAATGCTACAGTATATGTTGGTCCCCATGGATAAAGCTCCACTGTCATATGGGCCCAAATAATGCTCCATATATAATGGGCCCCATTTCTAATGCTCCAGTGTATAATGGGCCCTGTAAATGCTGCTCCAGTGTCTGATGTCCACCTTTGGAATGCTCCAGTGTATGGTGGGCCCCATATATCATTCTCCAGAGTATAGTGCTCCCCCAAAATTGCTCCCAACCTTTAAAACAATTAAATAAGTCTCCTCGCTAGGTAATCCCTGTACTAGTCTGGACTCCTCTCCGTCCCCATCTTCCATCTCTCTGCACTTGGACTGTTTTGGCAGAGGGCGTACAGACGTGATGTCATCGCGCTCTCTGACCAGAATGTCACTGTCAGGAAACGCGGAAGACGTCACAGCGGTGGAGCAGGGAGAGGTAAGTATTTCAACTTTGCAAGTCCTGTGATCCTGAGCAAGCAGGGGGGACCCACTCATTGCCGACGGCACTGGCACAGGGCCCCTCATAGTACGGCGGTGTGTCTGACGGCGGGTGGGCGCTCCCACCGGCAGAGACACTTTTGTGTACTATGAGGGGCCCTGTGCCAGTGCCGTCGCCCATGAGTATGCCCCCTCACCTGCTCAAGCAACCTGCACTTACATCTGCATCTTCCTCTTTGTCACCGTGTAAGGTGGTATAGTATGTGGGAAAGGGAACCTGAGTTTCATCAGGGTCAGATTCTGGCTGTGTAGAGTGCGAGGGGAATGTAGAGGTCTGGGTCAATGTACCAGCAGAATCATCTAGCAGTGGCTGGGCATCAGTGCACTTGTGGCGCCCCCAGGAGTACGGTCGCCACAGTGGCATTACCTTCCTCCTAGGGAGTGTGATGTCATGCTTGGGAGCAATGAAGGATCTCTCTAGCAGTTAAACCAACACACAACACAGTTCCCACTCCAGGCCAGCAGGGAGAGCTCTAAACCTGACTGCTGAGGAGCTGCTCTCTGTGGTCGGGAGGAGGGAAGATAGGGCAGTCTGTGAAGGGGAAGTGTGTGGATATGAGAAGGGGAGCTGGAGGATGAGCAGAGTTAAGACGCACTCCTAGCTGCAGCGCATGGTCCGGATTCCAGTCTCTGAGTTTGTAGGAACACTGACGGTCCTGCAGCAGAAACCGGAGGAAGTAGCAGCTGTAAATGCTCTGTTCCCAACTAAGGCTCGGAGGCCCCAGCAGCAACTTGTGTGAGCCAGAAGGAAAAGGCTACGGCTGCCTGCCATACGAGAAAGTTTCAAAAGAGAGTCAACAGGGGGAACTTCAGTGAACTCAGTACTGCGAGTACCTCAGATAAGCGCTAGAACGGAGGCCACACTGCCTATCTGCAGAGACAGAATTCCTAATTTGCTTCCAGGCTGACCAACTCCTTCTCCATCTGTAATCTGGGTCCTGTAAGGCACTTACCAAGTACAGTTAAAGGAACTGCACGACTGTGTCTGTCATCTTTCTCCTGTGCCTGGTGCATGGCTCTGCTACATCCTGCACTGCACACCATCTACCAACTCTTTCATCTGCCCTGCAACTACGGCCCTACCTGTGCAGGGTTTCTACATCTTAGCTGCACCACAACATCTGTCCCAGAGAAGCGACACTGCAGCGCTGGTCAATCTGATCAGAAACCACAGGTGGCGTCACGTATCATTCACCTATAAACATTATTCACTCCTTCGCATGGACGCCCATGCCCACGGACCGGGTCACCACCACCTTGACACATCCCTCTGAGACACCGGCCCGGTACCGATTAACCCCACTGCCCTGGCTGGCCACCCACATTCCATGTCAGATTCATCTTGGACTGGGGAATTCACGATTTGACTTGATAACCCAGGCATGGTATGTGGGAAAGGGCTACATGGACTAATGTGAAGTGTGGCCTGCTGCATCATTCACTTTTGGTGGGGGTGAAGGACACAAGGAAAGGGGTTCTTCCTGACCAGGAGCCAGTACTTGACAACTCAGTGCTTGCATTTTTTGAAACTTCAGAAGAGGAGGGCATATTTGCTGGAGTCTGTTTCGGCAATGTAAGCCAAAACCAGTTCCTGATGCTCCGGCTTTAAAAGCGGTTAACCTACTCCCAGAAAAGGTAGCCTTCCAGGCGTTCCAGAGCCAGACCATGATGCAGGCTCAAAACCTCCTGCCTTAGCTGCTATTATGCTTTTGCTACTACCAGCAGATGCACCACCACCCCCACCACCATCAGTACCAGCTGGCAACCCCCGCCCACTTCCACGGCCTCTTCCACCATACTTCCTCATTTTTGGAAAAATGTACCCAAAATACCACCAGCTATATGGTATTGTAAAACAAGGTACAAGGTGTATATAGTATTGTGGAGAATTTGAATCTCCCTAGAGATTTTAGGAGGCTGAACTATTATCTCAGGCCCACTATAGATTACACCTCAATTTAACAGGCTGAAATTGGCTGGTGTATGACAAAGTACAATAATAATAATAATAATAATAATAATAATACTAATCTTTATTTATATAGCGCCAACATATTCCGCAGCGCTTTACAGTTTAACAGTTTTAAAGCGCAAGCCATAAGTAACAATGTTAACAATACAATAATTAAAGCAAAATAAGATGAAATAAGAGGTGTGTATATGGTATTGGGGAGAATTGGAAGCTCCCTAGAGATTTTAGGAGGCTGAACTATTATCTCAGGCCCACTATAGATTACACCTCAATTTAACAGGCTGAAATAGGCAGGTGTATGACCATTCACAAGGTGTGTATATAGTATTGGGGAGAATTGGAAGCTCACTAGAGATTTTAGGAGGCTGAACTATTATCTCAGGCCCACTATAGATTACACCTCAATTTAACAGGCTGAAATTGGCTGGTGTATGACAAAGTACAAGGTGTGTGTGGCGCCCCTGAGGGTTCAGTCGCCACAGACTTACTGCACATCCTCCTGAGGTGTGGTACCCCACCATTCAGGTAAGGTGGAGACTCCTGACCACGCTCCAACGCCTGCATCCCACACAACATAATAGTGTAGCAAAGCACTCTTTGGTGGCTCCCTGCTTGGAACACGAAGTGTGCTGGGAGGCCGGTGGAGTTTAGTCTGCACCAAAAGAGCGGGAAGAGTTTAGGATTGAGTCAGTCTGACAGAGTCAGTGGAAGAGTGAAGATCCCCTGAGTGGGATGGATGAAGGAAGTGCTGCAGCCGACCTCAGTGACCTGGGTCCACTGGAACAAGAAAGAGACATTGATGGGAAGCCTGACTCTCTACATAAGAAGGAAGGATTAGTATGGAACGTAAGGAGAGGAGGACTAAGGACCAGGGTTAGAGCAGATCCCTTCCCAAGTTCGGGGTCCGGTCCCCGAGGTTGTATGGATACTAATGGTCCTGCAGCAGACACCGGAGGAATAGAAGTTGTCACCACTTTATTCCCACACAAGACTTGGGGGCACAACAGCAGCAATAGTGAGCCGGGACTTGGTAGCAAGGAGTCCCCGAAGCAGGCTACAGCGGTCTGCCGTACAAGTAGAGTTCATAGGAACATCTGACAGGAGGAACTCCAGTGTAACTCAGTACTGAGAGTACTTCACTATAGGCGCAAAAGTGAGACGTTCAGAAAAGGCACATATGTTGGTGACGTGTTGGAATGGAATACTTCATCTTGCCTGATGGTTGGCTGGGCCCCTGACCCGGAGGACACGGCATGGATTCGGGCACCTGTATGCTCAACAGACTGTGAGTAAAGCTTTGGAACTACATGCCCTGGTGTCCTCCACTTATTCCTGCTCCAACACACTCAGCACTGCTACATCGCTGTGCCTGACACCGCACCATCTACGTCTCCTCCCTATCTCTTCATCTACACTGCCCTGGGACTACAGCCCTACCTTTGGAGGGCCACACCATCATTGCTGCACCACACCATCTGTCCCAGAGGATCTGTCTGCAGCGTCGGCTTAACATCTTCATTGCCAAACACCACAGGTGGCGTCACGAATCATTCACTCATAAATTTTAATCAGCTTTCACGCACTCAACATTTCCCCCTTTTACAATGGACGCCCAGGGCCACGGACCGGGTCACAGCTACCATGACAACTCCTATTGAAATCCACCGGGCCCGGCTCCGAGTACCCCGCCGACCTGGCGAGACCCTGGGTGGCGCTCCATTTCTAGCGTCATGAACAGGATGACGAAGCCCGGTGCCACCGGGTTCTGTGTGTCGAAGATTTATTGGACTTGTGATTGCTGAAAATGTGCAAAATAACCAAATTGATAGACTGTAAAATGGACTCTCAAAATGGCCGCCGGCGCGGTGAAGAAGGGCGTGATAGCATGGGTGGTCCTAAGAAAAGACCGCAAACTGTCCCGGGCCTCCTTTGCCTGAACTTCTATGCAACTGCAACATGGCCCACCCCCCGAGGGGTTCGTATACTGGCCTGGTATGGAGGAGTAGGAAGAAGATGCCGCCCCCAGAAGGAGGAGCGAGAGTCATTGGTGTGAAAGGAGCCCGGGAAGAAGGAGGAAGAAAGCCAGAACGCCATACTGGGAGAAGGAAGGAGGCCCGAAGAGCGCAAGGAGGTTGAGCTGAACTTCCCTGATGCAATGGCTGAAGGCTCCGACCCTGCTTCCATGATGGACTGCCGGCAGCTGGAGGATGAGATTGCCCAGCTGACACACAACCTGCAGCTGAGACAGGAGGCTCTCTGGACTCTGAACTGGCAGTGTGTCCAGGAGGGGCATAAATCATCGGTACCTCCATCACCGGTACCTATGCCTGAGGCACCTGCACCACCTGTACCCACCGAGGATGCCCTGGTCCTCCCTCCGGCATCACCTGCGGAGCCTGAGGCTGCTGCGATGCCATCGCCTGTCACCATCTCCTTGCTACAACCACCGCTGAGTGCCGCCTCCCTGGAGGAGGTACCGGAGGGCCCGGGAGCTGAGCAGGAAGAAGCTGGACTCCTGCCTGGACCTAGCGTGGCTGCGCAGGTCCCACTGGAGGCCCCTGCGGACCCGGAGACGCCATCAGTTCGACCACTGTCTCCCGCCTCTTATCAGGCTGCTCAGGTTACCACCGCTGCCAACGGCCGCTGTTGTGAGTTCATTTTTCCCTTCACCATTGAGGTCTGATGAACTCCCTCCACTAGTGAAGGAAGGTAGTGAGACTGATTACCAAACACCTGGGCAGCTAGATGATGACTGGGTGGCTGGAATGGAGGACTGGATATAAGGCTGCTGACGCCCTTCTTCCTGGCTGGTGATTTTCCTGCTGGATTCTTGGAGACCAGTCTGATTCCTGCATCTCAAAGCTAAGTTTTTCTGCTCTGCTTTGTACTCTTCAGTTTTGTTTTTGTTTTGCCTTGTTTTTTGGGAGTTCTGCCATCCCCGGCCGGGGGTGAGCTGAATTCCATTTTTGTCTCTGATCTGTTGATCTTTTGCTCTGTCTTCAGAATATACCTGAGTGCTGATATAGTCTTTTGAAGCCTAGCGACTTCAGGGCCTGTTTTTCCTATCAGTCGGTTGGCTCATTTTGATAGGGTTTTTGCGGATGGCAGACAGCAGCTTTCCTGTCCTGTCCTATGTAGTTAGCTTGGGTCCCATCATTTGCTCAACCTATCTTTCTATCTGTGTTAGTGTTTTCATCTTGCTTCACCGTCATTATATGTTGGGGGCTGCCTATTGCTTTGGGGTCTGCTCTGGGGCAGTTTAGTTTTTCCCCTTTCTGTCTTTAGGCTATGTAGTTCTCCGGCTGTGATCGAGGGGTCTAGGGCACCGTAGGAACCCCCCACGGCTACTGCTAGTTGTTGTGGATAGGTTCAGGGGTCTGCAATCCGATAGCTGCCAACCTCTCTGGTTTTTCTGGACTTCTGGCTGGTATTTTGTTTTTTCCTCCTTCAGTGACTCATCATAACAGGCCGCCGCACAGCAATGGCATAAAGTGAGACTAGGGACTTTTTTTTTTTTTAAGTGGCGGAGGAATACAGTGCGGAAGGATACCTACCTTCCGTCATTGGATTCCTGCAGCCCGTAGAGAACGGCAGCATCAGCTGATGCTGCAGTTCTCTACCCAAGATCGTCGTGGGACACACTCGTGGACTGCTTCGGATCGTGGGTGAGTATTTTTGTGGTTTGTTATGTTAATATTTATTCCGGAAAGACAATGGCTTCGGGGAACAATGTGACAAGTATTGGTAAGTATGTTACTCTATGTTATATGTACTGTATGTCTATGTATGTATTGTATGAATGTATTGTATGTATGTAGTATATATGTGGTATGTATGTAGCATGTAGTATGTATGTAGCATGCATGTAGCATGTAGTATGTATGTAGCATGCATGTAGTATATATGTAGTATGTATGTAGCATGCATGTAGTATATATGTAGCATGCATGTAGTATGTATGTGGTATGTATGTAGTATATATGTAGTATGTATGTAGTATATATGTAGCATGTATGTAGTATGTATGTAGCATGCATGTAGCATGTAGTATGTATGTAGCATGCATGTAGTATATATGTAGTATGTATGTAGCATGCATGTAGTATATATGTAGTATGTATGTAGTATATATGTAGCATGTATGTAGTATATATGTAGCATGCATGTAGCATGTAGTATGTATGTAGCATGCATGTAGTATATATGTAGTATGTATGTAGCATGCATGTAGTATATATGTAGCATGCATGTAGTATATATGTAGTATGTATGTAGTATGTATGTAGTATGTATGTAGCATGCATGTAGCATGTAGTATGTATGTAGCATGCATGTAGCATGTAGTATGTATGTAGCATGCATGTAGTATATATGTAGTATGTATGTAGCATGCATGTAGTATATATGTAGTATGTATCATGTAGTATGTATGTAGCATGCATGTAGTATATATGTAGCATGCATGTAGTATATATGTAGTATGTATGTTGCATGTAGTATGAATGTAGCATGTATGTAGTATGTAGTATGAATGTAGCATGTATGTAGTATGTAGTATGAATGTAGCATGTAATTTTTTTTTTTTTTTTTTTTTACATTTAACACATTAGCCGGATGATGGGACTACTACTGTCCCATCATTGGCTAATGTGTCAATCACTGTCATGGTAGCAGGCATCGCCAGATGGGACTTGTAGTCCCATCGGACGATGCCTGCACAGACCCCCGGAGCCTGCACAGACCACCGGCAGGCCGGCACTGCCCCCCGGCAGGCCGGCACAGCCCCCCGGCAGGCCGGCACAGCCCCCCGGAGCCTGCACAGACCACCGGCAGGCCGGCACAGACCACCGGAGCCTGCACAGACCCCCTGGCAGGCCGGCACAGCCCCCCGGCAGGCCGGCACAGCCCCCCGGCAGGCCGGCACAGCCCCCCGGAGCCTGCACAGACCACCGGCAGGCCGGCACAGACCACCGGAGCCTGCACAGACCCCCTGGCAGGCCGGCACAGCCCCCCGAAAGGCCCGTACAGACCCCAGAGAGGCTGTACAAGGGCAGGAAAGGGTTTTTCTTATTCCGATACCGGAAGTCCCATAGACTTGAATGGGACTTCCGGTATCGGAATCGGCGATACCGATACTTTTTTTAAAGATCGGCCGATACCATCCGATACGATACTTTGAAGTATCGGATGGTATCGCTCAACTCTAGTCCGTGCCTGTCACTACGGCTCCCTGGACTCAGCGGGGTCAGGTCCTGAACGTTAACCAGGAACGGGGGTTTGATTTTATCTCAGACCCCCAGATGATCTCTGACCTCTTTTTTAGCATGAGGGATGTTGAGTCTCACCTCCGCAGGGGACACCCTGCCCGTGATTTGCACCCAGGAGAATATGTTACCTTCACCCAGCATGAGGGGCTGCATGACTGGTACGCCAGGAATGTGCGCCTCATCTCAGAAGACTTTTTTGCGGCCTACAAAAAGGAGAAAGTGTACATTCCCCCGGCAGGATTACCTCCCACAGCGGTAGTTGTTCCTGCAAAAGTCCGGCAGGTCACGGCCATTGAAGTTCAACACCCCAAGGTACAAGCAGCTGCCCCTGGGGTACCACAAGCAGTCATCCCCAAAATTCCAGCTGACTACCGACAATTCAATAATCCGCCAGGAGGTGGACATCCAGATTTTCTCCCCTGGAAGCAGCCAAAGAGACCAGCTTCCACGACCCCAGGAGGGGGTTCCCCAATAAAGAAACACTAACTGACTAGATGTTACCCAGGAGGGTATTTGCACCGTTGTGCCTTCTTTGTTATCATGTTTTCTTTGGTTTTACAAGTTTTTGCCTAGTTGCGTTGGCAGTAGAGTTGAGCGACTTTTGGTTTTTTAGGGTCGCGTTTCGTTTCGTGAAACCCGACTTTTCCAAAAGTCGGGTCGAGCAAGATCGTCCGATTATAGGGAAAAGTCGGGGTCGTCCCGAAACACGAAACCCAATGTAAGTCAATGGGGAATAAAAGTCGGCAGTGAGAGGAGGACAGGAAACACACCGTTTGAATGCCAAAAGCATCAATTCTTCTTACTTAAGCTTGTCAACCTTAATTAACTTCATAATACAAGTTACGCACTGAAAAATGGGGGTTATTTGGCTAAATTTGTGGGGGGGGAGGGCTGGCTGCAGGTTTTCATGTGCCCTGGGCGAAAGAGCGCCCCTTTAACACATACCACAACTCATCATGCTCCGATACGGCAGAGAAATAGCGCTATAGTACAATGAAAAATACCTCACTTTTTACATCTCATGACGAGGCCCATCTATTTCTCCATACAAAATCATTGGTCCCATATAATGTTTGAATGCTACAGTATATGTTGGTCCCCATGGATGAAGCTCCACTGTCTTATGGGCCCAAATAATGCTCCAAACATAATGGGCCCCATTTCTAATGCTCTAGTGTATAATGGGCCCTGTAAATGCTGCTCCAGTGTCTGATGTCCACCTTTGGAATGTTCCAGTGTATGGTGGGCCCCATCTATCATTCTCCAGAGTATAGTGCTCCCCAAAAATTGCTGTCCCAACATAGAAAACAATCAAATAAGTCTCCTCGCTAGGGAATCCCTGTACTTGTCTGGACAGGTGCTGTAGCTTGCTTAACAGCTCGCCAGCCGTTCTCACGCCCAGTATGGATTGCACGTGATTGCACAAAGGTTAGAAAGGATACCGTATCCCTGGATAACATGTATGGATAGCGTACACATTCAAAATATATGTCTATACAGCATGAGGCAGGCTCAGACGGTGTTAGGCCCAGTATGGATTGCACGTCATTGCACAAAGGTTAGAAGGGGTACCGTATCCCCGGATAACATGTATGGATAGCGTACACATTCAAAATATATGTCTATACAGCATGAGGCAGGCTCAGACGGTGTTAGGCCCAGTATGGATTGCACGCCATTGCACAAAGGTTAGAAAGGGTACCGTATCCCCGGAAAACATGTATGGATAGCGTACACATTCAAAATATATGTCTATACAGCATGAGGCAGGCTCAGACGGTGTTAGGCCCAGTATGGATTGCACGTCATTGCACAAAGGTTAGAAGGGGTACCGTATCCCCGGATAACATGTATGGATAGCGTACACATTCAAAATATATGTCTATACAGCATGAGGCAGGCTCAGACGGTGTTAGGCCCAGTATGGATTGCACGTCATTGCACAAAGGTTAGAAGGGGTACCGTATCCCCGGATAACATGTATGGATAGCGTACACATTCAAAATATATGTCTATACAGAATGAGGCAGGCTCAGACGGTGTTAGGCCCAGTATGGATTGCACGTCATTGCACAAAGGTTAGAAAGGGTACCGTATCCCCGGATAACATGTTTGGATAGCGTACACATTCAAAATATATGTCTATACAGCATGAGGCAGGCTCAGACGGTGTTAGGCCCAGTATGGATTGCACGTCATTGCACAAAGGTTAGAAGGGGTACCGTATCCCGGAATAACATGTATGGATAGCGTACACATTCAAAATATATGTCTATACAGCATGAGGCAGGCTCAGACGGTGTTAGGCCCAGTATGGATTGCACGTCATTGCACAAAGGTTAGAAGGGGTACCGTATCCCCGGATAACATGTATGGATAGCGTACACATTCAAAATATATGTCTATACAGCATGAGGCAGGCTCAGACGGTGTTAGGCCCAGTATGGATTGCACGTCATTGCACAAAGGTTAGAAGGGGTACCGTATCCCCGGATAACATGTATGGATAGCGTACACATTCAAAATATATGTCTATACAGCATGAGGCAGGCTCAGACGGTGTTAGGCCCAGTATGGATTGCACGTCATTGCACAAAGGTTAGAAGGGGTACCGTATCCCCAGATAACATGTATGGATAGCGTACACATTCAAAATATATGTCTATACAGCATGAGGCAGGCTCAGACGGTGTTAGGCCCAGTATGGATTGCACGTGATTGCACAAAGGTTAGAAAGGGTACCGTATCCCTGGATAACATGTATGATAGCGTACACATTCAAAATATATGTCTATACAGCATGAGGCAGGCTCAAACGGTGTTAGGCCCAGTATGGATTGCACGTCATTGCACAAAGGTTAGAAGGGGTACCGTATCCCCGGATAACATGTATGGATAGCGTGCACATTCAAAATATATGTCTATACAGCATGAGGCAGGCTCAGACGGTGTTAGGCCCAGTATGGATTGCACGTCATTGCACAAAGGTTAGAAGGGGTACCGTATCCCCGGATAACATGTATGGATAGCGTACACATTCAAAATATATGTCTATACAGCATGAGGCAGGCTCAGACGGTGTTAGGCCCAGTATGGATTGCACGTCATTGCACAAAGGTTAGAAGGGGTACCGTATCCCCGGATAACATGTATGGATAGCGTGCACATTCAAAATATATGTCTATACAGCATGAGGCAGGCTCAGACGGTGTTAGGCCCAGTATGGATTGAACGTCATTGCACAAAGGTTAGAAGGGGTACCGTATCCCCGGATAACATGTATGGATAGCGTACACATTCAAAATATATGTCTATACAGCATGAGGCAGGCTCAGACGGTGTTAGGCCCAGTATGGATTGCACGTCATTGCACAAAGGTTAGAAGGGGTACCGTATCCCCGGATAACATGTATGGATAGCGTACACATTCAAAATATATGTCTATACAGCATGAGGCAGGCTCAGACGGTGTTAGGCCCAGTATGGATTGCACGTCATTGCACAAAGGTTAGAAGGGGTACCGTATCCCCGGATAACATGTATGGATAGCGTACACATTCAAAATATATGTCTATACAGCATGAGGCAGGCTCAGAAGGTGTTAGGCCCAGTATGGATTGCACGTCATTGCACAAAGGTTAGAAAGGGTACCGTATCCCTGGATAACATGTATGGATAGCGTACACATTCAAAATATATGTCTCAGGAGGCAGGCTCAGACGGTGTCAGGCACAGTATGGATTTGACGGCCCAGATTACACAGCGGAGGAGCAGGGAGAGGTAAAGATTGCAAATGCTGGGGCCCTGGCCAAGCAAGGGGGGCCCACTCGTGGGCGTCGGTACTGGCACTGGGCCCCTCATAGTACAGCGGTGTGTCTGACGGCGGGTGTGCACCACCACCGTCAGAGACACTTGATTGCACTATGAGGGACCCTGTGCCAGTGCCCGCGCCCAAGAGTCGGCCTACCCACCTGTCCAGGGCAACGGCACTCGCACGGTGTCGTGCGCTAGGTGGTGACCCCGGCCATGGGGGGGAGGCAGCACAGTTAGGGAGTTTTAGAAAGTGGCATATGTTGATGTTGGACATTCAACTGATGCAAAAGGCGAAATAGGTGAAGTACCAGGAAGAGGTGGACCAAAGCAAGCCATTTTTCTGTCACCCTATGTGTCATCAGGGGAAGGTGGGACAAAATCCTTGGAAACCCATGCGTGGTTCATTTTAATGAAGGTTAGATCATCCACATTTTGGGTTGACAGACGGGTCCTTTTTTCTGTCAGGATTGATCCAGCTGCACTGAAGACTCTTTCCGATAGCACACTTGCAGCTGGGCAAGCGAGCTCCTGTAAGGCATATTGTGCCAATTCAGGCCAGGAGTCCAGTTTAGCGGCCCAATAGTCAAAGGGGAATGACCTGTGTGGGAGAACATCGATATGGGAGGAAAAGTAGTTTGTAACCATAGTTGACAACTGCTGTCTCCTGTCACTTTCCATCGATGCAGTATTACCAGTTGTGTGAGCGGTATTTGAAAAATCAGTCCACAACATTGTCATGAAACCCCTGTCTCCAACGCCACTTCTGCTGTGTGCACCACGAACACCTCTGCCAAGCTGCCCCCGGCCCGTACGGCTCGTGTGAGAACCATCACCGCTGCTGTGTGCTGGGAATGCCTCAAGCAACCGATTTACCAGAGTTGCTTGTTTATTAGCCAATATTAGGTCAAGGTTCTCCTGTGGCATGATGTTTTGTAATTTGCCTTTATAGCGTGGATCCAGGATGCTGGCCAACCAGTAGTCGTCATCGTTCATCATTTTGGCAATGCGGGGGTCCCTTTTTAATCCGCAAGGCATAATCTGACATGTGGGCCAATGTTCCCGGTGTCAATGATGCACTGCGAGTGCTGGGTGGAGGAGCACTTTCTGGCAAATCCACATCCTTCCAGTCACGCACAAACCCTGTACCAGACCTTGCCACGCCAACATTTTCACTTGCCCCACGAGATGCATCCTCCTCCCCTAAGTAATCATCCCCATCATCCTCCTCCTCCTCCTCCTCTTCTTCCTCCACCTCGTCCAGGAGAGGTCCCTGAGCAGACAATGGCTGAATGTCATCAAGGATTCCCTCCTCCTCTTCCTCCTCATCAACATTGGCTGCAGACGCCTGCTCCTTAAGGTGCGTCAAAGTTTGCATGAGCAGACGCATAAGTGGGATGCTCATGCTTAGGATGGCGTCGTCTGCGCTTACCAGCCGTGTGCATTCCTCAAAACACTGAAGGACTTTACAAAGGTCTTTCAGCTTCGACCACTGCACGCCTGTCAACTCCATGTCTGCTCTCAAAGTGCCTGGCCGTGTATCCTCCCACAAATGCATTATGGCCTGCCTCTGCTCGCACAGCCGCTCCACCATGTGCAGGGTGGAGTTCCACCTTGTTGCAATGTCGATAATGAGGCGGTGGTTGGGAAGGTGGAGCAATCGCTGCAGCTTCTGCATACGAACGGAGTGTACAGGCGACCGGCGGATGTGCGCGCACAGTCTTCGCACCTTCTGGAGCAGGGCTGTTAACTCCGGATAATTTTTGAGGAAGCACTGCACCACCAGGTTCAAGGTGTGAGCCAAGCAAGGTATGTGGCTGAGTTTTGAAAGGGCTATGGCTGCCACAAAATTACGGCCGTTATCACTAACTACCTTGCCTGCCTCAAGATGTACACTGCCCAGCCATGACTCAGTTTGTCGCTTCATGTACTCGGCCAGCACCTCGGCGGTGTGTCTGTCGCCCAAACACATCATCTGCAACACAGCCTGCTGACGCTTTCCACTAGCTGCTCGATAGGGGGACACATCGTGTGCAACAGTGGCAGCTGCAGATGGAGTGCTCGTACGACTGCGCTCTGTGGACGAGCTGTCGCTTCTGGAGGAGGAGGAGGAGGAGGAGGGTCGAACGCCTACAGCCAACTGTTTCCTATACCGTGGGCTAGGCAGCACTGTCCCACCACCGCTGTCCCCTGTGGACCCTGCATCCACCACATTAACCCAGTGCGCAGTGATGGACACGTAACGGCCCTGGCCATGCCGACTGGACCATGCATCAGTTGTGAGGTGCACCTTTCCGCTCACTGACTGCTTGAGTGCATGGACAATGCAGTCTTTCACATGATGGTGGAGGGCTGGGATGGCTTTGCGAGAGAAGAAGTGGCGACTGGGTAGGTCATAGCGTGGTACTGCATAGGCCATGAGTTCGCGGAAAGCTGTGCTTTCCACCAACCGAAAGGGCATCATCTCAAACGAGATTAGTTTGGCAATGTGGGCGTTCAAACCCAGTGTACGCGGATGAGAGACTGAGTACTTTCTTGACCTACTCATAGTGTCTGGGAGGGTGAGCTGGACTTGAGAGCTGCATATGGTGGAAGTAGCGGTGGACAGGGCGGACTGAGAGAGGGTTGATGATGGTGATGGAGTTGTTGTTCTTTCTGATGGCCTAGAATCAGTCTTTCGTTGATATAACAGTGGGATTCCCTGACTGCTGTGGCCTTGCAACGACACCTCAACATTTGCTGCTGTGCTAACCGGTGGGCTTACAGTGGGGGAAACAATGTAGCGTTGCTGACTACCTTCGTTGTGATCAGTTGCACATGTGGCACTTGAGGTTTGGTGTTGTGTCCACGCTTGCAAGTGCATGCTGGTTAAATGTCTAAGCATGCAACTGGTATTCAAATTTTTCAGATTTTTCCCTCGGCTAAAGGTCTTTGCGCACTTCTTACAGATAACCTTGGCCTGATCATGAGGATTTTGTTAAAAAAAGTGCCACACTGCACTCTTCCTACTTTGGCAGACATTTTGCGGCCTAGCACGCTGTGATCTTTTGACCCTCTGGACAAGCTGTCCAGCAACTCTTTTGATGTTTGGAACCTGTCTTTGGAGTGCTCCGGGCCTGCCAGATAACAGCTGTTGCGATGTCGATGTCTGCTGTGGATGCTCCTCATCTGAGCTATTGGAAGCAGCACCCTCTTCCCCCAATGGATGCCAATCTGGGTCAACAACTGGGTCATCCATCACCTCCTCTTCTATGTCATGTGCACCTTTCTCTGTGTCACCGTGTATGGTGGTATAGTGTGCGGGAAGGGGCACCTGAGTCTCATCAGGGTCAAAATCTGGCTCTGTACACTGCGAGGACAATGTAGTGCTCTGAGTGAATGTACCAGCAGAATCATCCATCAGCGGCTGTGCATCAGTGCACTCCATGTCAGATTCATCTTGGCTTGGGTAATTCACCATTTGACTTGATAATCCAGGCATGGTATGTGAAAACAGCTCCATGGAGTAATCAGTAGTATGGCCTGCGTCATCCTTCAATCTTGGTTGGGGTGAAGGACACAAGGAAAGGTGTGGTTCATGAACATGAGCCTCCAATGACGACTCAGTGCTTTTACTTTTTACAATTGAAGAAGAGGAGGCGATAGAGCTGGAGGCTGAGTCAGCAATGTAAGACAAACCTTTTTCCTGATGCTCTGCCTTTAAAAGCGGTTTGCCAACTCCTAGAAAACTAAGCGTTCGAGTCCTTATGTAGCCAGACGATGACGCAGGGTCAGCACCTCCTGCATTCGGTCCTATTTTGCTCTTGCCACTACCATCAGATCCACCACCAACACCATCATTACCAGCTGCCAACCCCCGCCCAATTCCACGGCCTCTTCCACCAGCCTTCCTCATTTTTGGTAGAAATGTAGACAAAATCCAACAAACTATATAGTAATGTAAAACAAGGTACAAGGTGTCTATAGGACAGGGGAGTTTTAGAATTTCTGCACACACTTGTGGACAGTGGACACTTGTGGATTGTGTGCGGCCCACTGATATCTGAGCGCTATGTGACACGCTCGATGGCACAGCTGCCTGTGACCAAAGTGACGAGAGGATAATGGAGATTTTGAATCTCTGCGTACACTTTTGGACACTGGACACTTGTGGATTGTGTGCGGCCCACTGATATCTGAGCGCTATGTGACACGCTCGATGGCACAGCTGCCTGTGACCAAAGTGACGAGAGGATAATGGAGATTTTGAATCTCTGCGTACACTTGTGGACAGTGGACACTTGTGGATTGTGTGCGGCCCACTGATATCTGAGCGCTATGTGACACGCTCGATGGCACAGCTGCCTGTGACCAAAGTGACGAGAGGATAATGGAGATTTTAAATCTCTGCGTACACTTTTGGACACTGGACACTTGTGGATTGTGTGCGGCCCACTGATATCTGAGCGCTATGTGACACGCTCGATGGCACAGCTGCCTGTGACCAAAGTGACGAGAGGATAATGGAGATTTTGAATCTCTGCGTACACTTGTGGACAGTGGACACTTGTGGATTGTGTGCGGCCCACTGATATCTGAGCGCTATGTGACACGCTCGATGGCACAGCTGCCTGTGACCAAAGTGACGAGAGGATAATGGAGATTTTGAATCTCTGTGTACACTTGTGGACAGTGGACACTTGTGGATTGTGTGCGGCCCACTGATATCTGAGCGCTATGTGACACGCTCGATGGCACAGCTGCCTGTGACCAAAGTGACGAGAGGATAATGGAGATTTTGAATCTCTGCGTACACTTTTGGACACTGGACACTTGTGGATTGTGTGCAGCCCACTGATATCTGAGCGCTATGTGACACGCTCGATGGCACAGCTGCCTGTGACCAAAGTGACGAGAGGATAATGGAGATTTTGAATCTCTGCGTACACTTGTGGACAGTGGACACTTGTGGATTGTGTGCGGCCCACTGATATCTGAGCGCTATGTGACACGCTCGATGGCACAGCTGCCTGTGACCAAAGTGACGAGAGGATAATGGAGATTTTGAATCTCTGCGTACACTTTTGGACACTGGACACTTGTGGATTGTGTGCGGCCCACTGATATCTGAGCGCTATGTGACACGCTTGATGGAACAGCTGCCTGTGACCAAAGTGACGAGAGGATAATGGAGATTTTGAATCTCTGCGTACACTTGTGGACAGTGGACACTTGTGGATTGTGTGCGGCCCACTGATATCTGAGCGCTATGTGACATGCTCGATGGCACAGCTGCCTGTGACCAAAGTGACGAGAGGATAATGGAGATTTTGAATCTCTGCGTACACTTTTGGACACTGGACACTTGTGGATTGTGTGCGGCCCACTGATATCTGAGCGCTATGTGACATGCTCGATGGCACAGCTGCCTGTGACCAAAGTGACGAGAGGATAATGGAGATTTTGAATCTCTGCGTACACTTGTGGACAGTGGACACTTGTGGATTGTGTGCGGCCCACTGATATCTGAGCGCTATGTGACACGCTCGATGGCACAGCTGCCTGTGACCAAAGTGACGAGAGGATAATGGAGATTTTGAATCTCTGCGTACACTTTTGGACACTGGACACTTGTGGATTGTGTGCGGCCCACTGATATCTGAGCGCTATGTGACACGCTCGATGGCACAGCTGCCTGTGACCAAAGTGACGAGAGGATAATGGAGATTTTGAATCTCTGCGTACACTTGTGGACAGTGGACACTTGTGGATTGTGTGCGGCCCACTGATATCTGAGCGCTATGTGACACGCTCGATGGCACAGCTGCCTGTGACCAAAGTGACGAGAGGATAATGGAGATTTTGAATCTCTGCGTACACTTTTGGACACTGGACACTTGTGGATTGTGTGCGGCCCACTGATATCTGAGCGCTATGTGACACGCTCGATGGCACAGCTGCCTGTGACCAAAGTGACGAGAGGATAATGGAGATTTTGAATCTCTGCGTACACTTGTGGACAGTGGACACTTGTGGATTGTGTGCGGCCCACTGATATCTGAGCGCTATGTGACACGCTCGATGGCACAGCTGCCTGTGACCAAAGTGACGAGAGGATAATGGAGATTTTGAATCTCTGCGTACACTTTTGGACACTGGACACTTGTGGATTGTGTGCGGCCCACTGATATCTGAGCGCTATGTGACACGCTCGATGGCACAGCTGCCTGTGACCAAAGTGACGAGAGGATAATGGAGATTTTGAATCTCTGCGTACACTTGTGGACACTGGACACTTGTGGATTGTGTGCGGCCCACTGATATCTGAGCGCTATGTGACACGCTCGATGGCACAGCTGCCTGTGACCAAAGTGACGAGAGGATAAGGGAGATTGGATTGCTTTTAAAAAAGCAATGTGCGGAGCAGTGGGTAAACAGCAATGCCAGCGTGTCAGGAAGCCTTAAAAGGCAGCCCAACAACCAACACCACTGATACACCACAATATAGCCTCCCCTTGCACTGCACACACAGTGACTTGTGTGTTGTGCAGGCCAAATCGCTAGCAGCAGAAGCAGTTTTTTTGTCTTCTTCCCTGCCTAACGCTCTCCCTACAGAATCAGCAGCAACCTCTCCCTATACTAAGATCGGCAGAAGTAAGATGGCGGTCGGCGTGCACGCCCTTTTATACCCCCTGTGACGCCCACCAAAGCAAGCCAATCACTTGCATGCCCTTCTGAAAGATGGTGGTGACCCGTGCCTATGTCATCACGTTGCCCACAGTGTCCGTGGATCCTGATTGGCTGAAAAAGAGCGCAAAACAAACTTTTGAAACGCGACTTTGGCGCGTAAGTCGCCGACCTCGTGGCCGACCTCATCCTAGGGTCGGGTTTCGTTTCATGAAACCCGACTTTGCCAAAAGTCGGCGACTTTTGAATTTTTTCGACCCATTTCGCTCAACTCTAGTTGGCAGCATATTTTTCATTGAACTGCAGAGATCATGGACAATGAATGGTCCACCTGTGTGTGTAAATAGTTGCACCTCTTAAGGTGCCCTCTCTTGGTTTTACATAGATCTTTTATGAATAAGAACTACCTCATCATGGAGCATAGCTCCAATCCAAGGACACTACAAGAAATCCTGGCTGGGAGCGGTGTCAAACACGTGCAAGAATTATTGATGTCTTAATTTGAAGTTTTGTGTAATGTGTCTTATAAAAATGTTGACGGATTTTATAGAGAGCTTACTTGATAGAAGTAATTAGGTATTTGATTAGGAATGGATATTTTACAGAATTTGATAATGTTGAATAAAGTTATTTGAATGCAGGTGACGAACCAGGCATCAGTGGTTGTCACCCATGTCTAACAGAGACAGTAAAAGAAAATGTGAAAGATAAAGAGAAGAAAAATGTGTTGATGATAGTACTTGAACTGGTAGTGAGTTTACTTTCATAGCACTTTAAAATTAGGTTATTATAGTCTGTTAAGTTGTTTTGCAACGTTCAAGAGTGAGTGCCTCCCACATTGGGAAGTTTAGATAAGAACTGTTTATTAAGCATTTCAAAAAATTTTATATGTTCCTTATTTTGTTTCACCATTGTTTCACTTGCAGCCCACGGGCGTGCTGTTTTTAACGGGGGGTATGTGGTGCCCCTGAGGGTTCAGTCACCACAGAGGTACTGCACCTCTTCCTGAGGTGTGGTACCCCACCATTCAGGTAAGGTGGAGAATCCTGACCACACTCCAACACCTGCATCCCACACAACATAGTAGTGTAGCAAAGCACCCTTTGGTGGCTCCCTGCTTGGAACACAAAGCGTGCTGGGAGGCGGGTGAAGTTGAGTCTGCACCAAAAGAGCGGGAAGAGTTTAGGATTGAGTCAGTCTGGCAGTCAGTGGAAGAGTGAAGATCCCATGAGTGGGATGGATGAAGGAAGTGCTGCAGCTGACCTGAGTGACCTGGGTCCACTGGCACAAGAAAGAGACATTGATGGTAAGCCTGACTCTCTCCATAAGAAAGAAGGATTAGTACAGAACGTAAGGAGAGGAGGACTAAGGATCAGGGTTAGAGCAGAACCCTTCCCAAGTTCACAGCGCAAGGCCGGGGTCCGGTCCCCAAGGTTGTATGGATACTAATGGTCCTGCAACAGACATCGGAGGAATAGAAGTTGTCCCCACTTTATTCCCACACAAGACTTGGGAGCATAACAGCAACGATAGTGAGCCGGGACTTGGCACCAAGGAGTCCCTGAAGCAGGCTACAGCTGTCTGCCGTACAAGTAGAGTTCATAGGAACATCTGACAGGAGGAACTCCAGTGTAACTCACTACTGAGAGTACTTCACTATAGGCGCAAAAGGGAGACGTTCAGAAAAGGCACTTATGTTGGCGGAGTGTTGGAACGGAGTACTTCATCTTGCCTGGTGGTTGGCTGGGCCCCTGACCCGGAGGACACGGCACGGATGCGGGCACCTGTATGCTCAACAGACTGTGAGTAAAGCTTTGAAACTACATGCCCTGGTGTAATCCACTTATTCCTGCGCCAACACACTCAGCACTGCTACATCGCTGTGCCTGACACCGCACCATCTACGTCTCCTCCCTATCTCTTCACCTACACTGCCCTGGGACTACAGCCCTACCTGTGGAGGGCTACACTATCATTGCTGCACCACACCATCTGTCCCAGAGGATCTGTCTGCAGTGTCGGCTTAACATCGTCATTGCCGAACACCACAGGTGGCATCACGAATCATTCATTCATAAACTTTTATAAGCATTCGCACACTCAACATTTCCCCCTTTTACAATGGACTCCCAGGGCCACGGACCGGGTCACAGCTACCATGACAACTCCTATTGAAATCCACCGGGCCCGGCTCCGAGTACCCCGTCGACCTGGCGAGACCCTGGGGGCGCTCCATGTGTATACAGTATTGGGGAGAATTGGAAGCTCCCTAGAGATTTTAGGAGTCTGAACTATTATCTCAGGCCCACTATAGATTACACCTCAATGTAACAGGCTGAAATTGGCTGGTGTATGACAAAGTACAAGGTGTGTATATGGTATTGGGGAGAATTGGAAGCTCCCTAGAGATTTTAGGAGGCTGAACTATTATCTCAGGCCCACTATAGATTACACCTCAATGTAACAGGCTGAAATTGGCTGGTGTATGACAAAGTACAAGGTGTGTATATAGTATTGGGGAGAATTGGAAGCTCCCTAGAGATTTTAAGAGGCTGAACTATTATCTCAGGCCCACTATAGATTACACCTCAATGTAACAGGCTGAAATTGGCTGTTGTATGACAAAGTACAAGGTGTATATAGTATTGGGGAGAATTGGAAGCTCCCTAGAGATTTTAGGAGGCTGAACTATTATCTCAGGCCCACTATAGATTACACCTCAATGTAACAGGCTGAAATTGGCTGGTGTATGACAAAGTACAAGGTGTATATAGTATTGGGGAGAATTGGAAGCTCCCTAGAGATTTTAGGAGGATGAACTATTATCTCAGGCCCACTATAGATTACACCTCAATGTAACAGGCTGAAATAGGCTGGTGTATGACAAAGTACAAGGTGTATATAGTATTGGGGAGAATTGGAAGCTCCCTAGAGATTTTAGGAGGATGAACTATTATCTCAGGCCCACTATAGATTACACCTCAATTTAACAGACTGAAATAGGCAGGTGTATGACAAAGTACAAGGTGTATATAGTATTGGGGAGAATTGGAAGCTCCCTAGAGATTTTAGGAGGCTGAACTATTATCTCAGGCCCACTATAGATTACACCTCAATTTAACAGGCTGAAATAGGCAGGTGTATGACAAAGTACAAGGTGTATATAGTATTGGGGAGAATTGGAAGCTCCCTAGAGATTTTAGGAGGATGAACTATTATCTCAGGCCCACTATAGATTACACCTCAATGTAACAGGCTGAAATAGGCTGGTGTATGACCAGGCACAAGGTGTGTAGCTAGTATTGGGGAGAATTGGAAGTTCCCTAGAGATTTTAGGAGGCTGAACTATTATCTCAGGCCCACTATAGATTACACCTCTATGTAACAGGCTGAAATAGGCTGGTGTATGACAAAGTACAAGGTGTATATAGTATTGGGGAGAATTGGAAGCTCCCTAGAGATTTTAGGAGGCTGAACTATTATCTCAGGCCCACTATAGATTACACCTCAATTTAACAGGCTGAAATAGGCAGGTGTATGACAAAGTACAAGGTGTATATAGTATTGGGGAGAATTGGAAGCTCCCTAGAGATTTTAGGAGGATGAACTATTATCTCAGGCCCACTATAGATTACACCTCAATGTAACAGGCTGAAATAGGCAGGTGTATGACCAGGCAGAAGGTGTGTAGCTAGTATTGGGGAGAATTGGAAGCTCACTAGAGATTTTAGGAGGCTGAACTATTATCTCAGGCCCACTATAGATTACACCTCAATGTAACAGGCTGAAATTGGCTGGTGTATGACAAAGTACAAGGTGTATATAGTATTGGGGAGAATTGGAAGCTCCCTAGAGATTTTAGGAGGCTGAACTATTATCTCAGGCCCACTATAGATTACACCTCAATTTAACAGGCTGAAATAGGCAGGTGTATGACAAAGTACAAGGTGTATATAGTATTGGGGAGAATTGGAAGCTCCCTAGAGATTTTAGGAGGCTGAACTATTATCTCAGGCCCACTATAGATTACACCTCAATTTAACAGGCTGAAATAGGCAGGTGTATGACAAAGTACAAGGTGTATATAGTATTGGGGAGAATTGGAAGCTCCCTAGAGATTTTAGGAGGATGAACTATTATCTCAGGCCCACTATAGATTACACCTCAATGTAACAGGCTGAAATAGGCAGGTGTATGACCAGGCAGAAGGTGTGTAGCTAGTATTGGGGAGAATTGGAAGCTCACTAGAGATTTTAGGAGGCTGAACTATTATCTCAGGCCCACTATAGATTACACCTCAATGTAACAGGCTGAAATTGGCTGGTGTATGACAAAGTACAAGGTGTATATAGTATTGGGGAGAATTGGAAGCTCCCTAGAGATTTTAGGAGGCTGAACTATTATCTCAGGCCCACTATAGATTACACCTCAATTTAACAGGCTGAAATAGGCAGGTGTATGACAAAGTACAAGGTGTATATAGTATTGGGGAGAATTGGAAGCTCCCTAGAGATTTTAGGAGGATGAACTATTATCTCAGGCCCACTATAGATTACACCTCAATTTAACAGGCTGAAATAGGCAGGTGTATGACCAGGCAGAAGGTGTGTAGCTAGTATTGGGGAGAATTGGAAGCTCACTAGAGATTTTAGGAGGCTGACAGTGATGCTCTCAGTCCAAGTATGGCAGCAGGCAGCCTAATAAGCAGGACTGCTGCACACAAAAGGGTGGAAAAATGAACGCTTGGTAACTGTGCAGAAAAGAGGAAGAAAAGTATTTTTGCTTTTAAAAAAGCAGTTTGCACAGCAGTGTGCAAACAGCAATGCAGCTATCAGGGAGCCTTATAAGGAAGTCTAATAACCAACAGAGCTGATGCACAAAAATAGAGCCTCTCCTGTCACTGCACATAAGCTGGTGTGTTGTAAGTGGAAATCGCTAACAGCAGAAGCAGTTTTTTGTTCTTCTTCCCTGCCTAATGCTCTCCCTACAGAATCAGCAGCAGCAACCTCCCCCTAATGCTAATATCAGCAGAAGTAAGATGGCGGTCGGCGTGCACGCCCTTTTATAGCCCCTGTGAGGCCACACAAAGGAAGCCAATCACTTGCATGCCCTTGTCAAAGATGGTGGTGACTGATGCCTATGTCATCGCGTTGCCCACAGTGTGCGTCCTCCATCATTGGCTGAAAAAGGGCGCTGGAAGCATCATTTGAAACATGACTTTGGCGCTCTGGTCGCCGACCTCGTGGCCGACCTCACGCTATGGTCAGGTTTCGTTTCATGAAACCCGACTTCAGCGAAAGTCGGCGACTTATGAAATTGACAGACCCATTTCGCTCAACTCTAGACAGAAACCCTCTCTGAGAAGAGTCTGCACATGTGCAGAAAACCACAAGTATTAGTGGTTTGGTTACTATGGAGAGTAGTTGTTTTGTTTACCAGAGCTGGGGCTAGCTCAGCCATGTATGAGTAGCCAGGGTCTGTTTTGTTTATTGGGCACCTGGACAAAGCTAGAAATTTATGTTTGAGTCTGCTTTTTGAAATGACAGTGACCATTTAAACTGCTTAGATGCTAGGATTTTGTGCTGGGAGAGAGGGAGAAAGAGTTGCTACATTTACAATTTGGCCACATCCACAAACCACACTGAAATGCAATGATTTTCCTTGATGCTTATAGTAGTCCCCATCAACATCACAGTAACTTTCAACTTTCTACAAGTTGTCAGCTTTAGGTCACTTTCACACGTTCAGTATTTGGACAATATTTTACATCTCTATTTGTAAGCCAAAGCTAGGAGTGGATGAAAAATAAAGAAGTGGTGACGTGTTTCTGTTATACTTTTCATCTCCTGATTTTGACTTTTAAACACTGATGTAAAATACTGATCAAATGCAGAACGTGTGAACTTGGCTTTAAAGTGGATGGTGATAGAAAGTCACATAATAGGAATCACGCCCACAACCCCCTCACAGCTGACCCCTCTCAATTGCACATATATTCAGGGCCATGCGTCTGACCAGACGTGTCTGACCAGGCATCTATTTCAAATTCCATATTTCAAATTACAGATTTCTTAATACACTACTGTGAATTAGACTAGAATTGGACTGGAATTTGACTCTAAGGTAACGGACGGATACACCACTTCAATGTTTCGGCTTCTTATAACTATCACCCCCATACTACTTTATTTTTCCCTAACTCCTGCAATCCCCCACCTATTAAAGAACTAGTCATTTCCCCCTCAATACTCCCCATCCATCTCACCTTTTGCCTCAGAACTGTTCCTCCACAAGCAATCCTTTTTCTCCAGACACACACGGCCACATCACGTCCTTTCCTGCTCCCATCTTTTTTTTTTTTGAACCAAAGATTTTTTATTATATTCAAATGCCGTTTACATTACATGCAGGCAAAAGCCTATGCAAAATCCAGAACATATACAAAAAAAAATATACGATATTCGAGTTACCCCCCTCATAAGAAAGCCCCCCCTCCTCCCTCCTCCCTCGCCCCCCCAGCCTAATTGCCATAAGACATTCTCAATAAGGTTGACTCTACTGCAACCATTTAGACCAAAGTTTTTCAAAATGCACCTCTTTGTGTCGTCGTCTATAAACTCTTTCTTCTAACCGAACTACATTGTTCACTCGTACAATAAATTCCCCAACCGTCGGGGGCTCGGCATCGATCCATTTTTGTGCGATCAGTTTACGGGCAACATATAAAAGTTTTGCTATAATTGGCTTATATGCATTTCCCACAGACACTTCCTCCACATACCCCAACACACACGTTATGGGGTCCCTTCCCACTCCACATTGGTATATCTTCTCAATTTGTTCAATAACCTCCCCCCAATATGAAGAGAGTCTTGGGCAGGACCAGAGCATGTGTAACATTCCCGCGGGTTCAACTCTACATCTTGGACATTCCGCATTGTCCCTCAGGCCCATTTTTTCCATTAGTTCCGGGGTTTTATACGTTCTATGTATAATGTACAGCTGCGATATCCTACCCGGTTCACTCAATGAAAGTTTGGGTATATATTCTAATATAGTGTCCCATATTTCATCTTCTATCTGTCCCACTTCCCTCTCCCATTTAGCTTTTGCCTTTAGGGGAAACTTAATCATGTGGGAGTACAATAGGTCCCGGTAAATGGTGGAAATAACTCCCCTCGTACCCCCAGACGCGCACACATAATCCAACACAACATCTTTTTGTACCGTCATATGTGTCATATGTTTCTGTGCCTGGAATGCATGCCTGAGACCGAGGTATCGAAACTCCCCGCTGCTCGAGAGCCCAAACTCCTCTTTTAATACAGAAAATGGCTTGATTTCCGTCCCCTCCAGTAACTGCCACATATATTGCAATCCTTTCCTCTCCCAATCACCAAAATCCTTCAATTTACACAGTTCTGATAGGCTTGCAATATCCCAAATAGGCGTGTATGTCGTCAATTCCTCAATTCCTCTGAGACTCTTAATATTTTGCCATATTTTATGCATTAACCTAAAAGTAGGTAGTCCTTTTCCATGACTCACAAAGCATCCCGCCTCCAGACTCTGTATTAATATTTTTTTATTGGTCAGTTGGGCCAAAATTTTTCCCATAACATTTAAATTTCCCTCCTCTTGCCAACCTCTGAAGTGCTGCCCTTGCGTTGCTATAAAGTATATCCATGGGTTTGGTGCCGCCAGCCCTCCTTCCTCCTTCCCCCTTTGGAGGACTTCCAGTTTAATTTTTGCTTGTTTTTTCCCCCAAATTAGTTCCCTAAAAATAGTATTAATTTTATAAAATCTTCTCTTTGGGATCCACACCGGGGTATTATGGAGAATATACACCAACTGAGGCATCATTATCATTTTAAGCAGGTTCGTCCTCCCTACTATTGACAATACTAGTTTACATCATGCTGTCATCTTGGCTTTAAATGTAACTAATAAAGGATCCAGGTTTAATTCGAGAAATCTAGATATAGGCATTGATACCCATATTCCGAGGTATTTAAATTCATTAACTACTTTCAGCTGTCCATCCACCCCACCTATATGTGGACATCCCAATTCCCGGTCAATCCCCATGATACATGATTTGTCCCAATTAATTCTCAAACCGGAAAAGGATCCAAATCTTTCTATAAGGGCCATAACCTTAGTCAACGAATCTCCCCCATCTTGCAGAAAAAGGAGTATGTCATCTGCGTATAGGGCAATCTTTTCCTCCAGATTCCCATATCTGAAGCCCTGTATTTCTGTGGAGTTACGAATTTTAATCGCTAATGGCTCCATCGCCACCGCAAATAGCAACGGCGATAAGGGGCATCCCTGACGAGTTCCTCTGAACAACCCAAACGACTCCGAGGTCTCCCCGTTAATCCAAATGTACCCCTTTGGATCCACGTATAATAATTTAATCCAGGAAATAAATCTATGTCCGAATCCCATTAACTTCAATACTGCCCATAGATAATTCCACTCTACCCTATCAAATGCCTTTCGTGCATCCAGCGAGGCCACCACCCTTTCCCCTTCATTATCTGCCGGGAGTTGTATATTTAGAAAGAGTCTACGTAGGTTAATGGCGGTAGATCTATTTTGTAAAAAACCCGATTGGTCTGGATGTATCAATTTTTGAACAACCCCAGACATTCTTATCGCCAACATTTTAGCTAATATTTTAACGTCTGACGTCAATAACGAGATGGGTCTATAGGATTCAACGGATGAGGCATCTTTCCCCTCCTTAGGAATAACCACAATTACGGCCTCCCTCATAGACCTCGGCAATGCCCCTCTCTCCGCTGCATCTTCAAATACCTCCTTAAGTTTAGGTGCTACGACCTCTATTAGTTCCTTATATACTTCTCCCGGGATACCGTCAGAGCCAGGTGACCTATTATTTGCCAATGACAGAATAGTATTCTCCACTTCCTCTACAGTAAATAATTCTTCCAGATTCTGTTTATCAGTATCATCTAACTTAGGTATCTCTATCTCTTGTAAGTATCTATCCATTTCTTGTTCTCTAACCCCCAATTCTGAGGTATATAATTTTACATAGTATTCCCAGAAACACTCCAATATCCCAGAGGTGGCTTTATAAGTTACCCCATCCTCCTTGACAATTTTATATATCTGTGTGGACCCTTTCTGCGCCGCAGATATCACTGATAGCAAGTGTCCCACCTTTTCCCCTTCGTCATAGAACAGTGCTCTCTGGAATGCCCTTTTCTTGTCTATCCCTTGTAAATATAACTTATTTACTTCTTCTTGTGCTTCTTTTAATGCTTTTTTAGTGGCGATACTGGGCCTACGTATCATTTCCTCCTCTGCCCTGCTCAATCTGTCTGTAGTCTCTTGGTTTACCTGTCTCGTTTGTGTCTTACGTCTCGAAATATCTCGTATGAATAGTCCCCTTAAATATGCTTTCATGGTATCCCACACTATAAGTGAGTCAGCAGAACCTTCATTTAATTGGAAGAATTCAATAAGATCTTTTTTAATAATTTCCATATTAAGACATTTGAGCCATTCCGGATGTATTGTTCCCCCTACTCTCCTCCTTTTTCCCACTCCCAGTCTCAAACTAAGTTCAATTGCCTTATGGTCGGAGATAACTCTCTGTAAATATTCCACCGTCCCAACTATTCCGTCCATGCCCCTGTTACCTAATGCTAAGTCTATGCGTGATAAGGCATGATACGAGGACGAATAACACGAAAAGCATTTGTTCCCCTCATTCCGCACTCTCCATAAGTCTATCATACCCATCTCACTAACATATGTCCCGAATGGAGTCATCCTATCCTTCCTGGGGTTAATTCCCCCGATTCCCACACGATCCCAATACTCGTTCATGACATTGTTAACGTCCCCTAATATTAACACCGGACATGCCCCTCCCCTCCCCGTCCACTCAAAAATCTCTTGTAGTTTCTTTTTCAAATATGGGGGTGGAATATAGAGTGCCACTATGATCACACATACACCAGAAATTCGGCATCTCAGGGAAACAAACTGCCCATCCCTATCTACGTAAGATTCAATTTCCTCGTAGTGAGCATGAGAATGTATCAGTACAGAGACTCCCCTCGCGTAGGCCGAATACATAGAGTGATGGGCCCGGGTAATCCATTTTTTCTCTAACCATTTTTCTTTTCCTTTAATCAAGTGAGTTTCTAGTAAGCACGTAATAGCTGGATTGTGCTTTCTAATTTCTGACATGACTGCCGCTCTTTTACTTGGATCTGAAACCCCCCTCACATTCCAACTTAGAATTCTTGTATCACCACTCATTATGTCCTATGAACATCAGTTGTAGTCGGTCTCTTGTAGTCCCTTTATCACATTGCAGTATGAAAACTCTCCCACAACATATCCCCCCCTGATCCCCCCTGCCCCCCCTCTCCCCTCCTTCCCCGTATAACAGATTCTCTCTCTCCGAGAGAGGGTGCAACTGGCACCTAGCTACTGTGAGCCCTCGTATAGCCACTGAACCTCCTTCACTTGGGCGTACATCGCTCCCACCGTCACATACAAACATGCCCAATAGGCCACATAACTTTTTCTAACATGGATAATTCAATAAACATAATAAGAGAAAAAAAAAAAAAAACCCAGGATCTACGACCCAAAAATAGATCTGAGTACCCAGGCGTCGCGGGGCACAGATTCAAAAAATAGAGAAAAAATGTCCGAAAAATTCTTCTTCTTCAGCCTTTTCCTTCTTTCTCAGCCCTTAGTTTGGAGTGGTTGATTTCCATCCACTTGACGGCCTCCTCTGGGGTTGGAAAAAACTGAACAGACCCCAAAGCTGCTACTCTCAGTTTGGCGGGATATAACATAGAGTACTTCACTCCCAGCACTCTCAGTCCTTTCTTGACCTCGCCAAATTTCATCCGCATTTTCTGAACCTCTGCTGAATAGTCCGGATATATTTCAATACGGCGTCCATTAAATATGAGGTCCTCCTTCTTCCTAGCCTCCCGGAGGATAGTCTCTCTATCTCTGCAGTTAAGTATCCTGGCCAACATTGTACGGGGGGCACTACCCGGAGGGAGGGGTCGCAGGGGAACGCGGTGTGCTCTCTCTACCGCAAACACCCTGGAGAGTGTGTCTCTGCCAATTTTAGATAGGATCCATTGCTCAATAAAGTCAGTGGGGTCGTTACCCTCTACTTTTTCCGGGAATCCCACAAATCTAAGATTGTTTCTCCTAGATCTATTTTCTAGATCATCTTGTTTTAAGTGCACTTCTGAAATCTTTTGCGTGTGCTGGTTCTGAGTTTTCTGCATTTTATTTACAGTGTCCTCAGTGGTGCTCACTGTCTCTTCCACAGCACCCATCCTAGCATCCGCCTTGTTTAGTGCCTCTTTAATTCCAATAATTTCTTCCTTAATATTATCAACCCGGCTGCTCAGCTTAGTCAGTGTTTTTTTACAGAACAATACCACCAGAAAGACATCTTTTAAAGTTGGTTCCCCTTCAGGGCCCTCCTCGTCAGCTTCACTATCCTCCTCTTCAGATGCACACTCAGAGACAGTGACTCCCCCTCCCCCCTCCTCCCTGCTTTCAGCCTCTCCTACAGCTTCGTTGCTCATTCTCTCTCCCTCCAGCACAGTACCTTCTCCGGTGCCCCCCTCATCTTCCCTTGCAAAGCGCTGCAGCTTCTGAATAATTTGTGACCTTCTGCCATAGTTCTCAGTCAGTCTCTGTGCCTCCTCCACTCTCCCGGCGCCATCTTGTGCAGCCACACTGCCGTCCTCCCCGACGTCTTTCTGCCTCCTCCTCCCCATCTCCGCACTCTTCTTCACTCCCGGTGTCTCCACTCGGCCCTCGGGCACCCACCACAGCAGTAAGTGTGCACGGGTCTCTGTTATGTCGGCCTATTAAGGATTATTCTTCAGAATGACAGTGGAGCTCCTCAGCCTCACGTCCTCTCACATCCGCGCCAGGCCACGCCCCCCTGCTCCCATCTTTAACGCTCTGTCTACTACTCCATGCTGGAGACGTATCCCTAAATCCTGGCCCTCCTCAACACATCCCCACACTCATTTCTAACACCCTGTCACGATCCTCTACACGTTTTCGGAACCATGACAACCTCATACCTATTCATCCAGCCCCCACTCCCCCTCTCCCTCTACCTGGAGCTCTATGGAACGCACGCTCTGCTGCAACAAGCTGTCATTTATCCATGACCTCTATATCACCAACAAACTCTCCTTCCTTGCCATCACTGAAACCTGGCTCACTCCCTCTGACACAGCCTCTCCTGCTGCACTTTCCTATGGCGGATTCCATCTCTCTCACACCCCTCGCCCCAGCAACAAATGTGGTGAAGGAGTTGGCTTGCTCCTGTCTGATACCTGCTCCTTTACCCCAATTCCACTACCACCCTCTGCTACTCTTCCCTCGATCGAGGTGCACTCCGTCCGCATCTATTCCCCCTCCAACCTCCAACTGGCTGTCATCTCCCGCCCCACAGAACTCGCCATTTCCACCTTTCTCGACCACTTCACCACCTGGCAACTCCATTTCTTCTCTGCTGAGATCCTCACCATCATCATGGGTAATTTCAACATCCCAATTGACACTTCCACTCAGGCTGCCTCTAAACTTCTATCACTCATGGCTTCCCTTGGCCTCACTCAATGGTCCTCTGCGGCTACTCACAAAGATAGCCACAAGCTGGATGTTATCTTCTCTCTTCTCTGTTCCTAATGACATTCTCTTCCCTCTCCTCTCCTACTTTGCACCCCCCACCCCAAAAACTCGCTCACCCCCGCAGGAATCTCAAACACCTCAATTTACAATCACTCTCTGAGTCCCTTCTCCCCCTCACAGACATAGCTTCCCTTCTTGACACAGATGCTGCTTCCACTTTTTACAACAATAACAGGAACACTTAATTTGGCTGCCCCCCCCCCTCACGCAGAGCAAAACTCGTACAATCAACATGCAGCCCTGGCTGACCAGCCTCACCAAAGAACTGAGATGGGTTTCCAGGGCCACTGAGCAGAGATGGAAGAGGACCCATTCTACTGAGCACTTCAGCGCATACAAGCAGCCCCTTGCCAGCTTCAAGTCCACGCTCTCTGCCGTAAAACAAACTTACTTCGCATCTCTCATATCCTCCCTGTCTCACAACCCTAAACAGCTCTTCAACACTTTCAATTCTCTACTCCATCCCACAGCACCTCCTACCTCTTCTCTCATTTCTGCTGAAGACTTTCCCTCCTTCTTTAAGCTGAAGATCGATGCGATCAGAGAATACTTTGGCCCGCAGCCACCAATGCCCCTCTTAGCCGCTCAGCCCTGTTCTTCCAAAACCAGCTTCTGCACCATGACAGAAGATCAGCTCTCCACCCTTGTGTCATGATCCCACCTCACCACTTGCGCGCTTGACCCGCTCCCATCCCACCTCATCCCTAACCTTGCCACAGTTTTCATCCCAACTCTAACACACCTCTTCAATCTTTCACTTACAAATGGTGTCTTTCCCTCATCCTTCAAACATGCCTCAATCACACACATCCTCAAAAAGCCCTCCCTCGACCCATCCTCTGTGTCTATCTTCCGATATCTCATCTCCCTTACGCCTCAAAACTACTGTAACAGCATATATATCTTGAATTGTCCTCCCACCTCTCCTCCTGTTCCCTCTTTGACCGGTTACAATCTGGCTTCTGACCACATCACTCAACTGAAACTGCCCTAACAAAAGTCACCAGCGACCTGCTAACTGCCAAGATCAAGCGACACTACTCTGTCCTCCTTCTCCTGGACCTGTCTTCTGCCTTTGACACCATGGACCATTCCCTCCTGCTACAGATTCTCTCATCTCTTGGCATCACAGACTTGGCTCTATCCTGTATCTCTTCACACCTAACAGACTGAACATTTAGTGTCTCTCTCTTACACACCACCTCCTCACCCGCCCCCAGTCTGTCGGTGTTCCGCAAGGCTCCTAGGACCCCTACTCTTCTCCTTCTACACCTTCAGCCTGGGACAGCTCATAGAATCCCACGGTTTGCAGTATCACCTCTACACTGATGACACGCAGATCTACATATCTGGACCTGACCTCACCTCCTTACTGACCAAAATCCCACAATGTCTGTCTGCTATCTCAGCCTTCTTTTCTTCTCGCTTTCTCAAACTGAACATGGACAAAACAGAATTCATCATCTTTCCCCCATCTCAATCTACCCCTCCACCAGACCTATCCATCAATGTCACTGGCTGCTCTCTTTCCCCAGTCCTGCACGCTCGGTGCCTTGGGGTGATCCTCGACTCTGCCCTCTCTTTCAAACCACATATCCAAGCCCTTGCCTCCTCCTGCCACCTCAAACTCAAAAATATTTCCCGGATCCGTGCATTCCTCAACCACGAAACCACAAAAACACTAGTGCACACCCTTATCATCTCCCGCCTCGACTACTACAACCTCCTACTCTTTGGCCTCCCCTTTAGCACTCTGGCACCACTCCAGTCCATCCTACACTCTGCTGCCCGACTAATCCACCTGTCTCCCCGCTATTCCCCAGCTTCCCCCCTATGCCAGGCCCTTCACTGGTTTCCTATTGCCCAGAGGCTCCAGTTCAAAACCCTAACCATGACATACAAAGCCATCCACAACCTGTCTCCTCCATACATCTGTGACATGGTCTCCCGGTACCTACCCGCACGCAACCTTCGATTCTCTCAAGATCTCCTTCTCTACTCTCCCCTTATCTCTTCTTCCCACAACAGCATACAAGACTTCTCCCATGCTTCCCCCATAGTCTGGAACTCTCTGCTGCAACACATCAGATTCTCACCAACAACAGAAACCTTCAAGAAGAACCTGAAGACCCACCTGTTCCGACAAGCCTACAACCTGCAATGACCCGCAGTCTACTGAACCACCGCACAACCAGCTCTACCCTCTCCTAGTGTATCCTCACCCATCCCGATAGACTGTGAGCCCTCGCAGGCAGGGTCCTCTCTCCTTCTGTACTTGTGTGTCCCTTGTCTTACACATGTTTATTTGTACTTGTCTATATTTCCCCTTTTCACATGTAAAGCACCATGGAATAAATGGCGCTATATAAATGTATAATAATAATAATGGCTGAAATGTGATCTACTGTCAATTCTTGTTTCTTCCATTTTAATGTTATGATTCATAAAGACCGAAGACATCCAGATTGTAGACACAATGACTTTAAAAAAAAATCTATACATTGCAAACTTTCTGTGTATAGCAATATGTGGATAACAAGTATAAACTTCTTGCGATCCACTCCTCATTAACCCATTTGGAGCCTGTAGCTTTTACTCACAGCGTGACCTTGTGCACTCACAGAATATGACCATATTTCTATGCAGGGCTGTTTGTTAATTTTGGGCATGCGTGCTTTCTGTATAGCTTCTTGTGAAGTCACGACACTACTTTGAATGTAAATTATTTTCAAAAATCTCTTTCTTTGTTTGCCAGAAAAGATGGAGAATCAACAATCATACAAATATATCACTTAAGAAATTCTTTTTGTTGACAAATTGCCCCATCCAAGACCTGAAAAAACATTGTTGGCAGAGAACTTGTATTTCTTAGGAGAGTGCACAAGGTGGGGGATGGTGTACAGCCAAATGCGTTATGTAAATGCACTATTTATCACAGATCCTGTCACCTGTGCCAGATATGTTTTTAAAAGTACAGTACATTGCACTCCTGAGGCCTCATTATTGCTTTGGAAGCGCTGACATTATGCATCCTTGTTTATGCATCTTCGGAAATTGGTCACAGTTACCGAAATGACTGTGGCAGAAATCAGAGATGTTGTTTTTTTAATTCTTTAATTGTAAAAGCAAAACTAGTGTTTATCTACAGTATATTCCTATGGATGGTGGATACAGACAGAAAAGGGCCCCTGTGCAAGAACAAAATATGGGGTGTCTGCAGTCCAATAATCAGAATGCACAATTCATGCTTCTTTGGAGCTAAATATGGACCCCTTAGCTCTTGGACCCCTGTGCAGCTGCGCAGGTTGCACCAATGATATGTCCAACCCTGCAACGAATGATATTCCTTGTATTATTACTTACACTGACTGTATACTTTCCATAGTACAGAATTGCAGAATGCCCCCTGTTTCCAATAGCACAGTGTATTTATGGGTTTAAAAAATGAATATACATACAGTATGTATCACTGATGAAGAGTTTGAAGTGGCAGTGTGTAGATACAGTATATGAGGGATGCAGCCACGAGAGAAGCTGCAGAAATTGGTGGATCTTGCGTAAAGGGAACCTGTCAGCACAATTTTGTAATGTAAAGACATGGCTGTAATGGCGTTGTAATCCTGATTACTTGGATACCTTTGGTGAAGAAATCCATTTTTTTATTCCTCATTAATTACTTGTAAAAGTTTGCTGCCACTTAGATTTCGGTGCACAGGGGCCGGAGTGTGCACCAGGTCTTCTCCTCCCTGTCTGTGATTCCCCGGCTCCTCCACTGCCTCCGGTTTTTGAATGACAGGTCACTGTTTTTTCAGTGACCTGCCTCATCTGTGAGAAATCTTGAGCGAGCATCGTTAATTGCCTTTGGCGGTAACTCAATCTAGGTGTCCATGGCAATGCTGGCATGAGATTTCAAACAGAGGAAGCAGGCCTCAGAAAAAGCAGTTACCTGTAATTCAAAGACTGGAGGCTGGCGGAGGGGCTGGGGAATCATCGACAGGAAGGAGAAGGCTGAGTGCGCAGTCTCGCCCCTGTGCACTGAAATATAATTAGCAGATATGGTCATTATAGAAGAGCTTCATTATAGAAGAACTAAAAAGCGTATTTCTTCACCAAAGGTATCAATTTAATCAATATTACAGCACCATTGCAGAAATGTCTTTACTTCACATAACAAAATTGTGCTGTTTGATTTTTTTTTTAGGATATATGGTAGGGTGACCAGATGACCCTGCATTGAGAACTGCACATACAGTGGAGAAAATAAGTATTTGATACACTGACGATTTTGCAAGTTTTCCCACCTGCAAAGAATGGAGAGGTCTGTAATTTTTTATCGTTCGTACACTTCAACTGTGAGAGACCGAATCTTTTAAAAAAATCCAGAATATCACATTGTATGATGTTTACATAATTAATTTATATTTTATTGCAGTAAATAAGTATTTGATACAATAGAAAAACTGAACTTAATATTTGGTACAGAAACCTTTGTTTGCAATTTCAGAGGTCAGACATTTGCTGAAGTTCTTGATTAGGGTTACACACATTGCAGCAGGGATTTTGGCCCACTCTTCCATACAGATTTTCTCCAGATCTCTAGGCTGTGTACCCACGTAGGCGTCTTTTTCTCATTTTTAAGCATTTTTCCAGGTAAAAATACTTCAAAATCGCATACAAGAAGCATCCCATTCTTTTTAATGAATTCCGCAATTTTTGTGCACATGATGCGTTTTTTAACGCTAAAAAATGCGTCATGGAAAAAAACGCAGCATGTTCATTAATTTTGCAGAAAAATCCGCATTTCTAACTATATTCTATGAGCAGGAGGATGCTCCTGTAAAAGACGCAAAAAAACTCGCATAAAAAATGTGCATTTTTCCTGGGAAGAAGTCCATTTTTTTCTGCATATGTGGGTACATAGCCTTAAAGTTTTGGGGCTGTCGCTGGGCAGCATTGAGTTTCAGGTCCCTTCAAAGATTTTCTATTGGGTTCAGGTCTGGAGATTGGCTAGGCCACTCCTGGACCTCGGAATGCTTCTTACGGAGCCACTCCTTAGTTTCCTTGGCTGTGTGTTCCTGGTCATTGTCATGCTGGAAGACCCAGTAATCATCCTTATTCAATGTTCTTATTGAGGGAATGAGGTTGTTGGCCGAAATCTCGCAATACATGATGTCATCCATCCTGTCCCCTTTGCAGAAAAGCACCCCCAAAGTATGATGTTTCTCCACCATGCTTCACAGTTGGGACAGTGTTCTTGGGCTTGTACTCATTCTTCTTCCTCCAAACACGACGAATGGAGTTGATACCGAAACGTTCTATTTTGGTCTCATTTGACAACATGACCTTCTTGTATGTTTCCTCTGGATCATCCTGATTGTTATTGTCGAACTTCAAATGTACCTGGACATGTGCTGGGGTGAGCAGGGGGACCTTGCATGCTCTACAGGATTGTAATCCATGATGGCGTAGTGTGTTACTAATGGTAATGTTTGAGACTGTGGTCCCAACTCTCTACAGGCCATTGACCAGGTCCTCCTGTGTAGTTCTGAGCTGATTCCTGACCTTTCTCAAAATCATCCTTACCTCAGAAGGCGAGAACTTGCATGGAGCCCCGGACCGAGGAAGATTGAAAGTCATCTTGTGTTTCTTCCTTTTTCTAATAATTGTGCCAATAGTTGTTGCCTACTCACCAAGCTGCATGCCTATTGCCCTGTAGCCCATCCCAGCCTTGTGCAGGTCTACAATTTTTTCCCTTAGACAGCTCTTTGGTTTTGGCCATGGTGGAGTGGTTGGGGTGTGATTGAGTGTGTGGATAGGTGTCTTTTATACGAGTAACGAGTTTAAACAGGTGCAATTAATACAGGTAATAAGTGCAGAGTAGGAGGGCTTCTTAAAGAAAAACTAACAGTTCTGCGAGAGACAGAATTCTTCCTGGCTGGTAGGTGATCAAATACATATTTTAAGCAATAAAATGCAATTTAATTATTTAAAAACCTTACAATGTGATTTTCTGTTTTTTAATTTTAGATTCTGTCTCTCAGGGCTCATATTCACTTGCGAGAGACTCGCACGATTCCCGTGCGAGTCTCTCGCATGAAAACCTGGCACTGCCGCCAGCACTCGGACCGGAGCGTGCGGCTGCATAGAAATAAATGTAGCCTCACGCTCCAGTCCCAGTGCAGGCGGCAGTGCCAGGTTTTCATGCGAGAGACTCGCACGAGAATTGTGCAAGTCTCTCGCAAGTGAGTATGAGGCCTCACAGTTGAAGTGTACCCATGATAAAAATTACAGTCCTCTCCATTTTTGTAGGTGGGAAAACTTGCAAAATCGGCAGTGTATCAAATACTTATCTTCCCCTCTATATGTGATATGGATGGAAATGAGTAAGGAGGATATTAAGGGATATTAGCAAATGTAACAAAGACGTTCAGACTCTTCTTCAGTGCCACTGTCTCTTTGTTCCACGCACAGGTGAGAGTCTCAGATCATGGTCAACTGAAAAATAAAAATGATTTTTGCTTACAAGTGCTTTACGTGGTTTCACATATAGCATTCTTAGTCATGTTATTTTATGGGGCTGTGCACATGTCCAGTTTTTTTTTTCCTTGGTCAGAGTTTTCCATGAAAAATATTAGAGACATGTCCAATTTTCATCCGAGGATAGGATTAAAATTTGCTATACAATTCAGTGGTCCATGAAAATATCGGACCATACTCTGATGACATCACAGACTGTCAGAATATAGAAGGTAGAGAAACTTTTCTATTTTTAATTTTTCCATGTACAAGAAAAACGTATTAGTGTATGTGCACATGTTGCGGATTGGGCTCAGGAATTTCTTTAGCATTTTCTGCATCTCTTGGCACAATCTGCAGGTCAAAATCCACACTTTTTTTCTGCGGATTTTAAGCAGATTGTCATGCGTTTTTTGGCCTGCGGTTTTCTGGATCACCCCCAGGGCAGTAGGGTACTAGGTACCGGGCCGGTGACTTAAAGGGATGTGTCGCGGTGGCAGTGACCCAGTCCGTGGCGCTGGGCGTCCATGTAAAATAGGTAGAATGAAGCTGAATAAAGTTTATAGGTAGATAATTCGTGACGCCACCTGTGGTACTCGGCAATGAAGGTGTTAAGCCGACGCTGCAATGCAGATACTCTGGGACAGATGGTGTGGTGCAGCAAAGATGTAATAGCTTCTCCACAGGCAGAGCTGTAGTCCCAGGGCAGTAGTAGAAGGTGTTGAGGTAGAGGGTGTAGTGTTAGGCACAGGGATGTAACAGTGCTGAAGGGATTGCACAGGAAGATGGTGTGGGAGGAACGGCCACCGTCGAGTGTCCGGGCCGGAACCAAGGGAGCTGTCATCTGGGTTCCGGGGGGACAGAGTTCAGGGACGGACTGCTGTGACATACAGATGGGCTGGGGGAGGGACCAATATAAAGGGGGCGGGGAATTCCCGGGGCAATGAGTCAGCAGACCGGGACAGAGGCAGGAGGAGACCGTGGGAGCGACTGAAAGCTAGAGCGACTTACCAGTGCTGGGGAAGACGCTCACTGAGGACTCCAGAGGGACGGCACCAAGACGATCATCCGAGACTTGCTGCCCCGCTCCAGCCCGCGGCCTCTGCGGCCGCAGTTCTACCCGCAGCCACTGCCGCCTCACCTCAGCCCGCAGCTGCGGCCAACCCGCGGTCGCCCGCGGCCGCTGTCGCCTCACTCCTGCGGCCTGCTCCTCGCCACCCGCAGCCGCCCTGCTCTCACCGGTGGCTGCGGCGAGTACAGTGCCGTCGGCAGCCACCACTGTCCCGTTCCGGTCCGCAGCAGGGGCCGAGCCTCTGCTTGCCGCGGATCCCCCGCCGCAGCCGTTAGCTGCGCAGGTGGCCTGCCCTCCACCACCCCACATTGCTGCCGCTTGCCCCAGTCCAGGGGCTGCCTCCTATCCATCCAAGGACTCCACCGGGGCCTGTGGAGCTCCCGTGTCATCAGAGCGCCGGAGCGTGCGAAGACTTCGTCAACGCCTCAGCAACTGGGCCCAGTGACTGCTACGCCGAAAGACCACCATCCCGGACGGCGAGGGACGTCTGGACGGCTAAGTTGACTATATAATTATGGACCCGTAGTCGGCCATACCGCGGCCCTATAGTGACCGGCTATTGCCGGACGTAGTCGTGTTCTACCCCGTTTGTGTTTGATTGTTTAGAGCCCCTGCGAGGGCAACCCTTGTTACCCCTTTTTTTGATCAGGCCGGGACTGAGGAAAGTTCCCTCCAGTCCTATAAACGTTATTATAGAAAGCACCAAATCATCTCGTGACTCGTCACTGCATCCTGCGTACCTGCAAGTACCACATTTGGCGTAGTCGGCAGGATGCAGTCTACGAGCGCAGAAGGTGGTGGGCCTGATCAGAGTGGGGCCGCGAGCACTGCTGATGATGGGGTCCCCCGCTCCAGCATCTCCCTGGGGGCTATGCTAAGTAACTTGCCCTGGTTTTCTGGCTCCAATATGCTGCTATGGAGCTGGACAGAATGCATGCGGGGCCTTTTCCGCACTCACCCCATGACCCCTGATTTAGAGGCTGAGGAGGCCCTTATGGCGCTAGATGGGGAAGCCCAGAAGTCGTTAATGTTGAGACCCCTGGGACATTGCAACACCTTCACCAGGGTCTTGCAGATACTGGAAGAGACCCATGGGGATCCAACAGATGTGGGGGAGTTGAGAACCCGGTTATTCAGTCGGATGCAGGGGGAGGAGGAGACTATCACCCAGTATATGAACACCCTCCAGGAGCTATACACCGCCATAGAAAGGAAGGACGGAATAGGGGTAGGGCCCATCGACATTACCCTGCGTGACCTGCTAGTGACTGGACTCCGGGACCTGCTAATCAAGCAGGCAATGCAGGAACAGGTCCGAGTGAACCCACATAAAGTATAGCCTTCTCAGAAGTGGGGAGTAAGGCCTGGGTACGAGAGCAAGAGCAGGGGATGACGGCTCCTGTGGGGAAGGCCCGGAGCATGGAGTCTTCTGTAAGCGTTGTCGAAGAACCTCAATGGATTGAGGAAATGAGACAAGAACTGAAGAGTATCAAGGGCGAGCTGGCTGAAGTGAAGAAGATAACGGAGCCCGCGCCCGGCCGACCTGGCTACAATTCCGGGCCCTGGGGGCCTCGCAGTACGTGGGGTGGCCGAGCCTCACCGCCCTGGTGTTATGAGTGTGAAGAGCTGGGCCACTTCGCACGGGAGTGTCCACAGCGTGGGAAATACCCACCCCGGCGGACATTAAGCTAGAGGGCTCCGGGTATGGGGGACGCCGCTCGGAGCCGGAAGCCACAACAAGGGGTGGTGGAAGTCCCGAAGAACTAGTTGCTAGGTGCCCAATAGTATGGGCCGAAGTCGAGGGTCGTGCTGTGCGGTGTATAGTGGATACGGGGTCGCAAGTAACAACCATGCTGGCAGCGTACTTCCGGCAGCATTTCCCAGAAGCGGCAAGGCCCCAGTGGGGGCCCATGATATGACTAGTGGCCGCAAACCAACTGCCGGTACGTGTTGCCGGAGTGGTGTGGCTTCAGATGACATTGTGTGGTAAATCCCTTGGCCGCCGGGGAGTGGTGCTAACCCAAGGGGAGACTAACGACCATCATCCGATCATCTTGGGCATGAACATACTGCGGGAGTTCGGCAATCTACTCCTCAACGATTCCACGCAGGAGACCCTAAGTCAGTGGGGTCCTCGCACGGCCCAGGGGCAGGTCTCCCGGCGGCCCCCCCCACTCGTGCTTCCTCCAGGGCAGACAGTGGTGGCTCTGCCGATCCATGCCCCGATGCCACTGGAGGGCGTGGAGGTGCAGTGGAACCATGTTACTCAGAGCGCCTGCACCATGGCATCCTGGTGGCCCGCTCCCTGGCCACAGTGCGAGAAGATACCGTCTTGGTGCGTTGTGTCAACTTGGAAGATCAAGATATCGCCCTGAAGCCCCAGGCCGAAATGGCCAAGCTAGTAAGGCCATTGGAGGAGATGCTGCCGAACCCCGCAGTCCAGTTGAGGGTGCAACCCGAAGATCCCTGGGCAGTAATGGTACGGACCCAACAGACTGCCGCGTCCTCGGCCCAAGAGAAAGGTTGAGCCATCCTGGAGACAATGTGGGCCGAACTCTCCGACCTAGCGCCAGCCCAGCTTCTCCAAGTAGAGACACTTCTTGGACAATTTCACACTGTCTTCGCCAGCCACGAGGACGACTTTGGATGTGCCACGGCCATCACACATGGGATCCCCACGGCAGGAGCGGCCCCCATCCGGGAGCGATATCGACAAATACCACCGCAGCTACACGAGGAAGTGAAAACCCTATTAGCCCAAATGCTCCGGAAGGGGGTCATACGAGAAAGCCAGAGCCCCTGGGCGGCCCCTATTGTCCTGGTTCGGAAAAAAGATGGCACTCAGCGTTTTTGCGTGGATTATCGGAAGTTGAACGCCTGCACCATCAAGGCTTCGTATCTACTGCCCCGCATAGAAGAGTCTCTGTCCGCCTTGGGGAACGCGACAAACTTTTCTACTCTAGACCTGGCCAGTGGGTACTGGCAGGTGCCGATGACAGAGGAAGACAGGGTCAAGGCGGCATTTATCCTTTCTATGGGACTGTTCGAGGTCAATCGGATGCCGTTTGGGCTGGCCAACGCCCCAGGAACCTTTCAGCGGTTGATGGAGCGGTGTCTAGGAGACCTCAACTTTGAAGCCACATTGATAAACCTGGACGATATTATCATCTATTCCGCCATGTTCGAGGACCAACTGAGGAGGTTGGTGCAGGTACTCGGCCAGCTGCAGAAGTACGGGTTAAAGGTAAAGCCCCAGAAATGCCACCTGTTCCGCACCCAGATCGAATACCTGGGGCATACCGTCTCGGTGGAGGGCATCCGACCATCCCTGGAAAAGGTCGCTGCCGTCCAGGGGTGGCCTACTACCGTCGGTTCGTGAAGAATTTTGCACGCCGAGCCCTGCAAGACCTGCTGAAGGGGGCTCCTGCCGGCACGAATGGACGGAAGATCCAGTGGCAGCAACCGCAAGAAGATGCGTTTCGAGATCTCAAAGCTGCACTCTCGGACGCCCCGGTATTGGCATATGCGGATTTTTCGCAACCGTTCATCCTGCATACCGACGGGAGCCTCCAGGTACTAGGAGCTGTGTTGTCACAGGTGCAGGACGGCCGGGAGAAAGTGATCGCCTACGGTAGCCGGTAGCTGCACGACTCAGAACGCAACCCGGACAATTATAATAAAATAATAATAATAAATTTTATTTCTATAGCACCGACATATTCCGCAGCACTTTACATTTCAGAGGGGACTTGTACAGACGATAGACATTACAGCATAACAATAATCACATAGATCATAACAAATACCAAGAGGAATGAGGGCCCTGCTCGCAAGCTTACAATCTATGAGGGAAAAAGGGGAGACACGAAAGGTGGGTGGTAACAATTGTCCTGAGTGTTTGGACCAGCCATAATGTTAAGTGTGTAACAGTACAGACACAGAGGGCTAATAGATGCATAAAGCATGTGGGAACATGATACGGGGAACCTGGTTATGGTAAAACTTTTGACTGTGCCAAACAGGGATAGTTTGGTTAATGTGTTGAGGCGGTAGGCCAGTCTGAATAAATGAGTTTTCAGGGCACGCTTAAAATTGTAGGGATTGGGGACTAATCGTATTGACCTGGGAAGTGCATTCCAAAGAATTGGCGCAGCACGTGTATAGTCTTGGAGACGGGAGTGGGAGGTTCTGATTATCAAGGATGCTAGCCTCAGGTCATCAGCAGAACGGAGGGCATGGGTAGGGTGGTAGGCTGAAACAAGGGAGGAGATGTAGGGTGGTGCTGAGCCACAGAGTGCTTTGTGGGTGAGGGCAATAAGTTTGTACTGGATTCTGGAGTGGATGGGTAGCCAGTGTAAGGACTGGCACAAGGTAGAGGCATCGGTGTAACGATTGGCGAGGAATATGATCCTGGCTGCAGCATTCAAGACAGATTGGAGGGGGCAAGTTTGGTAAGAGGGAGACCGATTAGAAGAGAGTTACAGTAGTCCAGACGAGAATGAATGAGAGAAACAGTAAGAATTTTTGCAGAGTCAAAGGTAAGAAAAGGTCAAATTCTAGAAATGTTTTTGAGATGCAGATAACAAGAGCGAGCCAGTGATTGGATGTGGGGGGTGAATGAAAGCTCGGAGTCAAGTATGACCCCAAGACAGCGGGCATGTTGCTGGGGAGTAATAGTGGAACCACACACGTATATGGCAGTGTCGGGTATAAGTGCATTAGTTGAGGGAGGAAACACAAGGAGTTCAGTCTTTGACAGGTTCAGTTTCAGATATAGTGAGGACATTATGTTAGACACAGCGTTTAGACAATCGCCGGTGTTTTCTAGAAAGGCTGGCGTGATGTCAGGAGAAGAAGCGTATAATTGGGTGTCATCAGCATAGAGATGGTACTGGAAACCAAATCTACTGATTGTTTACCAATAGGGGCAGTGTACAAGGAGAAGAGGAGGAGGCCTAGAACCGATCCTTGAGGAACCCCAACAGTAAGGGGAAGATGAGAGGAGGAGGAGCTAGCAAAAGATACAGTAAAGAAGTGGGTCGCCCTCGCACACCCAGGGCAGCGGGGTACTCGGTACCGGGCCGGTGTCAAGGCGGGAATGTGTCACAGCAGCGTAGACCCGGTCCGTGGCCCTGGGTGCCCAATATCTTCTACTGGTGATCCCTTCCTGGTTTTCTGGAAGCTGAACTGGAATTGTTCTCAGAGGTGGTATCTTCGTCCCGTTGACTACTTGCTAGCCGCATATACTCAATCTCCCATAGAGAGGGATAGGGACTGGTGGGGCCCAGGGAAAGGGCCATGGAGATTTCTACTGTCTGCGGGGATATGGGTCCCTCCAGTTCCAGAGGAAGTTCAGGAGAAGGTGCCGCAGCCCGAGGCCAGGAACAACTTGATCATTCCCCCCCATAGGCACTGCAGCCGGGGATCGTCGGCGAAGGTCAGTGAGCCCGTTCCTATCTGTGGGTTCCGCTCCCAAAACCAGGGTCAGACCGGGGGTAGCGATAATACTTGGTGTTTCCAGCCGCGGTTCCGGCTCCGGTTCCTGGTGGTAGATGGCAGCAGCCGCAACTCCCGGAGTGACTGGTGGAGTAGGCCGCAGTTGGATCCGTGCTGGGACCAGGCCAGTCTCAGCTTGAGTTGACGGCGGAGGCCGGTGCCACCGCGCCCGGTCCAGGCGGAGGCACAGTCCCGGTCATCCATTCTGTTCCAGAGCCCTCATGTATCTCCTCCGGACGGGGCTCACCCAATGACAGTATCAGTTGTGAGGCGGTGGCAGACGCAGCTGAGGATGAATCAGCGGTCGCAGCCTCCGCAGGGGCGGCCTAGAGGTGAGTGGCTTCTCCCCCCCTTGTTCTTCTGTCTTCTCATCTGCTTTCATCATGGCGTTCTGGCGTTCTTCCTCTTGCTCCACCCTTCTGCTCGCCACTGGCTTTCTCTGCCCCTCCTTCCGGGGGCGGCGTCTTCTTCCAGCGCCTCAATACCAAGCCAGTATACGAACCCCTCGGGGGGGTGGGCCATGCATCGGTCACATAGTAATTCAGGCAGGGACGGCCCAAGACTCTTCGCGGTCTTTTCTTAGGACCACCCATCTCTTCACACCCTTCTTCTCCATGCCAGCGGCCATTTCTAATGTCCATTTTACAGTCTATTAAATTTGGTCTTCTGCACATTTTCAAAAGTTGTAAATCCAAGGCACACAGAACCTGATGGCATCCTGTTCGTGACGCCAAAATTGGGTCGCCCTCGCACACCCAGGGCAGCGGAATACTCGGTACCGGGCTGGTGTCAAGGCGCGAATATGTCACAGCAGCGTTTACCCGGTCCGTGGCCCTGGGCGCCCAATATCAATGGCGGTGATGTTAATGGTGTTAAAGTTCTCCAGGTCAGGGCTCCAGCCAACCTCCAGGCAGGATAGGATTCTCCCTTCCACACTCCGCCAACATGTACCTTACTGAACGACTCCTCCAATGCGCCTTTAGGTACGAAGCACTCCAGTACTTAGTTACCCTGGAATACCTCTCTCTAGCTCTTCCTAGTCTTTACTTGTATGACAGACAGCTGTAGCCTGCTTCGGGGACTCCTCACTGCGTCCTGGCTCTATATTCAGTTGCTGTTGTGTCCCAAGTCTATGATGGGAGCAAGGCGTTAGCGGCTCACTACTCCTCCGGTGTCTGTTGCCAGACATAAAGATCCAATCAACCTCGGGGACCGGGCCCCGGCCTTTGCGCTCTCTGGACTGGAAGGGTTCTCTATCTTTCTTCAACCAGCTTCCCACCGTCCTTCTATTCTCCTTCTTTCCGATCTGTTCTATCTCTCTTATGGAAGGTTAGGTTATCAATCTTATCAGTCTCTTTCTCTGGTCTTTCTCGTGCCAGCAGCCCAGATCACTGGGACCTGCTGCAGCACGTCCCTCAGACACCCATCTTCTTTCTTCTCTCTCCTCTAACCAACTAACTACTAACTCTCACTCTTCCCACTCTTTTATATCTAACTCCACCCGCCTCCCCAGCACCTCTTGTGTTACGAAGCCAGTGACCACAAAAGTCACCCTATGACCTTTCCAGCATAAAGCATGGATGGGTCCCTGCTGAACTATCCTGTGTGTGGGGTGCAGGTGTTGGAATGCGGAAAGGAGTTCCCAGCCTACCTGGATGGTGGGGCACTACACCTTAGGAGAGGGTGCAGTACCTCTGTGGCGACTGAAGCCTCAGGGGCGCCACAGGAGCGGTCAGAGAGATAGGAGGAAAACCAGGAGAGAACGGTGTCCTTGATGCCGATGGAGCGGAGCATAGTGAGGAGGAGCTGATTATCCACCATGTCGAATGCTGCAGAGAGATCCAAGAGAATTAGCATGGAGTGACCATTAGATTTAGCTGTTAGTAGATCATTAGAGACTTTAGTGAGGGCAGTTTCAGGAGAGTGTAGAGAGCGGAAACCAGATTGGAGAGGGTCGAGAAGAGAGTTATCAGAGAGATAGCGGATCAGACGGGAGTGGACCAGGCGTTCCAGGAGTTTAGAGATGAAGAGAAGATTAGAGACAGGTCTATAGTTAGAGGCACAATTTTGGTTGAGGGATGTTTTTTTAAGTAGTGGATATATGATGGTATGCTTACATAAGGAGGGAAAGATGCCAGAAGAGAGAGAGGTTAATTACAGCTCCTTTAAGCTCGAGCTCCTCGCGGTAGTGTGGGCAATGACGGAGCGTTTCTCAGAGTACCTGGCGGGCTCCGAAGTAGTAGTGCGGACCGATAACAACCCGCTAGCCCATTTGGAGAATGCCAAACTGGGGGCCTTGGAGCAGCGGTGGGTGGCTCGGATGGCCAAATTCAATTATATGATCATATACAAACGGGGAGCTGAAAACGTGCATGCCGACGTGCTCTCCAGAATCCAACACACCACCCCAGGGAGAAATCGAGACGACAAATTAGAAGCATAAGAGACACCGTTTGCCCTCACCACTGCCGCGCTTACAGTCTACACGCAAGAAGTGCCTCATTCGGGACCCCTAGGAGGGATACTAGAACAACCATGCAACAAATGGATTCAGCAGCAACAGGAAGATACAGAAGTTGGACTCCTGCGCCGATGGGTGGCCACCGGTAAATTGCCCATGGGCTCACAGAGACAGACTTTGACCCAAGATATGTTGCTGATGTTGCACCAGTGGGAAAAGCTAATCATCAAAAAGGGACTTTTATATCGAAAAGCCATGTCACGAACCACGTCAGCTACGATATGGCAGGTGATCGTGCCCAGAGCCCATCTCAACCAACTGGCCCGGGAAGCCCATGAGAAGGGGCCCATTTTGGTGCTCCAAAGACTTTACAATGGTTGCAGCAGATAGTGTACCACCCACGCTTGCACGCTGCTGTAGAAGAAGTTTGTCGAACCTGCTGCCCGTGCGAGCTCGCTAAACCCCCCCGCGCAACGAGCCCCAGTGCAGAATATTGTGACATCAGCCCCTCTGGAGCTTCTAACGGTGGACTATCTGACCATAGGTCCTGCCTATCAGGGGTATGAACATTGTCTCGTTATGGTGGACCATTTCACCAAGTTCGCCGTGGTCACCCCCACCCGAGACCAAACAGCCGCCTATGCGATTTGTAAAAACTTTATCCAAGTGTACGCTGTCCGCAATGAATACATTCGGACCAAGGAGCGTGCTTCTTGGGAAAAGTCATGGAAGAGCTACATCATCTTTACGGTATCGATAAATCTCGGACTACGCCATACCACCCGCAGGAAAACGGAGCCTGCGAGCGATTCAATCGTACACTAATCCAAATGCTGCGCACCCTGGAGAGCGACCGCAAGACCTGCTGTCCTGAATATGTCCCTGAGCTGGTGTGGGTATATAACAATCGGGTGCATCGACTGACTGGTTACACCCCCTACTCATTGCTGTTCGGACGGGAAGGCAAGGGGATTACGGAGGTGGAATTGAACCCGGAGGAACCCCAACCCTGGACCGGGGTATCCTCGTGGGTCCGAAACCACCGGCACCGGCTGCAGACCCTCCACCGAATCGTCCATACAAAGCTCCAGGACCTAGAACACCCGGGGGAGCACTGCCCCCACCCATTGACTTTCAGACTGGGGATCAGGTACTCGTACTTGATCAACGTCCCCAAAACAAGTTACAACCACGGTGGGAGATGAACCCGTACCGAGTGTGGCGCCGGATAAGCCCCGACGGGCCTGTGTACGAAATACAATCTGAAGGAAACAATGCGCCTCTCACTCGGATTGTGCACCATAACATGTTACGGCCTTGTACGTCTACTGATCCCCCACGGCTCAAACCGACCCCCCCAGGTCCCTGATCCCCCGCCCACGGTCAGGGACCTGGATGATGAAGAGGACTTCCCCGTCGCATCTGCGGGTCACCCCAGTAGTGGCACTACAGTAGACCCGGGAATCCCACCGGAACCAACTATTCGACCACCCTCCACCACCCCAGAAGACTCCACTACACCCGACCTTCGACGCTCCGAGCGGTCAACAGCTGGCAAACCCCCTGAACGTTACGAACAGGACCAGTTTGTATGGCGACAAGGACTGTCGTCCCAAAAAACTAACCCGAGTCTACGAAAACCCTCGCCTGAGGACTGGCGAGCATACAGGGCGGGGGAGTGTGGGAGGAACGGCCCCCGTCGAGTGTCCGGGCCAGAACCAAGGGAGCCGTCATCTGGGTTCCGGGGGAAACAATTCCCAGGGGACAGAGTTCGGGGACGGACCACTGTGACAGAGATCGGCTGGGGGAGGGACCAATATAAAGGGGGCGGGGAATTCCCAAGGCGATGAGTCAGCAGACCAGGACAGAGGCAGGAGGAGACCGTGGGAGCGACTGAAAGCTAGAGCGACTTACCAGTGCCGGGGAAGACGCTTACTGAGGACTCCAGAGGGACGGCACCAAGACGATCATCCGAGACTTGCTGCCCCGCTCCAGCCCGCGGCCTCTGCGTCCCCAGTTCTACCCGCAGCCGCTGCCACCTCACCTCATCCCGTGGCTGCGGCCTACCCGCGGTCGCCCGCAGCCGCTGCCACCTCGCTCCAGCCCGGAGCTGCGGCCTGCTCCTCGCCACCTGCAGCCGCCCTGCTCTCACCGGTGGCCGTGGCGAGTACAGTGCCGTTGGCAACCACCACTGTCCCGCTCCGGTCTGCAGCAGGGGCCGAGCCTCTACTTGCCGCGGATCCCCCGCCGCAGCCGTTAGCTGCGCAGATGGCCTGCCCTCTGCCACCCCATGTCGCTGCCGCTTGCCCCAGTCCGGGGGCTGCGGCCTATCTGTCCAAGGACTAGGCCGGGGCCTGTGGGACTCCTGTGTCATCAGAGCGCCGGAGCGCGAAGACTTTGTCAACGCCTCAGCAACTGGGCCCAGCGACTGCTACGCCGAAAGACCACCATCCCGGACGACGAGGGACATCTGGACGGCTAAGTTGACTATATAATTAAGGACCCGTAGTCGGCTATACCACGGCCCTATAGTGACCAGCTATTGCCGGACGTAGTCGTGTTCTACCTCGTTTGTGTTTGATTGTTTAGAGCCCCTGCGAGCGCAACCCTTGTTACCCCTTTTTTTGATCAGGCCGGGACAGAGGAAAGTTCCCTCCAGTCCTATAAACTTTATTATAGAAAGCACCAAATTGTCTCATGACTCGTCACTGCATCCTGCGTACCTGCAAGTACACAATGGCAATGACACAGCTGAATGCAGTTCCAATTCTTTCACTCATGTTTCTGGCACAGACAGGTGCCTGCTTCAGTGCCACAGCCTCCAGGTCAGGGACTCAGCCAACTCCCAGGCAGATGGAATTAACCCTTCCACCACTTCCTTTCGTGTGCCTGTTCTGAACGTCTCCTCTCTAGCTCCGAAGTACTTGCAGTTCTGAATTACAGTTAAGTTCCTCCTTCTTGATGTTACTTATAACTCCACTCGTATGACGGGCAGCTGTAGACTGCTTCGGGGACTCCATACAATCATGTCCCAGCTCACACACGTTGCTGCTGCGTGTTCGAGTCTTAGGTGGGAATAAAGTGGTCACAACTTCTATTCCTCCGGTTTCTGCTGTAGGATCATTAGTATCACACACAGCCTCAGATACCGGTGCCCATTCTTGGCGCATTAAACTTAGGAAAGGACTCTGTACTAGCCCTAGTCCCCAGTCTCTCTCCTCCTCACGTTCCATTCTTATCTATCTTCCTTCTGAACAGCTGATCCTTCTTCCTTCCTCTTTCACAGGGAGCTGCTGTAAACACATCCTCTCTCCATCCTTTCCCAGAAGGGGAACTGACCTAACTTCCTGTCAGCTTTCCCCTCTAGTGTTTCTAAGCTCCACCCACCACCCAGCACCCTTCATAAACCAAAGCAGCTGCCATAAAGGGTGCTCTGCTGATCTAAGGTGTCTGTGCTGGATGTAGGTGCTGGAGTCTGGTCAAGTATTATCATCTTACCTGAGAAGTGGGATACTACACCTCAGGAGGAGGTGCAGTACTTCTGTGGCGACTGAACCCTCAGGGGCACCACATTTCTATAATGAAATGGGTGTAGAAATGCAGTGGAATCCATACAAATAATTGACATGCTGTGGAAAATAAACCGTTGCGGATTCCGTGCAGAATTTTCCGAAGTATGTGCATAGCAATTTTATTTGTCCATTGGTTAACATTGTATGGTCAAGCACTTGCGGATCTGCAGCGATTCCATGCGGAAAATCCGCTACGGATCTGCAACAAATCTGCAACGTGTGATCAAAGTCTGATCAGAATTATGGGTCTATTTTCCCTTATATGTGGAAAAATCTGACTGGGCCCTAAGACTAATAAATGTAATACTTTTTGGACTCCCTATAAACGATATGCGTTTTTAACACAGGTGAATTTCTTTATTATTTTTATTATTAACTTCAACGGTAAGGCTGCCTTCACACATTGCGGCTTTTTCTCATTTTCGCGATGGTTTTTAACGCCCGATTTTGCAGCGAAAATGCAAAAAAAGGCATCCCATGCCATCCTATGGGATTTTGCAATGCTGTGCTAATGCTGCGGATTTTCGCGTGGCGGAATCGCATTGGGGAAAAATCCACAGCATGCTCATTATTTTGTGGAATCTCGGCGATTCCGCCCACATAGGAATGCATTGTTCTGCTTACTTTCCGCATGTGGCTGTGCCCACCATGCGAAAAGTAAGCAAAACATTTGTGGATGGTACCCACGGTCTGGAGGAGAGGAGACTGTCCTTCGTGCTCTGGGTACCATATCCCTGTAAAAATAGAATTAAAATAAAAAAAAAATTGCCATATTCTCACCTTCCGATGTCCCGCACAGCGTCACCAGGCTTCAGCGATGCTGCCGGCAGGTCTCATTCCCAGTGATGCATTGTGGCAATGACCTTTGATAACATCGCGGTCTCGAAATGTCATCAAAAGCCATTGGCGCAATGCATCACTGGGAACGGGACCTGCCGGCAGCATCGCGATGATCGGGGACGCTGTGCGGGACGTCGGAAGGTAAGAAAAGCACGATTTTTTATTTTTTTAAGTTATTTTTAACATTAGATCTTTTTACTACTGATGCCGCATAGGCAGCCTCAATAGTAAAAAGTTGGTCACACTCGTCAAACACTGTGTTTGACGAGTGTGACCAACCTGTCAATCAGTTCTCCAAGCGATGCTACAGGTCGCTTGGAAAACGCTAGCATTCTGCAAGCTAATTACGCTTGCAAATCGCTAGTTTTTCTGCGGGAAAATCGCGGGGATTTAAAATGGAATTCCGGAATTCCCGTGGTAACTTCCGCGGGAGTTCCGCAACGTGTGTACTTAGCCTAACAATGACTTCTAGAGGAAAGAGCAAGGATCTGCAATTCAGAAAATCATTTTTAGACATGGTTATACCTTTTAAACAGAATTATGTGATAGCAAGACAAATAGTAAAATAGGACCCAAATCTATGATGCAATGAGACATATTTTGCTTTATCACAATATGACAAAGATTTTTTTTAAAAAGACTGTCTTGCAAAAATAAACTTTTTCTTGCAAAGGTCACATTACAAGAAATGTTCCCATGTATCTGGCTTGTGTCGGATACAAGGGTGTTTTAGTGATGGGTGTGACAAGTGCTTGCTCGGTCATTCAAGCTAACATATTCGTAATGATATGATACAGTATCTGAATGATACTGGAGACTTCCTCCTTTACAATGAGCTCTTGGTGTGATACTCATAGTCTAGGTCAACGTGGGAGAAAGTCCTTTCCATACCACCATGCCACATTTCCGAAAAAAAAGCACCTTTTCATGTGCACATCAGAGAGACAATTGTCTGCCATCTTGGCACATCCGCAGGTGACACATATCAAGGTATGGTTTCTGAAATAGAGAATATGAAAAGCCCACACCCTGGCAATGCTTTGTTACATAGACAAAAGGAAATCTACAAAAACCTTTTTTCTAAAAAGATCTATCAGGGAGGGACGTGGGAAGTTTGCTGTGTGAGCTGTAGATAGTACAGAGGAACTAAGAAAACATAGCTTTAGAAAATAGCAAGGGTTGCCACTTGGGTCATCACTGGAGACCCTCAGGGGGCCTGTGAAATGCATGGTTTAAGGCAAGCTGTCAGCTAACACCTGCTTTATGATAACCCTCATGAGGCTAAAATTACTTAGCTTGTATGTTATTGGAGGAAGCAGGCGGATGTGGAGGGTGCAGAGTGTGTCATCCTTCTTTTATCTCTATGCCTAGATGATAATAGAATCCTGTAGCTCGTAGGAAATCCAGATACTGACGACTTGTGATGTATGAATATTCCTTAGGAAACAGGAATAACTATGCAAATGAGCTACTACTCACTATATTGTATCACATCCCCTTTTCTTGAAATCCTCAGGGTATGGGCGCACAAAGTTTTTGAAGCTGTGAAAAATAAGAATTTTCAAGCAGAAAATTGTGCTTTCATTTACTTTTTGGAGGAGTTCTTCATTTCCTATAGAGGTTTGAACTGCCTGCTAAATGCAGTGCAGGATTCACTAAACCATCTCAGACAGATGTCTGTCCAGCCTCTGTTTGAAGACTTCCATTGAAGGAGAACTCACCACCTCTCGTGGCATCCTTTTCTAATCATTGATCACACTCGCTGTCAAAAAATTTTTTCTAATATCTAAACTGTTTCTTCTCCCTTTCAGTTTCATTCCATTGCTTCTCGTGTTTCCATGTGCAAATGAGAATAAGGATGATCCCTCAACACTAACACTATGACATCCCTTCAGATATTTGTTGACAGCTATTAAGTCTCCTCTGAGCCTTCTTTTTTTGCAAGCTAACATTCCCAGATCCTTTAACTGTTTCTCATAGAACATACTTTGCAGTCCGCTCACCATCCTGGTAGCTCTTCTCCAAACTTGCTTCAGTTATTTAATGTCTTTCTGAAAATTTGATGCCCAGAATTGGACACAGTATTCCAGATGAGGCCTGACCAAGGAGGTGTAGAGGGAGATAATTACTTCATGTGATCTAGACTCTCTGCTTCTCTTAATACATCCTAGAACTGTGATTGCCTTTCTTGCTGCTGCATCACACTGTTGACTCATGTGCAGTCTGTGATCTATTAGTATACCCAAGTCTTTTTCACACGTGCTGTTGTGTAGTCCAGTCCTCCCTTTCTATAGATGTAATTTTCCTTTTTTTCTGCCCAGATGTAGAATCTTGAATTTCTCATTGTTAAATACCATTAATGTATCCAAAGATGTCCATATTATGAGTGGCTGGCACTTCAAATCAATACATAAACACAAATTCAGACCAACATACTGTAATTAGTTGCTGAATGAAGAGAACGACAATGTAAACTAAAACTAGAAATCTTTATTAAATCTATTAAAAACATAGAATAAAATACACTTATTTTGTGACAAAAACAAAACACCTAAAAGGGGGGACACCGTGCTATCCTAGCTTAATCATATGTGGAGGAAAAGCTGTACCCAGAGTCGTAGGAAAAAGTAAACAATGTACAAAATATCCAAGTTTTGTGACCTTCTACCTACTGATACTCCCACCTATCAACCGCAAAGAAATCAGGTTAACCTATATAAATAAAAAAGAGGGGGAGAAGCCAGCGCTGCTTGTGGTCAGAACGTAATACATAAAGTGTGAAAACACACATTGGTTTCTATCTGTATTCAAAAATGAGACATTTAGCAAAAAATTGATCAATTGTTTGAGCTACCCCGCCACGTCAAGGCAGTCTCGTATGGGGAGTCCTACTCTACGTTTTTTATGTTCGCTGTGCCATTGCGGCCTCCTAAATGTATAAAAGCAAGACCTCATTACATGCACACTGTACCTCAAGCATTTCAAAATCGTTCCTATGGCACCAGAGGACAAGCGCAGATAAAGGTTAGCCAGGTCCATGCAGACATTTCAGGTCCAACCTCCACACTGCCTGACCAGCACCACAGATAAAGGACGATCCAGGCCCAGATACAGGTGCGTAATCAAATAAAGCCTAGGGCAGGGCAGGGCCGCTGTTAATGTGAACAGCAGCCTAGATCAATCACTAAGAAAACAGAAAGAATAGCGTACATGACCCAGCGCGCACGGCTACAGTGGTGGTCAGCCACAAAACCAATATCAAGAAAAAAGAGGGGGAGAAGCCAGCGCTGCTTGTGGTCAGAACGTAATACATAAAGTGTGAAAACACACATTGGTTTCTATCTGTATTCAAAAATGAGACATTTAGCAAAAAATTGATCAATTGTTTGAGCTACCCCGCCACGTCAAGGCAGTCTCGTATGGGGAGTCCTACTCTACGTTTTTTATGTTCGCTGTGCCATTGCGGCCTCCTAAATGTATAAAAGCAAGACCTCATTACATGCACACTGTACCTCAAGCATTTCAAAATCGTTCCTATGGCACCAGAGGACAAGCGCAGATAAAGGTTAGCCAGGTCCATGCAGACATTTCAGGTCCAACCTCCACACTGCCTGACCAGCACCACAGATAAAGGACGATCCAGGCCCAGATACAGGTGCGTAATCAAATAAAGCCTAGGGCAGGGCAGGGCCGCTGTTAATGTGAACAGCAGCCTAGATCAATCACTAAGAAAACAGAAAGAATAGCGTACATGACCCAGCGCGCACGGCTACAGTGGTGGTCAGCCACAAAACCAATATCAAGAAAAAAGAGGGGGAGAAGCCAGCGCTGCTTGTGGTCAGAACGTAATACATAAAGTGTGAAAACACACATTGGTTTCTATCTGTATTCAAAAATGAGACATTTAGCAAAAAATTGATCAATTGTTTGAGCTACCCCGCCACGTCAAGGCAGTCTCGTATGGGGAGTCCTACTCTACGTTTTTTATGTTCGCTGTGCCATTGCGGCCTCCTAAATGTATAAAAGCAAGACCTCATTACATGCACACTGTACCTCAAGCATTTCAAAATCGTTCCTATGGCACCAGAGGACAAGCGCAGATAAAGGTTAGCCAGGTCCATGCAGACATTTCAGGTCCAACCTCCACACTGCCTGACCAGCACCACAGATAAAGGACGATCCAGGCCCAGATACAGGTGCGTAATCAAATAAAGCCTAGGGCAGGGCAGGGCCGCTGTTAATGTGAACAGCAGCCTAGATCAATCACTAAGAAAACAGAAAGAATAGCGTACATGACCCAGCGCGCACGGCTACAGTGGTGGTCAGCCACAAAACCAATATCAAGAAAAAAGAGGGGGAGAAGCCAGCGCTGCTTGTGGTCAGAACGTAATACATAAAGTGTGAAAACACACATTGGTTTCTATCTGTATTCAAAAATGAGACATTTAGCAAAAAATTGATCAATTGTTTGAGCTACCCCGCCACGTCAAGGCAGTCTCGTATGGGGAGTCCTACTCTACGTTTTTTATGTTCGCTGTGCCATTGCGGCCTCCTAAATGTATAAAAGCAAGACCTCATTACATGCACACTGTACCTCAAGCATTTCAAAATCGTTCCTATGGCACCAGAGGACAAGCGCAGATAAAGGTTAGCCAGGTCCATGCAGACATTTCAGGTCCAACCTCCACACTGCCTGACCAGCACCACAGATAAAGGACGATCCAGGCCCAGATACAGGTGCGTAATCAAATAAAGCCTAGGGCAGGGCAGGGCCGCTGTTAATGTGAACAGCAGCCTAGATCAATCACTAAGAAAACAGAAAGAATAGCGTACATGACCCAGCGCGCACGGCTACAGTGGTGGTCAGCCACAAAACCAATATCAAGAAAAAAGAGGGGGAGAAGCCAGCGCTGCTTGTGGTCAGAACGTAATACATAAAGTGTGAAAACACACATTGGTTTCTATCTGTATTCAAAAATGAGACATTTAGCAAAAAATTGATCAATAGTTTGAGCTACCCCGCCACGTCAAGGCAGTCTCGTATGGGGAGTCCTACTCTACGTTTTTTATGTTCGCTGTGCCATTGCGGCCTCCTAAATGTATAAAAGCAAGACCTCATTACATGCACACTGTACCTCAAGCATTTCAAAATCGTTCCTATGGCACCAGAGGACAAGCGCAGATAAAGGTTAGCCAGGTCCATGCAGACATTTCAGGTCCAACCTCCACACTGCCTGACCAGCACCACAGATAAAGGACGATCCAGGCCCAGATACAGGTGCGTAATCAAATAAAGCCTAGGGCAGGGCAGGGCCGCTGTTAATGTGAACAGCAGCCTAGATCAATCACTAAGAAAACAGAAAGAATAGCGTACATGACCCAGCGCGCACGGCTACAGTGGTGGTCAGCCACAAAACCAATATCAAGAAAAAAGAGGGGGAGAAGCCAGCGCTGCTTGTGGTCAGAACGTAATACATAAAGTGTGAAAACACACATTGGTTTCTATCTGTATTCAAAAATGAGACATTTAGCAAAAAATTGATCAATTGTTTGAGCTACCCCGCCACGTCAAGGCAGTCTCGTATGGGGAGTCCTACTCTACGTTTTTTATGTTCGCTGTGCCATTGCGGCCTCCTAAATGTATAAAAGCAAGACCTCATTACATGCACACTGTACCTCAAGCATTTCAAAATCGTTCCTATGGCACCAGAGGACAAGCGCAGATAAAGGTTAGCCAGGTCCATGCAGACATTTCAGGTCCAACCTCCACACTGCCTGACCAGCACCACAGATAAAGGACGATCCAGGCCCAGATACAGGTGCGTAATCAAATAAAGCCTAGGGCAGGGCAGGGCCGCTGTTAATGTGAACAGCAGCCTAGATCAATCACTAAGAAAACAGAAAGAATAGCGTTGCGCGCTGGGTCATGTACGCTATTCTTTCTGTTTTCTTAGTGATTGATCTAGGCTGCTGTTCACATTAACAGCGGCCCTGCCCTGCCCTAGGCTTTATTTGATTACGCACCTGTATCTGGGCCTGGATCGTCCTTTATCTGTGGTGCTGGTCAGGCAGTGTGGAGGTTGGACCTGAAATGTCTGCATGGACCTGGCTAACCTTTATCTGCGCTTGTCCTCTGGTGCCATAGGAACGATTTTGAAATGCTTGAGGTACAGTGTGCATGTAATGAGGTCTTGCTTTTATACATTTAGGAGGCCGCAATGGCACAGCGAACATAAAAAACGTAGAGTAGGACTCCCCATACGAGACTGCCTTGACGTGGCGGGGTAGCTCAAACAATTGATCAATTTTTTGCTAAATGTCTCATTTTTGAATACAGATAGAAACCAATGTGTGTTTTCACACTTTATGTATTACGTTCTGACCACAAGCAGCGCTGGCTTCTCCCCCTCTTTTTTTCTTGATATTGGTTTTGTGGCTGACCACCACTGTAGCCGTGCGCGCTGGGTCATGTACGCTATTCTTTCTGTTTTCTTAGTGATTGATCTAGGCTGCTGTTCACATTAACAGCGGCCCTGCCCTGCCCTAGGCTTTATTTGATTACGCACCTGTATCTGGGCCTGGATCGTCCTTTATCTGTGGTGCTGGTCAGGCAGTGTGGAGGTTGGACCTGAAATGTCTGCATGGACCTGGCTAACCTTTATCTGCGCTTGTCCTCTGGTGCCATAGGAACGATTTTGAAATGCTTGAGGTACAGTGTGCATGTAATGAGGTCTTGCTTTTATACATTTAGGAGGCCGCAATGGCACAGCGAACATAAAAAACGTAGAGTAGGACTCCCCATACGAGACTGCCTTGACGTGGCGGGGTAGCTCAAACAATTGATCAATTTTTTGCTAAATGTCTCATTTTTGAATACAGATAGAAACCAATGTGTGTTTTCACACTTTATGTATTACGTTCTGACCACAAGCAGCGCTGGCTTCTCCCCCTCTTTTTTTCTTGATATTGGTTTTGTGGCTGACCACCACTGTAGCCGTGCGCGCTGGGTCATGTACGCTATTCTTTCTGTTTTCTTAGTGATTGATCTAGGCTGCTGTTCACATTAACAGCGGCCCTGCCCTGCCCTAGGCTTTATTTGATTACGCACCTGTATCTGGGCCTGGATCGTCCTTTATCTGTGGTGCTGGTCAGGCAGTGTGGAGGTTGGACCTGAAATGTCTGCATGGACCTGGCTAACCTTTATCTGCGCTTGTCCTCTGGTGCCATAGGAACGATTTTGAAATGCTTGAGGTACAGTGTGCATGTAATGAGGTCTTGCTTTTATACATTTAGGAGGCCGCAATGGCACAGCGAACATAAAAAACGTAGAGTAGGACTCCCCATACGAGACTGCCTTGACGTGGCGGGGTAGCTCAAACAATTGATCAATTTTTTGCTAAATGTCTCATTTTTGAATACAGATAGAAACCAATGTGTGTTTTCACACTTTATGTATTACGTTCTGACCACAAGCAGCGCTGGCTTCTCCCCCTCTTTTTTTCTTGATATTGGTTTTGTGGCTGACCACCACTGTAGCCGTGCGCGCTGGGTCATGTACGCTATTCTTTCTGTTTTCTTAGTGATTGATCTAGGCTGCTGTTCACATTAACAGCGGCCCTGCCCTGCCCTAGGCTTTATTTGATTACGCACCTGTATCTGGGCCTGGATCGTCCTTTATCTGTGGTGCTGGTCAGGCAGTGTGGAGGTTGGACCTGAAATGTCTGCATGGACCTGGCTAACCTTTATCTGCGCTTGTCCTCTGGTGCCATAGGAACGATTTTGAAATGCTTGAGGTACAGTGTGCATGTAATGAGGTCTTGCTTTTATACATTTAGGAGGCCGCAATGGCACAGCGAACATAAAAAACGTAGAGTAGGACTCCCCATACGAGACTGCCTTGACGTGGCGGGGTAGCTCAAACAATTGATCAATTTTTTGCTAAATGTCTCATTTTTGAATACAGATAGAAACCAATGTGTGTTTTCACACTTTATGTATTACGTTCTGACCACAAGCAGCGCTGGCTTCTCCCCCTCTTTTTTTCTTAACCTATATAAATGTATCCAATATATAGGCTATAAAAAATGGAGTAACCTGGAATTAAGGTAATAGTATGTGCTGTTGAGTGACTAGGAGTATTTATGTAAGCATAGTGTAAATACTCTGTAAATACCAACAACAGTAATATAAATGCAGTAAGTAAACGTTCTATGTTGTTAATAGATTTACTAAAGATTGCTTGCTTTAGTTTACATTCTGGTTCTCTTTATTCAGCTATTGGAATGTTAAGCAACACTGGGGCCAGGACAGAGCCTTGTGGTACCTCACTTGAAACACTCTTCCAATTGGACGTGCAACCATTTATTACCGCTCTTTCAGTATGATTACTGAGCCAATTATGAATCCACCTAAACGTAGCCATGTCAATACCATATTTGGTCATTTTTTCAATAAGGATAGCATGAGATACTTTTTCAAATATTTGCTGAAGTCGAGATATTCTATGTATACTGCATTTCCCTCATCCATCCAGTCGGTAATTCAATCATAGAGGGAAATTAATTTAGTCTTGCATGACTTGTTTGCTACAAACCCAAGCTTGCTCTAGTTAATTACTGTATTCTTATCCAAGTACTTATATACATGCTGTTTAAGAATTTGTTGAAATACCTTTCCTGGTATAGAAGTAAAGCTCACTGGCCTGTAATTTCCTTTCATTTTTTTGGAGATAGGGACAACATTTGCTTTTCTCCAATCTCCTTGAAATTCTCCTGTTTTCCTGGTTTTACCAAAGATTATGGCTAGTGGTTCTGGAATTTCCTCTGCTAATTCTCTCAGTACTAGGGATGGGCGAATCCTGAAATATTCGAAATCGCTAGGCTGTAACGAGTCCGACTTGGAAACTCGCTATTCGTTGCAAGTCTAGCGAGTCCAATGTTAATGAATGGGGATGCGAGTTTTGCAGCGATTCCTGTGCTGGGGAGGGGAGGAGAATGGGGATGCGAGTTTTGCAGCGATTCCTGTGCTGGGGAGGAGAATGGGGATGCGAGTTTTGCGAGAGAGAGAGAGAGGAAAAAAAAAAAAAAAAAAAAAAAACTCCTAGCTAGTTTTTTTACAGTTTAATACAAGCAATCCTAGTTTCTTAGCGATTTTGTGTCCAGCTACTGACACAAAATCGCTAAAAAACTCTGCAAAAACTAGGATTGCCATTCATTTGCATTGGACTCGTTACTGTGCGAGTAATCGCTTGGAAACTCGCAGAGTACCGACTCCTGCGAGTCCCCTACTACTCGCAGAGTAACGAGTCCTAACGAGTAGATTCGCCCATCCCTACTCAGTACCCTAGGATATAATTCATCTGGAACAGGAGATTTCATTCATTTAAATTAGCTAAGTGTTCCCTCACCATCTCTCTCTCTCAAAGATAGTATGGATTATTTTATTCCTTCGATGGCACAATGATGATCAGTTGATGATACAATTGCTTTCTCAACATCATTTTTGACCACTTCACCCTTTTCATCCTGTAAAGATCCTACAGCATCTTTGACTTTTGTTTTTGACATACCCCAAAAACCTTTTTTTACTTCTTTTGGTCTCCCTTGCAAGCCTTACTTCATTACTGGCTTTATCTGGTCTTTATAGTCAAGTGGGTATGGTCTTCAAGAAGACTTCAATAAGGGAGAGCCGATGATCATGCCCACTTGGATAGCAAGACTTTATTTGCATACAGTAAAGAGGAGGCCATATCTCTGGAATGGAGAGTAGCAGGAGCAAAAAAACAAGAGTGGATTCAGGAGAACAGTGGTGTTTACATCAGGTAAAAAAGTCATATACTGTATTTTATGGATTAAAAGATGCACCTTTTTCCCCAAAATTTGTAATGCGTATATACCTTACTGGTACCATTGCTGCAGGCTGGGATGAGAGGATGCCCGGTGGTGCTGCTGGGGTGTCCGGCGGCGCTGCTGGGGTCAGCCCTGAAATCTCATCTCCCAAAATTTTGATGCCGAGATCTCCAACTGCGTATGTGCCGCCCACCAGCGGCCATTTTCCCGGAGACCACCGCATGGGGACCTACGTAATTTTTTTTGGGGGGTCCCCCATTTTAAATTTCAGGAAAGGCTAAGGATACAGCTCTGAGCTGATATTAATGGGCTGGAATGCTCCATGGGTATTACCCCCTTCCCTGGCCATGAACATCTGCCGCTAGCTGTCCGCTTTCCCTCTGTTGATAATATATACAGTGGGGAAAAAAAGTATTTAGTCAGTCAGCAATAGTGCAAGTTCCACCACTTAAAAAGATGAGAGGCGTCTGTAATTTACATCATAGGTAGACCTCAACTATGGGAGACAAACTGAGAAAAAAAAATCCAGAAAATCACATTGTCTGTTTTTTTTTTCATTTTATTTGCATATTATGGTGGAAAATAAGTATTTGGTCAGAAACAAGCAATCAAGATTTCTGGCTCTCACAGACCTGTAACTTCTTCTTTAAGAGTCTCCTCTTTCCTCCACTCATTACCTGTAGTAATGGTACCTGTTTAAACTTGTTATCAGTATAAAAAGACACCTGTGCACACCCTCAAACAGTCTGACTCCAAACTCCACTATGGTGAAGACCAAAGAGCTGTCAAAGGACACCAGAAACAAAATTGTAGCCCTGCACCAGGCTGGGAAGACTGAATCTGCAATAGCCAACCAGCTTGGAGTGAAGAAATCAACTGTGGGAGCAATAATTAGAAAATGGAAGACATACAAGACCACTGATAATCTCCCTCGATCTGGTGCTCCACGCAAAATCCCACCCCGTGGGGTCAGAATGATCACAAGAACGGTGAGCAAAAATCCCAGAACCACGCGGGGGGACCTAGTGAATGAACTGCAGAGAGCTGGGACCAATGTAACAAGGCCTACCATAAGTAACACACTACGCCACCATGGACTCAGATCCTGCAGTGCCAGACGTGTCCCACTGCTTAAGCCTGTACATGTCCGGGCCCATCTGAAGTTTGCTAGAGAGCATTTGGATGATCCAGAGGAGTTTTGGGAGAATGTCCTATGGTCTGATGAAACCAAACTGGAACTGTTTGGTAGAAACACAACTTGTCGTGTTTGGAGGAAAAAGAATACTGAGTTGCATCCATCAAACACCATACCTACTGTAAAGCATGGTGGTGGAAACATCATGCTCTGGGGCTGTTTCTCTGCAAAGGGGCCAGGACGACTGATCCGGGTACATGAAAGAATGAATGGGGCCATGTATCGTGAGATTTTGAGTGCAAACCTCCTTCCATCAGCAAGGGCATTGAAGATGAAACGTGGCTGGGTCTTTCAACATGACAATGATCCAAAGCACACCGCCAGGGCAACGAAGGAGTGGCTTCGTAAGAAGCATTTCAAGGTCCTGGAGTGGCCTAGCCAGTCTCCAGATCTCAACCCTATAGAAAACCTTTGGAGGGAGTTGAAAGTCCGTGTTGCCAAGCAAAAAGCCAAAAACATCACTGCTCTAGAGGAGATCTGCATGGAGGAATGGGCCAACATACCAACAACAGTGTGTGGCAACCTTGTGAAGACTTACAGAAAACGTTTGACCTCTGTCATTGCCAACAAAGGATATATCACAAAGTATTGAGATGAAATTTTGTTTCTGACCAAATACTTATTTTCCACCATAATATGCAAATAAAATGAAAAAAAAAACAGACAATGTGATTTTCTGGATTTTTTTTTCTCAGTTTGTCTCCCATAGTTGAGGTCTACCTATGATGTAAATTACAGACGCCTCTCATCTTTTTAAGTGGTGGAACTTGCACTATTGCTGACTGACTAAATACTTTTTTCCCCACTGTATATTAACTAGCTGAAGAGCCCGGCGCTGCCCGGGCATAGTAACTAACTGTGGTTAGTTATAACAAATTATAATTATCCTCAATCCCATTGTCCCATGCCCATATACTCATCACACATCCTCCATCCCATAGGCCCGTGCCCATATACCCATCACACATGCTCCATCCCATAGTCCCATGCCCATATACCCATCATACATATTCGCCATCCCATAGTCGAGTGCCCATATACCCAGTGTGGGGTACAGCACGCAAGCATCCCATAAGCAAAGCATCACAGAAGATAAGCATCCAGCAAAACGGCAGTTAAACATGTTATGGAATTAACATTCATCTTCTCTCTCTTCACACAGGTAATCAACTGAGCCACCCTGCATGTATTTACTCCATTCACTGCCAGCAAGCAGCCTGAATGATACAACTTCCCACCTCTGCTGCCTCTATTTCTCTGCTGTAATATATCCAAATGGTAATCAACTGAGCCACCCTGCATGTATTTACTCCATTCACTGCCAGCAAGCAGCCTGAATGATACAACTTCCCACCTCTGCTGCCTCTATTTCTCTGCTGTAATATATCCAAATGGTAATCAACTGAGCCACCCTGCATGTATTTACTCCATTCACTGCCAGCAAGCAGCCTGAATGATACAACTTCCCACCTCTGCTGCCTCTATTTCTCTGCTGTAATATATCCAAATGGTAATCAACTGAGCCACCCTGCATGTATTTACTCCATTCACTGCCAGCAAGCAGCCTGAATGATACAACTTCCCACCTCTGCTGCCTCTATTTCTCTGCTGTAATATATCCAAATGGTAATCAACTGAGCCACCCTGCATGTATTTACTCCATTCACTGCCAGCAAGCAGCCTGAATGATACAACTTCCCACCTCTGCTGCCTCTATTTCTCTGCTGTAATATATCCAAATGGTAATCAACTGAGCCACCCTGCATGTATTTACTCCATTCACTGCCAGCAAGCAGCCTGAATGATACAACTTCCCACCTCTGCTGCCTCTATTTCTCTGCTGTAATATATCCAAATGGTAATCAACTGAGCCACCCTGCATGTATTTACTCCATTCACTGCCAGCAAGCAGCCTGAATGATACAACTTCCCACCTCTGCTGCCTCTATTTCTCTGCTGTAATATATCCAAATGGTAATCAACTGAGCCACCCTGCATGTATTTACTCCATTCACTGCCAGCAAGCAGCCTGAATGACACAACTTCCCACCTCTGCTGCCTCTATTTCTCTGCTGTAATATATCCAAATGGTACAACTCCATACTTCTGCTGCTTGACCATTTTGCTGCATATTTAAATGTGCTTGCTAAAGCTTTGGTATAATTCATTTGTTGCACTGTATGTAATACTTACTGCTTTAGATCTGTGACTGGGGCCTTTCTAGATCTTATCAGGTGGAAGGTGCTATAGCATTTTGCCACATCTTGGTCTAGTGCCTTTGATCATCTAACCATCCCCTGGTGTGCTGGCCCCAGCTGCCAAATTATACCCAACCAGCTCCCACAATCCCTCTCTCCTGACCCTGTAGTGTGGCCTATATATGTAGTAGTTGCTAAGGGGAAGCACGCAGTGTGGGGTACAGCACGCAAGCATCCCATAAGCAAAGCATCACAGAAGATAAGCATCCAGCAAAACGGCAGTTATACATGGCAGTTAGTCAGGGCAGGAGTCAGGTAACCCACACCTTGCCTTCCCCTTTAACCATGTGCTTTATTTTTATCCTCCTGTGTTCCCTTGCCATCCACATTCATCACCCTATCCCCCCTCCATCACGACTCATACACATCAGCCCCTCTATACTTCCCTCTCCCATGTACAGCTCCCACACACTCCTCACCTTCCTGAGAAACCTCAGCCCATCTTGCCCAAACACATCGCAGAAAAAAACTACTTACAATTCCAACAACTATTGGCTCTTTATCTTCCTTCTCCTACTGATTTCAGGGGACATCTCCCCCAACCCTGGTCCACCATCCCCCAACCTCGACCCCTACCCTACCTCATATCGAAACCACAATAATCTGATTAACATTACTTGCACTCCCTCATCTCAATCTTTTAATTGTGCCCTCTGGAATCCACGGTATGCTTGTAACAAGCTTCCTTTCCTACACAACTACTTTCTGAACAACTCTCTTAATCTGTTGGCCCTCACTGAAACCTGGATTCAGGATTCTGACACTGTCTCTCCTGCTGCCATTTCCTACGGTGGCTTACAATTCTCTCACTCCCCGAGACCCACAAACAGACCTGGTGGTGGAGTTGGCATACTCCTGTCCCCACAATGCACTTTCCAGGTCATCCCCCCAGTCCCATCACTCTTATTCCCTTCTTTTGAGGTCCACACCATCAGGCTCTTCCATCCCCTCTCCCTCAGGGTAGCGGTCATATACCGGCCCCCAGGATCACCCACCCTCTTCCTTGACCACTTTTCAGCCTGGCTGCCACACTTCATGTCCTCAGAACTACCAACCCTCATCCTGGGAGACTTCAACATCCCCATTAACAGCCCTAATTCCACATCTGCATCCCAGCTTCTATCACTAACCACCTCTCTAGGCCTCTCACAGCTTTCAACCTCTGAGACACATAAGGACGGTAACACCCTTGATCTGGTCTTCTGCCGGCTCTGTTCAATCTCCCACCTAAACAACTCACCGCTTCCACTCTCTGACCACAACATTCTCTCCTTCACGCTCACAAATCCTCGCCCACCCCAGCTCATTCCTACCTACCACACAGTCAGAAATCTACAAGCTATTAACCCTCAGACACTTTCAGATTCCCTACACTCATCTCTGTCCCCAATCTCCTCTCTTTCCTGTCCTAATCTGGCTGTTCATCACTACAATGACACTCTTAGAAGCACCCTTGACCAAGTAGCTCCCCTCACCCTCAGAACCTCCAAACACAGAGTAAAAGAGCCCTGGCTCACATCGCAAACTCAACTTCTCCAGCGATGCTCCAGGAGTGCTGAACGCCTATGGAGAAAAACCCGCACACCAGAAGACTTCATCCACTTCAAATTTATGTTAAGAACCTATAACGCTGCCCTTCACCTTGCCAAACAGACCTACTTCACCACCCTGATCTCCTCACTAGCTAACAACCCCAAGAAACTTTTTGACACTTTTCACTCCCTCCTCAGGCCAAAAGCACAAGCCCCTATCACAGACATTTGTGCTGATGACCTGGCCTCCCACTTTACAGAAAAAATAGATAATATCCGTCAAGAAATCTGCTCCCAACCACCAAGTGCTGTGACTCCCATCCCTTCCTACATCTCCCATGGCTCACTCTCCACATTTGATCCCATAACAGAAGAAGAAGTCTCCAGACTCCTCTCTTCTTCTCGTCCGACTACATGCACTACCGACCCCATTCCCTCACATCTCCTCCAGTCTCTCTCTCCAGTCGTCACAACCCACCTAACTACAATCTTTAATCTCTCCCTCTCCTCGGGCATTTTCCCATCCTCCTTCAAACACGCCATCGTTACTCCACTACTAAAGAAACCTGCTCTCGACCCATCCTGCACAAACAACTACAGACCAGTCTCCAATCTCCCCTTCATCTCTAAACTTTTGGAACGCCTAGTTTACTCCCGCCTTACCCGTTACCTCTCCATTCACTCCCTTCTAGACCCTTCACAGTCCGGCTTCCGCCCCCTACATTCGACTGAAACTGCACTCATCAAAGTGACCAATGACCTTCTGACAGCAAAGCGTAACGGTGACCACTCTCTGCTCATTCTTCTTGACCTATCTGCAGCTTTCGATACTGTTGACCACCATCTCCTACTCTCTAGGCTCCAGTCACTAGGCATTAAGGACACTGCACTCTCCAGGTTCTCTTCCTATCTCTCTGACCGCTCCTTCAGTGTTTTGTTCTCTGGCTCCACGTCATCTCCTCTTCCTCTTGCTGTCGGGGTACCTCAGGGCTCAGTCCTTGGCCCCCTTCTTTTCTCTCTCTACACGGCCCCAATTGGACAGACCATCAGCAGATTTGGCTTTCAGTACCATCTTTATGCTGATGACACACAACTATACACGTCTTCTCCCGACCTTACCCCCGCTGTACTACAGAACGCCAGTGACTGTCTGTCCGCAGTCTCCAATATCATGTCCGCTCTCTATCTGAAACTCAACCTCTCCAAAACTGAACTTCTTCTGCTCCCGCCGTATACTAACCTCCCTAAATCTGACATTTCCTTCTCCATGGGTGGTACCACAATAACGCCCCGGCAGCAGGTGCGCTGTCTGGGTGTTATATTTGACACCAATCTCTCCTTTACATCCCATATACAATCCCTTGCCCGCTCTTGCCGCTTACACCTAAAGAACATCTCTAGAATCCGCCCTTTTCTCACTATGGAAACAACAAAAACCCTCACTATTGCATTGATCCACTCTCGCCTGGATTACTGCAACGCTCTATTAATTGGCCTCCCCGTCACTCGACTATCCCCTCTCCAGTCCATACTCAATGCAGCAGCCAGGATCGTCCATCTGGGTAATCGGTACTCGGACGCGTCCGCTCTTCGCCAGTCCTTACATTGGCTGCCCATTCATTATAGGATCCAATTCAAAGTACGTGTTCTCACCCACAAAGCTCTCCACAGTGCGGCACCCCCTTACATCTCTTCTCTCATTTCTGTCTATCGGCCTAGCCGATCGCTGCGCTCTGCAAACGACTTTCGACTAACCTCTGCACTAATCCGTACCTCCCACTCCCGACTCCAAGACTTCTCCCGTGCTGCTCCTATCCTCTGGAATGCTCTACCCCAAGAAATCAGGACTATCCACAATTTGCATAGTTTTAGGCGCTCCCTCAAAACACACCTGTTCAGAGCGGCCTATCACATTCACTAATCAAAGTCATTCTCTGTGTAAGTGTGCGTGCGTAGCCCATTCACTATCTCCATCCATCCTTCACTCCTGCAAGATGGCTGGACCTTCATTGTAAATACACCATTGTAAATACACACCTGTACTATGTATCTCCCTCACCTCATTGTAGATTGTACGCTCTCACGAGCAGGGTCGTCTTATTTCGTCTTATTTTGCTTTAATTATTGTATTGTTAGCGTTGTTACTTATGACTTGTGTTTTGAAACTGTTAAACTGTAAAGCGCTGCGGAATATGTTGGCGCTATATAAATAAAGATTATTATTATTATTATTATTATACCCATCATACATATCCGCCATCCCATAGTCCCGTGCCCATATACCAGTCATACATATCCTCCATCCCATAGTCCAGTGCCCATATACCCATCACACATCCTCCATCCCATAGTCCCGTGCCCATATACCCATCACACATCCTCCATCCCATAGTCGAGTGCCCATATACCCATCACACATCCTCCATCCCATAGTCCCATGCCCATATACCCATCACACATCCTCCATCCCATAGTCGAGTGCCCATATACCCATCATACATCCTCCATCCCATAGTCCCATGCCCATATACCCATCACACATCCTCCATCCCATAGTCGAGTGCCCATATACCCATCACACATCCTCCATCCCATAGTCCCGTGCCCATATACCGGTCATACATATTGTCCATCCCATAGCCCCATGCCCATATACCCGTCATACATATCCTCCATCCTATAGTCCAGTGCCCATATACCCATCACACATCCTCCATCCCATAGTCCCATGCCCATATACCCATCATACATATCCTCCATCCCATAGTCGAGTGCCCATATACCCATCACACATCCTCCATCCCATAGTCCCATGCCCATATACCCATCACACATCCTCCATCCCATAGTCGAGTGCCCATATACCCATCATACATATCCGCCATCCCATAGTCCCGTGCCCATATACCCGTCATACATATCCTCCATCCTATAGTCCAGTGCCCATTTACCCATCACACATCCTCCATCCCATAATCCCGTGCCCATATACCCGTCATACATATCCTCCATCTCATAGTCCAGTGCCCATATACCCATCACACATCCTCCATCCCATAGTCAACCATTATGACATCATAATGAGCGGCGGCAGGGCTTGCAACCTATGATGACATCAGCGTCGCCATGGCAACCATTGTGACATCATAATGAGGGGCGGGGCTTGACACGCACACACTTTTTCCCCAGTATGTAGATGGGGGCAAATTTGTTTGGTGAATTGGAACGCGCAGGGTTAAAATTTCGCCTCACAACATAGCTTAGGACGCTCTCGGGGTCCAGACGTGCGACTGTGCCAAATTTTGTGGTTGTAGCTGCGACGGTGCGGTGCCTATCCCGGACATACACACACACACACACACACACACACACACACACACACACACACACACACACACACACACACACACACACACACACACACACACACACACATACATACACACATACATACATACATACATACATACATACATACACACTTTGAGTTTTATATATTACATATATTGTCACTTATCCCCCCTACCCAAAGCCGGGGGTTTTAGCACCTTCACTCACTAAAAAGGGGAGTCTAGACAGGGCATCTGCATTCATGTGCAACTTTCCAGGCCTATGCTGGACGTGAAAATTGAAATCTTGGAGGCCTAAGAACCATCTTGTTAACCGAGCATTTTTACCCTTTTCCCTCAACTACCTCAGAGGGGCATGATCAGATACCAGCTTAAACCTACAGCCTAGCAGGTAGTACCTCAGGGTATCTACGGCCCACTATATGTCTAAGCACTCATTCTCGAAAATGGCATAGTTTCTCTCGCATGAAGAGAGATTCCGGTTCAGATATAAGATGGGATGCTCCTCCTCATTCCATTCCCTGAGACAGCATGGCTCCTAATCCGACTTCTGACGCATCTGTCTGTACAATGAACTCCTTGCTGAAGTCTGGTGTGACCAGAACCGAATGTTTACACAGAGCCTGCTTTGTCTCCTGGAAAGCCATCTCAGTCTCAGCAGACCATTTGATCAACAACGATCTTGTGCCTTGAAGGAGGTCTGTCACCAGCCTGGCAATTATGGCGAATCATGGGATAAACCACCCACGATTTCAAGAAACACCCTCACTTGCTTCTTGGAAAGTGGTTGTGACCATTTCTGGATTGCCTCAATCTTGTTCATCAGGGGCTTGATTTTGCCCTTCCTGACGACATAGCCAAGGTATTTAGCCTCCTCCTTCCCGATGGCACATTTTTTGGTTTATCGTGAACACCGCATTCCTCAACGCATCCAGGACTGCCTGTAACTTTGGTAGATGAAGACCACAATGTTATCTAGGTAGGCTGCGGTATACTTCTTATGGGGAGTCAGGACCCAATCCATCACCCTCTAAAAGGTTGCTGGAGCCCCCTGCAGTCCAAAGGGCATTCTGGAGTATTGGAAACACCCATCAGGTGTCAAGAAGGCCGTCTTCTCCTTGGCACTCTGAGACATGGGGATCTGCCAGTAGCCCTTCGTTAGGTCAGGGGGATGATGTACCTCGTGGTTCCCAATCTGTCAATGAGTTCATCCACATGCATCACATTTGGAGACCTAATTCAGCTTGCAGTAGTCATTTCAAAATTTCCACTCACCGTCGGGCTTCGGCAAGAGGATGATGAGACTCGACAATCCACTTTTCGACTCCCCAATCACCCCAAGGTCTAACATCCTCTTCATCTCATTGGCTATTACTTCCTGATGTGCTTTGGGAATTCTATATGCCCTGGAAACTCCGAGAACAGATAACAGAAAACTGACGGCACATCAAGAACCAGTCTGAACAAGTGCATACCAAAAAACAGCTTACATATCAAAGTGAGTAAATGGTTGCAATCAATTGCATTAAGGCATGTCAATGTGAAATACATGAAGTGTGAATAGCGTAATGGCTTTTGAAATTTAGGAAAAACACATGAGATGCTGTTAGGCGTCGAGTTTCTCCCACTGCATAGGGGGAGTCTCAAGCCATGTCCTCTGTGGTCTCCCATTCCCCTACAGCCACAGAGGTTCCTGCTCAGCAGAGACGTCGGTCCCAGCGTCTTGCCCAGCGTAATGTTAGGCACCTGGTTGCAACTCCAGGCTCAGCTATTGTACCATGCATGAGTCAGCGGTGAGCAGACGCTCCTGGGACTGCTTTTCTCCTACTGAGCATGCCCTTGGGACAACCTCTCAATGGAGGTCAGAGGTCACATGCTCAGGTCCTATTGCAGCTCGGATTTTGCCATCAGGAGGGTCCCGGAAGGCTGCGTCTATAAAAGGATCGCACGACCACACGGCTGTGCGCTAAAATGTGAGCCCATTCACCAAGGTCAAGGTGATCTCATGGAATGGGTCCCTGACCTAACTACCTAGTGTGAACACTTACCTCTGGCTAATAACTTGGTAAAACCTATATTTGTAGGAAGGTCGGAAACAAATGTGACTATTTCTTGGCATGGGGGAAACAACCCAACACGTAAAGGACCGTATCATGAGCCACATATCCACCATACACTGTGGGAAGATATAGCTGCCCATACCAGATCATTTTGCAAAATATACACACTGTGGCACAATTAAAATACCAGGTCATTGAACATGTACCCAGACCAAGAAGGGGCGGTAACCATATCAGACTACTTAAGGGAGTGTGGCCCTTGTCAGAGTCACCAAGCTCACAGAGTCCCATAGTCCTGACATCAGCCCCCCATTTATTGTCACGGGACATTACTGAGCTCCATCTCCAGGTTGATGGTCCACACTGCAAGCGGGATAAGCATAATATTAGCAGCGCCTGCCTAGGCTGTAATCCATCTGCTCAGAAGACAAAGGACAATGGGCCGCTATGTCCAGGACCGTGACACTGATATCAGATCATGTCTTTACCAGCAGCCTTTTGCAAACCATAAATTGCTTCATGGGGACTCGAACTTCCCCCAGTGGTTGCTCTGCTACCCCTCTTTTGGAACTCGGGCTCCCGCTGGGTACCACAGTAAGAAGATGCACCACCCCCCGGCTTCCTTAGGGACCTCTCAACCACCTGGTACCTTTCTATGAGGCCCACCAGGCCCACCAGGTCAACCGCATTCCAGGGATCCCCCTGTGCAATCCATGTCTGTACTGGCCTCGGTAGGGAGTAGATAAATCTGTCCATTACAACCCGCTTCAACATCTGGGCTGGGGTGGAGGACTCCGGCTGCAACCATTTCTCCACCAGATGCAGCAAGTCGAACATTTGGGAGCGAGGAGGTTTATCCCCGCAATGCACCCAGTGATGAACCCTTTGCGATCAGACAGACATAGTTACCCTTGAGCGTGCCAGTGTCTCAGTTTTAAGTATGGCATATTCCAGGCAATCTTGTAAGGCCAGGTCATAATAAGGCTTCTGGTGGCAGTCTTTCTTTCTCCACTACCCACTCGAAAACAGTCAGAAATGCCTCTATATCATCACCCGGGGTCATTTTCTGCATTGCTTGTGCTACTGCATTCCGAACGTGGATGTCGTCACCTAGACTTGTGGAATGAGCTTCCAGTCTCCCACAAACCACCTTGGCAAGCAACTCAATCTGCTGCTGCTGTAGTCTCAACTGGTCCTGATGCTGTTGCTGCATCTGCTGGATAAGCAACTTACTCATCTCCTGATGTGCCAGCTGTTGTTGATGCTGCACGTTCACATAATGCTTAATCAAGTCTCCATCTTGTGTGTCGTCTCCCGGCTTATGGCCGCCTTTACCAAGGACATGTGGTTTGTCCACCACTGCTATTCGTGTTCCTGGAACGTTGACCGCAATCAAATCACCACTTATTGTAGTCCAACTCACGTGGCGGTATACAGAGGTAGGAAATAGGAACACTGTCTCTATAAATCTTCAGTTGGTTTATTGTATTGTGGCATAAACCAACAAGAAGGGAAAATAAATGCAGCTTTTCTGGCTAAAACAGAAAAACAACAACAACAAAAACACTGCAACACAGTCCATACATATGTGGGTGGCACCCCGCTCTGGAACAATATAGGTTCAGTCTTTCTTCAGATCATAAAATGCACTTGAGACTCCTCTCTCCAGCCTAGCTGAACCCAGAGAGCCTGTATAACTCAGTTATTTAAACCCAATACCATGTGACTCTTTCCCTCATGTGACTTACCACATGATCATGACATTACACAGGTCCTGTCAGCTCTGCAGGTGGAGACAAAGTGGATCTCCTTGCTCCCACTCTATGAAGGGAAGGTCCACATGAAACCAGCCCATTATGCAACTTTAACTTAATCCTCCCAACACGTAGCGTGCTGGAGGAATATACTCTGGTTTCATATCACTGATGTTAGTAAGCACAGTGAAACATATCTCTCCTCTTTTACATTGCCAGTGACTTTGTCGCTACATATATATATATATATATATATATATATATATATATATATATACACTTTGTGCAGAATTATTAGGCAAATGAGTATTTTGATCACATCATCCTTTTTACACATGTTGTCCTACTGCAAGCTGTACAGGCTTGAAAGCCAACTGCCAATTTTGTAAATCAGGTGATTTGCATCTCTGTAATGAGGAAGGGTGTGGTCTAATGACATCAACACCCTATATAAGGGGTGCTTAATTATTAAGCAACTTCCTTTCCTTTGGCAAAATGGGTCAGAAGAAAGATTTGACGGACTCTGAAAAGTCAAAAATTGTGAGATGACTTGCAGAGGGATGCAGCAGTATTGAAATTGCCAAACTTTTGAAGCGCGATCACCGAACAATCAAGCGTTTCATGGCAAATAGCCAACAGGGTCGCAAGAAGTGTGTTGATAAAAAAGGCACAAAATAATTGCCCATGAATTGAGGAAAATCAAGCATCAAGCTGCCAAGATGCCATTTGCCACCAGTTTTGCCATATTTCAGAGCTGCAACGTTACTTCTTCAAGCAGCGGTACAGGAAGAAGTTGGTATCATTCAAGAAAAACATGATTTTCATACAGGACAATGCTCCATCACATGCATCCTGTCACGCAGCCTCCGCATACTCACCCGGCCTCCGCTCCCACGCCGCAGCCCCCCACCGCCCGACAGCCATGACGGTCCCTTCTGACAGGCTCGTGGCCAACGGGGCCTCTGCATTCAATGCGCATGCGCCATAGGCCACGCCTCCCTCCTGTTACTTGTGCTCTGGCAATGCCCTGACCCGGAAGCACCTACGGACCAATGGCAGACCTGACAGGGCCATATCAGGCCGTTCCCCCCTGAGGGAGGCACCTGATCATTGTGTTTGCAGTCTCGCAGTCCGGTCTTCAGTGATTCCTGCAGTAGCCTCACAGTCCTGCCGTCCGTGGTCCCTGCAGTAGCCCCACAGTCCGGTGCTCCGTGGGTCCAGCTATCTATACTCCAGTCCTGCCTCTTGTGCTACTGCTCCATCCTGCTATCCACGCCCCAGTCCTTCAGTCCAACTCCAGTCCTGCCTCCGGTGTTCCTGCTCCATCCTGCTATCCAAACTCCAGTCCTTCAGTCCTACTCCAGTCCTGCCTCCGGTGTTCCTGCTCCATCCTGCTATCCACACGCCAGTCCTTCAGTCCTACTCCAGTCCTGCCTCCGGTGTTCCTGCTCCGTCCTGCTATCCACGCCCCAGTCCTTCAGTCCTACTCCAGTCCTGCCTCTGGTGTTCCTGCTCCATCCTGCTATCCACACTCCAGTCCTACAGTCCTACTCCAGTCCTGTAATAAAAAAAAGAGAAGAGCCAGCACTGCCAGTGGTCAGAACGCATAACATGAGGTGCATATGCACATATCTTACTGCATTCAAAATGAGACATTTTGGCAAAATATTGATCAATATATTGAGCCACCCCGCCACGCCAAGGCAATCTCATATGGGGGGTCCTACTCTACATTTTTATTTATTCACTGTGCCATTGCGGCCTCCTACATGTTTTAAAAGCAAGACCATATCAAATGCAATCCATACCTGAAGCATATCTGCATCACTCCCGTGCAGCCAGATGGAGCAGGTGCAGATGAAGGCCAACCAGGTCTGAACACAGACATCTCAGGTTTGACCGCCACACACTGCCTGACGAGCAAACACAGATGAAGGGCAATGCAGGCTCAGACATGGATGCAAAAATAAATAAAGCCTGGGGCAGGGCGGGGCTGCCGTGAGTGTGCACAGCAGCCTAGATCAATCACAATAAACACAGAAAAGATGGCGAACATGACCCAGCGTGCACGGCAACAGTGGTGGTCAGCCACAAAACCAATTTGCAATAAAAAAAAGAGAAGAGCCAGCACTGCCAGTGGTCAGAACGCATAACATGAGGTGCATATGCACATATCTTACTGCATTCAAAATGAGACATTTAGCAAAATATTGATCAATATATTGAGCCACCCCGCCACGCCAAGGCAATCTCATATGGGGGGTCCTACTCTAAATTTTTATTTATTCACTGTGCCATTGCGGCCTCCTAAATGTTTTAAAAGCAAGACCATATCAAATGCAATCCATACCTGAAGCATATCTGCATCACTCCCGTGCAGCCAGATGGAGCAGGTGCAGATGAAGGCCAACCAGGTCTACTCCAGTCCTGTCTCCTGTGTTCCTGCTCCGTCCTGTTGTCTATGCTCCAGTCCTGCAGTTCTACTCCGGTCCAGTCTCCAGTGATCCCGCTCTGTTGTCTTCGCTTCAGTCTGTCCTGAGCCGCCCCTCTCGGTACTGGCTATTGTGGTACCCGAACCCCTGGGCCTACTCCTAACGATCCCTGCATAGGGGTCGGCTCCACCTGGCAGCTCGCCCGGGGCCCCTCGGTGCCACGGTCCAGAGGGTCCACTCCTGGAGATTTGTCTCCTGACCAGCCGTGGTAACACATCCAAATACTCCACAGCATGGCTGGCCAGTAAAGGTCTAAAAGAAGAAAAAATAATGACATGGCCCCCCTGTTCACCTGATCTGAACCCCAAAGAGAACCTGTGGTCCCTCATAAAATGTGAGATCTACAGGGAGGGAAAACAGTACACCTCTCGGAATAGTGTCTGGGAGGCTGTGGTGGCTGTTGATCGTAAATAGATCAAGCAACTGACAGAATTTATGGATGGAAGGCTTTTGAGTGTCATCGTAAAGAAAGATGGCTATATTGGTCACTGATTTTTTTTGTTTGTTTTTGAATGTCAGAAATGTTTATTTCTAAATTTTGTGTTGTTATATTGGTTTACCTGGTGAAAATAAACAAGTGAGATGGGTATATATTTGGTTTTTATTAAGTTGCCTAAAAATTCTGCACAGTAATAGTTACCTGAAAAAACAGATATCCTCCTAAGATAGCCAAATCTAAAAAACCCCACTCCAGCTTCCATCATGTGGTAATGCCGGAGCCCAAAATGCCTGACTGGTTGCGCATCTCCCGTGGATTTGAGGACATGTGCCAGTTTCCACAATGTATTGGAGCCCTAGATGGGAAGCACATCCGTGTGCGTAAGCCGCCGAACTCAGGGTCCCAATTCTATAATTATAAACAATATTTTTCTGTAGTATTGTTGGCTTTGGTTGACACTCACTACAGGTTTATAATTGTAGATATTGGGGCCTATGGAAGAACTGGAGACTCAAGAGTCTTCAATTCTTCCATTATGGGTCGGCGGCTGCGTAATAATGAGCTTGACGTACCATCACCACGTCAGCTTCCCAACTCAAATCTGGAACCGGTGCCTTATGTTATTGTAGCAGATGAGGCGTTTCAGTTGAGCAGACATGTCATGAGGCCATTTCCACTACGAACCCTTTACCACCGGCGTAGAATATTTAACTTTCGCTATCACGTGCTCGGCGACTGGTGGAGTGTGCCTTTGGTATTCTTACGGCCAAATGAAGGGTCCTACAGTCCGCAATTCAGCTGAGTGAAGCTAATGTCAATGAAGATATTAAAGCCTGTGTTGTCCTACATAACTTCACAAGAATTCATGACTGCCCCTCACCTGATGATGCTGAAGTGGAGTCTGCTAATGTGTCTAGGCCAACGACACATGTAAACCCACCCCGTCGTCCAATTTCCAGACTCAAAGTACGTGATGTGTTTACCCCTCAGGGTGCTACTCCCTGGCAAGATGATGCCTTATCTATGTAGTGCTTTTGTTGTGTTGTGTTCTCATAAAGATTTTTTGCTTGTCCTTTTGTTTTTTTGTTTTTTAAACAGTACTTTTAACTATATATATCTACCACATTACAGAACATGTATGAACATGAACAGACACACATTGTGAATGTTAACAAGTTTATTACTTGTTTTTTTTTATATTGCCATACCTAATAACCATAGTAATGGCATATTGCCTAATGTTATCATCACATTAGTATTTAACAGTCCAACCCAAAAATGAAACATCATGTATAAAACACAAAACATTACATCAAGGCAAAAATGAAAACCTACAAGTCATGGTAGGTTGGGGGTGGTGAATGTGGGGGTCCTGTTTGGACATTTGGCCTTGGTTGCTGGGCCACATCTCTGTCCCCCTGTGCGCTGGCAGCTGGCTGTGCCATCTGTTGCATCCTGCCAGGATCAATTTATGGGTTTGGGTAGGGGTAATTGTGATATTGGTGTGGGTAGTCCTCGTAGGGCTGCCCTAATTGCCCATATCCCCCAATATGTCCACGTCTAACATGCCCATGCTGTGGCCACCCACCAACATTGGGAACATTAAAGTGGCCATATTGGCCATGTGCGCCCTGGCCCATATATTGGACCTGTGGAGCAACTTTGGGGATGTGTGCAGGCTGAGGTGGAGGTGTTGGCACCCGTGGAGGAGGAGGAGGAGGAGGTGGAACACGTTCCAAGCATGGTTGACTTGTCACATCAAGTCCAACCAGCCTATCAATTTGATTCTCATCTGAAAGCTGCCACCTTTCAAGAAACTGAAACACACTGCGGGGATTATTGGGTGGTGTGCTGGCATCCAAAACGATTTGGAGAGCCCCTCTCGTACGCAGCCTGTACCCACAGGGAATTGCCCTCAAATACTGTGCCAGACTGCACCCATAAGCCTCCTCCCCATCATTATGAGCAGCTGTGGACAAGTAGTCCAATACACCTCGGTCCACCTGCATCCTTGTTCCCAAAGGTGCTCCTTCTCTCATGCGCCTGCCTCGTCATGGTAGGGCCGAAGGCTGACGAGAGGTATCCAGTGGCATGGTGGGGCTGCTACTGTTGCCCTGGTCATCACGCTGTGCTGGCTGGCTAACAGGTGGTGGTGGTGATCTTGGTGGTGGTGTGGCTCTTGGAAGTCCTGCAGATGGGCAGGACCCTGCAGCAACATCCGACTCAGGATCGATCACCACCTCAGAGTCGGAACCCGTCTCCCTCTCTGTGAGGTTTGACTCGGTGCTACAATGTAAAAAATGACATAAATGAAATTTTGCATAGAGAATATCCATAGTACTACATTAAACCATGCACTTACGGTCTCAGATCCATCACAGGAGCAAGGAAATGTAGGCGGTCGAAGTACACGTATATTCTCTTGGTGGTTCCGGCCGCTCCACTACGGGACCTCAGCTGTCTCTCCCTCCTATATGTGTCCCTGCAGCTGCGCCAACGCCTTGTCACATCAGTCACTACAATGTTAACAAAAACACCGGATTTTGTAACAACACACATATGGCTATGGAATAAAGGGTTTACCTATGCTTAGGCACACATTTTAGAAATGATATGATTTATATTCCTGTTGGCTCCACACCAATCCAAAAAATAAGGAAAAGGTTGAGGGCTACTACAAAGGACTTTCTAACCAACAGAATTGCTAACAAAATTTTGATAAACCTGTGGTAATAATGTGAACATCTATGATCTTTTGAGTCCAAAATTAAACGTTATATAGTGGCTAAGATAAGGGCAAAAAAACAAGGTGACCAATGCATTTTGTGGAACAATTAGCTAAATATTTAAAATTTTATTAAGGCAAATTCGTCATGGTGCCACCAGTCAGGGAGTGGTAATTTAGATGTTGTCAATATGCACACAATAAAAATGGCGGAATAAATATGTCCAGATATCTCAGCAATGATGACACATATTGGGAGTTACATTGAGCAGATTAGATTTGGGGATTTGATTATGTGTACACATTATTTCACTTACTAATTTGGTCCCTCTCCTCCCGAGGTCTTGCCGCATATCCAGTGAACATCTGGCCACAGATTCTTCGCCACGCTGCCTCCCTGCGTGTACGGTCAGCATAGTGGGGATCTCTCTGGTCCCATAGTTCTGGCCTCTCCTGGACCAGAACTATCAGCATTTCCACATTGACTGGCATGGACATGATGGAGGACTCCGTGGAGGCGTTCTTCCTGGTTTTTTTCTATACTGCAAGAGAAATTTGCATCCCAAAGCTTCCTGGCCATGCCTCCTGCTATTTCCTGTTGACCAGGAGAAGTCATGCGATTTAATCGCAAGTCACACGTGTGGTGCGCTTTCAATGCGATTTTTAATCGCATCCATAGACTTGCATTGTCGAATCCGATCCGAAAATCGGTGACAATCGCAGCATGCTGCGATTTTCTCGGTCCGAGGAACGGATCCGATAAAAAAACGCATGATGGGAGCAGCACCATTGAATAACATTGGGACGAATGCAATGCGATTTTTCTAGTGTGACTCCGGCCTTACAGTCATCACCCCTATCATGAATGACTGGCCTCCATGGTCACATACTATGGACAAGATGCAGTCATGCACCACTGCATACTATTTATTTAGATATTTTGATCCTCAAAAAGTTTTTTTCACTAAATTTGCCATATATTACATTAAAAGTAATCATTTGAAATAATACTGTATAGTTTAAAGAGTTATCCTGGATTGCAAAAAACATGGCCATTTTCTTCCAGAAAAATCTATATATCCATGAGTCGAATCTCATATTGTAGCTTGGTTCCATTCACAATTTGAGCAAACTTTGTGTAAGATCACCATTAAGGCTCGCTCCCACTTGCAATTAAATCAGATGAATCCAATTCGATTAAAAATTAGATTGCATTCGTACCAATTTAATTCTATTGTTCTATTCTCAATTGCGCCAATCGGATAGGAAAAAATTTGCAGCATGTGCGTATAATTAACATGCAGGATGAGTTGAAAGTGGTGTATTACAAAGCTGTATAACAAAGGTACCTCATCATATATGAGCAAAAATATTAATAAAAGCTACTAATTGCCAATTTTTGCCAACTCTGGGATGTGATGATATTATGAGCTGTATCTATGTTGATAGTACCGCAAGTATGAGACTTGCATACTTCCAGCCACATTCCAACTAGACAGTGTCTGGCCTCGGGCAATACACTTGCATTGAGCAAGGCTGCTCACGTCTAGTCGTAACGTGACCACATGTATGTAAATCACATACTTGCAGTCACCCGTCTGCCACTCCCAACACTGGTGAATCCTCACAGCGAGCATTACATGCTATGTGAAGATTCACAAGTCTGCAGACTTGCAGCCTAAGGTGACTCCAGACTTGTAGCCTAAAGTGACTGCAGACTTGTAGCCTAAGGTTACATGTAATAGATCATTCAGTGTACATAGGCTTCTTTTGTTCTCAGAGGTAAGGGTCCTGTTTACACAGGACAATATGCTGCAGCACAAAAGATCATTTCACCCAAGGAACAAGCGTTTTGCTAATCTGGCAGGTGATGAGTAGTGTGTATGCCCTGAAATATTGTGAAATGTTCATAAGAAAGCTTTTGCATGATAATCATTCACTGTCAATGCACTTTTATTACAGAGCAGTCATTACAGTAGAGTAGTCATTTAAGGGTTATTCCTATCTTCATAGATGGGTATTGGCGGATTGTGCGTGTAAAAATGAGCAATTTTCCAGTTTACTGCGTATTAAAATGTGCAGACATTCCTAAGCTATGAAAACTTTTCTTTTGCTTACAGCTTGTTCTCTTGGAGACCGACCACTGCTGGTGTCTAGCAGTGGTGTTTGAACATGCCTACAATCACTTTTCTATTGAGCTTGTAAGCACGACTTTGTAGCTGACCTGGTTTGTTGGAGCAAACTGTTAGCTCCTAATCCTGGCCAGCTTTATTGCAGTGCTTACACACTAGACTGCTGTGGTGATCAGTCTCCTAGGCAGTGAACTTTTATCCCTTCACGACCTTGGACGTTTCTGTTATGAATGAGTCACCGAGGAGGAAAAACAAAAGCAAGCTAAGCCCCAGAAAACCAGAGAGGTTGGTAACTTAGCGGATTGCAGACCCCTGATCCTATCCACACAACTAGCAGTAGCTGTGGAACGAACCTACGATGATCCTAGACGCCTCGTCACAGCCGGAGAACTAAATAAGCCTAAAGCAAGAAAAGGGGAAATCGAAACTGCCCCAGAGCAGACCCCAAAGCAATAGACAGCCCCCAAACATGTATTGACGGTGAGACAAGATGAAAACACAAACACAGATAGAAAAATAGGCTGAGGAAACGATGAGGCCCACACTAACTAGAAAGGACAGGAAAGGAAAGATGCTGTCTGCAATCACGCACAAAACCCTGCCAAAAAATGTCCAACACTTTCTGATAACAAAAACTCTGAAGTCACTAGACTTCAATTCCCTATATCAGCACTCTGGTATATTCTGAAGACAGAGCAAAAAGAGACCAATCTGATCAGGGACAAAAAGCAAACTGACATAAACAGAGACATAAGAATGGAAATTTAGCACATCCCCAGCAGGGGCTGGCTGACCACAAAAAATGAGTAAACCAGACCAAATCTCATGTGAAAAATAGCAGAGCACACTTAGCTTGAGAAGGCAGGAAAAGAACTGGAAACCAGAACCTCAGGGCAGGAGAAAATCACCAGCACAAAATTAGGGAGTCGGCTGCCTTAAATCCAGTCAGAGACTCCTGATGTCCACTCACAGTCTTCCTCCTCAGGTGGCAGGTCTCTGCAATTTAGATCAGCTTCATTACCTGCTGTCACCACCAGAGGGAGCCCGGATGAAGAACTCACGACTCCTCTGTCAACACAGCCAGCTCCACCACCCTCACCAGAAGCCAGAGGTAAACCAGAAAATGAGTTCACAACAGTACCCCCCTTGAGGAGGGGTCAACGAACCCTCATCCACGCCACCAGGCCGATCAGGATGGGCCCGGTGAAAAGCACGAATCAATCTATCGGCATGAATGTCAGAGGCAGAGACCCAAGAATTGTCCTCCTGGCCATAACCCTTCCACTTGACCAAATACTGGAGTCTCCGTCTAGCCTGAACAAAATCGAGGATGAAACCCAAAGTTACAAAAAAAGGGCGACATCAATGTGGCAGAACTAGCTCTATTATTTAGAATTCGGCCAAGGGCAAAAATGAGACCCAATTATCCTAATCATCAGAAATAAAACATCTCAAATAGGACTCCAAAGTCTGGTTTGTTCTCTCAGTCTGCCCATTGGTCTGTGGGTGAAATGCAGAGGAGAAGGATAACTGAATTCCCAGCTTGGAACAAAAGGCTTTCCAAAATCTGGAGACAAACTGGACTCCTCTGTCCGACACAACGTTCTCAGGAATCCCATGCAACCGAACCACCTGTTGTAAAAACAAGGGCACCAACTCTGACGAAGATGGCAGCTTTGGGAGTGGTACAAGATGTACCATCTTAGAAAATCTATCACAAATCACCCAGATAACAGTCATTCTCTGAGAGACAGGAAGATCAGAAATAAAATCCATTGAGATATGGGTCCATGGCCTCTTGGGCACCGGCAAGGCCATCAACAACCCACTAGAACGAGAACAGGGTTTAGACCGGGAACAAGTCCCACAAGACTGCACAAAATTCCTGACATCACGAGATAAGGTGGGCCACCAAAAAGACCAACTCACCAAATCTCTGGTACCAAAAATACCTGGATGACCAGCCAACGCGGAGCAATGAACTTCAGACATCACTCTCTTCCTCCACTGGTCAGAAACATACAATTTTCCCATAGGACAACGCTCAGGTTTGTCTTCCTGAAATTCTTCCAGGGCACGTCTCAAATCGGGCGAGATGGCAGAAAGAACTACCCCCTCACCTAGGATGGTAGTAGGTTTGGTCACAATAGGAGAATCAGCAAAGAAACTCCTAGAAAGAGCATCTGCTTTAACATTCTTAGTGCCCGGAAGAAAGGAGACCACAAAATCAAAACGTGTGAAAAACAAGGCCCACCTAGCCTGTCTAGGATTCAAGCATTTGGCCGACTCCAGGTAAATCAAATTCTTGAGGTGTGGTCAGTGAGGACCACAACTTGATGTCTAGCTCCCTCCAACCAATGTTTACACTCCTCGAATTCCCGATTCCCCACATCATAGTTGTGTTCAGATGGAGAGAACTTTCGGGAAAAGAAGGCACAGGGATTCATTTTAGAAGCCACCGGATCTTTTTGGGACTAAACAGCTCCTGCACCAATCTCTGAAGCATCTACCTCTACCTGAAATGGAAGTGAGACATCAGGTTGCCGTAAAACCGGAGCAGAAGTGAACCTCCGCTTCAGCTCCTGAAATGCCAAAACAGCCTCTGGAGACCAATTCAGCAAATCAGCGCCCTTCTTGGTCAGATCAGTCAGTGGCTTGGCAATATCAGAAAAATTAGCAATAAATTTATGATAAAAATTAGCAAAACCCAAAAACTTCTGGAGAGCCTTCAAAGAAGTGGGCCGAATCCAATCATAAATGGCCCGCACCTTGGCCGGGTCCATTTCAATAGTTGACGGAGACTAAATAAATCCCAAAAATGAAATCCTCTGTACACCAAAAAGGCATTTTGATCCCTTAACATACAGGGAATTCTCCCTCAAAATCCGGAGCACAGTCCCAACATGTTCCACATGAGAATCCCAATCACTGGAAAAGATCAGAATATCATCCAAATAGATGATCAAAAACTTATCCACAAAGTCCCGGAAAATATCATTCATGAAGGATTGGAAGACAGAAGGGGCATTAGTGAGCCTAAAAGGCATCACCAGGTACTCAAAATGTCCCTCCGGAGTATTAAACGCCGTCTTCCATTCATCTCCATGCTTGATGCGAATAAGATTATAGGCCCCCCCCGAGGTCAAGCTTAGTAAACCAGGAGGCACCTTTAACTCTGGAGAATAAATCAGAAATCAGGGGTAACGGATACTGATATTTAACCGTAATCTTGTTAAGGGAACGATAGTCAATACAAGGCCTTAATGATCCATCTTTCTTAGCCATGAAAAAAAAAACCAGCACCTAAGGGTGAAGAAGATGGTCTAATATGACCCTTCTCCAACGACTCCTTAATATAAGATCACACAGCCTCGTGTTTAGGTACAGATAAGTTGAAAAGCCGACCCTTGGGAAATTTACACCCAGGCCTCAACTCAATTGCACAGTCATAACTCCTATGAGGAGGCAGGGACGCAGACTTACTCTCACTAAATACATCATAAAAATCAGCCAAATAGTCAGGAACATCATGAGACTGGGGAGAGGTGGAGAAAACAGGAGTGTCACCATGAGCACACCGACAGCCCCAACTCACCACAGACACAGATTTCCAATCCAAAACTGGATTATGGATTTGCAACCAGGGGAAACCGAGAACAATAGTATCATGCAAATTATGCAGCACCAAAAATCTACAATTTTCTTCGTGGTCTGGGGCGACCCGCATTATCACCTGGGTCCAAAACTGAGGTTTATTCTCCGCCAAAGGAGTAGCATCAATAACCCTCAAAGGAATAGGCGTCCGCAGAGGTATCATGGGAAAACCACAACGTTTAGCAAAATCCAAATCCATCAGATTCAAAGCCGCTCCTGAATCCAAAAAAGCCTTGGCGGAAAATGTGGATAAGGAGCAGATCAGAGTAATTGCCAAAAGAAACTTAGGTTGTACGCCATCCACAGCAAATGTGTGTGCAAAACGTTTCTCTCATTTAGGTCAGACAGAAATAATATGAGAGGCATCTCCACAGAAAAAACACAGCTTATTGCGCCTTCTATACTCCTGACGTTGCACCCTAGACAAAACTATCACATTGCATAGGTTCAGACATTTGTTGAAAAGGTGGCAACACCTCTCGTGTAGTTTTATGTTCACGTAAACGCCGATCAACTTGTATGGCTAATGACATAGAATCATCAAGACCAGAGGGAACAGGAAAGCCCACCATATCTTTTACGGTTTCTGAAAAACCCTTGCGAAAAAAAGCTGCCAAGCCACCATCATTCCAAGTAGTAAGGACCGCCCACTTTCGGAATTTTTGACCGCATAACTCTGCATAATCCTGACCCTGGTTCAATGCCAATAGGGCTTTCTCAGCTTGATCAATAGCTTTAGGTTCATCATACAACAACCCCAAGGCTTGAAAAAATGCATCTACATTTGTCAGAATAGGAATTTCAGGTGTCAAAGAAAACGCCCAATCCTGGGGATCGCCGCGCAGCAAGGAGATGACAATTTTTACCTGCTGCGCAGAGCTCCCCGATGAGTTAGGCTTCAAGGCAAGAAATAATTTACAATTATTCTTAAAATTCAAAAATTTAGACTGATCCCCAGAAAACACATCATGAGTAGGGATTTTTGGTTCAACAGCATGTAATTGAGCGAGATAGGCAGAAATTCCCCACACTTCAGCAGCGAGCTGCTCCACACGATCAGACAATTGCTTAATCTCCATTAAGGAAGAAATCCTCCTACAGCCCCAGAGAATAAGAGGAAAAAATACATAAAAAAAAATTCTGACACTTTTTTTTTACAAAATTTTTTTTCCTGCTTTTGAGTACCCTAGAATCTGTGGTATGGCTGGTGATTCTGTTATGAATGAATCACCGAGGAGAAAAAACAAAAACAAGCTAAGCCCAAGAAAACCAGAGAGGTTGGTAACTAAGCGGATTGCAGACCCCTGATCCTATCCACACAACTAGCAGTAGCCGTGGAGGGTACCTAGGATGATCCTAGACGCCTCGTCACAGCCGGAGAATTAAATAAGCCTAAAGCAAGAAAAGGGGAAATCTAAACTGCCCCAGAGCAGACCCCAAAGCAATAGACAGCCCCCAAACATGTATTGACAGTGAGACAAGATGCAAACACAAACACAGATAGAAAAATAGGCTGAGCAAACGATGGGGCTCACACTAACTAGAAAGGACAGGAAAGGAAAGATGCTGTCTGCAATCACGCACAAAGCCCTGCCAAAAAATGTCCAACACTTTCTGATAGCAAAAACCCTGAAGTCGTTAGACTTCAATTCCCTATATCAGCACTCTGGTATATTCTGAAGACAGAGCAAAAAGAGACCAATCTGATCAGGGACAAAAAGCAAACTGGCATAAACAGAGACATAAGAATGGAAATTCAGCATAGCCCCAGCAGGGGCTGGCTGACCACAAAAACTGAGTAAAGCAGACCAAATCTCATGTGAAAAATAGCAGAGCACACTTACCTTGAGAAGGCAGGAACAGAACTAGAAACCAGAATCTCAGGGCAGGAGAAAATCACCAGCACAAAATTAGAGAGTCGGCTGTCTTAAATCCAGTCAGAGAGTCCTGATGTCCACTCACAGTCCTCCTCCTCAGGTGGCAGGTCTCTGCAATTTAGATCAGCTTCATTACCTGCTGTCACCACCAGAGGGAGCCCGGATGGAGAACTCACGACTCCTCTGTCAACACAGCCATCTCCACCACCCTCACCAGAAGCAAGAGGTAAACCAGAAAATGAGTTCACAACACATTTCCATATATCCAAGTTGGTAAGTACTTACTGACCTTGGACATATGTATACATCATGGCAATTTTGCGTGCACAGAAAATGTGTTCGCACGATCGCCACCAGGTGTTCAGCTGACATTACAGCTGACACCCATCACTCAGTGCCAGTAGCGGTGCCCGCACCACTCCTGGCATTTCCACCCCTTAATGACAGCCAATACATCTTTTTACTGACCTGAGATATAAGAGCATGTGTCCCCATACAGATGACAATCCAGCAGCTGTCGGCTGTACACTATAGCTGACAACTTGCTTTATCACAAACAATCGGTGTTGGCACCAACCATATCTGTTTAACCCCTTAGTTGCTGCTATCAAAAGTGACTGCATCATATAAATGGTTAACAAAGTGTGGCTTCTCCCTCTTTATCCCCATATGCACCCAGAGATCATGATTGTGTGGTCCTGAAGTTTGCCATGGCAATTCATAGCCAAATAGCGGCCTTAGAGACTGTCGGCTGTAGTAATCTGTTCAGAACTTACCGATATTTAGGTGGAAACACATTTTTTCATTCCTGTCATGACACTTTATATTAATTTCTGAAAATCACCTAAAGGGTTAATAAACTACCTGACAGAAGTTTTTAATATGTCTGGGGGTGCTGTTTCTAAAATGGTATCACTTTTGGGGGTTTCCAATATATAGGATCCCAAAGTAAGTGCATGATCTGACTAACTTGAGTCTGCAGCATGGACAGGTTATAAAGCATAGAAATACGGTACTCCTGCATTGCTATGCTTTATAACTGTGATCAGAACTGTGAAAGTAAGTCCCATAGTGAGACAAAGTAAAAAAGTAAAAAAAATTGCAAAAAATTTTTTTAAAAAATCACAAATAAAAATATATTCTACCAATAAATATTTTTATGAAAAAAAGGTACACATATTTGGTATTGTCGCATTTGGAACTGCCTGACTTATAAAACTTTCCCACTAGTTAACCCCTTCTGAAAAAATGAGGCAAAAAGCTATGATTTTTCATAATACCACCTAACAAAAAGTGGAATAAAACGCAATGAAAAAGACAAATGTAAATAAAAAGGGCATCACTGAATACATCATCTGGTACCACAAAAAACAAGCTGCTCTATACCTCCATCAGAGAAAAAATAAAAAAGATATAGCTCTAGTTTTTATTGTGTAAAGTTTCCAAAACATAGAAAAAGATATACGGTAAATGTGGTATCGCTGTAATCTTACTGACCCAAAGAATAAAGCTGCCTTATCAATTTTACCACACGCGGAAAGGCATTAAAAAAAAACACTCAAAAAGCAATTCCTGAATTGCTGGTTTTTGTTCATTCTGCCTTTCAAAAATCAGAAAAGAAAGCGATTAAAAACTGTCATGTGCCTGAAAATGGTACCAATAAAAACGTCAACTTGTCCCACAAAAAAACAAGCCCTCATATGATTTTCAGCAGAAATGTGGAAAAAATTATAGCTCTCAAAATATGACAATGCAAAAACTTGGCAACAATAAAAAGACTTGTAGTGTGTGACAGCAGCAAACAAGATAAAAAAAATATAAATCTGATATCACTGTAATCACATTCACCCAAAGAATAAAGTCCGTCTAATCATTTATACCACACAAGGAACAGCGTAAAAAATAAATAACATCACTTCTTTACCTGCTGTTTATTTATTCATTCTGCCTCCCAAAGATTGCAGTAAGGCTTGGCTCACGTTTATCTATGCTTACATTGGGATCTCCATTTAAACATCTGAAATACGTCATTCAGACAGAACTCCCGGCGGAAGATTCCCTATAATGAGGCAGATGGACTCACTATGGATGCAGCTTGGCCTATGATCAGGCGGTGTCCGTCTTTTTAGATGTGCATGAAAGTGCGGTGCGCCACAGTTTTGTGCACATTTGAAAAGAAGGACACTGCTGAACAGAAGCCAGTCAGAGTCCAGAGTAACTCTGCTGCCTCATTATTGTGAATGGTTCCCTCAGAGTTTCATCTGAATCACATCATTCGGAGATTTAGATGGAAAGTGTTCAGTGTAGAGCGCAGGATAAATGTGATTCCAAATGTTATGTAAAATGTTCCCAATAAGAACTTAAACTCAATCCACAAAAAAACCCACTCCAGTCTGTCATCTGTTAATGGAAATATAGGCGGTTTCCACGTTACTGGTAGCAAAAAGGCTGTGGAAAATAGAGAAATGGCTCCTCACCACCCAAAAGAAATCTAGCAAATTCTGCACTCCCAAATTCAAATGCCCCCCTCCCTTCTAAGCCTCACCATGTGCCTAAACCACATTTAGCATCCGCACGTTTGGCATTTCTGCAGCAATGCTGAATTTACAGGTGTGTGTCTCCCTAAGCATGAGCTGGGCATAACGTACTGGGCACTGAAACTTACGTGGCACTACAATTAAAGATTTGAAATTCTTATTCAGCAATGTCCACTGAAGTGGTATAATTTCCAAAATGGAGTCACTTGAAGGGGGTATTCTGCTCTTCTAGTACTTAGGGCCACTGGAAATGGAGTCTGCAAACTATTCTAGGAAAATCTGTGCTGTAAGTACTAGTAGTACTACACAGCCACATATGGGGTATTTCCTCGAACAACAAAAATTGTGTGACAAATTTTTGTGCCATTTTTACCCATTTCTGGTTGTGAAAATGCAAAATCTGGGGTTAAAACTAAATTTTTGCTGTAAAATTGTAAATATTTTGTAATCACTGCCCAATGGTATTGGAACACTCAGGAAAAAATGGACCTCAGTTTGTTGAAAAAAAAAATTCCTATTTGCTCTTAGAAAAATTAAAAACAACATTTTAGTGGTAAAAATGTAATTTATTCTTTTTTCACCACTCAATGGTATAAAATTATATGAGGCACATGTGGTATCAAAATGATTACTGCACTACTAGATTAATTCATTTGGAAGTGTAATTTGTAAAATTAATAAACATATAGAGGGTTTGTGTTGTTCTGCCATCTCAGGGGCTCTGCCAATGTGACATGGCATCCTCAAACCACTCCAGCAAAATCTAAATTCCAATATGGCGCTTCCTCCTTTCTGAGCTTTGCACTATGAATCAAAAGTAGTTTTGGACAACATATTGGGTATCAGCGTACTCAGGGGAAATTGCTAAACAAATTGTATAGTGCAATTTCTCCTATTACCCTTGTGAAAATAAAAAAAGTGGGGCTAAAAAACATTTTTGTGGGAAAGATTAGATTTTTTATATTTTTTGCAGCTCAACGTTTTAAACTTCTGTGAAGCCCCAGGGGGTTCAATGTGCTCAATACACCTCTAGATACATTCCTTGAAGGGTCTAGTTGCCAAAATGGGATCACTTGTAGGGGATTTCCAATGTTTAGACACATCAGGGGCTCTCCAAATGCGACATGGCATCCACAAATGATTCCAGCAAATTTTGCATTAAAAAAGTAAAATGTGCTCCTTTCCTTCCAAGCCCTTCTGTGCGCCCAAACAATAGTTTTCCCTCACATATGGAGTATTGGCGTATTCACGAAAAATTGCACAACAAGTTGTACAGTGCATTTTCTCCTGTTACCCTCGTGATAATGCAAAACTTGGGGTTAAAAGAACATCTTTGTGGTAAAAAATGCAATTTTTTGTGGTCTATTTTCTCCTGTTACCCTTGTGAAAATAAAAAAAATTGTGAAAAAAGTTAAATGTTCATTTTTTTGCTTCCGATTTCCATTAATTCTTGTGAAGCACCTGAAGGGTTAATAGACTTCAAAAATGTGGTTTTGAGCACCTTGATGAGTGTAGTTTTTAGAGTTGTGTCACTTTTGGGTATTTTCTGTCATTTAGCGCTGCAGAAAACAGGAAATGTCAGCTTATTGCGTGTTGTGATAAAATATAAAGCTTTTTTTGATGATGGATAGTTACATAAAACGTTTTTGCTAAAAAACATGATTTACATCATAGTAATATAATATACGTTAAGTAGCTTTTTGGTGGGTCTTTTTTATCATTATCAATGAGGATCCCAGTAGTTAGACGCTTGGCGACCATTGATTTATACAACAATTGCAAGTGTACCCCCTACCTACCCTATACCATTTACAATACCGGCATCTTCCCATGTAATAGAGAGGGTTTTGGGTTCCATATGGCAACAGGTCTGCTTACTACCTCTGTACTACTATCATGGGCTTACCGCAAAAGAGAGGAGCCAGAAGACCACAGAGTCTGATTTCTCCTACTCTGGCACTGATTAGAAGCACTTCACCTTCATTTTAAACTGTGCAGGTTTCTTTCAGCAGTGCAGAGGTTAATCTGCTCGGTTGAAAGGTCCTGGAAGCTTTCCTGCATTAAGGCTAAGCTGTTCACTATTAGACACTCCCATCTCCTATATAATCTGGGCCATGGCAAGCACTCATTGTCAGAGTTAGCTTTTGCTGCATGGCTGGAGGTTGTGGGATTGTGGTTGTTATTTGAGAAGGCGTTTTGTTGTGAGTTCATTTTCTGGTCTACCAGTTGTGAGTTCTCCTTCCAGGCTCCCTCTGGTGGTAACAGGAGGTAGTGAGGCTGATTTAATCAGTAGAGATCTGCCACCTGATAATGAGGATGACGATTGGACCTCAGGAATCTCAGATTGGATTTAAGACAGTCGACGCCCTACTCTGGTGCTGGTGATTCCTTCTGCTAGTCAGTTCTTGGTTCTCAGCTCTGTTCCAGTCAGCTCAAGCTAAGTTTTTCTGCTAATATTCACACTTGATTTTGTTGTTCTGTTCAGTTTTTTGTGTGGTCAGCCAGCCCCGGCTGGGGCTGTGCTGAATTTCCACTCTTATTTATCTGAATTTGCCAATTTGCTTTTTGTTCCTTATTAGATTGGCCTCTTTTTGCTCTGTCTCAGAATATTTCAGAGTGCTGATATAGTGGGAGAAGTCTAGTGACTTCAGGGTTAATTTTGTTATCAGAAGTGTTGGACATTATTTTGTAGGTTATAGGGCAGATTGCAAACAGTGGCTTTCCTTTCGTCTCCTTTCTAGTTAGTTTGGGCCCCATTGTTTGCTCAGCCTATTTTCCTGCCTGTGTTTGTGTTTTCATCTTGTTTCACCATCAATACATGTGTGGGGGCTGTCTATTCCTTTGGGGTCTGCTCTGGGGCAGTTAGTTTTCCCCTTTTCTTTGCTTTAGGCTTATTTAGTCCTCCGGCCGTGACGAGGCGTCTAGGTTCATCGTAGGTACTCTCCACGGCTGCTGCTTGTTGTGTGCTTAGGATCAGGGATCTGCAATCTGCATAGTTACCAACCTCTCTGGTTTTTCTGGGCTTAGCTTGTTTAGGTTTTTTCCTCCTCGGTGACCCATTCATAACAGCGTTTGGTGGATTTATCTGTTATTGTTGCTAGGTGTTGGGAGTGTGCTAATTCCTCTTCTCCTACTTTGGTTTTACCTCATCCTTCACTCCCCAGTGCATTCCTGTGGTTTATATGAGTATATTTGTATGTTTGGTATTTTTCATTACCCATATTCGTATTACCTTGTTATTCTGGTTGGTGTATTACGGTACACTACTACTCCCCTCTTCCCTAGGTGGGGAAGGGTACAGACTGAGGACAAATTCAGGAGCTAATGCAAGGTACATGGCCCCGGCGTCTTCCCCATCAGAAGTAATCCGGGGAGCAGGGCGAGCTAGGGCACCCCTAGCGTTAGGGACATGGATGTAGCCCCTGGTCCTGGAACACCAGACAACAGAGTAATGACAACTACCCTTACCCATTGAGCCTAGATATATGGTTATTAAGATTACAAAAATCTTATTTTAGGTCATATTCTCCTGTAAATATCATCACATGTTGTCGCCACCTACAAGCTCTATTCAAGTATTCATGATTTAAGCTCGTTAGTTCATGCCATAGAGCCATTGCCAACATTTTGTTCAAAGATCTTGAGATACAACAGAAAAGTGGAAAAACAATGGCATCATTGTGTTGTATCGGGCTTGCTGTTTCAGTGTTTCATTTTATCTCACTTTTAAGCTGCATAGTGTAATTTCCCTTTTGCACGTTGTAAAGTCCCTGCACATGTGTTAAACGGTTCAGTCAGGTATATGGTTTAAAGCCTTCAGAAAACACAGGAGATATTTTTTCATGAGCTCTGGAAAAGACACAATTAGCTTTACTAATGATGAGGCGATTTGCTTTTTTCACTTGTGCCCTATATGTATTCATCCATTAATAGTGGTTTTCTCGCTCAGACAACCCCTGTCCACATGCCCTATTATTATATAAGGACGTCATAGAGGAAAGTGGTTTGTTCTGGATATCCTTATGTGAGCCATTCAATGAGAATGGATCACGTTCTAGTGGACTTAAGCCGTCCTTGCCCACCATACTTCCCCAACAAATCAGTGACGGTAAATTTGTTGATGAGAGGTCCCATGTTGCTCATATTGACCACTATTGTGGTTGAGGGTATGTAGCTTGGGATATGATAAACTTGCCTTGGTCTGCATATTATTTTAGGAGTCATGTAATTTATTGGGGGTTTCTAAACAGATCATCATCCCTTTTTATTGTCTATCTCAGATTTGCGATCACCAATAGGAGATATCAATCATATAAGGCACAAAATAATAATGCCATAAGAAAGTTATATTTTTCCTTCTCTCCCATAAATTTTTAAACGGGCTTGGGATTTCTCTGGAGGGAAACTGGAGGTGGGGATGGGAAGACATCAAGCTTGTACTTGTTTTAGTCCAACCTCCGCATGGACATGAGATTGTCTCTGTAGTTCGTTACCCATAAACATGGTGGGCCTCCTCAAAGTCATTGGGAACGACTAATAGGAATTTCATGTCTATGGGTAACTAGCAAAGAATTTGCATTTTGGACAACAGTTATCTATTTTCAGACACCACAATGATGAGCAGACTGTTTGGGCACCTGCTACCATGGCACCCCTTTCATCAGCCAAAATGTTGCAGTCATGTCTATTTTCACTATTTGGTAATGATAAGGAATGGCAATATGAGTATAGGATCTAAAGTAAGAAATGATAGTTCACTTACTTAGTGGGTATGTAAGGGGTTACAAGGGATGATGTATTCCCCTAACCTTTTAAGTATTGTTTAATGTCATATGTGATAAGTGTATGTATTAGTGCTGCTATACTATGTGTATATAGTATACAGTATATTGTTACATTTCTGATGCATAATGTAAATATTTGGGACAGTGCAGTGTATAGTATGGCCACTAGGTGAGGGCACAGAGGTCAGTGGACTATACATATTAGTGGTTAGAAACCAGCATAGGAAATAGTTAATGTAGGAGGGATTAGCTGGGGAGTAAGGCGGGAGAGCTTCCTGAATAGAGTTCAGTCAGGGTGAGGTGCCCACAGTGCTCGGGTGGGCGACATGCCCGAGCCACCCCACAACCCACAACGTTAAAGAGAGTGCCCAGCCATACAGAGACAGAGTGTCAGCTAGTGAAGTGATAGCTGGAATGATAGGGGATCGAGTTCCCCAGAAGCCGGGGATAGAGTTTACCAGTAAGAAGACTGCGATATAGAATGCGACAGGACAGACAAGAAGACGGTTGGGTCACTCAGAATGTGGAGATTACTAGCATGGGTGGACTCTCTTGGTGCCAGGGCAAAACGGATGAGGGACCCCATGTATACAGTAGGCCTACACAACGAGGACACTGAGAAAACGTACAGTATGGTACGACCTGATCTCGAGGCGTGTGACAGGGAGAGAGGAGAAGGGAAAGATACAGTATCGTGTAACATATACAGTGCCTACAAGTAGTATTCAACCCCCTGCAGATTTAGCAGGTTTACACATTCGGAATTAACTTGGCATTGTGACATTTGGACTGTAGATCAGCCTGGAAGTGTGAAATGCACTGCAGCAAAAAAGAATGTTATTTCTTTGTTTAATTTTTTTTAAAATTGTGAAAAGTTTATTCAGAGGGTCATTTATTATTCAACCCCTCAAACCACCAGAATTCTGTTTGGTTCCCCTAAAGTATTAAGAAGTATTTCAGGCACAAAGAACAATGAGCTTCACATGTTTGGATTAATTATCTCTTTTTCCAGCCTTTTCTGACTATTTAAGACCCTCCCCAAACTTGTGAACAGCACTCATACATGGTCAACATGGGAAAGACAAAGGAGCATTCCAAGGCCATCAGAGACAAGATCGTGGAGAGTCACAAGGCTGGCAAGGGGTACAAAACCCTTTCCAAGGAGTTGGGCCTACCTGTCTCCACTTTTGGGAGCATCATCCGGAAGTGGAAGGCTTATGGAACTACCGTTAGCCTTCCACGGCCTGGACAGCCTTTGAAAGTTTCCTCCCGTGCCGAGGCCAGGCTTGTCCGAAGAGTCAAGGCTAACCCAAGGACAACAAGGAAGGAGCTCCGGGAAGATCTCATGGCAGTGGGGACATTGGTTTCAGTCAATACCATAAGTAACGTACTCCACCGCAATGGTCTCCGTTCCAGACGAGCCCGTAAGGTACCTTTACTTTCAAAGCGTCATGTCAAGGCTCGTCTACAGTTTGCTCATGATCACTTGGAGGACTCTGAGACAGACTGGTTCAAGGTTCTCTGGTCTGATGAGACCAAGATCGAGATCTTTGGTGCCAACCACACACGTGACGTTTGGAGACTGGATGGCACTGCATACGACCCCAAGAATACCATCCCTACAGTCAAGCATGGTGGTGGCAGCATCATGCTGTGTGGCTGTTTCTCAGCCAAGGGGCCTGGCCATCTGGTCCGCATCCATGGGAAGATGGATAGCACGGCCTACCTGGAGATTTTGGCCAAGAACCTCCGCTCCTCCATCAAGGATCTTAAGATGGGTAGTCATTTCATCTTCCAACAAGACAACGACCCAAAGCACACAGCCAAGAAAACCAAGGCCTGGTTCAAGAGGCAAAAAATCAAGGTGTTGGAGTGGCCTAGTCAGTCTCCTGACCTTAACCCAATTGAAAACTTGTGGAAGGAGCTCAAGATTAAAGTCCACATGAGACACCCAAAGAACCTAGATAACTTGGAGAAGATCTGCATTGAGGAGTGGGCCAAGATAACTCCAGAGACCTGTGCCGGCCTGATCAGGTCTTATAAAAGACGATTATTAGCTGTAATTGCAAACAAGGGTTATTCCACAAAATATTAAACCTAGGGGTTGAATAATAATTGACCCACACTTGTATGTTTAAAATGTATTAAAATTTAACTGAGCAACATAACTTTTTGGTTTGTAAGATTTATGCATCTGTTAATTAATCCTGCTCTTGTGTGAAGTTTGAAGGCTCTAACTTATTTGCATCTTACCAAACCTGCTAAATCTGCAGGGGGTTGAATACTACTTGTAGGCACTGTAGATGATGAAATGTATTTGGATGTGCTGAGAAGAACTGAAAGTAAAGTTTTGCATTTGAAGTTTTACCTGGACTGTGTCTCTGTTCATCGACATGAATCTGAAGGCAACCCCACGAAAAGGAGGGTGGACCTCAGCAGCACCAGGAATGTGGAGGCAAGTGTACTACAAGAGAAATGTAGTGTGTCTGTGAAGGGAGGCCAGGGCTCAGGTGCCCCGGTGTCCTCGGCCATCACTACGGCCAACCTTTACAAGTGCATACAAAAGGGCCCCAAATACAATAAATAGCTGTTAGCTGAACTATGGTTTGACCTGCAGCTAACTCGCCTGAATCTCCCATACACATTAGTGCTAGATCTGCCAAGATCTCCTGTGTTCTCTACGAGAGAGCTGCTATCAGACTCCTCTGGTGAAAGCTTATCTCACCAAGACCAAAGGTATCAGCAGTCTGAAATCGAACATACTGGATCCTTCACTCCCCCATCATCATCTGTCGAGGAAGAGTCACAAGAGCCCCATAGATGTGAAACTGAGCTGAGCTTATTGATATCAGCAGGTCTGGCCAACATTAGTTTAATGTATATGGGAGCCTTCAAGTGGTTGTCCAGGTTTGGAATGAAACGTGGCTACAGGTTTCTGAATACTAACAGCGTGTGCCCCTCAAAGTGGCGCTGTGATTTAAGTACCCTTAACTGTCGCTATTAAAAGGCGTATCGGTGGTCATTAAGGGGTTAAATGGAACTCTCATCATTCTCCCCTGCTCGTGCCTATCACCGGAAGAGCAGGGAAGAGTGATGAGAGCCGTGTTCAGCACCTGGTGTGGGAACAGCGCTTACTGCAACGCTTCTTCCCTGGCACCCGCCCGTGTGGTACTGATGTGGCACACACAAGCCACACGTGTGCCGCAAGTACTACACATACAGACACTGACATCTCTAGCACCGGAAATATCATGACTAGTGTTGAGCGATACCATCCGATATTGAGAAATATCGGATTGGATCGGCCGATATCCAAAAAGGATCGGGTATCGCCGATTCCGATCCCGGAAGTCCCATTCAAGTCAATGGGACCGAAATATCGGAATTAAAAAAAACCCTTTCTTTCCTTGTAGGTTAATTCTACATGAAGAAAAACAACTAAGAATAATGTAGAATGTATTGGGGGAGGTGGAGGAAACATTAAAGGCATAGAGGTTTAGCCCAATCAAATGGAGTAGCAGGAATTAATTTTTTTTTTTTAAGACGTTCGTAGTTACAAAGATATTGACTATGTTAACCTCTTTTATATTTTGTCAGATATGTATGTTTCATTACTTCCATGCTCTTCACCTTCTTTTTCGCTTCTCCCACACTTTCTCCTTCATGATCCTCAGCAGCAGCAGCATCTACTACTACTACTATTAGTGGGAATGTGGACAGAGCAAGAGACATTGCTGGACACACATCAGGGGTTCAGCTGACATTACTGAACCCCAGTAACACAGGAACAAGTGTTGATTGTGCAGACGCCACTTCTGAGCAGCAACTGGCGGGGTTGGAGGCGAGGGGAAATGCTAGAGACAGAGTGGAGACAGAGGCCTAGTTGGAGCAAGTTTGAAATCAGTAGTAGTGTGAATGTGGAGGCAGCAGGAGATATTGCCGTCCACACAGCAGGGGAGCAGCAGGCATTACTGAACCCCACTAACACTGGAGCATGTGTTTCTCTCTGTGCAGACAGCACTTCCGAGCAACAACTGGCTGTGTTGAAGCCCAGGGTGAATCATGCAGCAGGCTGAGGCCTACTTGGAGCAAGTTGAAAATATGATCTAGTTTGAATGTGGAGGCAGCAGGAGATATTGCCGTCCACACAGCAGGGGAGCAGCAGGCATTACTGAACCCCACTAACACTGGAGCATGTGTTTCTCTCTGAGCAGACGGCACTTCCGAGCAACAACTGGCTGTGTTGAAGCCCAGGATCAGTCATGGAGCAGGCTGAGGCCTAATTGCAGCAAGTTTTATATGTGATGTATTTTGGATGTGGAGGCAGCAGGAGATATTGGTGTCCACACAGCAGGGGAGCAGCAGGCATTACTGAACCCCACTAACACTGGAGCATGTGTTTCTCTCTGTGCAGACGTCACTTCCGAGCAACAACTGGCTGTGTTGAAGCCCAGGATCAGTCATGGAGCAGGCTGAGGCCTAATTTCAGCAAGTTTTATTTGTGATGTAGTTTGAATGTTGAGGCAGCAGGAGATATTGGCGTCCACACAGCAGGGGAGCAGTAGGCATTACCGAACCCCACTAACACTGGAGCATGTGTTTCTCTCTGTGCAGATGGCACTTCTGAGCAACAACTGGCTGTGCTGAAGCCCAGGATCAGTCATGGAGCAGGCTGAGGCCTAATTGAAGCAAGTTTTCTATAGGTTGTAGACTACTACTGATTGTAACCGTACTCCACTTAGGCCTCTGGCTCCACTGTCTCTAGTATTTCCCCTGGCCTCTAACACCGCCAGTTGCTGCTCAGAAGTGGCGTCTGCACAATCCACACTTGTTCCTGTGTTACTGGGGCTCAGTCACGTCAGTTGATCCCTGATGTGTGTCCGGCAATGTCTCCTGCTCTGTCCATATTCCCACTACTAGTAATGTGTACAGGATCAATCATATATCGTCCCTGTCCATGGGTACTGGTCCATGCATCGGTGGTCAGGTGGACCTTGCTACTGACGGCGTTTAGTAGCGCATGTTTAATTTTTCCCTCCACATGCTTTTGCAGGGCAGGGACGGCTTGCCTGCTGAAATAAAAGCGGCTGGGCACGGTGTATTGTGGGACTGCCAATGCCATGAAGTTCCGGAAGGTGTCAGTCTCCACCCCCCTGAATGAGAGCATTTCAAGGGCCAGTAATTTGGCAATGCCAGCATTCAGAGCCTGTGCTCGGGGATGGTTTGCTGAGTATGGCCGCCTTTTCTCCCATGCCTGTGCTACCGATGGCTGTAGAGTGGCATGGGAGTGTGAGGATGAATGGGAACGTGGTGCTATGGGTGGAATGTCACTGGGTCTCTGGACAACAGTGCCAGAGGTTCTTCCATGGCGATCCTGTGAGGATGCCGAACCAGCTGAGTGTGGCCTGGAGGAAGAAGCTACAACACGAGCTGAAGAGGTGGTAGGTGGTGCTGTAGGTTGGCCTACGTCTTCAGTGTGTCTTTGTAACTCCACCACGTGCTTGGTCCGCACATGTTTCCATTTGTGGTATTGAGGTTGCTGACACTTTTCCCTCTTTTGAATTTCTGATGACACAGCTTGCATTTGACAAAGCAAATGTCATCTGCAACTGTGTCAAAAAAGTCTTTGGAGCGCCTGTTTTGGCTTTTGGAAGAGGAATGCTCCTAACGGGTGCCAAAGTGGAGGCTACAGGCAACCAAGTCTGCCCCCTCCCTCTCCCTCCTGTTTTGGCCGTTCAGGGAATCTCTTCCTCAGAGCTGCTCCCACCACCTTCCTGTTCCTCACGCCATGATGGGTCAAGGACCTCATCATCTACACTCCCCTCTTCAAACACCTGCTTCTCCTGGGTAGTCTCGCCAGTACCGTACGCACCATAAAGTGGTACCTGAGTCTCGTCATCATCTGATGCGTACTGAGGTGTGCTGACCATAGGCACTGGCCCACCCACCTCTTCAGATTCAGAGGGACAAAGCAGTTGGGCTTCACTGCATACTCCCTCTTCTTCACATTCTTGAATGCTGCTTGGCTGGCCCCCTCTTTCCAAGCCAACAGATTCCGAGAACAGAAGTATAGACTGTGATGGCTCCTGTTCAGGGCTCTCTGACTGCCTGGGCAATTTGGCAGGTGGTGAAGAGATAGATGGTTGCTCTTCAGTTCTCTGGCCCTGAGAGGACGCGGAAGTCATTGAAGTCGATGCGTTAGCTGCCATCCATCCGACAACGGCTTCAATTTGTTCCTCCCGCAGCAGTGGGGTACAGCGAGGTCCTACAAAGCTGCGCATAAAGGACTGTTGCCTGGTAAAACAGGGGGATGCTGACTCACTGGTGCCCGCAGCAGGCACAGAATCCCCACGTCCTCTTCCTGCAGAATCCCCACGTTCTCTCCCTGCTGAAACTCCACGCCCATGTGCCTTACTCCCTGCCTTCTTCATCTTGGTGGACTGATAAAGATAGGCAGAAAAGTACAAAGGGGGGCTTAGTGTGCTTATTCCAGAACAGCTGCTAACAGGTATAAGAAACACTAATTTTATAAAGTGTGTGTGTGGACTACACTTTAATATGAGCTAATGTGGCCTACACAACTGTCAAATGGAGTGTTTGGTGAACTTTATTTTGTTTTGTTTTTTCAAAAAAACAAAAAGGATGTGACCAAAGATTTGAAAGCGATAGTATCACAAACTATTTGGAGCTATTACAATGCAGGAAGGTAACCTACAATGCAAAAGATGAAGCTCCAAAAAATAGGGTAATACTAATCTGGCTGTGGCTGAAGGGCACAAGCCAGAAAAAAAGCCTCCTCTATCTACTCCTATATAGTGTTTGCAACCAACCAATGTAGATGGATACGGATGGATGCACACTAATAGGAGAATGAAAAATGAGCTGCAATAAAACAAAAATATGTATGAGGCAGTGACGCACGCAGAGCGGCCTACAACCAGACGTAGCTGTAAGACACACTACAGCGTGAGCTGCACTCACACACAGAGGCCTCTCAGACAGTCGTGAACAGTGCAGATAAGTGGGCACTAGCACTGAAAGGCTGCAGAAAGGCTCCGCTCTCTACTCCTATAGTGTTTGCAACCAACGTATATGGATACGGATGGATGCACACTAATAGGAGAATGAAAAATGAGCTGCAATAAAAGAAAAATATGTGTGAGGCAGTGACGCACGCTGAGCGGCCTACAACCAAACGTAGCTGCAGGACACACTACAGCGTGAGCTGCACTCACACACAGAGACCTCTCAGACAGCCGTGAAACAGTGCAGAAAACTGGGCACTAGCACTGAAAGGCTGCAGAGAGGCTCCGCTGTCTACTCCTATAGTGTTTGCAACCAACCAATGTAGATGGATACGGATGGATGCACACTAATAGGAGAATGAAAAATGAGCAGCAAAAAAGAAAAATATGTATGAGGCAGTGACACACGCTGAGCGGCCTACAACCAGACGTGGCTGCAGGACACACTACACAGCGTGAGCTGCACTCACACAGACCTTGCAGACAGCTCTGAACACTGCTGCAAGGCAAAAGAAAGCTACAGTGGTTTATTATGTAGCCTGGGTAAAGCACAATATGATTTTGAAAATCGCTATCTCTAACTGTCCCTCAGAGTCTTGAACAGCAGCCTGTCCCTAACTGAATTCACAGCAGAGTGAACCAGAAATGGCGGCGGCGGCTTTTATAGTGCATCATGACATCATTTCAGCAGCCAATCACAGCCATGCCATTAGTTAACATGCCTACATGCCTAACAGGATGTGCCCACACTTCTGAGGATTGTCATTGGCTGAATCAAATCAAACTGGCTCATAGCATTATGGGAACTTCCGATTCCGGTATTCGATATGCTAAAAGTATCGGAACTCAGTATCGGAATTCCAATACCGCGAATATCGGCCGATACCCAATACTTGCGGTATCGGAATGCTCAATACTAATCATGACGTGTGAAAGAGGCCTTATAGAGGGTTTTTATGTTTGGCAGCTGTCGCATGTTAAAAGACGCTTTTTATTGCAAAAAATAGTATTTGCATTACCACATTTTGAGAGCTATAATTTTTTCTTGCTTTTTGCTGGACGAATTGATGTTTTTATTGGTACCATTTTCAGGTACATGACATTTTTTGATCACTTTCTATTCCAATTTTTGTGAGACAAAATGAGCAAAAACCTGCAATTCATAAATTTCTTTTGGGGGGGTGTTTACACCCGTTCCGCATGTGGTAAAATTAATAAGGCAGCTTTATTATTCAGGTTAGTACGATTACAGCAATACCTCATTTATATTTTTTTATTTTTTGGCGCTTTTATATAATAAAAACTATTTTATAGAAAGAATATTTAATTTTTGCATCACATTATTCTGACAGCTATAACTTTTTTATTTTTTACTCATCATGCTGTATGGTGGCTCGTTTCTTGCAGGACAAGATGCCATTTTCAGCGGTACCATGATTATTTATATCCGTCTTTTTGATCACGTGTTATTCCACTTTTTGTTCGGCAGTGTGATGATAAAGCATTGTTTTTTGCCTTTTTTATGGTGTTCACAAAAGGGGTTAACTAGTGGGACAGTTTTATAGGTTAGGTCATTACAGAAGTGCTAATACCAAATATGTGTACTTTTATTGTTTAGATTTTTTAAATTCAAATATTTATTTATTGATAGAATAAATATTGATTTTTTTTAATTTTTTAAAATATTTTTACAATTATTTATTTTTTTTTTACTTCATTCTATGTTTTACACTTTGTCCCACTATGGGACACTCATTTTGTGCAAGCTGATCGCTTATATAGCATGCAGATCTGTATGCTATAGAAGCTGTCAGCACTGCAATCTGTGTACACTGACCGGAGAGACTTCCTGACATGCACTGCGCATGACAGGAAGTTTCTCAGCTCTGGAGACCCGGATGTCGTCATGACTACATCTCAGCGATCGGGACTCCGATCCAAAGGCAGAGGGGCTTTCATCCCCTGCTCCGGATCCGGAACCCTGTGATCTTGTTTGATCGCAGTGTTTCGGGGGGTCAAAGTGCTGGGGGCGGTCTGTGACCGCTCCTGGCACTTAGTGCCAGGTGTCAGCTGTGAGAATCAGCTGACACCCTGCCGCGATTGGCCGCGCACCACCCATGTGCACAGTCAATCGCGATGATGTACTATTCCATCCATGGGAATTAAGTCCCAGGTCACATGAATGGAATAGTACGTCTAATGTCAGAGGGGTTAAAAACACCAGTATCACTGTGTGTGATTTGTGAGCAGTTTGGAGATGGAGTGATAGTCAAGAGGTAGATCAAAGGTTAACAAATTTTTAATTAACAGGGTATTACACCACGCAGGGAGATAGGGAAAATGTTTGGTGAAATGCAGGCAGTATAGGGAATACAGGGGTTTGGTTAGAGAAAAATCAACGCAGGAATAATAAAGCTGTTGTCAAAGAAGTCAGTTATCAATCGGACGTCTTCCTGACAGAAAAATTCCCGGAGTAGATGATGGCGCCAACAGCCGTCGGCACAACGTGGATCCAGTGTGGTCCTCTAGGGGGCGATGGTACTTGCCCGGTCGGCAATGTTGAGTCTTTGAAGTGTTCTGTGAAGTCATCAACACGGAGACTCCTGTGACCTGGCAGGGTACGGGCCACTGTGCTGGCAGAATTAAGCGAGACTCGACAATTATTCATGAGGGTTCAAGAAACCGTCCCCGGTGAAAGTCACAGTCTCTATCAGGCATCACGGAAGCACCCCTGACTGTAGCGGAGCGGTTGACACCTTGATAGGTCGGAGTCAACCTGCACACGGCCGGCTTCTGGTCTGAGTCCCTGCGGTAAGTTTCTGTCATGGCCGGGCGCGAATCTGCATCACCAACGGTCTCTGAAGCCGGAGTTCTCACTCCCTGTAGCCTCATGCTGCACCTTCCCGCCAATTCTGTATGTGCTTGCACGCTGCGCTGCCCTTGGTAACGCTTAGCCACACCCCCTGTCAGCAAGTGGAAAGATTGGTCCAGTTGCCTAAACTTTCCCCCGGAAAACAGAGGAGACAGCTCCAACAGTTCCAGACCCGGCATAAGAAAGGCACCCCTAAGCCCGGTTTCTCTTCTTACAGATTGGCCAGCAAACTTGCCTGATCTTAACCTCATAGAGAACTCTGCTACATCTACCACCACCAAATACAACATCTTTGCTATCACCACTGCCCTGGGACAAAGCTCTGCCTGTGGAGAGCTATACCAACTCTGCTGCATCACCACCAGTCCCAGAGGACCTGCTCTGCAGCGCTGGTGTCACGATCCAGGTTGTATCTGACAGATTACATGCACATAGTAACCTTTTTTTCCTTTGGCTGTGTGCCAAAGGTGGTTTTGCCCCCGGTGGCCATTAGGGTCATTGCACTGGGGTGATTTCAGTTGTAGTTTTCCCCTCAGTGGCCATTAGGATCACTGCACTCTGGTTACCCTAGTTTGTGCGCGTAATTATGTAACAGGTGTGATTGCTCTATAAAAGAGTATCAGGTGTGTTAATCACTGTTGGTGATAAGTTCCTCATTTGTAAACAAGCCTGGGTAAAGAATGGAGCTGAAGGAGAGTCACGGGCAGCCCAGGCAGAGTGCTGGAGTAGCAGCTATGGTGTCTGCAAGGAGGGCAGGCATGGATTGGTGGAGTGTCAGCTATGGTGTCTGCAAGGAGGGCTGGCATTGCTTTGTGGAGTGGCAGCTATGGTGTAGAGCTGCACTCAGAATGCAGGACTCAGTTGCAGAAAGCAGGACTCAAAATGTTGGACTCTTTGGCAGAAAAGCTGGACTCATTTGCTGGACTATGTTTCGGGACAGGTGCACGCAGGTGTGGACTCTGTTTGCTCCAAGGCTGCACTATGGTGCTGAGAAGATCCGTTGCTGGACAGTGCACCCAGATGTTGGACTCGGTGGAGGAAAAGATGCATGCAGGTGGTGGGATCTGTTGCTGGGAGCGTAAGCAACAGAGCAAAGCTAAGTGGTGTTCCCCTGTTTTGTCACTTTTCCTTATGTGTGTTTAGTGCAGTGGTGGGATTAGTTTCCGCACCGACCAATTCCCTAGTAAGGGTTTAGGTGCACGGCGAGTCAGGGTTTTGAGGTTCCTGATCAGTGCCTGGTGCGGAACCGGCCTAGGGAATGTTAGGAGTGTAGAGACACTGACTCAGGGGAGTGCAGGAGGTCTCCACGTCCCCCATTCCCTATCGCAGGGCCACCATTGTTATTGTTACCCAGGTTTTCCCTAATCCCTTGTCTTATTGTATTAGTTACCAGCCTGCGGGCCGCGTCACATTGGATAATTACACGTGCCACGTCCTGTTGTATCCGTTACCGGCCTGCTGGCCGCGTCAGTCAGGACGGGGCACGTGACAGCTGGTCATCTCTGACCAGAAACCACATGTGGCGTTACAAACTTATCTACACATAGACTTTATTCCTCATTAATTCTTATTTTTCATGGACACTCAAGGCCACAGACTGGGTCACTGCTGCCGTGACACATTCCTTTAAGACACCTGCCCGGTACCGAGTAACCCACGGCCCTAGGGGTGCTCCATTTTGTCAAGAGGAAGATGAGAGACACCAGACTCAACAATGAGCAGAAAACTGGTATCAAAGCAACCTGGGCTTCCATAACACCTCAGCAGTGCCACAGGCTGATCGCCTCCATGCAACGCTGCAATGATGCAGTAATCAGATTTTAATATTATTTTTCAAGCTGGTGTTATAAAGTATTCTAATTTACTGAGATAATGACTTTTGGATTTTCATTGGCTGTAAGCCATAATCATCAATATAAACAGAAATAAACACATGAAATAGATCACTCAGTTTGTAATGACTCTATATAATATAGGAGTTTCACTTTTTATATTGAAGAACTGAAATAAATTAACTTTTTGATGATATTCTAATTTTGTGAGAAGCACCTGTATATTTATATATTGTTCTAAGAGAAACATCCACAAAGTTTTGCACCCGCAATCCCCTGTACATACTTCTCCCTATGTTATGATTCATGAAGACAGTTCATTTTTGAGTGATGGTCACCTTAACTGAGCTATACAACAACTAGTTTTGGCCAGCCAAAGTCATCGGCATCATGCAGTTCTGCCAAGGCGTAGCACCCCTACAGCTAAAGTCCACAGGACCCCCGCTTTCACCTAGGGCATGAAGCATGTGTACTTCGCCCACGGCTCCCACCCCACGCCACGTTACAATATGGCATCCGATTGAGGACATAGACCCATGGTAATCGATGTCAGATTATGGATAATATCTGTAATGTGGCCACGTGTACAAGGGCTGATCGCTTGTTTGCTGGTCTCCGCTGGAGCAAATATAAATGGCCTCCAATTATTCAGACCTCAGGTATGTGTATTCGATCGCCTAGTGGGTGTAAGCTTATTTGATCAGCATAATTCATTTCCTTTGCATAAACTTACCTGGATTATCCGCACATTCTTCTCTCGTAATGAGACTCGGTCCCACACACGATGCGCATTATGACATTTTTCATTAACAGTATTACAAGATTATGGGATCGTCATTGTATGGAATGTACATCTATTGATACAGCGAATACTCACTTTTGTCGAAATCATGTAAAGGATTATATCAAATGTTCCTATATTACATATGGGTCGCCACTCACACCCAGGGCAGTGGGGTACTCGGTACCGGGCCGGTGTCAGGGGGAATGTGTGTCCCAGGAGCGGTGACCCGGTCTGTGGCCCTGGGCGCCCAATATCAATGGCAGTGATGTTAATGGTGTAATAGTTTATTTGGATAGTTCGTGACGCCACCCGTGGTGTTTGGCAAGTAAGATGTTGAGCCAAAGCTGCATGCAGATCCACAGGGACTGATGGTGTGGTGCAGCAAATATGGTGTAGCTCCCCACAGGTGGAGCTGTAGTCCCAGGGCAGTGTAGGTGCAATGGATGAGGAGAGGCGCAGAATGGTATAGATGCTGGTACCCTGGTGTAGCGGTGCTGGAATAACTGTAGGACAACAGAGTATGCGGTTCCAAAGCTTTACTCACTGTTTGCAGTTCACGCAACTGCCTGCCTCCGCACTGTGTTCTTCAGGTCAGGGCCCCAGTCAACCTCCAGGCAGGATAGGATTCTCCCCTCCACACTCCGCCAATATGTACCTTACTGAACGACTCCTCCAATGCGCCTTTAGGTGCGAAGCACTCCAGCACTTAGTTACCCTGGAATGCCTCTCTCTAGGTGTTCCTAGTCTCTACTTGTATGACAGACAGCTGTAGCCTGCTTCGGGGACTCCTCTCTGCGTCCCGGCTCACTATCCAGTTGCTGTTGTGTCCCAAGTCTATGATGGGAGTAAGGCGTTAGTGGCTCACTACTCCTCCGGTGTCTGTTGCCGGACATAAAGATCCAATCAACCTCGGGGACCGGGCCCCAGCCTTTGCGCTCTCTGGACTGGAAGGGTTCTCTATCTTTCTCAACCTGCTTCCCACCGTCCTTCTATTCTCCTTCGTTCCGATCTGTTCTATCTCTCTTATGGAATCTGTAGTCTCCAGTCTACGTCTCTTTCTCCTTCTCTTCCTTCCCGCGCCAGCTGGCCCAGTTCACTGGGGCAGCTGCAGCACTCCTTCCTCCATCCCTCTTCCAGGGATCCTCACTCCTGTCTGAGTGACTTCATTCTCTGGGACTCACCCCAGACTGACCTGAAATCCTACACCTTCCCTCTCTTTTATAGCTAACTCCACCCGCCTCCCCAGCACCTCTCGTGTTACGAAGCCAGGGACCACAAAAGGCATCCTATGACCTTTCCAGCATAAAGCATGGATGGGTCCCTGCTGAACTATCCTGTGTGTGGGGTGCAGGTGTTGGAATGTGAAAGGGAGTTCCCACCCTACCTGGATGGTGGGGTACCACACCTTAGGAGAAGGTGCAGTACCTCTGTGGTGACTGAAGCCTCAGGGGTGCCACATACCCCCCCGTTAAACACAGAACGTCCGCAGGCTGCAAGACAACAAAAGTACAATACAGAAACACACAAAAATGTTAAATGCTGTTTAACAATACTTATCTAATCTTCCTATTGTAGGAGGCACATTTCTTAAACGTTACAAACAAGCTAACTTCCTATCTTAGTATCCAAAATTTTCTTTAAGTGCAATCCCTAGTTCAAAGTGCAATTATTCTTTCTCTCTCTTTCTACTGGACGCAAGACACAGACCATCTGTACTTGGCCTGTCACCTGTCACTTTCAATTCTTCATTCATTATTCAATTCTCACTTTCTATCTTAAAACTTTTCTAATTTTCTGTATCAAACATGCTATAAAAGACATTTACTTTTCATAAGACACAACATTATCAAATACGTCATCATAAAACATTCAAAGATTCTTGCAAAGTGCTGAACACTGCTCCCAGCCGGGATTTCATGCAGTGTCCCTTGAGGTAGACATCATTCTTCGAAAAGTGTCCATTCAAAAACATCATCTTCTCAAAGTGTCTTTGGGTAACCATTATCTTCACAAAAGGGTCCTATGTGTAAAACCAAGAAAGGGCACCTAAAGAGGTGCAACTATTTACAATTAAAGTTTTTGGATCACTCCAAGTTCATGATTGCTAGTTCAAATTGTGAAAACGCTGCCATTGCAAAAACTAGGCAACAAAAGTGCTACCAGAAAAAACAAAACATGATAGCAAAAACAACAAAGCACAACTGGTGCAAACAAACCCTCCTGGGTAACGAGAGTTACTTTGGGTTACTAGTGCTGTTCCCCTCCAGGGACTGGTATCCCGGTCCCAGACCAGATCTAGCACGACCTGGCCAGCCGCTGCAACTGTGGTACACCCCAGGGCCTTCCCAGGTGGAGGAACATCCGACATACCTGGGGCCTCCTGGCGGTGCAGCCTCTGCTCCAGTGCAGGTGGTGATGGAGCGGACGTGGCTCCGGATCCGCAGGGGTCTCTGCGGGGACGTGCGCAGCCGCGTCAGGTCCAGGCGGGAGCTCCGCTTCCACTCCCGGGTCCTCCGGTAACTCCTTCGGGCAGGCGGCACCCAGCCGCACAATCAGGGTAGACGTGTAGATCAGCGCTGCCCGGGGACAGTCCAGTGTGGTAGTGGCAGGTACCGATGAAGGGGGTACCGCTGGTGTAGGCCCCACCGGGGCACGCTGCCATCTCAGCTTCTCCAAGGCTTCCTTCCTCAGCTGCAGACTGGCTGTCAATTCAGCTATTTCAGCTTCTAGTTGCTGGCGGTTCATTCCGGAGTTCGGGTTGGAGCCGTCAGCCATGGCGCCAGGGAGATTCATTTCCCCGCGCTCCGCAGGCCTCCTTCCCTCACTCTCCAAAATGGCGTTCTCGTGTTCTTCCTGCCTTGGCCCCTTTCCCGCCATTGGCTTCTTCTGCCCCTCCTTCCGGGGGCAGCGTCTTCTTCCAGCACCTCCATACCAAGCCAGGATGCGTACCCCTAGGGGGGTGGGCCATGTACCTGTCACATAGTAATTCAGGCAGGGAAGGCCCAATACTCTTCGTGGTCTTTTCTTAGGGCCTCCCATCTCTTCAAGCCCTTCTTCTCCGCGCCAGCGGCCATCTTTGAGATTCATGTCACAGTCTATTAAATTTGGTCTTTTGCACATTTTCAAAAGTTGTAAATCCAAGGCACACAGAACCCGATGGCATCGAGTCTCGTCATCCTGTTCGTGATGCCAAAATTGGGTCGCTCCTCACACCCAGGGCAGTGGAATACTCAGTACCAGGCCAGTGTCAGGGGGAATGTGTGTCACAGCAGCGGTGACCCGGTCCGTGGCCCTGGGCGCCCAATATCAATGGCGGTGATGTTAATGGTGTAATAGTTTATTTGGATAGTTTGTGACGCCACCCGTGGTGTTTGGCAAGTAAGATGTTGAGCCAAAGCTGCATGCAGATCGGCTGGGACTGATGGTGTGGTGCAGCAAAGATGGTATAGCTCCCCAAAGGTGGAGCTGTAGTCCCAGGGCAGTGTAGGTGCAATGGATGAGGAGAGGCGCAGAATGGTATAGATGCTGGTACCCTGGTGTAGCGGTGCTGGAATAACTGTAGGACAACAGAGTATGCGGTCCCAAAGCTTTACTCACTGTTTGCAGTTCACGCAACTGCCTGCCTCCGTACCGTGTTCTCCAGGTCAGGGCTCCAGGCAGGATAGGATTCTCCCTTCCACACTCCGCCAACATGTACCTTACTGAACGACTCCTCCAATGCACCTTTTAGGTGCGAAGCACTCCAGCACTTAGTTACCCTGGAATGCCTCTCTCTAGGTGTTCCTAGTCTCTACTTGTATGACAGACAGCTGTAGCCTGCTTTGGGGACTCCACTCTGTGTCCCGGCTCACTATCCAGTTGCTGTTGTGTCCCAAGTCTATGTTGGGAGCAAGGCGTTAGCGGCTCACTACTCCTCCGGTGTCTGTTGCCGGACATAAAGATCCAATCAACCTCGAGGACCGGGCCCCGGCCTTTGCACTCTGGACTGGAAGGGTTCTCTATCTTTCTCAACCTGCTTCCCACCGTCCTTCTATTCTCCTTCGTTCCGATCTGTTCTATCTCTCTTATGGAATCTGTAGTCTCCAGTCTACGTCTCTTTCTCCTTCTCTTCCTTCCCATGCCAGCTGGCCCAGTTCACTAGTTTATTTGCCAGGAATCTGACCATCCTCCGTGCACATGTGGTCTTGTATTTACAACCTACGATTTAGATTTGTGATAGTCTGTTACAACCCTACCCATCATGGCGACTGGTTTTGTGACTCTAAACCCTTTTAAAGGGATTGACCCACAAATTACATATTTCACCTGTCCACAAGATGGGTATGATTGCATGCATAACATCACTTCCTTTAAAAGGAATCTGTCAACAGGTTTTAGCTATGTAATCTGAGGATGTCATGAGGTAGGAGCTGAGACACTGATTTCAGAGAGGTGTCACTTATTAGGGTGTGCGCTGTTGTTTCAGTACAATGAGTATCTTATCAGCAAGAGATTAACGCTACAGGACTACAGCTCCTGTGCATCCTTGTCCAACTCCATTTCCACCATTGGTTAGCAGCTCACTGTGTAGACAATGTACAAAGAAAGCTGTGGTGTGAGTGAGGTTAGCTTTCTGAGCTCTGCTACACGCTTCTTCTAAAAACTCTGATTTTGTCATCATGACTGCTGCACCCATTAAACTAAATGATACATTGCTGGAATCAGGGTCTATTTTCCTACATCATGCTGCTCTCAGATAAGGTAACACAGTTTCCTTTTAAGTAGGGGATGTGTGTGCCCTTTGCTCCTGTTCGGTGGGGGATCGCATGGTAGGACCTCTGGCGATCATACATGTTTTTAGGTGGATCAACCCCTTTAAAAGCGAAAGATCTTATGCACTGTAATGAGCTAAGTATTTGTATTACATGCTCATGATCAGGACAAGTTTTCAGTATCTGAATATAAAAACAAATATTACCTTTCCTACCTTTTGTCAAGCGCTTTGATTGTGGTCTGTGGAGAGAAGCACGGAATATTCACGTCTCCATTTTTATGATCCATAAACTTATTTTGGATTTAATTAGTAAGTACTCTGCTGCTTGCTAATGGCTCTGTGCAATGGGTTATGGAGGGGACGTCCAAGGAGGAGACCGAATAGGCAACATGTATGGAGAGGGGTCGTCTCGGTACAATCCTACCTACTTTGCAAAACAGATCTTCGATGTGATTCTAGTATTTTATCATTTGTTTAGGATATGGACAGCTTCAGCAGCATTTATTTTTTTACTTAAAGTGCAACCTCCGTTTTAATCTTTATTTCATAAATCAATAGTACACATGAAAATAAGGAACGTTGTAATATATCTTATCAGAGAAATCTGCTTCTTTCTCTGCCAGGACTGATGGTTATTCGTTCTCAAAATTCTCAATTGTTACATTACTGAGATAGGAAATGTCAGTTAGTGCTGATAGGAGTCTATGGAGAGCGGAGGAGGGGGGTAGAGGAGGGATAAGCTCCGCCTCTAACTCCTCCCTTCCCCCTCACCCTCCCCTCCACGTACAATAGAATCTCATCAATAGCAACTGTCCTATCTCAGTAATGTAAAATTCTGTCATCAATTCAACTGAGAATTTTCAGAATGAAAGATCAGTCCAGGAGGAGAAAGAAGCAGATTTTCTGATAAGACATATTACAAAGTTTCATATTTTTAGGTGTACAACTGATTTATGACATCAAAATTAAAATTACGCTTGTACTTTACATGTATGTATTTTGGGCTGAAAATAGTTTTGGGAATTGTGTTTTATTGAAAATTTTGCACCTTTTGGCCTTTAGTCTGTTTGTTTCTCTGCACATTGCTGACTGCAGTATGAGTTAACTGGGAAACCATCAGTGAGCATGTTCCGCAGGAGTTTTGAACGCTTTATTCTGTCCTTTTTTGAGATCCTCCTAGCTGATTTATCACCACATCAAAGTTAAGATTCACTTTCTTATTGTCTAATGTTATAAATCAGCACTGAGGAGCTCAGAAAAGACAGTCAGGACTCATTCAGCTGTCAGGTTTTTTTTTTAAATGCGAGTTCTGGCCATATTTTTCATAGCTCATATACCTGTTATAGTCTATGGGTCGGTACACATGTCCGTGTGTTTTTGTGGACTGAATCGTCCACACCCAAACATGGAGAAACGTCCTATTTTGATCCTAGTCACTGGTCAAACTTTTCAGTGCAAGTGTATTGGTTCGTGAAACAAATCAGATTCCATCAGTGCGGTTTCAAAAACTTTTTCTATTTAATAAAAAACAGGAATGAAACTCTGATGATAAAAGCGGACCAAACACTGATAAAAATCTGATCTCATTTTTAATTAAACCCAATTGTAAAAATAATTTTTAAGCAAAAATACATAAAAGTAAGTAAAAAGAAAAACTGTCCCCGCAGTCCTCCAAACCAATTAACCGCACTCTCTCATTAGATCTAGCCTCAGGTCTTGCTTATACCTCCTACTGACAACATTAAATCTCAAAATTGAAAAGCCAGATGAAACATGACTGTTTATTTACCACTAAGCCCATATTGACATAGAACATAGATGAGTGTCCCGGGAATGTCTTCAGCGAGCGCTCGGAGTGACCTCATTTACTGCCAGGCTATCATTGTGTGATAGTAAAAAAGAAACACAGTTCCAGTGCCAAGAGGGTAACATCCCGTGACACAGAAGCGGTCATGAGGACTGTTCCTACAGCAAACTCGGTAAACAAACCAATATAGTACATGCATTTCTGGCCCCGCAGCTGTGATAGACGTTAAAGCGCCAGGCATTTGCAGAAAGTCTGGATGAGTATTTGAAATGTATAAATATCTACTGTGGTGCCAGTGAGTAATGGATTCACGGAAAATACTGGCAGCAGAGGTTAATGTAGCAAAACAGTAGACCAGGCGTGTGCTCAAATATACTCACATTATGTTATACTGTATTTGTGTTTAATAAGGGGGTTGTCCACAGCTTTCTTAATACCGACTGATAAGAGAGGCAACTACCTGCCTGTTGTTCCTGGCACCGGCTACGTACCACTCCTGCCGGCGATTCTGCTGCTTCACGTCTGCAGAGCAGCTCTTCCTCTTCCAGTCTGCTCTATTGATTGGGTTGTGACTACTGATGTCATGCTGATAGATAACTGGCTTCCCGCAGTTAGACAGCGGAAAGCCGGCTGTCAGGTTATGTGCACATGTGCCGAATTCCCGCTGAAATTTCCGCGGCAATTCCACAACTCCTTGCACCGGGAAACGCGCAAGAAATGCGCATGCGCAATTCCCGCGAAAAATAGCGTTTTGTAAGCGTAATTAGCTTGCAGAATACTAGCGTTTTCCAAGCGATCTGTAGCATTGCTTGGAAAACTGATTGACAGGCTGGTCACACATGTCAAACACAGTGTTTGACAAGTGTGACCAACTTTTTACTATTGAGGCCGCCTATGCAGCATCAGTAGTGAAAAGATCTAATGTTAAAAATAATAAAAAAAATAAAAAATCGTGATATTCTCACCTTCCGGCGGCCCCCGCAGCCTTCCCGAACCTCGTGATGCTCCTGGCAAGTCCCGTTCATAGTGATGCCTTGCAATAATGACCCCAGATGACGTAGCATCATGCGAGACCGCTACGTCATCACAGGTCATTGTCCCAAGGCATCGCTGGGAACGGGACTTGGCAGGAGCGTCGCTGAGGCCTGGGAACGCTGCAGGGGCCGCCGGAAGGTGAGATTATCACGATTTTTTATTTTAATTCTCTTTTTTACAGGGACATGGTCTCCTCTCCTCCAGACCCTGGGTACCATCTGCACATTTTCCGCTTACTTTGCGCATGGTGGGCATTCCTATGTGTGCGGAATTCCCGCGATTCCGCAAAAATAATGAGCATGCTGCGTATTTTTCCGCTATGCGATTCTGCTGTGGAAAAATACATATCATTAGAACAGCATGTGCGGAATGCCATTGAATACAATGGGTTGCTTATTTTATGCATTTTCTTGGTGAAAAAATGTGGCAAAAACGCATAAAATCCGCGGGAATTCCGCACGTGTGCACATAGCCTTAATCAGCATGACGTCTACAGTCACACCTTGACAACAGAGCAGACCTGCAGAGAAGCCTCTGAATCGCCAGCAGGAGTGGTCCGTGAAAAACAGGCAGGTAGGTAGCAACTACCTGCCTGTTGGTTCTAGAACCCATAGTGAAAAAATGAAATAGCCCTGGATAATCCCTTTACATGCCATGTAATGCTTTATCAATCTGTTTCCTTCATCATACAATTTCATCCTGACCAATGGTCTGAAACATTTCTGCTGCTCTTACAGATCTCCCAGCAATATCGGTCCTCTTTCTCATACCCTTCAATGGCCAACAGGCAGCCGCGACTGAGTTGTATGTTACCTATTAGATCTTAGGTATTAAAATATTAATCTTTTAATTACTGTATACCATCAGGTAATCCGTCACCAGTCTAAACCACAGTACTAGGGTTATTACCATAAAAGTAAGTCTATCAGCATAAAATGACTGTTCAAACCAAGCCCAAACGCTCAGTGCACCCTTGGTATGGCCAAACAGTTGAATGTACAATGCCACCTATATGTCATCCATCTATCACCTTCCTCCTCTGGGTCCTGTAATGCCAGAACTGTGAACCAATGAAGAGAGGGATGGAGATAGATGGAAATCACTCAACTCTTTGGCCACACCAAGGGTACACTGAGCACCTGTGTATGATTTGAATAGTCATTTTTTGCTGACAAACTTACCTTAAACTCCCATAAACACTAGACCCCCAAGATTGTTAGAACCATTACTTGACCACTAAGGATATATTAATTGACTTTTTTAACTACCATAGTTATTTCCATGAAATTCTTAATCATCCTCGACCACTAGTTGTACTACGAGTAACCTCTTTACCACTCCAGGCCACTTGGAATAAAATATATTAACCTTTTGACCACTAAAAACATGAATTCTACCCCCTAAACAATGTTAGGCAACAGTGAATGATTTATTTTAACTGCTACATCAACATGAAGCACATGGAATAAAATGCCATGTTCCATTAACCCAAAAGGGTTGTCCCACCATTAAAGGGGAGCTTTCACCAGGTCAGAAGTGATCAGTTTGTCCTCTTATTTTATTCCCGCTGTTCCCCTGAGTATTTCATTTTTTCTTTTTTAATAAATCCACAATATGGCTTCAGAGATATATGCCTTTTTATTTATTGCTATTTTTTATGGTCTTTAAAAAGGGGTGTGGCTCATCAGATCCTCTAGGGCGTGTCGGGCTGCTATTCATTATTACCCTGTTGACCACACCCCCTTAGTAAAGACCATAAAAATTAGCACAAAATAAAAGGGCACCTATCTTTGGACCCATATGGCAGATTTATAAAAAGTAAGGAGCAGCGAGAATAAAATAAGAGCAAAAGATGGACACTTTTGACCTGGGGATAGCTCCTCCATAAAGTGGTTTTCTGCTACTAGAACAACCTCTTCTCAATCTGTATGTTTGCCTCCGTTAAAATAAAAACAGCTATGCTCACCGGCCGCCGATGCCATTCCAGCGATTTAGGCACTCACATTCTCAGGACTCACATAAGGTTGTTAAGTCACGCGAGGCCTGCATCCAATCAGTGTTGGCTTCACTGGTAAATCGAACATCAACAGGAAGTCTGAGAGCAGCCCTTGCCCCGACTTCCTGTTGATGTTCAATTCGTCCAAAGATGGGGACAGCGAAGCTGACACTGATTGGGTGCAGGGCTCGCGTAACATAACAACCTCATGTGAGCACTGGGAGAGTGAGTGCCAACACCGCTGGAATGGCGCCGGCATGGGAGGTGAGTATTTTTATTTATCAGAGGCAGATTGAGAAGGGGTTGTCCTAGTAGTGGACAACGCCTTTAAATATCGTGTTCATTTTATAGGTTATAAAAAGTGAACAATGTTTGCTTATGAAGATATGATATGTTATGACAGTAGTTAGGTGCTACCTTGTATTCCAAGTATATTTCGTGCTCACAGCTGGTTCCCTGTATAGAGATCATCTGTTCATTGCAGAGCTGTTAGCAGAAATAGTTTGTCACAGAAGGAGCAGGACTAGTAGGATAGCTGAGAAGACTCTTTTTGCAAGGAAAGTAAGAAGGGACTATATTTTAAGCTGCCAGATGAAGAAGGAGACTGATTTTTCACAGAAATCTTTAATTGCATTCCAACGCTTGTATTTAAAAACTTTTATTACTCAATAATGGCCATCTCTGTGGCTAACATTCAGCGGCATGCATCAATGCAAGTAATTTGTCAATATAATACTAAGTTCATGTGTACTTTCTGTGTTAAAGGCATCAAACACTAATGTTCAAGTGAATTTGCGGCAAAATAAAAAATCCTGGCTGACTCTTGGATTTCTGCCACAGATTTGCAGTTTGAACTGCAAGGGTTCCACATACAAATTGGCACCATTCGATGCTGCAACCACAGTTTCTACAAGAAAATTGCTGTCACTTATTTTTTTTTCTCTTTTCAAGTTTGCTTTGAAAAATTCAGCAGACGAATGAATGGAAATATTTTAAAAGTAGTTTATGGACAGATTGCATGTGGATTTCAGCACTGAATGTGGGCCAAAATCTGCATGAAGATTTTTACACATCTGTGCTGGATATCCAATGCTCCACACCCTTCTTCTTGGTCTGCTGCCATCTGTTGTGCTCCACGTTGGGTTTTGCAAGTTGCCCAGCATGGATCAATGACATTATCTCCCTAGGCTTATTTAATTCCCATTGACACACACCCGTGTCTTGTAATTTTGACTCTTGTTCCTTGTTTGATATGCTCTATTATCTGTACTACTGTGTTCCAACACGCATCCATTCCTGCTGAGTTCCTCTCCATTTGTCCTTCTGCTCCCAAGTTTCCAGTTAGCCTTAGTCCCCACAATCCCACATGTTCTCTGTGTCATTCTCTTGGCTTCCATCCCTTGAGCCTGTGTTTGGTTGATGGCTTCTCTGTCCGCCAGTCCACTGCAGACATGCCTTTTCCCTGAGTGTTTAGGTTCTATTATTCTGGTCGCAGTACGTTAAGCATAACATCGGTGTTTTTATTTGTCTGCCCTATCACCATTCAGGTGCAGCTTTATATACTTCCCCCCTACTGGCATTTCCTGCTGGTGATGGTTTAATTTGGATGTGCATACATTATATTGTAGTTTAAAGCCAGTCATAGAGATGAGCGACTTTGTGTCATGTCGGACGCTGTTCACACCACAGCGTCCGGCAGGCAGCGGTAGTTCCATCTCCGTCCACTATAGCCTCAGTGGCGCCGGCTTGATTTTACTCAGGTTATCTGGGGTTAATCTAGCTGGAAATCAGGTGGGATGTTTGGTCACGCCCACGGTCTTTAAATAGTCTTGCTGGCCTGTGGGCGTCGCCGATTATAGCTTGTGTTTTGTGCCAAGTGGTTCCGGTCTGGAGTGGAGGTGTTGGAGAGAGAAATTCATAGCTGGTGTCGTATGATCCGTTGTTACCTTTTCGTCTTCCTATATTTGTGCTTTGTTTTGCCCTGTTCACATTATAGTATTGTCCTGTGTGGTTGCGGCGCGGTGTGGTTTGAGTTCTCCCTGTCTGTCATTACTGTGTGGGTTTTGGTGGTTTGACAACTCACTGGGTGGAGGGTGGAGGGTTCAGCTTAGGGCTGAGCAGGAGATAAGGAGAGGCTGGAGGCTCAGGCATTTGCACCTTTAGCAAAAACCCTGGGTTGAGGGTCAGACAGGGTTTTCCCTAGTTTGAGGGACTCCGCAGGGGCCCGGGTTTTGTCAGCCTCCTTCGACCTAAGCCTCGCATAACATTATAATCGGCCCAACATTTTTCCATGGATTCCATGACTTCCATAAACCGCCAGTTGGCGGCGCTGTTCGTACAGGTCACCGAGTTGAAGGGGGCAGTTCAGCAGCAGGGCCTGGTTGTAGCTAATGTACAAGCGGCTTCTGCTGGTGCAGGTGCAGAGCCTAAGATTCCGTTGCCTGAACGATTTTCTGGGGAACGCAGCAAATTTGTCATCTTTCGGGAGGCCTGCAAGTTATACTTTCGCATGCGCCCGGTCTCCTCAGGTAATGAGGCTCAGTGGGTGGGTCTGGTATTATCATTACTGAGTGGGGACCCCCAAGCATGGGCGTTTTCCTTACCAGCCGACTCTGCTACATTTCATTCGGTTGAGAATGTTTTTTCAGCACTCGGGCTCATTTATGATGACCCCGACAGATTGGCTTTAGCAGAATCTAAGATCCACGCCCTCTGTCAGGGGGAACGTATGGCGGAAGACTATTGTTCAGAATTTCGCCGTTGGGCAGTAGACACACAGTGGAACGACCCAGCGCTGCGGAGTCAGTTTATTCATGGGGTCTCAGAAAGAGTTAAACAGGCCCTCCTGATGTATGAGACTCCTGCATCGTTAGAATCTGCCATGAGTTTGGTTATCCGTATTGATCGCCGTTTGCGTCAAGGGGCGCAGGAGACGCTGCCTCTGGGGGAAAGCAGGGGTGCCAGTGTGGTTGCTGCAGATGAGCCCACGGAACCTATGCAAATCGCTGGGGTATCACATGTGCAGCGTCGTGTTCCTGGGTTCAGGAAGCTTGGAGCATGTTTTTACTGTGGTAAAAGAGATCATTATGTAAATGCTTGTCCGGTGCTACCAAAGAAAGTCGCACCGGCGGAAAACTGGTAAGCTCAGAGGGTATGGAGGAGGCCCAACTGAGCGTATGCATATCCTCCATGATGGTATCTCAATGTATGCTCCCTGCCAGGGTTATTATTGCGGGCAGAGAGCTACCAATATCAGTGTTTGTGGATAGCGGTTCCACCACCAATCTCATGGATGAGGAGTTTGCACGCATGGCAGGTTTCAAGATCGAAAAACTCCCTCATCCTATTCGGGTGGTTACCATTAATGCCGCTCCCCTCCCACAGGGGGAGATTACTGAGTTTGTAGCTGAGGTTAAACTCCACATTGGGGTCCTACATTCTGAGTGGGTTACATGTAAGGTACTCAATAATCTCCCAGCACAAATAGTCCTGGGTTTCCCATGGTTGTCTAAGCACAACCCGGTGATTGACTGGAGAACCCAGGACATAGTCCAGTGGAGCAGTTTCTGCCAGGAAAATTGCTTGGCCACATGTGTGTCCGCCGTGAAGTCCAGCCTTCCGGAGGCATTGCTGCATTTTGCGAACGTATTCTCTGAGAGGGGTTGCTCAGAACTACCTCCACATCGAGCCTATGACTGTCAAATTAGGTTAAAACCCAGGGCTAAATTGCCAAAGGCGAGGATGTTTAGTATTTCTGGTCCGGAGAGACAAGCTCTTAAGGACTACATTGCGGAGAGTTTAAGTAAAGGGCACATCCGGCCTTCATCCTCACCTGTAGCAGCGGGGTTTTTCTTTATTAAGAAGAAAGATGGGGGGTTACGCCCGTGTCTGGATTTCCGGGAGTTAAACCAGATTACGGTCCGTGATCCCTACCCGATGCCTCTGATCCCTGATTTGTTCAACCAGGTGGCTGGTGCGAAGTGGTTTTCCAAACTTGACCTCAGTGGGGCATATAACCTCATAAGGGTCCGTCAGGGGGATGAGTGGAAGACGGCATTTAATACCCGAGGGTCATTTTGAAAGCCTAGTTATGCCATTTGGGTTGACAACCGCGCCTGCTGTGTTCCAACATTTCATAAATGATGTATTTGCTCATGTGCTGGGGAAATTTGTGATTGTGTACCTGGATGATATCCTTATTTATTCGAGCGACCAGGACACTCATTTAGAGCATGTCGGGCAGGTGTTACAGCTGCTCCGTGAGAATAAGCTCTATGCTAAGCTTGAAAAATGCGTGTTTTTTGTTCAAGAGTTGCCTTTTTTGGGATATATTGTGTCTGCCGCAGGGTTTAAAATGGATGCCGCAAAGGTGCAAGCGGTGCTGCGATGGGAACGGCCTGGTAATCTAAAGGCGCTCCAGCGGTTCCTTGGGTTTGCCAACTATTATAGGAAGTTTATTAAGAATTTCTCTACTATAGCCAAACCGCTCACGGACATGACGAAAAAAGGTACCAATCTCGCTATCTGGTCTGAGGATGCGGTGCGTGCATTTGAGCTTCTGAAGAACCGTTTTGCTTCAGCCCCCATTCTGGTGCAACCGGACGTATCTAAACCTTTTACGGTGGAGGTTGATGCGTCTGAGGTGGGAGTGGGGGCAGTACTGTCACAGGGCTCGTCCTTGAGCAATTTGCGTCCATGCGCCTACTTCTCCAAGAAGCTGTCGCCGGCCGAACGGAATTACGACATCGGCAACAGGGAGTTGTTGGCCATCAAATTGGCTTTTGAGGAATGGCGACACTTCTTGGAGGGGGCGGCCCACCAGGTCACAGTCATCACCGACCATAAAAACCTGCTCTATCTGGAGTCGGCCAAGCGTCTGTCTCCCAGGCAGGCTCGCTGGGCATTGTTTTTTACACGTTTTAACTTTCTGGTGACTTACCGTCCTGGGGCGAAAAACACCAAGGCGGATGCCCTGTCCAGGTGTTTTCCGGGGGGAGAACCTCGGGAAGAGCCGGTACCCATCCTCCAGGAAGGTGTAGTGGTTTTCGGCTCTCACGACTGAGGTAGAGGCGGAGATTGCCGAGGCCCAGGAGGAGGTACCACCAGGACTTCCCGCTAATAAGTCGTTCGTACCCCTTCATCTTCGTCTTAAAGTGTTGGGAGAACACCACGACTCGGTCCTGGCCGGTCATCCAGGGGTTAGGGGCACCTTGGAACTGGTATCGCGCCGCTTCTGGTGGCCAAAAATCCGGCAGGATGTGGTTTCCTACGTGACAGCTTGCATCACGTGCGCCAGGGCCAAGTCACCCAGAACCCGTCCTGCTGGCACTCTACAGCCTCTGGGGATACCTAGTAGGCCATGGACAGAAATCTCCATGGACTTTATCACAGACTTGCCTGCCTCGGCGGGGAACACGGTCATCCTGGTGGTGGTTGATCGATTTTCGAAGATGGCGCATTTTGTGTCATTGCCTTCCTTGCCCAACGTGAAGACGTTGGCTCAGGTCTTTGTGCAGGAGGTGGTCAGACTGCACGGAGTTCCGTCGGACATAGTGTCTGATAGGGGTACCCAGTTTGTGGTGAAGTTTTGGAAAGCTTTTTGCTCACGATTGGGGATCAAGTCGTCGGCGTTTCATCCGCAGTCAAATGGTCAAACTGAGCGCATGAACCAAAATCTGGAGCAGTATTTGCGATGTTTTGTGTCTGACAACCAAGAGGAGTGGTCGACGTTCCTTCCCTTGGCCGAGTTCGCATTAAATAATCACCGCCAAGAATCATCGGGAGAGTCTCCGTTCTTTTGTGTTTATGGGCACCATCCTCAATTTTGTACCTTGCATCAGGGGGGCTCTGGGGGCGTCCCAGAGGAGGACCGGTTAGGAGTTCAACTATCATCGGTCTGGAGGAGTGTGAAACAGCGATTGCTGAGCATGAGTGCAAGATACAAACGTGTGGCTGACTCTAGACGCGTGCCAGGTACGGACCTGTGTGTGGGTGATTGGGTGTGGTTAGCTACTAAAAACATAAAACTCAAAATTCCATCATTGAAATTGGGTCCAAGGTTTATTGGCCCTTTTAAGATTGCTGCCATTATAAACCCGGTTGCTTTTCGGTTGGAGCTTCCTGCGGTATACAAGATACATAACGTGTTTCACAGGTCTTTATTGAAAAAGGTGGTAGGCTCTGTGGACACGACGCCGATGCCAGCTCCAGTCATGGTGGATGGCGATTTAGAGTTTGAAGTCTCCAAAGTGGTGGACTCTCGAGTACTGCGCCGTACTCTTCAGTATTTGGTGCACTGGCGGGGGTATGGTCCGGAGGAGAGGTCTCGGGTTCCAGCCTCAGACATACATGCGGATCGGCTGGTCAGTTCCTTTCACCGCCGTCATCTGAACAAGCCGGGTCCTATGAGTCTTGAGGGCCCTGGGGTCCCTCGTAGAAGACGGGGTACTGTCATGTCGGACGCTGTTCACACCACAGCGTCCGGCAGGCAGCGGTAGTTCCATCTCCGTCCACTATAGCCTCAGTGGCGCCGGCTTGATTTTACTCAGGTTATCTGGGGTTAATCTAGCTGGAAATCAGGTGGGATGTTTGGTCACGCCCACGGTCTTTAAATAGTCTTGCTGGCCTGTGGGCGTCGCCGATTATAGCTTGTGTTTTGTGCCAAGTGGTTCCGGTCTGGAGTGGAGGTGTTGGAGAGAGAAATTCATAGCTGGTGTCGTATGATCCGTTGTTACCTTTTCGTCTTCCTATATTTGTGCTTTGTTTTGCCCTGTTCACATTATAGTATTGTCCTGTGTGGTTGCGGCGTGGTGTGGTTTGAGTTCTCCCTGTCTGTCATTACTGTGTGGGTTTTGGTGGTTTGACAACTCACTGGGTGGAGGGTGGAGGGTTCAGCTTAGGGCTGAGCAGGAGATAAGGAGAGGCTGGAGGCTCAGGCATTTGCACCTTTAGCAAAAACCCTGGGTTGAGGGTCAGACAGGGTTTTCCCTAGTTTGAGGGACTCCGCAGGGGCCCGGGTTTTGTCAGCCTCCTTCGACCTAAGCCTCGCATAACATTTTGCCTTTTTTAGGGTCGAGTCGGGTTTCATGAAACCTGACTTTCTGAAAAGTCGGGTTGAACGAAATCAGCCGACTATAGGGAAAAGACGGAGGCCGATTGAAACACAAAACCCATTGCAAGTCAATGGGGAAGCAAAGTCGGCAGGGAGTGGAGGACAGTAAACACACCTACAGTGCCCATTTCAATGCCAAAAATATCAATTCTTATTACTGAAGCTTGTCAACCTTAATTTACTTCACAATAATAGTTACGCATTGAAAACAGGGGGTTATTTGGCTAATGTTGTGGGGGGGGTAGGGCTGGCTCCATGTTTTCGTGTGCCCTGGGCCAAAGAGAGTCAGTGCGCCCCTTTAACACTTACCACAACTCATGATGCTCCGAAATAGCACAGAAATATAGGTATAGTACAATGACAAATACTTCACTGCTTACATGGCATGACTGATCTATTTTAAATTGTACAATAGCTCAAAAAAAGGACAGTATATTACTCCATACAGTATTATGGCCACCACATTGTATGCCATACAGAATAATGAGCCCCATATATTTCTCCATACAGAATAATTGGCCACATATAATTTTCCATACAGTATGAGCTCCACATAATTCTACAGTATATGATGGTCCCCATGGACGATGCTCCAGTGTGTTATGGGCCCAAATAATGCTCCACATATAATGGGCTCCATTTCTAATGCTCCAGTGTATAATGGGCCCCGTAAATGCTGCTCCAGTGTCTGATGTCCCCAATCTGGAATGCTCCAGAATATGATGGGCCTCATGGATGATGCTCCAGTGTATGATGGGCCCTAATAATGCTCCATATATAATGGGCTCCATTTGTAATGCTCCAGTGTATAAAGGGCCCCCGTAAATGCTGCTCCAGTGTTTGATGTCCCCCATTTGGAATGATCCAGTATATGATGGGCCTCATGGATGATGCTCCAGTGTCTTATGGGCCCTAATAATGCTCCATATATAATGGGCCCCATTTCTAATGCTCCAGTGTATCATGTGCCCCATAGATGCTGCTCCAGTGTCTGATCTGCCTCATTTGGAATGCTCCAGTATATGATGGGCCTCATGGATGATGCTCCAGTGTATGATGGGCCTCATGGATGATGCACCAGTGTCTTATGGGCCCTAATAATGCTCCATATATAATGGGCCCCATTTCTAATGCTCCAGTGTCTGATCTGCCCCATTTGGAATGCTCCAGCATATGATGGGCATCATGGATGATGCTCCAGTATATGATGGGCCCTAATAATGCTCCATATACAGTACAATGGGCTCCATTTCTAATTCCCCAGTGCATAATGAGCCCCATAAATGCTGCTCCAGTGTATGATGTCCCCCATTTGGAATGCTCCAGTATATGATGGGCCTCATGGATGATGCTCCAGTGTCTTATGGGCCCTAATAATGCTCCATATATAATGGGCCCCATTTTAATGCTCCAGTGTATCATGTGCTCCATAGATGCTGCTCCAGTGTCTGATTTGCCCCATTTGGAATGCTCCAGTATATGATGGGCCTCTTGGATGATGCTCCAGTGTCTTATGGGCCCTAATAATGCTTCATATATAATGGGCCCCATTTCTAATGCTTCAGTGTATCATGTGTCCCATAGATGCTGCTCCAGTGTCTGATCTGCCCCATTTGGAATGCTCCAGTATATGATGGGCATCATGGATGATGCTCCAGTGTCTGATGGGCCCTAATAATGCTCCATATATAATGGGCCCCATTTATAATGCTTCATTGTATCATGTGCCCCGTAGATGCTGATCCAGTGTCTAATCTGCCCCATTTAGAATGCTCCAGTATATGATGGGCCTCATGGATGATGCTGCAGTGTCAGATGTCCCCAATTTTGAATGCTCCAGTATATGATGGGCCCCATTTTTAATTAGCCCAGGTATGGTAAGTGAAAAGAGCTCCATGGAGTAATCTGAAGTGTGTGCTGCCACATCCTTCACTTTTGGTGTGGGTGAAGGACACAAGGAAAGTGGTTACTCCTGACCAGAAGCCTACTCTTACGACTCAGTGCATGCATTTTTTTAAACTTCAGAAGAGGAGGTGATAGAGCTGGAGGCTGTTTCAGCTATGTAAGCCAAAAACAGTTCCTGATGCTCTGGCTTTAAAAGCAGTCTACCTACTCCCAGAAAACAGAGCTTTACAGGCCTTCCAGAGCTATGACACAGGCTCAACACCTCCTGCTTTAGCTGCTATTGTGTTTTTGGCACTACCAGCAGATGCACCACCACCACCATCAGTACCAGGTGGCCCCCCACGCCCACGCCCGCTTCCACCATACTTCCACATATTTTAGAAAATTTCCCCCAAATACCAGCAGATATATGGTACTGTATCAGAAGCGTACAGCTCTATACAGTCTAGGGATAACAGTAAATCTCCGTATATATTTCATGAGTCATACACAGACACTCTCAGGCTCAGTATGGATTACCCAATAAAATAAAAAGGAGAAAAAGGGTACAGTATCACCAGATACAGGTATATATAGTATAGTGTAAACATTCTGAATCTCCGTATACATTTTAGGAGGCAGACACAAACGCTCTCAAGCCCAGTATGGATTACACAAGAATATGAAAAGCTGTAAATGGGTAATGTAACACAAGCTGTGCAAAAACGTGGACTGGATACACCTGGTGTGTGCTGATACAGTACCTTTGTTCAAAATTTTGTATTACGGTATCATCCATAGTGAGTGAGCGTGTGTGGTTTACGCCTTCTATATATACGGTGAATCGGAGATACCAATTTTTACCCTATACTCGATACAGCTTGTATCTTGTCATACAGTACCTTTGTTCGACGTTTAGTATTACGGTCAAATCCATAATGAGTAAGAGTCTGAGACTGACTAGGGGACTATGTATACAGAGATTTCAATTGTACCCTATAATACACGACACCTCCACATTTAGTGCTGGTGGTGTGCTTAACGGTGGTGGTGGTCTTACAGTGGGGGAAGCGATGGAGCGTTGCTGGCTACCTTCAGTCAGAGCAGGTGCACATGTGCTACCTGAGGTTTTGTAGTCCGTCCACGCTTGCAAGTGCATGTTGATTAAATGTCTAAGCATGCAACTGGTATTCAAATTTCTGAGTTGTTTACCTTGGCTAAAGGTCCTTCCGCACTTCTTACAGGTAACCTTTGCCACTTCAGTAGAATTTTGGACAAAGAAGTGCCACACTGCACTCTTCCTACTATGGTATACATTTTCTGGCTTTGCACGCTGTGCTAAGTTGACCGTCTGGCCAAGATGTCCTGCAACTCTTTTAGTTTTTGTTCTGCATTTTTGGACAGCTGTGGGCCTGCCAGATAACCGCTGCTGCGATGTCAATGCCTGCTGCGGATCCTTCTCCTTATCTGAACTATTGCCAGCGCCACCCTCCTCCCCCAATGGATGCCAATCCGGGTCAAGAACTGGGTCATCCATCACCTCCTCTTCAAAGTCATCTGCACCTTCCTCTTTACCTTCCTCTGTGTCACCGTGTAAGGTGGTATAGTATGCAGGAAGGGGCACCTGAGTTTCATCAGGGTCAGATTCTGGCTCAATAGACTGCGAGGGCAATGTAGTGCTATGGGTCGATGTACCAGCAAAATCATCTAGCAGTGGCTGTGCATCAGTGCACTCCATGTCAGATTCATCTTTGACTGGGAAATTTTGGATTTGACTGGATAACCTAGGCATGGTATGTGAAAAGAGCTCCATAGAGTAATCTGCCGCATCCTTAACTTTTGGTGGGGGTGAAGGACACAAGGAAAGGTGTTTTTCCTGACCAGAACCCTGCACTGACGACTCCGTGCTTGCAGGTTTCAAACGTTCAGAAGAGGAGGCAATAGAGCTGGTGGCTGTTTCGGCAATGTACGCCAAAACCTGTACCTGATGCTCTGGCTTTAAAAGCGGTTTTCCTACTCCAAGAAAAGGCAACCTTACAGGCCTTCTTGGGCCAGATGATGAGGCCGGCTCAACACCTCCTGCCTTAGCTGCTATTGTGCTTTTGCCAGAACTAGCCGATGCACCACCAGCATCAGTACCAGCTGCGCCCCCCTGCCCACGTCCGCAGCCTCTTCCACCATACTTCCTCATGTTTTGGAAAATGTACCAAAAATACCAGCAGAGAGATGGTACTGTATGAGGAGCGTCCAGCTGTGTAAGGTGTATTAAAAAAAATTAAATCTACGTTTATATTTTGTTAGTCACAGACGCTCTCACAGTATGTATTGGACCGTCATCCAACAAGCAGATATGCAAAACTGTATCAGAAGTGTACAGCTGTATACGTTTTTTGTGTAACTAACAATCTCCCTATATGTATTTACGGAGTGTCACACACACACGCTGACTCTGTATAGATGTGACTGTAATGCGAACGGCAGATATACAATACTGTTTGAGAATCGGACAGCTCTATACGTGTGTGTATGGAAAATTGTCAATCTACGTCTATTTTCATACGGACTGACACATGCTGTCTCTGTCTAGTTTTGACCATAATCAAACAGCAGATATACGAAACTGTTTGAAAAGCGGACAGCTCTCTAAGGTGTAGGTCTGAAAATATGGAAAAACTCCTCGGCTCATTTTTCCAGAGTCACACACAGATAGCTTCTATTTGTCCTTGATACAAGGCGGTACACGGTAGTGTGTGAGGAGCGTACACCGCTATATGGTTTCTGTATGGAAAATTGTCAATCTCCGTCTATTTGTATAGGGACTGACACACGCTGTCTCTGTCTAGTTTTGACCGTTATCAAACAGCAGATATACGAAACTGTTGGAAAAGCGGACAGCACTCTAAGGTGTAGGTCTGGAAAAACGGAAAAACTCCTCGGCTTTTTTTTCCAGAGTCACACACAGATAGCTTCTATTTGTCCATGATACAAGGCGGTACACGGTAGTGTGTGAGGAGCGTACACCGCTATACGGTGTCTGTATGGAAAATTGTCAATCTCCGTCCATTTGTATAGGGACTGACACACGCTGTCTCTGTCTAGTTTTGACCGTTATCAAACAGCAGATATACGAAACTGTTTGAAAAACGGACAGCTCTCTAAGGTGTAGGTCTGGAAAAATGGAAAAACTCCTCAGCTTGTTCTTCCAGAGTCATACCCAGATAGCTTCTATTTGTCCGTGATACCAACCGGTACACAGTAGTGTGTGAGGAGCGTACACTGCTATACGGTGTGTGAAAAAATGAACGCTCAGTAACTCACCAGGACAAAATAATAACAGTTGGAGTGCTTTGATGCTTTGAAAAAAGCAGTTTGAACAGCAGTGTGCACACAGCAATGCAGCTAGCAGGTAGCCTTAAAAGGCAGCCTAATCACCACCAGCGCTGCTGCATACAGCAAAAATCCTCCCCTTTCACTGCACACTAACTGTACAGTGAAAAGCGCTATCAGCAGAAGCAGTTTTTTTTTCTTCTTCCCTGCCTAACGCTCTCCCTGTTCAGAATCAGCAGCAGCACCTCTCCCTATTCTAAGATCGGCAGAAGTAAGATGGCGGTTGGCGGTCACAGCCTTTTATACCCTCTGTGACGCCAGCCAATCACTTCAATGCCCTTCTCTAAGAGGGTGGTGGCCGCTGCCCATGTCATCGCGTTGCCCACAGTGTGCGTCCTCCATCATTGGCTGAGAAAAGGCGCTGTAAGCATTATTTGAAACGCGACTTTGGCGCTCTGATTGGCGACCTCATGGCCGACCTCACACTATGGTCGGGTTTCGATCGGCAAAACCCGACTTTAGCTAAAGTCGGCTATTTTTGAATTTGACCGACCCGTTTCGCTCAACTCTAGCCAGTCATTCAAGTTCAAGCTAATGTTTTTCTCTTTGCTATTTCTGTACTGTACTCTGTACCTATCTTCTATTGCTTTCTTGGAAATAGGCTCCATAAAATTTAACAGTACATACTTTATACATTATTTTGTATTTCGTGGTTTATTTTCCTCACTTTGGGATCTTTCCATTTTTTCATCCCACTTTCCTTTTATAGGTATTTACACTCTGCTCTGCCCTTTTAGTTCTTTAGGAGGAATGTGAAGCAACTCGACAGCTTTTTAGGCAGTTTAGGTTCAAGTCTGTGGTTAGGGCTATCTCTGCTCATGCAGAAATGACTAGGGACTGTGGGGTCAGGATCTCTATTATGTTCAGGAGTTGGAAGGGTCAGTTGCAGTTTTTTAGTATATTACCTACTTTCCCGACTGAGTTGCTATACTATCATAACACTCTGGAATCAATATGTGCACCCAGGCCAGAGGCTTAACGGATCTAGCTCACCTGACATCTTACAAAGATTCTGTCATGTGAATGCACCCTAATTCAGCTCAAAGGAGCACTCCGGTTTTCACAAATTCTCACCTAAACACTAATGAAACTTTTGTCCCCCATTCTCACCCTGGCCTAGGAAGAATTGCATAGAAAGCCTGGCTGGTCTATGCACTGGCTAAAATAGCCGAGCACTGTACAACACTATTGTGGCACCTCAGGAGTCCGGTTGCCACAGTGGCATTGCCTCCCTCAGAGGGAGTAATGTCATGCCTGGAAGTAAGGAGGGGTCCCCTTACCAGGTGTCAGTAGGAGAGAAGTCAAGCAGAACCTGGGGAATGGAGCTGTGATTAAACTCGCCCTAGAGCTGAGCGCTAGGAACTGGATATCGGAGTCCATGGTTGCTCGGGTACTGAAGTCCCAGCAGCTAAATCTGGAAGGCAGGGGACTGCAGGTCTCCTGGCCCGATCTAATACCGGGTGGTACAGCAGCATACCAGAGCCTGGAGCCGACACAAAGGAGTGGTATCTGTGATAGGCTCGAACTGCCTGCCATGCGGGCAACGATTTGTTTTTAAAAACAGAGAGAGACAATTAGCAGCAGGAGGGTGAGCTGTTAGGCAGCGAGGAAAAAGGGAGGACAGCGCGCGAAGGAAGGCCTCCGTATCTACCTGGTCAGGTGTATACAAAATTGCTTCCAGGCTGCCCGGCTCTCCATTACGATCTGTTACTAGTGCCCCGGTCTGTACTATCAAGCATCAAGTAAAGGAAAAGAAAACTACAGCCCTGGTGTCCTCCAGTGATCTCTTGTGCCCTGAGTCCTGCACCACAAGGTACATGAAGCCCGACATAAACAGAATTAGTAGCCCTGGGGCCCAGTTCCACCTGTGGGGAGCAAAATCATCCCAGCTGCGTCACCATCAGCCCCAGTGGTCTCCTTTAGCAGCGTCGGCCATCCGTTGCCGAACACCAGAGGTGGCGTCACGTTAAATCCCGTATACATATTCCCCATTTCATAGCACAGCCAGGGCCATGGAGTTGGGTCACTGCCCGGTGACTTCCCCAAAGAACTGTCCGACCCAGTTCCGAGTACCCCACGGCCCTGGTGGGCGTGTCACTATCTTATTTTTTCAATGCCAGGTGCAGGGTGCTTTGATTTAGGATGTAATGCAGATTAGTCTTTTTTTGGATTTGGAGCAGTGGAGCACATAGATTTACAGGCAGTCTGGTGTTAGGCAGGATTCACACACCCATCTTTGGACCACGATGTACAGGCCGACCAAAAGTTTTTTGACCGCACACGAGGCATATACCGTCGAGGCTGAAAGTGTTAGCACCCTTGAAATTGTTTCAGAAAATGAAGTATTTCTCCCAGAAAATTATGTTAATTGCACACATTTATTTTCTTTATGTGTATTGGAACAACACAAAACAGAGGAAAAAAGGCAAATTGGAAATAATTCACACAAAACCACCGAAATGGGCAGGACAAAATTTTTGACACCTTTCCAAAATTGTGGGTAAGCAACTTTGTTTCAAGCATGTGATGCTTGTTGAAACTCGCTTGCAGCAGGTAACAGATGTGGGCGATATGAAAATAACACCTGAAACCAGATAAAAATGGGAGAAGTTGACTCAATCTTTTCATTGTGAGTCTGTGTGTGCTACACTAAACATAGAGAACAGAAAGGGGAGAAGAGAACTGTCTGACAACTTGAGAACCAAAATTGATGAAAAATATCAACAATCTCAAGGTTAAAAGTCCATCTCCAGAAATCTTGATGTTCCTTTGTCCACGGTGTGCTACATAATCAAGAAGATTGCAACCTACAGCACTGTAGCTAATCTCCCTGGAAGAGGATGATAGAGAAAAATTGATGAAAGGTCGCAATGCAGGATAGTCCAAATGGTGGATAAGCAGCCCTAATCAAGGTCCAAAGAAATTCAAGCTTTCATGCAGTCTCAGGATGCATCAGTATCAGCGCAAACTATCCATTGACATTTGAATGAAATGACACACTATGGAAGGAGACCAAGGAAGACCCCACTGTTGACACAGAGACATAAAAAAGATAGACTGCAGTTTGCCAAAATGTACATGATCATGAAATCTGAAGATTAACAAAGGATTTTGGGTCACAATGTATAGTCATGGCCAAAAGTTTTGAGAATGACACAAATATTATGTTTTCACATGATCTGCTGGCCTCTGGTTTTTATGTGTGTTTGTCAGATGTTTGTATCACATACAGAAATATAATTGCAATCAGCAAAAGGTTATATTGACAGTTAGAATGAGTTAATGCAGCAAGTCAATATTTGGAGTGTTGACCCTTCTTCTTCAGGACCTCAGCAATTCTCCCTGGCATGCTCTCAATCAACTTCGGGATCAAATCCTGACTGATAGCAGTCCATTCTTGCAAAATCAATGCTTTTATTTTGTCTGAATTTGAAGGTTTTTGTTTGTCCACCCGTCTCTTGATGATTGACCACAAGTTCTCAATGGGATTAAGATCTGGGGAGTTTCCAGGCCATGGTCCCAAAATCTCTATGTTTTGTTCCCTGAGCCATTTAGTAATCACCTTTGCTTTATGGCAAGGTGCTCCATCATGTTGAAAAAGGCATTGTTGATCGCCAAACTGCTCTGGGATGGTTGGGAGAAGTTGCTCTTGGAGGACATTCTGGTACCATTCTTTATTCATGGCTGTGTTTTTAGGCAAGACTGAGAGAGAGCCCATTCCCTTGGCTGAGAAGCAACCCCACACATGAATGGTTTCAGGATGCTTGACATTTGGCATGAGACAAGACTGGTGGTAGCGCTCACCTGGTCTTCTCCGAATAAGCCGTTTTCCAGATGTCCCAAACAATCAAAAAGGGGATTCATCAGAGAAAATGACTTTACCCCAGTCCTCAGCAGTCCACTCCCTGTACCTCTTGCAGAATATCAGTCTGTCCATGATGTTTTTTCTGGAGAGAAGTGGCTTCTTTGCTGCCCTCCTTGAGACCAGGCCTTGCTCCAAGAGTCTCCACCTCACAGCGCGTGCAGATGCACTCACACCTGCCTGCTGCCATTCCTGAGCAAGCTCTGCACTGCTGGTAGCCCGATCCCGCAGCTGAAACACTTTTAAGAGATGGTCCTGGCGCTTGCTGGTCTTTCTTGGGCACCCTGGAGCCTTTTTGGCAACAAGGGAACCTCTCTCCTTGAAGTTCTTGATGATGCGATAGATTGTTGACTGAGGTGCAATCTTTCTAGCTGCGATACTCTTCCCTGTTAGGCCATTTTTGTGCAGTGCAATGATGACTGCACATGTTTCTTTAGAGATAACCATGGTTAACAGAAGAGAAACAATGATGCCAAGCACCAGCCTCCTTTTAAAGTGTCCAGTGGTGTCATTCTTACTTAATCATGACAGATTGATCTCCAGCCCTGTCCTCATCAACACCCACACCTGTGTTAATGGAGCAATCACTGAAACGATGTTAGCTGGTCCTTTTAAGGCAGGGCTGCAATGATGTTGAAATGTGTTTTGGGGATAAAGTTCATTTTCTAGGCAAATATTGACTTTGCAAGTAATTGCTGTTAAGCTGATCACTCTTTATAACATTCTGGAGTATATGCAAATTGCCATTAGAAAAAAATGAAGCAGTAGACTTTGTAAAAATTAATATTTGTGTCATTCTCAAAACTTTTGGCCATGACTGTAGTGCCCAGTATCAAAAAGATGGGTTTGCGTTCTAGGTCATAAATCTTCCAGAGGGACAATGGCCCCAAATATATTTCAAGAAGCCCCCAGAAATGGATGGAAACAATGCGCTGGAGAGTTCTGAAGTGGCAATCAATAAGTCCCACTGAACATCTGTGGCGTGCTCTTAAAATTGCTGTTGGGAGAAGGTGCCTTCAAATCTGAGAGACCTGGAGCAGTATACAAAAAAAGAGTGCTTCAAAATTCCAGTTCAGAGCTTGTTGATGGTTATAGGAAGCGATTAATTGCCGCTTTTTATTCCAAAGGGTGTGCAACCAAATATTAAGTTGAGGGTGCCAACAATTTTGTCCTGCCCATTTTTGGGGGATTGTGAGAAATTCTGTCCAATTTGCCTTTTTTTCTTCTCTTTTTTTGTGTTGTTCCAATACACACAAAGGAAATGTGTATAACAAAACGTGCAATTGCAATAATTTTCGGGGAGAAATGCTTCCTTCTCTCAAACAATTTCAAGAGTGCCAACACTTTCGGCCATGACTGCATGAGGCTATTGAGTTTGAGTCAAGAGACCCATGGATGGTCCATACTCTGATCACAAAACACGGATGTCCCGTCCATAGGAATGTGTCTGTCAGCAAAGTGTTGGCTTATTCCTAGTAGAAACAAGTAAAACTGTACTTTTTGCGTGTTCTGCCTTTTTTAATATCACACATAGGTGATGCGTAACAGACTTAATCTCCTTATTGCTTGATCAGCATCCTTGATAAGGCACGGTAATGTATACCAGGGGCGGGGTGTGGCAGATGGATCCACATTTGCACAACTCTCTGCCAGCCTTAATTGTCATTCCTTGGCCTGCTCCGAGCACTGCCGGTCTGGTGATGGATGTGTTTACCAGCATGCTTAACAAAGGAATGTCCACACTAAGTCTCGAAAGCTTGCAATGTATTACCATCTTTTCAGTTAGCCATTAAAAGGTATCAACTACTGAGGACTCTCAATCCTGAATATTTTTCACACTAACTCAGAAATTCTTTACTAACAGAAATGCCACAGCTTCCATGCCTGACCAGGAGGTGACTCAGTTTGGATCACTTTATCCTTGCTGAAAGAACAATAACGTGATAACCTGCCTTTTTGACAAATATGGGGTATTAATACAACTACCCGGTGGTAAAACCGATCTGCTAGTGACGCCAAAATAAATTTCCGTATCTATCTTCCTGTGTGCCAAGACACATTCCTTCTTTGCCATAACATAGATCTGACACTGCACAGGATCGCCTGATATCTTTTCCTATGGTACAAGTACATAGATGTCCTTGATTTTGGCAGGTAACCCATCTCCTATCCCAAGGTTTCCTTCAAGCTTTTTTCTTTATTTCTTAGACTTATTTAAAGTATATGCCCACTTTTTCTACTCGTTGTCATTTTATAATCCAACATTTGGTAGCAATTAATTTGTTTATTTCTTTACAATCACCAGAACTCAATTTATCCAATCCAAAACCTTCATATGTGCTGCATTAATGGGGAGTTGAACGATAACGTGGGGTCTGCCTGCAGCCACCACTAGAGGGAACTCAGTAGCGTCCTGCATACTGTTTTATTATTGAGACCAATTTATGAATAGGATGCATAGAATTTTGCACCTATTTAAATTTAGGCCGGGATTTTTAGCTTCATTCAGTGTATACATTTATTATATTGAGAGATCATATTTATATCTCCGGATGAATGACATGCTCTGGAAAGAGATAACAAGATTATGGAGAAAAGTAAAGAAGTGTAACGGAAGGTTTACATAATGATTAACGCCTATAAGTAATATCATATCACATAACAAAATGTTCCTTGGTATATTGTAGCTAGTTCCTTAGAGCAGATCTGTCACCAGATTTAACAACATAATTCACATGTTACTAAATAGACCTTTTAGACCTTGGGGTGTAACTAAAAAAAAAGGCAAATTTTTGAATGGGCCCTCGAACAATAACCTTCCCACCCCAATTTACCCCACTTATCACTGTCCGGTCCTGCATGCCATGACAACCCCTCTGTGCTCAGAGCGGACAGCACAACAGGAGAGCCAACCATTGATGTGTTTGATAATTGAGATCAATTCGTAACCGGTAATGATGAGCGAACGTGCCCGTTTAAGGTGTTATCTGAGCATGCTCGGTGGGCTAACCGAGTGACATCAGCATTCTCGAAAAATATGTTCGAATCCCTATGACTGCTTGTCTCGCTGCTATTGGACAGTCGCAGCACATGCAGGGATTGTCTAACAAACAGGAAATCCCTGCACGTGTTTGTGGAGGAACAGGACCCGTTCCTCCCACGTCACCAATGTGACGTGACTACCCAGGCACCGCTCTCCGGCGCACCCTTTGTCTCTCAGGTCAGTAAGGGAACTGCATCTAGAGCAAATGGCTGCCGGGGAGGATGTCCTGGTACCTGCTGGGTATTCTAAGATTCGTAATCAGAGTAAAAGCGTCAGCCCAAGATTAATTTTATGGTTTAGTTGCCTTAAGGGCGCACTAGATAATTACAGAAATATACAGTAAGCTATACAATGGAATTACAGTGGATTTGCAGTCAGAGTAAAATATAACAATAAGGGTACAAGACTTAGAGATATTAAGCTGGAGGTCAATTTACCAGATTGTAGGTTGCATGTGGGTGCCGGGAGCTCTGCAGTCCACAGGTACAAGAATCTTAGTTGCCGGACAGACCCCAAAGCGCGGCCGCTGCTCCCCTTGGCAGATCTGTCCCTTCTTAGATCATCGTCTGGTTCTTCTGAGAGTGAGTCTCTACCATGTGCTGCTAGTTCTTAAGCACGCTAGGCTCCTCCCCCTGTGTCAGAGGGTGGGCTAATAATCTCCACCGTTTAGCTCCCTGCAGAACTTATTCCCAAAATCTAAGAAAGGGGGTAACTTTCAACAGCATGATCGGATCAGGACATGAGAAGTACCAATGAATGCGGTTTGTTTTGCCAGTCATGTGGAGAGCAAACATGGCCCCATTGGGTCACTGTGGAGGGCCAATCTCTATATCTCAGGTCCCAGAGCCCTCACCGACTCAGGAGTCTCACTGCCAGATGCACGATTTCCTCAGGGTCACTCGGATATTTTCCATGAGTCCATAACTCAAAAGATGTGCTCATAATCCATGATCCTAGGATGGAGTCGGGGCAGCTAGGAGAGACAATGGATGTGTATTTCTGTGTCTAGCTGACAGGTATATTCTAATTGAAGCCCCCAGGCTCCTTCCTGCCCCATGCTGGCGTGGCTCCTACTCAAGCTTTGAAGTTCTGTTTTGGGCCTTATCTCATTACCATACTGAAAGGCCTTGCTATTCAACATTGGAGCACTAAATCCTGTTTTCTTCTATATGCTAACAGGCCCTGGGGGGTAGGGGGTAGGAGGAGTTAACTCCTTCCTCACAGTGTTGAAGCTGTCGAACAGCTGCTAGACTTGCAGGTGCGGGGACTCAAAAAATTTTTTTGCACACGCTGAAGTCACTCAGTTAGCCCCCAAGCATGCATGGATAACACCTTATCCGAGCACAATTCCCCATCACTAAAAACTGGGCTTTCTTGATCTCGATGAGGCTGGTGTGCTTACTCTGAAAATCCATATCAGAATGTCTGTATAATGCTGATAACATTATGAGTCCAGCTATAAAGTGAGAAAGCTCTTGAGGCCAAGGGAACTATCTCCACTCACCCAGCCTGACTGACCACTGCGTCTTGCACTGAGTTGTGTGAGATGTTAAGACAGGGAGGAGGGACACTGAGGATGGATTTTCAAAGCATGCTAGCTTCACCTGGTATAATATTTGTAGTTTTCATTGAGTATCTGGTGACAAATCAGCATTATTATTTCTATGTCTAAATTTTGGTTGAATCTTTATCCGACCTATTTGACACGTGATCAGATGAACGTTTAATCTTTTAAGGTAGTAGGAAACTGTTCCTTTTGCAATGTACTTACTATTTATGTTAAAGAATATATTATTAGATAGCTGCTGATCTGGCTGTCCATCTTGAGCAAGAAGGATTTTAGCAGTTTTTCAAAGTGAATGATGAGATCAAGAGGGAGGAGAGGAAGTGGCTCATAAGTGGAGAAAGAAGCATATTTTCTACTGAGATACATCACAAAGTTTCTTGAATTGTTTTGTACAAAATGTATTATAATGGAAGCGACAATGTAAATCCCCTACAGAGCCAGAATTTCATTTTACTCTGCAGCCACCAGTAGAGGGAGCACACTGTATACATTGAATGCAATAATGACAGCGATAAGCACCTAAAGCAGATGTGTCCTTATTTCTACATTGTCCTGTTTTTGGTGAATTTGTGACCTTTGAACTACTGAACAACCTCTGTGGACAAAAGGGCATTGATCAAAAAATAACAAAGAAGATTGAAATGCCTGTTTTTTCACAGAAAGGCTGAATTTTTCACTTTTGGGTTCTGACAAAAGACCTTTTACATTATAAATCTTGATACTCATCGCCGATTGCAAGTCCCATCGTGTGCTGTTCTTCTTGGCAGGCTGACGTTGTGAAAGAAGATTAAATATTCGCAATTCTGAGTAAGATATGGTGTTTACAGTGTAGGGTATTATCTGCTTCTTACATGATGAAAACACATTTTTTGATATTTTGCCCAACTGGGTTGTGTGGGGTTATTTTTTTTCTCTCTTTTGGCTCTTGCATGTAATATAGAAAAAGTCAATCTCAAATTCCATGTTTAGGGGTTGGTAACTTGAAGCCTGGTTATTACTTTTTCTGGCATAGCTACATTGATGTCGGATAACAAGCCGCAATTTTTAGGTCCAAATTATGTGCTAATTAATGTATTTTGGTAGCAACAAGAAGTCCATTTTTCTTGTACAATATCACAAAATTCCCTGCAGAAGCATATACTTAAATGATACCCATCCTTTTAAGACTAAGCTGTCCTGTGTGTACATGAGGAATAACACTGTTTCTGGCCATTATATGACTTGTATCCTGCATTTTCACCAGGTTTCTGCTCTGCAAGCTCTGTCCCTTAATTTGCAATCTACTCTGAGCTGGTGGGAGGAGATTAGCTGCTGTGATGTCTCCCATGCACAGCTCATCATACAAAGTGGGATTCCTCCTTCATTACTTTTTTTAGTACTCAGAGACAAGCAGCAGCAGCACAGAGGACATTATACAGCATTATTGAGCAGTGTACATTCATATCTACACAGAGAGATCAACACAGCACGATCTCCCTGTGTCTCCCCCTGCCTGTTTCCTCACTGTGCTCACTACTCCAGCTTCCCTGTCCGTAGACCATAATGGGCTGTGTCATACAACACAGCAAAGTGAGCTGGCAGTGTGTCTTCTCTAAGCAGACAAATCTGAGCTGTTTTTTTCATAATGGGCAGATAGAGAAGAAAAAGTGGCTGTTAAGTGGAGAAACAAGCTACTATGCTGCAAAGTTAATTATATTTCCTCTTACTATTTATTTATTGAAAGTTTGTTGAAAGTGCTGTTCCATTTTAGGTTAAAACTTAGGGATGCCTGAACCCACCTCTAGAGGGAGCTTACTTCATACTGGAGTTCAATGTATGTACAGCAAATCCATAGGTTCCCCCTAGTAGTGTATCCATTATGTTTCCAATCCTGTACAACTTCCTGAAAGGGAATCTGTCAGCAGGTTTTTGCTATTGATTATGAGAGAGCCATGTTGTAGGGGCAGAGACACTGATTCCAGTGATGTATCACTTACTGGGCTTCTTGTTGCAGTTTTGATTGGATGCCTGTTTTCTCTGCTGTAGATGTAGCAGAGCTGAAATGCTGTGCAGTGTATAACCCCGCCCACACCACTGATTGGCAGCTTCCTATGTACATTGTCAGCCACCTGTCAAACAGTGGTGGGAGCGGGGTTATACAGATTAGCTGGACTGCCTGGCATGAGACAGTAAAGGCCCTGTTACACATAACGATGTCCCAGCGATCCCACCAATGATCCGACATGGGTGGGATCACTGGGACATCGTTAGGCTGATCGCTGGTGAGCTGTCACATAGTCAGCCCCTCCAGCGATCAGGACCAGTGAGCAAGCTGGTTTGCAATGTAAACAGCGGGTATCTAAGAGCCGTGCGGCTCTTAGATTCCCGATGTTTACATTAGAAACCAGCGTCGCTGATCGCTGGTCTCTTGCTGCCACATGTAGCGATGCACGCTGGCCAGCGGGAGACCAGCGATGAAAAAATGGCCCTGGATGATCAAGCACGATCAGCGATACCCGGCAGGGGGGCCGATCGCTGATACATGTAACACACAGTGATATTGGTGGCGAGATCGTTGTGTGTGACGGGGGCCTTTAGTGTTCTAGTGATAATCTCCTGCTTATAAAACACTAATTTTATTGAAACTTCAGAACTATAATATTACTGGTAAAAAATGAATATAGCTTTGAATATTTAGGAACATTTTCGTATTCAGCTGGAGTTTCCATCCAAGTTATTCAGGTGCTGAGGTCTGAGACCTGTTCCCGGTATGGATGCAGACTTACCTGTGTTCCTTCACATATAGCAGAACGATCACATAGTCCTTAAATTGCTTGAAAAGACTCCTTTATTTCCATGAGTATATTAACTAAATAAGTAATACTCATGGAAGTAAACAGTAAAAGTTTCAAGTTTACACTGTGTCAAATTTTAGCCCTTGACTTGAGGGCTGATTTTTTAGATTTGCACGTCTGCCTGTGTTTGTTCATGGATGTGGTCTGTGCATAGCGATCAATAAATGCTCCTTTCAGTCTATTCTGCTGCATGGACGTGCACGTGACCTGCATGCTTCCCCTTGGGGTCATATACTAGTTCTCAGATAAACGAGCTTGTTTTCTAATGACGGCACAAGAAAACACATTGGCAAAGAGCATTCCAGGTAATCCCCTCATCTTAATGTGCACTCTGTACCAGCAGCAACATGTTTCCGAGTGCACGGAGGCAACACAAAGAGTCTATTTTTTTACATAACCGGATGGAAAACAACAGTACAAATCTTTCTCCTCTGCTGGTTAAAAACGATCCTGCTCTTCACTCTCTTGTAGAGAGAACTTTTTAACCCCCATATATCTCTTCCACTGTACATAGACTTTCCAGCAGTTTCCATTGCTGACATAGGCTTTCTTCTTCTGTTTTTTAAGTTTTAAAATGATTCACAACTTTTTCATTTCCCCGACGATTTTTCCATTTTGACCCATTTGATCGCTGACCGTGAAATAAGAGGTCCAAGACAGGTGCACAATCTTATTTCCACATTGTGATTTTCACGTGATTTAAGTTGATCTTGACTCCACCCAACATGACCAACATCATAATAAGCTCACTTATCTGTGTTTCAAGGTATGGGATTTATAGACAAGCTGCAGATCTCTCGACCCAAACTCAACAGCATTATAGGTATGTATGAAGCTCTGAAATTCGGGTCAGGAGATCCGCAGCCAGTCTGAGTGTACATGGATATGTAAACCCGATGTAAAAGTTGTATAGGTGTCTATCTATTGGAGTGTGACTATTGCAGTTTTCAGCAGAATTATTCAGCACTCAGACGTTCTAAGATAATTAACTGATTTAGGCTGGTTTCACACTTGCGTTTTTTTTAGCGGTATTTTAGCGCTAAATAGCGCATGCGTTTTTTTCCCTATACTTTGCATGGGATGCGCTTATGTGCGCATACACATGCGTTTGTACGCGTTTTTCCGCGCATGCGTTTTTTTGCGGTATGCGCTCGGGCGCACAAAATGCAACCTGTTGCATTTTTTGGGCGCCCGACTTGCCTCAAAAAAACGCATGCTCGCGCAATGCGTTTTTTTACAGCAAGACACCCATTATAAGTCTATGGTGAGCATATGTGTGCATTGGCATGCTTATGTATGCGTTTTTTTGCACATGCGGTTTTTTTTTTACCATTAGTTTAGACAATGGAATTTAGGGGTTTGGGTTAGAGTTAGGGTTAGTTAAGGGGGTTTAGGGTTAGGGTTAGGGTTAGGGTTAGGGTCAGGGTCAGGGTTAGGGTTAGGATCAGGGTATGGTTTGGTTAAGGGTTAGGGTTAGGGTCAGGGTCAGGGTTAGGGTTAGGGTTAGGATCAGGGTATGGTTTGGTTAAGGGTTAGGGTTAGGGTCAGGGTTAGGGTTAGGGTCAGGGTCAGGGTTAGGGTTAGGATCAGGGTATGGTTTGGTTAAGGGTTAGGGTTAGGGTCAGGGTCAGGGTTAGGGTTAGGATCAGGGTATGGTTTGGTTAAGGGTTAGGGTTAGGGTCAGGGTTAGGGTTAGGGTCAGGGTCAGGGTTAGGGTTAGGATCAGGGTATGGTTTGGTTAAGGGTTAGGGTTAGGGTCAGGGTCAGGGTTAGGGTTAGGATCAGGGTATGGTTTGGTTAAGGGTTAGGGTTAGGGTCAGGGTTAGGGTTAGGGTCAGGGTTAGGGTTAGGGTTAGGGTCAGGGTTAGGGTTAGGGTTAGTAAAGTCATGGTTTGGGTTAGTGTGAGGGGCCACCTAATGTTTGGAAAAAACGCAAATGCGGTACAAACGCACTAAAAACGCATACAAACGCATAAAAACGCTGCGTTTTTTTCATGCATGCTCATAAAAATGCTTGAAAAAAACGCAGCAGTTGTATGCTTTTGTATGCGTTTTTTCAATGCGTTTTTTTGCGGGAAAAACGCGCTGCAAAAAAAAGCAAGTGTGAAACTAGCCTTACTTGGGATTTTACATCACCATTATCTGCATGATTACCAATTTTGGAGCAAAGAACTGACTCAAACAAAACCAAAGAGGTCACACAGTACACTATTTACGAATTATAATAGTCAACGAAGTATCATCTCCAGTCTGCTCAACACAGTCCTTCCCCCGCAGCACAAGCCTGTAGCTGTAGTATAATCCCACTGACACAGTTCTTACATTTTTGGTCAGGTTTAGACAGTGGTTGATTTTTTATATCTTAGAAAAACTGGGCAATAACTGTTGCCCCTCATGCTGGGTGAACTTTCACCCAAAACAAAGATTGAGGTTTGCTGCCCTAGTCATGAATCTACGTAACCTAGTCTATCCATGCATCTGAATAACTTAGTCTTAAGTAGTGATTTATTGGTGACTCCCATTTGAAGGCGCATCAATTCCCATCTTGATTTGGGCATCATGGGAAATGATTGTTTCCCCTGATGGCTTGCCTCAACCTCATCCCTCTCTATCAAATCTGTGGAGACCTCACTGAAATAACACTTGCCGTTATTCATCTCTAGGTCCATTCAACGCTGTTGTTGCCAAATGAAGTCGTGACACTGGCCAGCTTCCAGACATTGTGTGCAACAAGGCACACTCCGTCTTGATGCTGGTGTTAGAGCTGGCGGAACGCACCAAATTATAAATAATAGTAGGTGCGTTTGCAGCCCGGGGTCCACCGTGCAGAGGTGGTACACTGCTGCTAGGTAATGGCAGAAGAATAGAGCAGCGTGAAAACAGTCACATGTGGGTTACGTCACCCAGTGTGAACAGGAGCGAACTCTGTTGACTCACAGAGCCACACAGCCGCTGAACGCAAATACCGGAGCCTGTTTAGCTCACAGAGCCGAGCCAAAATGCGCACAGAAAGCGGCCACAGAACTCTACCCCAAGGACACGGGGTTAGAGTTCCTCTAGGCCCTCAGAGCGCACGGCATCGCTGCCTCGAACGCCGCTATAGAAGCTGGCTACGGAGTGTGGAGCACGTGCAGTGTGGCATGCCGAGTCACTGAGGGGAACTAATGGCTGACTCCGACTCTGCCCAACCTACACCTAAGCCTGGGCGCTAGCAGGCTAGGCTGCACAACACATGCGTACCAAGGGTAGGGGTTTCATAATGAGTCAGTCACCAGAGACATTAATACGTGCATACATCACTCACTCATCAAGGTCTGAAAATACAGAGTATCCTAGCGCATGGCCGAGCGGCCATGCGAACCTTTTATAGCCACAAGCGTCCGGGACCTTCCTGGCTTCTCGGATCGGCCAATCCGAACAGGAGCAGGACCTGAGCATGTGACCTTCGATCTCCAATGGGAGATCACTCCACAGGCATGCTCAGTGGCCCAACATGAGGACTTAGTCCCTGGAGAATCTCGCTGCTGAGCAGCCTGCATTGCCATAGCTGTGCCAGAGGTGGCAGCAGCAAGCAAACCCACGGAGGTGGTCTGGGCAGAGTGCCCGGACCGACGAGCTTGCTGAGCAACCTCCTCTGCGGCTGGGGAGGAATGGGAGACCGCCGGGAGCAGGGCTCGGGATTCCCGCTGTGCAGCAACAGGGAACCGACGCCTAACATTACCCCCCTCCTAGGGCCCCCCCCTCTCTGAGCCTCGCTCTGCTCAAATTCCGCAATGAGAAGTGGAGCGTGGATGTTCTCCACCGGCTACCAGGACCGAGCCTCTGGACCATGACCCTTCCAATCCACCAAATAAAACTCTTTGCCCCGCATCATCTTGCATCCCACAATGGCATTGACCTCAAACTCGTCAGACGACAGGTCTGATGTCCCGGCAGATGGCTCAGAAAACTGGGACATGTGAACCGTGTTAGAAATAGCCAAATGTGGTGGAAGGGCCAGGCGGTAGACCACAGGATTGATCTGCTCGAGGACCTTGAAAGGGCCAATATAGCGTGGTGCGAACTTAGCGGATTCAGCCCGCAGCCTGATGTTTCGGGCAGAAAGCCACACTAAGTCGCCAGGTCAGAGCAGGACGCCTGTGTGCATCAGCGGAGACCCTCATTCTCTCCTTGGAGGCCCGGATAGCATCATGCGTGTGATCCCAAATGTCACGTGCCTCCACTGCCCAGTCTGGCACCCTAGAGTTGGTGGATGACACGGGCATGGGCACGGGGACGCGCGGATGCTGGCTGTAATTTAAGAGGAATGGAGTCTGACCGGTGGAGTTGGCCACAGCGTTGTTCAAAGCAAACTCCACCCACGGCAGCAAGGATGCCAAGTCATCCTGCCTGGCCGAGACAAAATGTCGCAGATATGTCACCAGGGTCTGGTTGACTCTCTCAACCATCCTGTTTGTCTCGGGATGATAGGCCGAGGAGAGATTTAGCTCAATGCTGAGCAGAGAACAGAGCTCTCTCCAGAACAGAGACACAAACTGAGGACCTCGGTCGCTGACAATCTTATCCGGCATGCCGTGCATGCAGAAGACATGTTTAATAAACAACGCTGTCAGGCCCTGTGCAGAATGCAGCCGCGAGAGTGGCACCAGATGCACCATCTTGGAGAAATGATCGGTGACCACCCAAATGACGGTGCTGCCACTGGACTTGGGCAGACCCACCACAAAGTCCATACCGACCATCTCCCAGGGCCTGTCCGCTACAGGGGGATAGAGTAACCCAGCGGGCCGCTGCCGAGAGGACCGATTCTGGGCGCAAGAGACGCACGCCTGAATATAGTCCCTGACGTCACGGGCCTTACACAGCCACCAGTATGTCCTTGCCAGGAGATCAGAGGTCCATTTGGTCCCAAAATTCCCCCCCACCCTGGACGAATGAGTCCAAGAGAGGACCTCCAGTTGCAGATGGGCAGGGACAAAAGTCTTGCCTGGAGGTACCGACTCGAGAGCAACTGGAGCCACAGTCCTCAGGCTCTGCGATGGGACTATCAGCCGAGGCTCCTCCTCCGATGACACCACGGAGCGAGAAAGAGCATCGGCTCGGATGTTCTTCTCCCCGGAGAGAAAATGCAGGGTAAAATGGAATCGGGAGAAGAACAAGGACCATCTGGCCTGGCGAGAATTCAGCCGCTAGGCGGTCCGTAGATAGACCAAATTTTTGTTGTCGGTGAACACCTGGAAAGGGTGGCGAGCCCCCTCCAAGAGGTGTCTCCACTCTGAGAAGGCCAGCTTCATTGCTAGCAACTCCCTGTCCCCAATGGAATAATTCCTCTCTGCTGGTGTGAAGGTCTTAGAGAAGAAGAAGCATGGGTGCTTCCGACCTTGCGAGTCCTTCTGGAACAGGACCGCTCCAGCACCGACAGAAGAGGCATCCACCTCCAGAATGAAGGGCTTATCTACATCGGGGTGATGTAGAATGGGAGCGCTGGAGAAGTGGGATTTAATAGAAGTGAAGGCCTTGGAGACAGTTTCCGACCACAGTTTGGGGTTTGCACCCTTCTTGGTGAGGGCTACCAAGGGCGCTACCAAAGTTGAGAAATGGGGAATGAATTGGCGGTAGTAATTTATGAACCCATAAAGCACTGCACCGCTTTGAGAGAATGGGGTTCCTGCCAATCCATCACCGCCTGTAGTTTGGCAGGATCCATGGCCAAACCCTGGGCAGAGATGATGTAGCCCAGGAAAGGAAAGGACTCCTGTTCAAACACACATTTCTCCAACTTGGCGTAAAGGGAGTTTGCCCGCAGGAGATCGAAAACTTTGCGAACATCTTTTCGGTGGGAGTCAATATCTGGAGAGTAAATGAGAATATCATCCAGATAGACTACTACCAAGGTGGAAGCATATCCCGGAAGATAGCGTTCACAAAGTCTTGGAAGACGGCTGGTGCATTACATAGCCCGAAGGGCATCACCAGATATCAGATATTCATAGTGCCCATCTCTGGTGTTAAATGCCGTCTTCCATTCGTCCCCCTCACGGATGCGAATCAGGTTATAGGCTCCTCGCAGATCAAGCTTAGTAAACACTCTCGCTCCCCGTAGCCTATCGAACAGTTCCGATATCAGGGGTAGAGGATACTTGTTCTTAATGGTTATGGCGTTAAGACCCCTGTAATCGATGCACGGACGTAATTCTCCATTCTTCTTTTGGACAAAGAAGAATCCCGCTCCCGCCGGAGACACCGACTTCCTAATGAATCCTCTTGCCAGATTCTCCCTGATATACTGAGACATGGCTTCTGTCTCTGGGAGAGATAGAGGGTAAACTCGACCCCGGGGAGGCTCAGCACTGGGCAAGAGGTCAATAGGACAGTCGTAAGGGCGGTGCGGCGGAAGGGTCTCCGCCGCCATCTTGGAGAAAAGTCTGCATACTGCTGGTACGGCTTGGGAAGCGAGGAGAGATCTGCGGAAACCTCAGAGGTAGCGACCTGTACGCAGTCCCTCAAACACCTACCCTTGTAGGACTTGCTCCAAGGATTTTTCCAGAGGACCACTCTATGTGAGGAGAGTGAGCTCGTAACCAGGGAACTCCTAGGAGGACCTGGTCGATACCTTCGGGCATAACAAGAGACGGCATCTCCTGATGAGAAGGAGACAGTGAGAGTCTCAGTGGAGCCGTCGGGTGGGTGATTTGGGACGGGAGTGTCGCACCATTCACCACTCTGATAGTGACTGGTTGAGGTAGCAGGACCAGGGGGATTGCGTGTTGTTGGGCAAAGGCAGACAACATGAAATTGCCCTCCACCCCAGAGTCCACGCAAACCACCACAATCAGAGTGGAATAATAGAACTCTAACGCCCCTTTAAACAGGAGCTTGGAGGAGAAAGTCGCTGTGTCTAGTAGGCCCCCTCCGATAACCACTAGACGTGAGCGTTTCCCGACTGCTGTGGGCACTGGTTAGCAACGTGGCCAGTCTGCCGACAACGGAAACGGACTGGAGATACCCGTGCAGGCTGGGACTTGGACCCCGTGCGGGACACCTCCATGGCCTCTGGAGGCTCGGGCGGCTGACCGGGAGATTCCAACTATCTAGCAAAATTTGGCGCCAACCTATATCGTTGGCTGGACTTGGAGCGTTGCAGCCCTCGCTCGGTGAAGCGAATGTTAATTCGGGTAGAGACCGTAATGAGCTCCTCCAAAGTGATGGGCACCTCCTTGGTAGCCAGGGCGTCTTTGACATGATCAGCCAGGCCTCTCCAGAATATAGGTATGAGAACCTTATCTGGCCACTCCAGCTCGGCGGCCAGAGTTCTGAAGAGGATGGCATACTGGCTGACAAGAGACGGACCCTGGGTTAGGGCCAGCAGCTGTAGTGCGGTGTCGTGTGTGACCCGAGGTCCCAGGAACACTTGCTTCAGAGTGAGCAAAAAATGGGTGGCACTCTGTACCAGGGGATCCCCACGCTCCCACAGCGGGGTGGCCCACTCCAAGGCCCTGCCCGACAGGAGGGAGATGACAAATCCCACCTTGGCCCGCTCAGAGGGAAATCGTGTGGCCAGCAACTCCAGGTGAATGGAGCACTGACTCACGAAACCCCTGCATGATGCACTATCACCTGAGAACTTCTCGGGCAGTGGGAGGCGAGACAAGGTCAGGGCAGGGTTGACCATGGAGACATGGGTGACAGCCTCTGTAGCTGCTTGAACAGCGACCTAAGTAACATCCGCAGCTGAGGTGGACTGCTCTAGCACTGCCAACCTACCCTCCAGCTGCTGGATGTACCTCTGCAGTCGTTGTTCATCCGCCATTACTAGCCAGACCTTGGCGCTAGGATAATGTTAGGGCTGGCGGAACGCACCAAATTATAAATAATAGTAGGTGCGTTCGCAGCCCGGGGTCCACCGTGCAGAGGTGGTACACTGCTGCTAGGTAATGGCAGAAGAATAGAGCAGTGTGAAAACAGTCACACGTGGGTTACGTCACCCAGTGTGAACAGGAGCGAACTCTGTTGACTCACAGAGCCGCACAGCCACTGAACGCAAATACCAGAGTGTTGTGAACTAATTTTCTGGTTTACCTCTGGCTTCTGGTGAGGGTGGTGGAGCTGGCTGTGTTGACAGAGGCGTCGTGAGTTCTCCATCCGGGCTCCCTCTGGTGGTGACAGCAGGTAATGAAGCTGATCTAAATGGCAGAGACTTGCCACCTGAGGAGGACTGTGATTGGACATCAGGAGTCTCTGACTGGATTTAAGACAGCCGACTCCCTAATTTTGTGCTGGTGATTTTTTCCTGCCCTGGGGTTCTGGTGTCCAGTTCTGTTCCTGCCTTCGCAAGCTAAGTGTGCTCTGCTATTTTTTCACATGAGATTTGGTCTGGTTTACTCAGTTTTTGTGGTCAGCCAGCCCCTGCTGGGGCTGTGCTGAATTTCCATTCTTATGTCTCTGTTTATGCCAGTTTGCTTTTTGTCCCTGATCAGATTGGTCTCTTTTTGCTCTGTCTTCAGAATATCCCAGAGTGCTGATATAGGGAATTGAAGTCTAGCGACTTCAGGGTTTTTGTTATCAGAAAGTGTTGGACATTTTTTGGCAGGGTTTTGTGCGTGATTGCAGACAGCATCATTCCTTTCCTGTCCTTTCTAGTTAGTGTGGGCCCCATCGTTTGCTCAGCCTATTTTCCTGCCTGCGTTTGTGTTTTCATCTTGTCTCACCGACAATACATGTTTGGGGGCTGTCTATTGCTTTGGGGTCTGCTCTGGGGCAGTTTAGATTTCCCCTTTTCTTGCTTTAGGCTTATTTAGTTCTTCGGCTGTGACGAGGCGTCTAGGATCATCGTAGGTATGCTCCACAGCTACTGCTAGTTGTGTGGATAGGATCAGGGGTCTGCAATCTGATTAGTTACCAACCTCTCTGGTTTTCTGGGGCTTAGCTTGTTTTTGTTTTTCCTCCTCGGTGACTCATTCATAACACCGGAGCCTGTTTAGCTCACAGAGCCCGGCCAAAAAGCGCACAGAAAGTGGCCACAGAACTCTATCCCAAGGACACGGGGTTAGAGTTCCTCTAGGCCCTCTGAGCGCACGGCGTCGCTGCCGCGAATGCCGCTATAGACGCTGGCTACGAAGTGTGCATGTGCACTGTGGCGTGCCGAGTCACTGATGGGGACTAATGCCTGACTCCGACTCTGCCCTACCTACACCTAAGCCTGGGCGCTAGCAGGCTAGGCTGCACAACACATGCGTACCAAGGGTAGGGGTTTCATAATGAGTCAGTCACCAGAGACATTCATACGTGCATACATCACTCACTCCTCATGGTCTGAAAATACAGAGTATCCTAGCACATGGCCGAGCGGCCATGCAAACCTTTTATAGCCGCGAGCGTCCGGGACCTTCCTGGCTTCTCGGATGGGCCAATCCGAACAGGAGCAGGACCTGAGCACGTGACCTTCGATCTCCAATGGGAGATCACTCCACTGGCATGCTCAGTGGCCCGACATGAGGACTTAGTCCCTGGAGAATCGCGCTGATGAGCAGCCTGCATTGCATTGCTGTGCCAGAGGTGGTAGCAGCAAGCAAACCCAAGGAGGTGGTCTGGGCAGAGTGCCGGGACCGATGAGTTTGCTGAGCAACCTTCTCTGCGGCTGGGGAGGAATGGGAGACCGCCAGGAGCAGGGCTTGGGATTCCCGCTGTGCATCAACAGGAACCCGACGCCTAACAGCTGGTCAGCATTTCTGCATGATATGGCAACCCCCTTGACCCAGGTAAAAGGATCTGCTTGCACTGGAAATAAATATACATTGTGAAAGTATAATATGATAGATGCCTACCTATTAGAAAGTGGTTAAAAACTATGTTCAGTGCATTTATGGTGGGTACAGACCTGTAGGAGCCCCCTATGTGCAACATGGCTGCCCTACTAGGAGTGCCCTAGCTACGCCTGTTTTACCTGCTCCCAATGGCATCTGTGGTTAAGCAATGGTCCAAAAGTATTCAGGCTGGGTTTGACTTTGTATGACATCTACAAATGCTTATGAACCCCTGGTGACACAGATCCATTGCTATAAAAAAACACAAATTCAGAATGAGATGTAGTGTGAATTTCCAAGAGGGCATGTAGAGACGTACCTATCACATTTCTCTGAACGTGGGAATCTCCCTGATGTTACATAAAAAAATAACAATATATTAGTGCTAAATTCCTTCAAAGCTGAGCGAGTCGTGTTTGTCTTGAGCGTGAGTTGCTACACATTATCTTCATTACCGCTCCAATTGCAACACACACCCAGATTTCAAACAACTTTTAGGAATTACAGGCATGTCGGAACTGAAGCAAGGAATGGTAGTCTTTTGGGTGACAACTTGTTTTAAGAAGTAAAAACCTCCAATTTGACAAAGAAAAAGATCTGTGATTTAAGGGATCCTGACATTTATGACAATTTCTTGCATTTGTCGAGTTACCTGCTGCACTGTGATTCATGGGAAACAAGTGTAATCTCCACTGCAACGCCGAGAATCCCCCTTGCTTTACCGTGAATGCAAATGTAGCAAAAGCTTGATAGTGATACACCATACACGGCCGTGCTCGTGTTGGTTTATCAATGCTGACACATGACATTTAACATCTTTGTTGCAAAGCCAAAAAAAAGCAAGATTCCATGTTTATCCCAGCGAAAAGAAAAGATTTGCGACATGAATCAAGTCTTGTATTGTTATTAACTCTCAAGACACAGGTATGATTAATTATACCAGGAAGTAATCAATATAGATATAACATACAGTATGTACAAAAGGTACACCTGGTAAATAAGTGAAGCATTACTATGTATTTCTGGACACCATTATGCCTCCCACATTCTATAATAATAGTGGAAAATTCTATAGTGAAAGGGGTTTTCCAACATAAAATCATAAATGTACATAATTATAACATTCTCATTCCTTCTTCCTCCTCCACTGTTACAGCAATGTCATCAATTATGACATCACATGACTGTGGCGGGCAATTTCTGCCTTGGGTCTGTACACCACTATGGATTACACAAGTATCCACAGAGAGAAAACACACAATATCTTTAAGGGCTCGCTCACACGAGCGTATAACACAGCCGAGTGCTATGTGATGTTTAATCAGATAGCACTTGGACCAATGTTATACTATGAGGCAGTGCAGATCCGTGGGTGCATGTGATGATCGGATCACGCACACCCATGCAAGTCTATGGATGCATGTGAAACATCAGACTGCACTCGGATGTCATCCAAGTGCAGTCCAATGTACGTGCACCGAGACAATGGAGAAGATGGAGCAATTAAGTTCTCTGTGTTCTCCGCACCTGTGATGTGATTCTCTCATGCGAGCGAAACGGATCACACTAAAATGACACTCGGATCAAACTCTGACAGGGTTTGAGCAGATTTATATTGTCACGGACTTGTCGTATGTGACGCATAGTCCCCAGCCAGCTTTTTAAAATATATTTTGCAGCAGGGTTCCATAGTAATAACAGCCAGTGTCTGTTTCATGCTGCTTGTAGTTCAGGAAGCATGTATCTACTGTCAGGTTCCCTTTTAGCAACTTTAGCAACTGAATAGTCTTAATTTAAAAAAAGTCTGCAAAGTTTCTAACTCTTTCATCTAGCTGAGTGACGTGAAAAAATGTCACCATCAGGTCCTGACAGCTCTTCTTTGCTCTTCCCCTGCCTTCTCTCAGTGTTAGGCCAGGTTCACACATCCTGATATTTCCGGAAAATCGGTAGTGGAGATATCATTGTCCATGTGTGCACTACGTGCGGCATACGTGTGGCAACCGGTACCATCCATCAGTACCACACGGACGGCCGCCGGGGAAGAAGCACTACTGTAAGCGTTGTTCCCCGGCAGCAGATGCTGAATGCGTCTTTCATCCATTCTCCCCTGCTCTGCCGCGATCAGAAGCAACTTAGGAATCTCTCTATGCAGATGGGTTGTGCAGTCTCCTTCCTAGCGCTTATCTGAGGTACTTGCAGCTCTGAGTTACACTGAAGTTCCTCTTGCTTGCTCTCTTCTAGAAATCCCCTCGTATGGCGTTGTGGACACAGCATTTACAGCCTCTTGTTCCTCCAGTTTTTGCTGCAGGACCATCAGCATCCATACAACCTCGGATACCGGACTCCGGACAAGGCGCTACAGCTAGAAGTGAGGCTGACTTCAGCTGAATCCTCCAGCTCATCTCTCCCACGTTCACACACTTCGCCTTCTCCACACGAACTCCACTCACTTCCCTTTCCTGGCCACAGAGAGCAGCTCCTCAGCAGTTTGGGTTCAGAGCTCCCTCTGCTGGCCTGGAGTGGGAACTGAGCTGTGTGCTGGATTTACCTGACAGAGAGATCCTTCATTGCTTCCAAGCATGACATCACCCTCCCTAGGAGGAAGGTAATGCCACTGTGGCGACCATAATCCTGGGGGCGCCACATTCCCCCTTAGTGCAATTCAGTACTCCCGGACTGAGAAAATATGCAAACATATAGACAAATGAACAATTGTAACTGTTACAAGATTTCAAAAATTGAAAAATTACAAAAACCAAAGCTCAAAAATAGTCCTTGTGACGATTAGTTCATGCGTCAATGTCCATGGTCCAATTCCTGAGCAAGTTGGTAACTATATACAAGGATTGTTTTGGCCACACATAGTCCTGTGGCCCAATTGTCCATCAAAACAAAATAAGATATTCAAAAAGTAATTACAGAGTCTCTGTAGGCACATAAGATTGCAAAGTTGCATATTTACATGTACAGTTTACATTTTCTATTTGCACTTTAATCTCTATATCTAACTGGGATCTCACCTTTTGTATTACGGGTAGATCTGCGTAGCATGGGTACTTCTAATGGCCTATTTAGGTTTAGTGGGCCTGTTACTGCTGTTGGTAAACTGGGTAGTAGCCGTCTGCGAACTCTTAGACTCACTGTGGGCATGACAGATTCACCACTGGCAGGGCGAGGAGCCTCTTGCTCCACTGCTGGTGTGGCATCCGCTGCCTGAACTTCCTGACTTTCAGAGTTGTCTTGAGCCTCTGCTACTTCAGTTGCAGTAGGCTGGGGAAAGATTAGGACAGGAACTACGATGGCTTGATCCACTCTTGTCCAGTTTGCAGGAAATTCTCCGCGTACAGTGCTGACCTTTTTCTCTTCTTCCTCTATGGGCTGAAGGTTGTTTTGCTCTCCCATCTTTTCCTTTAGTTGGTCAGGGCACAGTTTCAGATGATCCCTCGATACTGCTGATGAGGTTTCTCCTCCATCCTTACTGAAAAGGCACACTTTGGTGTTGTCAAAGTTTGATGGTAGGACGGTGTAGGGTTCAGCTTCCCATTGGTCATCCAATTTATGCATCCTCCTTTTCCTCTTTAGGACCTGTTCTCCTGGTGACAAGGGAACTGCAGGTGAATGTTGATTGTAGTTCTTTTCCTGTTTTTGTCTCGCCTGAGCTAGACTCTTTTCTACGCACTCTTGTACTCTTCGGTATTGCTGCTGCCTCTCTGTGTTCCAGTCAGCATCTGGTGATGTCACCTCAGGTGTCAGGACTCCCATATCCAAATCAATAGGCAACTTGCCAGGCCTCACTCTCATTAGGTAGGCTGGTGAGCAGTTGGTGGAATTCACAGGAATGTGATTGTAGAGGTCTACCAGATCTCGCAACTTCTCTGGCCACAGATTCCTCTCTTCCAAAGGCAAGGTCTTCAGTAGATCAATCACCACTTGATTCATCTTTTCACACATGCCATTGGTCTGTGGATGGTACGGTGTTGTCCTGATCTTCTTGCAACCGTTCAAGTTACAGAATTCCTGGAACACTTCTGCCTCAAAGCCTGGACCTTGATCTGTTAGCACTCGCTCGGGATATCCGTGTGGTCGACAAAAGTGCTGTTGGAATGCTCTGGCTGCTGTCCTGGCTGTTTGATCCTTGACAGGCATGACTACCAGGAATCTCGAGTAGTGGTCAACGATGGTAAGAGCATAGATGTAGCCTGAACGGCTTGGGACCAGCTTCACATGGTCCAGGGCTACCAACTCAAGTGGCTGTTTAGTTATTATTGGCTGCAAAGGAGCTCGCTGGCTGTTACGGTCCTTCCTGCACAGGTTGCATTGTCCACACTCCCGGCACCAATTTTCAATGGCCTTCCTCATACCAGCCCAGTAGAATCTCTCTCAGAGCAAGGCCTCCAACTTCTTCCATCCAAAGTGTCCTGCTCCATTGTGTTACGCTTCCAAGACCATCGATGCCTCCCTCTTTGGGACTTCCACCTGCCAAACCAGCTCATGAGTGCGGGCATTGATACTCCTCCGTCACAGCTTTCCCTCATAGATGAACAGCCTGCCTCATTCCTTCCACAACTGCTGGGTTTCTTCAGGAGCATCTGGACCTGGGTGTGAGTCAGCTTGTGACAGTAGCTCCTTTACCAGGTGGATTGCGGGGTACCTATCCTGCGTTTCTGCCCAGATATGACGAGGCAACGGACTTAGGGTGGCCTCTTTCACGATAGATCATCTGTTTCTCACTCCTTGGGCACGTTGGGCCGCAATTGGCGGAAGGCAGGTAACTCTATTTCTTTGAGTGACTCAGGGTCTTCTCCCCATCTGGCAGATTGGGCATACTGGACAGCGCATCAGCATTGGCATTCTTGTGCCCCGCTCGGTACTTGATGGTAAATTCATAGGTAGACAGCTGGGCCATCCATCGCTGCTCCAGTGCACCAAGTTTTGCAGTTTCCAAGTGAGTCAGCGGGTTGTTGCCCGTGAAGATGGTAAACTTGGCTGAAGCTAGGTAATGCTTGAATTGTTCAGTCACAGCCCAGACTACGGCGAGGAACTCCAGTTTGAAGGAACTGTAGTTGTCAGGGTTCCTTTCAGTGGGATGAAGCTTCCTGCTGGCGTAGGAGATCACTCTTTCTTTGCCATTCTGTACCTGTGACAGTACTGCTCCCAGTCCCACGTTGCTGGCATCATTATACAGATCAAATGGTTGGTCATAATCTGGGTAGGCCAGAACTTCATCTCCTGTGAGAGCCATTTTCATTCGAGTGAAAGACCTCTCCAGTTCCTCATTCCATCCAAATGTAGGACTCTTCTTCCTGGCTTTCTTGGGCTGGCCCACTAGAAGCTTTTGCATATGTGTGGCTATCTCAGTGAAGCCTTTCATGAACCTTTGGTAGTAGCCTACCAACCTGAGGAATTGACGTACCTCATGGTGGTTGCTGGGCTTCTGCCAGTCCCGGATGACAGTGACTTTGTCAGGATCCGGTACCACACCTTCTGCACTCACTACATGACCGAGGTACTGCACCTTGGACTTCAGGAGGTGGCATTTGGATGGCTTCACTTTCAGGCCAAAGTTGGACAAGGCTTCAAACACCTCAGCCAGGTGCTCCAGATGGTCTTCATAAGTCTTGGAGAAAACAATGACATGACCAAGGTACAACAGAACTGTCTCGAAGTTCTTGTGTCCAAGACAGCACTCCATTAGCCGTTGAAATGACTCTGGGGCGGTGCAGAGCCCGAACGGCATGTAGTTGAACTCGCAGAGACCCATTGGTGTGGTAAACGCTGTTTTCTCCTTGTCTGCCTCTGCCACGGGAATCTGCCAATATCCACTAGTGAGATCCAAGGTGGAAAAATAGCAGTTTTAAGGGCCGCTAATGAATCTTCAATTCTGGGTAATGGGTAGGCATCCTTATGTGTAATGCTGTTAATTTTTCTGTAATCTACACACCTTCTCATGGTACCATCTTTCTTTTTCACAAAGACTATTGGGGCTGCCCTGGGGCTACAACTATCTCTGATCACTCCAGCTTCCTTCATTTCCTGCAACATACTTTTGGCACATTGATATTGTGTTGGGGGTATAGGCCGGTACCTTTCTTTAATGGGTGGATGATCTCCAGCTACTTTACAGAGCCATTGTCCCCTGCCTGGTCGGATGAGACCAAGGGCTCTGCTGCCTGTATTGCGTTGTTACTGACAGTAACCAGCTTAGCAACTGTGGCATACCGAGGTACTGTGGCCTCCTCCTCCCCACAATTCAAGAGTCGTACAGGTACTCTCCCTTTGCGGACATCAACTACCCCTCTGGTTGTCAGAACAGTAGGTCGGCTATTTGAGTACACTGGCTCTACCAATGCTTGGAAATCTTTTCCTCTGAGGCCTATGGCTGCCCGACACCAAATTAACATTTCACATCTGGGGGGTATCGCAATGAGGAAAGAATCACTCACTCTTATGCTGCCAATTTCTCCGCCAGACAGTTCTACCTGCTGTCTTTGCATCAGGGCCTTGATCTCCTTCTGCAGGACTCGTTGTTCACTGGAACCAGCAGTCTCGGCTACCTGTTGCAACAAAACAATAACCTCGGCAAGACAATTTTCAATCACATTAGTACCTGAGGTCATCATTGGTTTACATTCTCGTCGATCAGTGTCTAAAACTATCAGACCTTGAGATTTTAACTCCACTCGCCCCACCTTAATGGTAATCTCTTTACATTCTACTTGCGGCAAAGATTGACCATTGCTGGTAACTACTGTTAGCTCATCACTTGGGCCGCAAGTAAGTTCAGAGTCAGCCCAATACCATTTGTAAAGGATATATGGCATAGTTGTCACCTGGGAGCCAGTGTCCAGCAAAGCGTTCATGGGGATGCCGTCAATCACCACTGGGAGGACCAGTCGCCCTCCAACATACTTGACTCGCCAGTTCTTTGGACCTTGTGGTCCTACTCCTGGGGCTTGGCCCCCTGCCCCAGGGGTTACTCATTTAAATAACAGAATCTTGCGATGTGTCCTGCCTTGTGGCAGTTACGACAGATGAGACGCCCGTCCGGGTCATAGCGATCGTTGTCTCTTTCTCGGAGTGGCAGGATCCTCTTCTTCCGTAGCCACGGGACATCCTCTGAAATGGAGGCCAACTAGATCTTCTCCTTTGAGGACACCTGCATCTACTGCACAGTTTTGGCAAGTGCAGCCATATTTTTGGTCAGCTCTTGGACCTAAAGGTGCAGTTCTTCAGATGAATCACCATCTAGAGTCTGTGCGTCAGCCTCCACAGGGCTCGGAGGGAAAGATGCTGCTTCTTGGTGGTATGTGATCACTGGGCACCTAAGGGGCGCTGGACGGCTGACATTTGGTTCATACAGCACCCGGATAGCCCTGTCTTTAAAGTCTGCAAAGTCTAGATCAGGGTTTTGTAGGGCTATGATGCGCAGCTGTGCTCTGTGGGTACTGGATAGGAGTCCCTCAATAAATTGCTCCTTTAACAGTCTGTCTCCATCTTTTACACTGTCTGGGTCAATCTGCTTTATGGCTCGCAGCGCCTCCTGCAGGTTAAGAGCATAGTCCCGTATACTGTCCTGCACTCTTTGCTTACACCCAAAGAATCTCATTTTTATTTCAGCTGCAGCACGAGTGTCAAAGGTGCTTCTTAGCTTAGCCAGAATCTTTTTAACAGTCTCTTTATCAGTGTCCTGCCAGGACTTTACTTCTCTTTGCGCTGCACCAGTTAGCTGCCCAATAAGGAGGTTCACTTTTTGGCTTTCAGAGGACACACCTCAAACAAACTGCACACACCTCAAACAAACTACACAGTCTCTCTTTAAATTCACTTAGGGTATTTGACTCCCCTGAGTACTGCGGTAGCCAGGCCGCTCCCGGTATATAGGGCATGGATAGTGGAATTATGGGGACTGCTGCGGTCGGCGCTTGTTCTTGCGGTGCCCTGGAGGCGGCGCTGGCCGCTGGATTCTGCGGTGCCATTGGAGCCACAGCTGAGCTGGCCCCTGCATCTTGCGGCTCTGTGGGGGGTACGGTGGTGTTCACCGCTGCATCTTCTCTTGCCTCAGACATTCTCTTCCCACTAGTTAACGTTGGCCAGGCCCCGTGTTTCACTGGCTTACCGGTTGCCGCTCCGCAGGCTGGATGATCGGGGGATGCCGGGACTGCAGGCCTCAGCTCCTCACTTCCCACCCGCTGGTCTCTTCGCGCACAGCACCTAACTTTTTGCGCTCTCTTGCAGGCTCCACCCACGACGGCACACCCCTCTGGCTTCTCGCGCGCGCCAAGTGGCGGCAATTGCACAATAAGTTTATGGCACACAATACAGTCTCTGGCACACAGAGACACAGGACCCGGTGGCACCGGGCTTTGTAAATCCTGTTTGTGAAGCCAAAGATGAATCGCCCCCAGGGCTGTGGGGTTACTCGGTACTGGGCCTGTGTCTCAGAGGGATGTGTCACAGTGCCGGTGACCTGGTCTGTGGCCCTGGGCATCCATTCAAAAGGGTTGAAACGTAGCTGAATAAAGTTTATAGGTAGATGATACTGTATGTGACGCCACCTGTGGTGCTCGGCAATGAAGGGGTTAAACCGACGCTGCAGTGCAGATCCTCTGGGATAGATGGTATAAGGCAACAAAGATGTGATAGCTCCCCACAGGTAGAGCTGTAGTCCCAGGGCAGTGAGGATAGGTGTTGAGGAAGAGGGTGTAGTGTTAGGCACAGAGATGTAGCAGTGCTGAAGGGGTTGCAGGAAGAAGGCAATGACACAACAGGGTGCAGTTTCCTTTACCTTTACTTTGCTTTGTAAGTGCAGTCCAGGATCCAGATTACAGGTGGAACAGGAGTTAATCAGCCTGGAAGCAACTTAGGAATCTCTCTATGCAGATGTGTTGTGTAGTCTCCTTCCTAGCGCTTATCTGAGGCACTTGCAGTACTGAGTTACACTGAAGTTCCTCTTGCTTGCTCTCTTTTAGAACTCCCCTCGTATGGCAGGCAGCCGTAGCCTCCTCTTTCTGGCTCACACACGTTGCTGCTGTGCCTCCGAGTCTTAGTTGGGGACAGAGCATTTACAGCCTCTTGTTCCTCCGGTTTTTGCTGCAGGACCATCAGCATCCATACAACCTCGGATACCGGACTCCGGACAAGGCGCTACAGCTAGAAGTGAGCCTGACTTTAGCTCAATCCTCCAGCTCATCTCTCCCATGTCCACACACTTTGGCTTCTCCACACGAACTCCACTCACTTCCCTTTCCTGGCCACAGAGAGCAGCTCCTCAGCAGTTTGGGTTCAGAACTCCCTCTGCTGGCCTGGAGAGGGAACTGAGCTGTGTGCTGGATTTACCTGACACAGAGATCCTTCATTAATTCCAAGCATGATATCACCCTCCCTGTGGCGACCATACTCCTGGGGGAGCCACATTAGTGTTTCTGGTACGTGAGAAAACTGTCACAACACGTACCGGAGACACTGACGTGTGAAAGGGGCCTTATTGATAGCAGGAGTATTGGGGTTCTACACAGAATTGTAGTGGAGAGGAGAAAAAGTATCTTGGGGGCACAGAGAACAAAGACAAAGAGAAAAAGGTAGGTTCCTATGAGAAAATCCCAGTAAATGTTCAAAAAGACATCTGCAGTCCATCTATACAGTGTTGTCTTTCCATTCATAGTGGTAAAACTTACTCAAACATAAATCTGCATGTAACCCTATGTAAAAAGTAAAGTGGAGAAAAATAGTCAGCTGACAGACAAATCATTGTTTTCAGCAGCAGTTCATCCCGTAATGAACACAGGGAATGCACCGTCATCAACATGCATGCTGTATGTTAACAAAAATTATCTGCCCGTCGGCCTGTGTAAACAAGTAAACCAAGCAATAAACAGGCGCGGGCTTTCTTGTGTATATACAGTAGTCGATCAGCACTAGATATTGAGCTCAAATCATCACATATACAGTGGGGAAAAAAAGTATTTAGTCAGTCAGCAATAGTGCAAGTTCCACCACTTAAAAAGATGAGAGGCGTCTGTAATTTACATCATAGGTAGACCTCAACTATGGGAGACAAACTGAGAAAAAAAAATCCAGAAAATCACATTGTCTGTTTTTTTTTCATTTTATTTGCATATTATGGTGGAAAATAAGTATTTGGTCAGAAACAAAATTTCATCTCAATACTTTGTGATAGATCCTTTGTTGGCAATGACAGAGGTCAAACGTTTTCTGTAAGTCTTCACAAGGTTGCCACACACTGTTGTTGGTATGTTGGCCCATTCCTCCATGCAGATCTCCTCTAGAGCAGTGATGTTTTTGGCTTTTCGCTTGGCAACACGGACTTTCAACTCCCTCCAAAGGTTTTCTATAGGGTTGAGATCTGGAGATTGGCTAGGCCACTCCAGGACCTTGAAATGCTTCTTACGAAGCCACTCCTTCGTTGCCCTGGTGGTGTGCTTTGGATCATTGTCATGTTGAAAGACCCAGCCACGTTTCATCTTCAATGCCCTTGCTGATGGAAGGAGGTTTGCACTCAAAATCTCACGATACATGGCCCCATTCATTCTTTCATGTACCCGGATCAGTCGTCCTGGCCCCTTTGCAGAGAAACAGCCCCAAAGCATGATGTTTCCACCACCATGCTTTACAGTAGGTATGGTGTTTGATGGATGCAACTCAGTATTCTTTTTCCTCCAAACACGACAAGTTGTGTTTCTACCAAACAGTTCCAGTTTGGTTTCATCAGACCATAGGACATTCTCCCAAAACTCCTCTGGATCATCCAAATGCTCTCTAGCAAACTTCAGATGGGCCCGGACATGTACAGGCTTAAGCAGTGGGACACGTCTGGCACTGCAGGATCCGAGTCCATGGTGGCGTAGTGTGTTACTTATGGTAGGCCTTGTTACATTGGTCCCAGCTCTCTGCAGTTCATTCACTAGGTCCCCCCGCGTGGTTCTGGGATTTTTGCTCACCGTTCTTGTGATCATTCTGACCCCACGGGGTGGGATTTTGCGTGGAGCACCAGATCGAGGGAGATTATCAGTGGTCTTGTATGTCTTCCATTTTCTAATTATTGCTCCCACAGTTGATTTCTTCACTCCAAGCTGGTTGGCTATTGCAGATTCAGTCTTCCCAGCCTGGTGCAGGGCTACAATTTTGTTTCTGATGTCCTTTGACAGCTCTTTGGTCTTCACCATAGTGGAGTTTGGAGTCAGACTGTTTGAGGGTGTGCACAGGTGTCTTTTTATACTGATAACAAGTTTAAACAGGTGCCATTACTACAGGTAATGAGTGGAGGAAAGAGGAGACTCTTAAAGAAGAAGTTACAGGTCTGTGAGAGCCAGAAATCTTGATTGCTTGTTTCTGACCAAATACTTATTTTCCACCATAATATGCAAATAAAATGAAAAAAAAACAGACAATGTGATTATCTGGATTTTTTTTTCTCAGTTTGTCTCCCATAGTTGAGGTCTACCTATGATGTAAATTACAGACGCCTCTCATCTTTTTAAGTGGTGGAACTTGCACTATTGCTGACTGACTAAATACTTTTTTTCCCCACTGTAAAAGAGCCACTACAGAACTCAAATTGGACCAGAAAAACATCTATATGTAGAAAATAAGAGACTGATAAAATAATTTACTTCCTAAGAAATTGAGCTTAGCATATGTACAGTATATGTCAGTAATTAGAATGAGACTATGAAATTATTAGCTGAAACTTCTGTAAAACTCTCCAGTGAGTTATCTTTCCATAGTTTTGCTTCCTTTTCAAGGACCTAAGTAGTTTAAGTGGATTGCTTAATGATGGGTGGACTTATAATTATTATTTATTATTATTATAGCGCCATTTATTCCATGGCGCCTTACATGTGAGGAGGGGTATACATAATACATACAAGTACAGTAATCTTAACCCCTTCACTCCCGAAGCTTTTTTCGATTTTTCATTTTCGTTTTTCGCTCCCCTTCTTTCCAGAGCCATAACTTTATTTTTCCGTCAATATGGCCATGTGAGGGCTTATTTTTTGCGGGACGAGTTGTACTTTTAAATGACTCCATTGGTTTTACCATGTCATGTACTCCAAAACGGGAAAAAAATTCCAAGTGCGGGGAAATTGCAAAAAAAGTGCAATCCCACACTTGTTTTTTGCTTGGCTTTTTTGCTAGGTTCACTAGTTGCTAAATCTAACCTGCCATTATAATTCTCCAGGTCATTATGAATTCATAGACACCAAACATGTCTAGGTTCTCTTTTTTCTAAGTGGTGAAAAAAAATTCCAAAATTTGCTAAAAAAAAAAAAAAGCGCAATATTCTGAGACCCGTAGCATCTCCATTTTTCATGATCTGGGGTCGGGTGAGGGCTTATTTTTTGTGTGCCGGGCTGACGTTTTTAATGATACCACTTTTGTGCAGATACGTTCTTTTGATCACCATTTTAATGCAATGTTGCGGTGACCAAAAAAACGTAATTCTGGCATTTTTAATTTTTTTCCCGCTACGCTGTTTAGCGATCGGGTTAATGCTTTTTTTCTATTGATAGATCTGGCGATTCTGAACGCGTCGATACCTAATATGTGTATGTGGGATTTTTTTTTTTATTGCTTTATTTTGATTGGGGCGAAATTTTGTTTATTTTTAAACCTTTTTTTTTTTTAACTTTTGGCATGCTTCAATAGCCTCCATGGGAGGCTTGAAGCATGCAATACTCAATCGGCTCTGCTACATATGGGCGATGAGCAGATCGCCCATATGTAGCAAATTTACTCCTGTGCTGAAAGCCATCTGCCTGGAACAACCATAGAGTTCTCTATGAGACTTCCGGTTGTCCAGGCAACATGATGCTGACCCCTGATCACGTGACGGGGGTCGGAGATGAGCTCATTTCGGCCCTGTCAGTTTTAACAGCGGGATTTAACTAGTTAATAGGCGAGGGCGGATGGCGATTCCGCTCGCGCCTATTGTCAGCACATGTCAGCTGTTCATAACAGCTGACATGTTGCGGCTTTGAGGTGGGCTCACCGCCGGAACACACCTCAAAGTGGGGGACCTTACCGATGATGTACTATTCCGTCATCGGTAAGGAAGGGGTTAAACAATACAAGTCATGACGGGTACAGGATAAGAGAGGACCCTGCCCGCGAGGGCTCACAATCTACAAGGGATGGGTGAGGATACAGTAGGCAAGGGTAGAGCTGGTTGTGCAGCTGTTTGGTGGATTGGTGGTTACTGCAGGTTGTAGGCTTGTCGGAAGAGGTAGGTCTTTAGGTTTTTTTGAAGGTTTCCATGGTAGGCGAGAGTCTGATATGTTGTGTTAGAGAGTTCCAGAGTAGGGTGGATGCGATTGTGGGAAGAGAAGATAAGAGGGGAGTACAGAAGGAGATCTTGTGAGGATCGGAGGTTTCATGCAGGTAAGTACCGGGAGACGAGGTCACAGATGTATGGAGGACTCAGGTTGTGGTTGGCTTTGTATGTCATGGTTCGGGTTTTGAACTGGAGTCTTTGGGTAATGGGGAGCCAGTGCAGGGATTGACAGAGGGGAGAGGCCAGGGAATACCGGGGGGACCGGTGGATTAGTCTGGCAGCAGAGTTTAGATTAGATTGGAGGGGTGCGAGAGTGTTAGAGGGGACTTATGGTGTTTTCCATAGCAGATGATGCTAATGATGAACACTGATGGGCACCACCAGCATATCTTTTCTTGCTGCCCCAACGGGTAACATAGGTGCCAAATTTAAAGTATGTTTACCCTATTTTGTTTCTTAGTAATATTAAAAGAGTCATTGATTAAAGGGTTATTCCAGTTTACAAAGGTTATCACCAGTCCAGAGGATAAGTGATGATTTGTGATGGTCAGAACCAATGTCCATGTATTGCACTGGTTATCCTGTGGCCACACATACTGTCACCAAAAGAAGTTGAATGGAGCAGATGGTCACATATAATCCCTGCTGCTTCAGCACTAGGCTCAGCTATTATCATCACACTCATAAATAGTTACTAGTGAACCATTAAACGCCTCCTTGCCGCTTCTGGTGATCAGTGGGCCTATTGCCGATTAGTGAAGGGCGATCATGCTCGGTACTCAAGACGCTCAGTACTCTATCAAGTATTGGGTTACTCTGGAGCCTTGCTCGATACTCCGCTCCGCATGTTTCACGCCTGATTTTTCAACCACTAATCATGCGGGGATTGCCTGCCAATCACACGGTAATGGCTTAGGCATGTTGGTTACTGGCATTAATGTGATTGGCCTGATGATGACATGTTCGGTGCATTGTACCCGGAAATAGTGTAGGGAGAGTTTCTGCTGCAGAAGGGACAGTGTGTTATAAAGCATTATAGTACCTTATTATAGTTTGCTGGTGCCACAATAAACCAACAGTCCTTATCAGGGCTAATGCAAATAGATTTAACCCCTTAATGACCACCGATATGCCTTGTGACAAGTGATTAAGGGGAGATACGTGTCACTGCGCATGATAGAGTCAATGATGTAAACCCAGAATTTTTTCCTCCAGCAAACTACGTATTGGGACGGTTTATTGAAAGTTATATGGGTTTTAGTGGATATTCATAGAGCGGGAGGGAGAATGTCCACGTATCTCCACCTGCAGTGTCCTGACAGGACCTGGGTAATGTCGAGATCATGTGGTCAATCACATGATGGAGGAGTCACATGGTCTGAGCTTAAATGGCTGACTGCCAAAGCTTTCAGTGTTCAGTGTGTTCAGTGTGTGCCTGGAGAGGGAGTACTCCAGGGATGTGTGTGCTAAACCTGAACCTTGGACATTGGTATCTGTGAGCGGGTGATCTCAGCTAGGAAAAGGACTGTGTCTCTTTTTGCTTCTTTGCTTTGCCAGTTTGCCCAGAGGACCATGTTTAATTTCCCAAGCTTGGCTTATGCTGCCTTCAATAAACCAAGCATTTTCTTAAAGATACAGTTCTACATCTGTGTCCAGCCAAGTGAGCCGCTCTACCGCAGCCTTTTAGCGGTGGCGGTTAAGGGTACTTATTCCTCAGCTGAGAAATAAGTGTATAGTGCCCACCAGTGTCGGAAAATCTCTGGGGTCTCAGGTACCGGGGGGTTAGAGTTTAGAGTTAGGGTTGGGACTAGGGTTAGGGTTGGGGCTGGGGTTAGGGTTGTGGTTAGGGTTGGGATTAGGGATAGAGTTAGAATTTGGGGGTTTCCACTGTTTAGGCACATCAGGGGGTCTCCAAACGCGACATGGTGCCCGCTTCCAGAAAATTTTGCATTCAAAAAGTCAAATGGCGCTCCATCCCTTCTGAACCCTGCCATGTGCCCAAACAGTGGCTTTCCCCCACATACGGGGTATCGAGGTACTCAGGAGAAATTGCACAGCTAATTTTGTTGTCCATTTTCTCCTGATACCCTTGTGAAAATAGAAAAGTTTGAGTCTAAAGTTAATTTTTTGTGAAAAAAGTAAAATTTTCATTTTTTCTTACATAGTTCTTTAGTTCTCGGGAAGCACCTGAAGGGATAATAAACTTCTTGAATGTGATTTTAAGCACCTTGAGGGTTGCAGTTTTTAGAATAATGTCACTATTGGCTATTTTCTGTCATATTGACCCCCCAAGATCACTTCAAATGTGTGGTAGTCCCTAAATAAAATGGTTTTATAAATTTTGTTGGAAAATGATAAATTGCTGGTCAAGTTTTAACCCTTATAACGTCCTAACAAAAAAATTATGTTTCCAAAATTGTGCTGATGTAAAGTTGACATGTGGGAAATTTTATTTATTAACTATTTTGTGTGACACCACTCTGATTTAAGGGTACAAAAATTAAAAGTTTGAAAATTGCAAAATTTTCAACATTTTTACCAAATTTCCATTTTTTCATAAATAAACGCAAGTCATATGGAAGAAATTTTACCACTAACATAAAGTACAATATGTCATGAAAAAACATTCTCAGAATTAGTGGGATCCATTGAAGCGTTTCAGAACTATAACCTAATAAAGTGACTTGTCAGAATTGTAAAAATTGGTTTGGTCATTAAAGTCAAAATTGGTTTGGTCACTAAGGGGTTAATTCTATAATACCGCTCTTAGCTGCAATTAGGGTAGGATTAGCTGCTGGAGTAGGAATAGTGTATTAGAGGCACTTAGGCAGGGTTGATTGCATAGCAGTCCTTTGTGCAGCTACATGAAACCAACAGTCCTTTTCATGGCTAATTCAAGTAGATTCTATTCTCTCATAATACCGCTCTAAGGCTGGTTTCACATTTGCGTTTTTTAGCGCTGGAAAAAAACGCATACCTGCGCATGCGTTTTTTCCCCTATATTTAACATGGGTGCGCATACCTGCGCGCTGGTAAGCGCATGTATGCGATTTTTATGCGCTGCGTTTTTTTGGGGTGTGCGTTGGTATTTTCCAGACGCAGCATGTTGCATTTTTTGGCCCTGCAAAAAAGCGCATGCGCACATATGCGCACGTTTTGCGCTAAAAATGGCCATTATAGCCTATGGATGCGCATATGTGCGCACTGGCATGCTCATGTATGCGTTTTTTTGCATATGCGTTTTTTTTTTTAACCATGGAATTTAGGGGTTTGGGTTAGAGTTAGGGTTAGTTAAGGGGGTTTAGGGTTAGGGTTAGGGTCAGGGTCAGGGTTAGGGTTGGGGTTTGGGTCAGGGTTAGGGTTAAGTATGGTTTGGTTAAGGGTTAGGGTCAGGGTTAGGGTCAGGATTAGGGTTAAGTATGGTTTTGTTAAGGGTTAGGGTCAGGGTTAGGGTTAGGGTTAGGGTCAGGGTTAGGGTTAGGGTTGGGGTTAGGGTTAGGGTCAGGGTTAGGGTTAAGTATGGTTTTGTTAAGGGTTAGGGTCAGGGTTAGGGTCAGGATTAGGGTTAAGTATGGTTTTGTTAAGGGTTAGGGTCAGGGTTAGGGTTAGGGTTAGGGTTAGGGTCAGGGTTAGGGTTAGGGTTAGGGTCAGGGTTAGGGTCAGGGTTAGGGTTAAGTATGGTTTTGTTAAGGATTAGGGTCAGGGTTAGGGTCAGGATTAGGGTTAAGTATGGTTTTGTTAAGGGTTAGGGTCAGGGTTAGGGTTAGGGTTAGGGTCAGGGTTAGGGTTAGGGTTAGGGTTAGGGTCAGGGTTAGGGTTAGGGTTAGGGTTAGGGTTAGGGTCAGGGTTAGGGTTAAGTATGGTTTTGTTAAGGGTTAGGGTCAGGGTTAGGGTTAGGGTTAGGGTCAGGGTTAGGGTTAGGGTTAGGGTTAGGGTCAGGGTTAGGGTTAGGGTTAGGGTCAGGGTTAGGGTTAGGGTTAGGGTTAGTTAGGGTTTAGGGTTTGGGTTAGGGTTAAGTATGATTTGGTTAAGGGTTAGGGTCAGGGTTAGGGTTAGGGTTAGGGTCAGGGTTAGGGTTAGGGTTAGGGTCAGGGTTAGGGTTAGTAAAGTCATGGTTTGGGTAGTGTGAGGGGCCACCTAAAAATGTTGGAAAAAAACGCAAACGCGGTAAAAACGCACTAAAAACGCATACAAACGCATAAAAACGCTGCGTTTTTTTCATGCATGCTCATAAAAATGCTTGAAAAAAACGCAGCAGTTGTATGCTTATGTATGCGTTTTTTCAATGCGTTTTTTTGCGGGAAAAACGCGCTGCAAAAAAAAGCAAGTGTGAAACTAGCCTTATCTACAGTTTGTGTAGGTTTAGCTGGCAGAGTAAGGCTAGTGTATTAGAGGCAATTAGGCAAGGTTCATTGTGTTACAGTCCTTGTAGTAGAGGGACGGTTCATGCCGCGTGTTTAGCTTAGATACTAATTACTTGTACGACACAAAGGAATTGCGGAGGATGCTGGAATGGTCAAGGTACTCTTTTACCATCTTCAAAAACGTTTCCCTCCTTGTCAGACTACCTCAAGCATCAGGGACTGGGAGGTGGGAGGTTCTAATGAAAGTGTCCCAGAACTTTGATAGAGTCCTGCTGCCTCTGTTGGACCTGGTGTGTGTCTCTGTCGTCTCTCCTACTTGGTTGCCCAAGGATCTTTGACATCTGCTGTCTACATTGTCAGATGGGAATTGTAATTGTTCAACTAGGGCCTTCTGGTACTGCACCATTATACTAGCCTTCTCAGCTGCAGGAAGGAGAGATGGAAATTTCTCCTTGTAGCATGGGTCTAGAAAGATGAACATCCAGTAATCATTGTTCACCAAAATGCATATAATGCGAGGGTCACAGGAAAAGGCAGCAGACATAAAGTCAGCCATGTGTGCCAGACTCCCAACAGGCAAGACTTCCCTATCCCCACCTGGAGGATGGCTATCCATCTCCTCCTGCTCCCTCTCTTCCTCCTCCTCAGCCCATCTACTCTGAACAGATGGGACAAGTGGGACAGCTCCTATCCTTACGACTGGGACATACCCTGGTACTATCAGGGGGTGTTCAAATTGTTTGTCAGGGAACACCAACGTGAAGGACTCAAGCTGGACTTGTGTAAAGAAAAGACCATCCATAAGCTTATCCGAGCGAAGGACCTAAGGGATTCAATTCCAGGGCTCCCTGCAACCACAACCGAGACTGTGTTAAAAAATGTGGCTTTTAGCAGGTTAACCAACGGGCACAAAGACATGGCATGGATGGCTATTCAGGGGGTCTCCCCCTAAGAACCTTTCATGTATGCCTGTGGACTGAATAACACTAGGTAATTCCCGAGATGCTCTTTCGCTGAGGAAACACCCTTGCATCTCATCTGATAGTGCCCTTTTATATAAGCTGTGTTGGATGCAGTGGAAAATGACCTCAGAGTCTCTGTCCCCATGAGCAGCCCAAAGCACACTTTAGTGCTTTACTGACTGTATCCCAAGGAACGTACCATGCGGGCTATTCAGGAGGCCTTGTGCCTTTTCAACTGTGTTAAGGATGCTTTGTGGCTAGCCAGAACACACCAGATCATAAACTGGGAGATGTTCATCCAGAACTTCCCTAAGCTGGTCCACAACCTACTCAGGGAATACAACCTCATGGGCAGACCAGATGTCGATGAATAAGAGGATTGTGTCACAGTCCAATTCTTGGATCTGTGTCAGATTCTGGATTCCCTCATTTAAACCTTTTTTTTTTCCTTTCAGGCCTCTGGGGCCTTAATATGGGTTTTTGCCCCGGTGGCCACAGGTGTTATTACATGTCTGATAGTTTTCTTTGCTTTACCTTTTGCCCCCCGGTGGTCACGGGGGTTATTACATGTCTTTGGTTTCTCTGCTGATGGTGACCACTCCTCCTTTGCTATATAAGGTCACCTGGTGTATCAGCTGGGGTTGGTAATAGCAGGTCCTTTGTGGATTTCAACCACGGTGAAGTTAGCAGCTGGCTCTGAGGTGTTTAACCACTGCTGAAAGCTAATCTGGTGCTGAACTCTGCTGCCCGGTATTTGCAGCAGAGAAAGATGGTGAAGGTAGCAGCTGGCTCTTAGGTGTCGAGCCACTGCTGAAAGCTAATCTGGTGATTAAATCTGCTGCCCGGTGACTGCAACAGAGAAAGATAAGTGTTTTGTTGTTTTCCCCGTTTGGTGTATTTTTCTTCGTGTGTATTAGTGCAGCGGTGGGACCAGTGTCCGCACTATCCAGTTCCCTAGTAAGGGATAGGTGCAGGGCTAGTGAGGGATTCAGGTATCCTGGTCGGTGACAGGTGAAGAGACTGTATAGGGAACGTTAGGAGTGTTCAGGGACACTGCCTCAGGGGAGTGCAGGAGGTCTCCACATCCCCGTTCCCTATTGCAGGGCCCACCGTTGTAACTGTTTCCCCAGTGTTCCCCTTTTGTCTTGTTGTTTCAGTTACTGACCTGCAGGTCATGTCACACAGGACAGGTACACGTGACAGATTGATACCCCTCTCCTTCCCTTTCTCCACTCAGTGAGTACCATGTTTACTCTCTTCCTCTATCTCCCCCTGATCCACATGCAAAGTTTCCTCTTTAATTGTGACCATCGAGCATTTGAGAACACAGAGCAGCGAGATGGGTATGCTGATTGTGGCATCATTGCTGTTCATCATCTTTGTTGATTCCTCAAAGTTTTGTATAACCTCAGAGATATCAGATATCCATGCCCAGTCGTCGGTTGCCATGGGAATGTTATAGCTGGTATTCAATTACTGCCCTCGGCTGCTCACAAAGCCATATATAATATGGAGTTTCATTGCGTGGTCACGTTACACACCAGTTAGTGAGCTGGCAATGGCAAGCGCTGCTGCAGCACTGGCAGCAGAAGTAGCTGACTTGTGGAAATGGGGGAACACACACTGTACCTTCACAAGTACAGTAGCTCAGTCAGATTGGGGTAGGGTTTCTGAAACCGCTGAACCACTAAGTTGAGTACGTGGGCCAAGCATAGTACGTGTGCGAGGTTGCCAAGCTTCAAAGCCGCCAATAGATTACTGCCATTATCACACATGACCGTGCCTGGTTGTAGGTTAAGTGGCGAGAGCCACAGATCTGTCTGCTCTGTTATATTTTGCCACAACTGTGCGGCGGTGTGCTGTTTGTCAGATAAACAAATTATTTTCAGCAAAGCCTGTTGTCGCTTCACTGAGACAGTGCTGCAGTGCTTCCAGCTTGCAGCTGATATGGTCAGCATGCTCACAGATGACAACTTGGAGATAGAGTGTCACGATATTGCAGTAGGATTTCCAGGGACAAAGGACTCCTAACCTGTCCCTTAAGCTAGTAGTACCCTAGACCAGTTCCAGGTGTGGGCAATTAATTTTCCCAAGGGGCCACATAAGAAATTGGTACTGTTGTGGAGGGCCGATCAATCGGCTGAACTTAAAGGGGCAGTCCGAAACCAAAGGTGAATATCTCATATTAATTGTATATCTATTCAGTGTAATAATCTAATCTCGTTTTCTACTATACTTCAGTGAAAAATTCCTAATGTAGCCGATACATTCTGACTGTTTTTTTTTTGTTTTTTTTTCAACGTCCCATGACATTTTGTTTGAAATTCATCAGTGCATGCTGGGATACTTGAATGAGCCGTCATCAGGAGGAAGAAGCTGGGGTCACTGCCGCAACCTCTGTGTCCTTTCTGAAATGAGGCGCCATCAGTGATGTCAGTTTTGGAGGCTCAGCTAGCCCTGCTCACCTGATAATGCATCGGTTGTAAATAGTGATGTATACTCAGTATGAACTCCCTGTGCTATATTCCTTTGAATGCAGTGTCCGTGCGTACCCTTGCTAACTCTAAAGAGAAATGATGACCCGGCAGGGACCAGTCCAGTCTCTGAAACAGATGATGCTTCATTTCAAGGTGGGGAAAGCAGCTGTGGCAGCAACCACAGCCTCTACCACCCCCACTAATGACGTCCAGTGTGAGTACCCGAAAATGCACTGGGATTCTCAAAAAAAATTTAATTGGAAGTAAAAAACAAAACAAAAAAAACAAGCAGACAAGAAGTTAGGGAGGAAAAAGTAGAAATTTTTTAATTGAAATACATTAGAAAAGTGATTAGATTATTGAATTCAATTTAGTATGAAATTCACCTTTGGTTTCGGATCACCCTTTAATTCTGCATAATATTAATTTCATCACTTTATAAAAAGCAGTTGCTTATGTGATGAAGTTTACATGAGCATATAAAAAAAATCATGATTTTCATCCAGAAAAGACTATTTTCCATCTGTTTTGTCAACCGTATGGCATCCATTTTTATACATCAGAAGTGAATAAAATGTAAAAGAACACATACAGTCTCCTGTGTTAGTAATGGAAATGTATTCGTACAAATCGGATGCTATATGGAAGATGCATATGGGATCCAGTTTTTTTATTTTTTCACACCCATAGACTTCAACAGGTGAGTCTGATCTGAAATACAGAAGAGACCTATGGGTGCTGTGATATTTCTCACAACGACATTTTCTGACAGTAATTTGAATAGCCCAATTGCATAACATTGCTCCTAGGGCTCTGTGTGAGATTTTTTTCATGGACAGTATTTGGACAAATATTACAGTTGTGTGAACATAGCCTGACAATACTTGTTGCAATAACGCTTATCGTAACAAGTAATAGCAGTTGATCAAGAAATAAATTGGGAAAATTGGAAAAAAGTTGTTCGCCCACCTCTATTCCACATGCATAGATACACATCACATATGGGGTAGGAGCTGACAGTCAAGGGGGGGGGGGGTGAGAAAGCCTTAGGCTGAGTTCACACGTGGCGTTTTTTTCGCGTTTCCGCGGCGGTTTTAACAGCGCGATTTTGCCGCGAAAATGCAAAAAATAAGCATCCCATCCATTCCTATGGGATTCCGCAATGCTATGCTAATGCTGCGGTTTTTACCGCGGCAGAATCGCTTCACGGTAAAAAACGCAGCATGCTCATTAATTTTGCGGAATCGCGGCGATCCCGCACCCATAGGAATGCATTGTTCCGCTTACTTCCCGCATGTGGCAGTGCACACCATGCGAAAAGTAAGCAGAACAATTGCAGATGGAACCCACGGTCAGGAGGAGAGGAGACTGTCCTCCGGGCTTTGGGTACCATATCCCTGTAAGAAATAGAATTTAAAATAAAAAAATATTGTTATTCTCACCTTCCGACGTCCCGCACAGCCTTCCCGCCTCTCTCCACGCTCCCGTTCCAAGTAATCCTTTGCGAAAATGCCCGCGATGACATCCGTTCTCGCGGGATCGCGAAGTCTCGTGGTCATTCGCGCGACGTCATCGCGAATAACCGCGAGACGTCGCGATCCCGCGAGAACGTACGTCATCGCGGGCATTTTCGCAAAGGATTACTGGGAACAAGAGTGTGGAGAGAGGCGGGAAGGCTGCGTGGGACGTCGGAAGGTAAGAATAAAACCATTTTTTATTTTTTTATTATTTTTTACATTTTATCTTTTACTACTGATGCTGCATAGGTGGCCTCAGTAGTAAAAAGTTGGTCACACTTGTCAAACACTATGTTTGACGAGTGTGACCAACCTGTCAATCAGTTCTCCAAGCGATGCTTCAGATCGCTTGGAAAACGCTAGCATTTTGCAAGCTAATTACGCTTGCAAAATGCTAGTTTTTCCGCGGGAAAATCGCGGGAATTTAAAATGCGATTTTCCCGCGGAATGGAATTCCGGAACTCTCGCTGTACTTTCCGCGAGAGTTCCGCTACGTGTGAACTTAGCCTTACTGCAGTCTATGGAGTGGATGTAATAATCCACAGATCACAGGGGGGTGCACTATGGGGGACTTAATCCTTACCTCTCCTGCACAGGATATACAACAGTACAAGCTGGGAGCAAAGAGGGAGATAAGGATTATCTCTCGCATACAAAGGTGAGGAGGCAGCAGAGTACCTGGTGGGGCAGAATAGCAGCTTGGGGAGTACAAAGAATACCCCATCTGAAGGTGAGTGGGCACTGCTGGACCCTGTATTCAGAAGGAATACTCAGCCCCAGTGTTTTATCTCCTATCAGCTGCCAGGAAGCTACAGAGAGATGCAGTGGCTGCTAATTAGCTGCTCTCCCTGAACATAAACTGCAGTCCCACAACTTTCATTCCACAGTGTGAAAGGAGGCAACACAGGTGCTATGACCTACTCAGCACAGCAGACACAGGGTGGTATCTGGGGTCCTCTTAGAAGCTACTTGACCATTATCTACAGCAGATGGGTGTTGTAGTCCCTGATTCCCTCCTCCTGTCCTGATCGCTCTGCCTCCTGTACAGGTTTCATCAGCCCTGCAAGCCAGGAACTGAGCAGCCCCACATTCACCAATGAGAAGACGGGGGGGCGGGGCTGCAATCTTAATGATGAGTCTAAGGCTGGAGTCACACTAACCTGCGCAAAATACGGTCCGTAGTTTACTTGCGTAATACGGATGAATGACCACTAAATAGTGCTCCGTAGGTCATCCGTAAGCAGGGTGAGGTCACGTATTTTGCGCATGTGTGCATCCGTATGTAATCCGTGTGGCATCCGTATGCAATCCGTATGGCGAGATTTTCTCGCAGCCTTGCAAAATGGACATTTAACGGTTTTCAGGCCTGCAAACAATTTAAATCATTAGCCTGCACCCTATTTAGACACTCAGAAACAGGTGGATGCCTACATTCTGTACAATTGTCACCTTGCCTTCACGAGGTGTGTTGGTGTTCTTTGTGCAGCATGGCAGAGGGTCTGCGATTCAATACAACTGAGCAGGTTCTCTTTACCTGGCTTTTGTCACGGCGCTTTGGGCAACCATATCCTGTGATAGTGGATCCGCGGAGGAGACGCATGTAGGTCCATCCACTTTTGAGGCAACGACTCACCAGAGGGCATTTTCACCGCCTGTATTCTTCTCTGCGGCAGCATCCGGAGAAATTTTACCAGTACTGTCGCATGAGCATTGCCACATTTGATCGACTCTTGGAGACATTGCGCCCTGGGATAACCTTTCAGGATACAAGGATGCGCAAAGCCATATCTGCAGAGGAGCGACTTCTACTCACAATACGGTATGTACTACACAACCACATTCTCTCTATTCCTAATGTGTGTGCTAAATTATGTTTTTTGCCCTTCTTGGACAAAGTTGAATGCCATCATCTTACTCCAAATATGAAGCACCTGACACACCAGAATGTTACATCTAATATGTCCAGCATATCACTTAGTCATTGTGCCACCAAATATGTGTGTGTTCTTCTCTATCATTTCCTAACAAGTTTGGTCGGCATGTAAATGATTTTTTTTTAATTTAGCCATTCTAAACTTTACTATTTCTGTTGTTCTACAGCTTCCTGTCCACTGGCCTGTCTTATGCCGCCCTCCACCACGAGTTTCTCATAGGAAAATCCACCATTTCAGGCATAGTGAGGTCTACATGTGCACAAATCTGGACAAGACTCCATCAAGTGGTCATGCCCGAGCCCGGGATGGAAGACTGGTTAAGGACATCAAGGGAGTTTGAGGAGGACTGCCAGTTTCCAAATTGTATTGGGGCCCTGGATGGCAAACATATCAGGGTGCGTAAGCTGCCGAACTCAGGCTCCCAATTCTTCAATTATAAACAATACTTTTCTGTTGTATTGTTGGCTCTGGTAGACCCTCAATACAAGTTTATAATTGTTGACATTGGGGCCTATGGAAGGACGGGAGACTCTAGAGTCTTCAATACTTCCATAATGGCTCGGCGGCTACGCACCAACCAGTTGGATCTACCCCCACCATGCCAGCTACCAGGCTCCCCCGAACAATCAGTCCCTTATGTCCTTGTGGCAGATGAGGCCTTTCAGTTATCGCGCAATGTCATGAGGCCATATCCCCGGCGCAACCTTGACCACAGGCGCAGAATTTTTAACTTGCGCCTATCACGTGCTAGGCGACTGGTGGAGTGTTCCTTTGGGATTCTTTCTGCCAAATGGCGAGTACTCCAGTCTGCCATTCAGTTGAGTGAGCAAAATGTGAATGAAGTTGTGAAAGCCTGTGTTGTTCTGCATAACTTCACCAGGATACATGATTGCTCCTCCTCTGATGGTGTTGTGCGTAGGCCGTACAATGTGCTCAGGGTGAGACCACCTATCAACCCTCAACGTAGACCGCTCTCTGGCCTCAAAGTGCATGATATTTTCACTAATTACTTTATCTCACCTGAGGGGGCAACTTCTTGGCAAGAGCATGCTGTGTCTATGTTATAATTTGTTGCTTTTAGTGTGTCAAAATATATATTACTCAAGCCTTTATGATTCTATGAGTGTTTCAGTGCATTGGTTGGTGTCTGTTAGTATGTTGTGAGGGATTGTGAAAATTCACACAGAGACGTTAAGTAGAGTAGACAAATATTTAGTTTTGTCCTTTTTTTTTTTCGCTTAAAGGCAAACATAATTTTGCCATAACACAAATTTGGCAATGGCCAAAATGACCCTTTGTGCCTTCTTTAACTTGTTGTAAAGTGAACATAACAGAACAAAACAGCCACAAACATTAGGCCAAAAAAACATTGCTGCATCACTAGATTAACCTAGATTTGCCAACAAAAGGTGAGCTCCATCACCAAAATAAAGGCAATGAGATAACACTCACATTTCCACATAATGTTAGCCAAACATAGAAAGAATCCACCATGACAGGCAAGGCTACCTCACAGCTTTCACACAGATATTACCTGTCTGTACACCAGACAATATTTAAGCATGCTATACCAAAAAGGATGAAAATACAAAACTCACTTGTTAATACATAGAGAAAGCGGGTTATTCTGAATGCTTGTCGCCTAGAAATTTTGTCCTAGAGATTGCTAACAAAAAAGGTGACTACTTAACTAAGGCGAGCACGCCTTTCCTATGCATTTGCAAGTGAGTAGTGTATTTTCATCCTTTCAGTTTACAGCATAGCGCATTTAAAGATTCTCTTTTCTACACACATGTAATATCTGTCTGAAAGGCGTGAGGTAGCGTTGCCTGTCATGATGGATTGTTTCATATGTTTGGAAAACATTATTTAAAAATGTGAGTGTTACATTATGTTCTAAATGTTGGTGAAGGAGAACACCTGTTTTTAAATTTAGATTAGGAGCACCAGATACATATGACTGGACATCTCCAACCATCAGAATCATAAATCCTCATATGTTGGGGAAGGGGAACGTGGATCAACAGCCTGTGGGTGCTGCTGGACATTGTGGCCAACATCGCCCTGTGTGGGGCCATACTGGTGCCCATGATGCTGGAATTGTCCAGCCTCCTGGGACTGTTGGGGATACTGGCCAGAGTGCTGATGATGGTGAGGGGCTTCTTGTTGGCTCTGGTAGGCCCGTGGCTCATACCCACCAAGATAGCCAGATCGTCCCCAACCAGGTTGGGACCAGCCTCCAACACTGGGTGGGTACAAGTGGCCATATTGGTGGAGTTGGCTTGAGGAAGACATTTGGTGCTGCGGTATAGACGGTTGGGTAGGGGGAGGAAGGGGTTGAGGTGTTGGCCCACGTATTAGGGGCTGTTCAGACCCTGCTTGAGCAAGCATCTGTGTAGATGGTCTCATGCGCATTAAATTTCGTGGTGAGAGCTGCCACCTCTCCAGAAATTCAAAAACCTCATATGGGGTATTGGGGGGGGTGCTTGCATCAAGCAGGATCTGAATACATCCCCTAATACGAACCCTGACCTCACGGGTAAGGGCACGGAGATAAAGGGTGAGGCTACGTGCATAGGCCTCCTCACCATCATCTGTTGTTACTCTGGACACATAATTTAGGACCCCTGTGTCCACATTGGTCCTACTCTCTTGAAGAGTGACCTGGCACCTTCTTCTTGTTCGCCGTGATACTACAGCAGCCTGTGGGGAGGACCTGATCTGGGCAGTTGGGCTGCTGCTCAAGTTGCCCGGCTCTTCCAGGATGGGTGAGGTGGCAGCAGCAGACCATCCTGGTGGTGTGGTGTGTAGGGCAGCCATTGTGTGGTCTTGTGATGCCTCATCTTCAGCCATCCTTCTTGTAGGGGGAGAAGTTGGGCCAGCCACCTCATCCCCTACAGGATCTATAATGGGCTCTGCCTCTGAGGCCGTTCCTCGATCCGTAAGGTTGGTTCTGTTATGAAATAGAACAGAGGCAAAAATACATCAATATTTTTGACCCTGTAAAGTATTTGTGTAATGTATTTGTGTAATGTGGTGTGAGCTATGTACTTACGGTCTCAGATCCAGAATTGGGGCGAGGAAGTTCAGCCGGTCATAGTAGATATATTTTCTCTTGACATGCCCAGCATCCCCACTCCTGGACCGCTGCTGGCGTTCCCGGCGGAACTGGTCCCTGATGCTTCGCCAGCGTTTCATCACATCTTCCACTGCAATGTGACAGGAAAGATTGTCAAAATCACATATTTGAGAGGTAACATTTTCTAACAGCAGTCTAGGCATGGGGCCTTCTGGGGTGTGCTTTCTACCCATGGTGGCATATGTAATTGGGCCGATACACAGGGTCTCATTAGCTACACTTAATAATTTTATTGGCTAGGAGGATGAGGAGCTTGTGGCCTAAACCCCTAATTATGGCTGTGTGAAGCCACGTGTCACATCAAAATGTAACGGCCTCATGAGGCTAATAAAATTAGATGCCCAGGAAGGGGGGTGCTGATTGTAGAATCATTTTTAAACGTGCACTAAGGTTAATGATGTTTTTATGGTTGGACTTACGAATTTTATGCTGCTCATCACGTGGTCTGTCCCCAAAGTCATGGTACATCTGGCGACAGATGCACCTCCATGACGCCTCCTTTCTGGTCCGGTTCGCATAATTAGCATCGCGTGGGTCCCATATTTCGGGACGCTCCTGCACCAGCACAATGATCATCTCAACGTTAATATATGTGGACGCTATGCTGCTGCTGTACTCCGTGGAGGCGTACTTCCTGGATGTCTGGAGCGGTTTTTGAGCTTATTTGCATGTCTAGGCTTCTTGATGATGGATTGGCCCATTTCCTGTCACCAGCCAAAAGACCTGCGTATTGCTCGCAGGTCACACGTGTTTCCGTGTGTAATCCGTATTTTTTGCGCACCCATTGACTTGCATTGGCGTACTACAGGCGTAGTACGCTGACAATCGTGGCATGCTGCGATTGGCACGGAGCGTAGGATACGGAAGAGAAAAAAACGCCTGGTGCGAGTGACCCCATTGAAAATCATTTGTCCGTGTGTAATGCGTGTTTTTTGCGCCTCTCACGCGCCCGTATTCCTCGCTAGTGTGACTCTGGCCTAAGAAAGATCAGAATCATAGATCAGTTCCTTTCCAGCCCTCTGGCTGTGTCATCGGGCCAGACAGGAACACTCAGGGGGCCGGATGTGGCCCGCCAGCCGCAGTTTGCCCAGGCCTGCCCTAGACTATCCCTGTCTCCCCAGTTTACTCCTGATGGTGGGGATGCTGGGATTGCGTACCTCGCTATGCTGCTATATGCACGCTAATCTGTTTCCTTCCCCACCCAGGGAGGTATGGAACAGATGTATATTAAATAACACCAACCTAACAGACAGGGGAAAGCAGACAGAGTTAAAAGAAAACCAGAATCATACAAATACACGCACAAAATGACCAAGTGGGAATCAAGGAAAGAGAAGGTTGCACAAACCATAATGTAACAACCCTGCTGGCATCACTGCATGGCCTCCCATCCCCGCACACCAACTTACTTTCTGCTTCAAGCCATGCTGTGAATATTGTCTGTTGCCAGCCCTGTGCTCCATGTGCTATGCCTCGTGTTTTCCTGCTTGCTCTCCATGTTTCCTGACTGTGTGTATAGGGGGGCGGCGCCTGAACTCTCTGGTTCTTATGCAATCAGGGTGCACCTGTGTAATCTGTCCCTGACCAATCACCTGGAGCCCTTGACTATTTAGTTTCACCACTCCCACTGAAACATTGCCTGTGCAATGTCTAACCTCAGTTAGTATCTTGCTGCTGAGGAAGCCAGGCCCTGTTCTGTGTATCTCCTTCTCTGTAGGAATACTCTTTGTCTCGCTTTGTACCTTGTCCGCCTGCCAGGAGGCAGAATATCCTGGCCCTTGAGTCTTGTTTCCAGTACCTTGTCTGTACTCTGTCCGCCTGCCAGGAGGCAGAATATCCTGGTCCTTGTGTCTTTGTCCCTGTGCCTCTGTCTGAACTCAGTCTTACCTCTGTCTGTCAGTCTCTTTGTTTGTGGTTCCTTCTCTCCCGTGTCTTTCCTTGTGTCCTCCCTGTCTGTGCATGTGCACCCTTGCAGCTTTATCTGTGCATCTGCACCCTCGCAGCTTTATCTGTGCATCTGCACCCTCGCAGCTTTATCTGTGCATCTGCACCCTCGCAGCTTTATCTGTGCATCTGCACCCTCGCAGCTTTATCTGTGCATCTGCACCCTCGCAGCTTTATCTATGCATCTGCACCCTCGCAGCTTTATCTGTGCATCTGCATCCTAGCCGCTCTGTCTGCACGGCTCCCTAGCCGCTCTGCCTGCTCCGCACTCCTGTGGCTCTGCCTGCTCCTCACTCCTGCGGCTCTGCCTGCTCCGCACTCCTGCAGCTCTGCCTACCTGCACCTCCTGTGTGAACAGTTCCAAACCTGTTCCTTCATATTCCACTCCTTCCTGCCTATATCCATACCTGCACCTCCTGTGTGAACAGGTCCAGATCCTGTTCCAGCATACACCACTCCCTCCTGCCTACACCTGCTCTGTGAACAGGTCCCTACCTGCTCCTTCTCATACCACGCCAATCTGTCCTGTGTCTCCAAGCCGTGCCCACCTGTCCTGTGTCTCCAAGCCGTGCCCGCCTGTCCTGTGTCTCCAAGCCGTGCCCGCCTGTCCTGTGTCTCCAAGCCGTGCCCGCCTGTCCTGTGTCTCCAAGCCGTGCCCGCCTGTCCTGTGTCTCCAAGCCGTGCCCGCCTGTCCTGTGTCTCCAAGCCGTGCCCGCCTGTCCTGTGTCTCAGCCGTGCCTGTCGTGTCTACCTGCCTGCCTGTTTATAGCCTCTGTCAAAGTGACTTGTCCCCGAGTGGGACCAGCAGCCACAGCCAGACACCACCCTGGAGTGGCACCCGACAGCTATCTGCCGCACACGCCTGACCTCACCATCAGAGGCTCCAGTGAAGACCGAGGTAGCTGTCGTAGTCACGCCCCTTCCAGGGTAGTCTGGTTTGTGGCACAGTGGGGCCACAACCCCCGGCTCACGCCATTCAGTCAAGGCGCGAGCGTGACAGTTTGCACAGGCCATGGTCCCCGCTGAGTCCCATATCCTTCTGCTTGCGGAGCATGATGAACTTTCTCCTTGCCAGGATGAGCAACCAGAGGAATTTGTTCCATCCTGCGTGGTTCCGATTGTGGAGACCTCTGAACCAATCATCATCTCCAATGCTCTCTACAATCAGCTCCTGGCCTATGAAGAGCACGACCCAGCAGACCCGCCTAGGTTCTATGGGGACCCTAAAGAGTGCCAAGGGTTCCTGAAGAAATGCCTGCACTACATCCTGCAGAATGCAGCTTGTTTCCCCTCTGACCGGGTCAAGGTGGGATACATCATGTTCTACCTAGCTGGTGATACCTTAATGTGGATCTGTCCCCTTTGGGAAGCAGGGGACCCTGTCGTCTTGAGCCTAGGGGCCTTCCTGGTGGCCTTCCGTAAAGTCTTTGATGTGCCTCGACCAGTTGCTCCTGAAAAGTCTTCCCCTCCAAGCTTCCAGAGACAGACTAGACAAGAGGAACCTGTGGGTGAAGCATCTCAACCACCTATGACTGTCCAGCCATCACCTGTTCCACAGTCTGCCGATGCGGCCTCCCGTGCAAGATCCAAGAGGTCTAAAAAGAAGAAACGGGCCAAGTTGCAGCCGGAATCTGGCCTCTGTCCTGTGAAGCCTGTACTCCAAAACCCTGGCCCAGTAGAAGAGGCTGCCCCTGGCGAGAGTACTCCCTCTCCATTAAACTCTTTAACTGTTTCTCTGTCTTCAGGGAGATTTGGTGTATTTAAGTCGCCAGTCTTACAGAGTCAGTGTGTGGTCTCTGTCATACAGCTCCCGAAGCTGGCGTGGGCGTTGTCTCGAGGTGGCCGAGCCCTATTGGAGAACAGTCTAGTCCTGCAAGGACAACTACAGCTCCAGGTCGGAGCTTTGTATACGAAGAAGTTCGTCTTCCATTGGCTGTCTGGTATGCCCATGGGTCATTCTGAACCAGAGATCCTGATGCTCATTTATGTTTGGAGACCCAGCAAGGCACCACACTTGAAACAACCAAGTGACAAGAGGTGTCTGGTTCCCTTGCGTCGCATTCAGTCAGCAAGGTCGTCTTCTTCGCCTGGTTTGCTAGTCGCCGAGTCAAGGTGTGAGGATGCCTCTGAAGAGGGGGAGGTGGTCTTAGTCTCCTCACACATCCCCAGCGACTATACCAGTGTTCTGCTCCCAAGAGCACCCCTGCCTCTTGATTGTCTTCCCCAGGATAAAGGGCTGAAGATGGATCCAGAGTGTATGCCTTCAGCTCCCCTGTGGCCTAGGGGTGAAGGTCCCAAGACAGAGCTTCACTCATTGTCTAACCAGGAGGATGTGGTCCAGTTTTTTCAGGGTAACAGGCTGAAGTGGCTCCCTGTATGTATGCCTCCAGCTTCCATTTGGCAGGTGGGTGAAGAGGTTGGAACAGTGACCTACGTATCTCCATTTCTCACCAACCGGGAGGAGGAGGTCCAATTTTTCTGGCATATTGGGCTGAAGTTGGACTCAGTGAAGGTGTCTTCTGTTTCTAGCTGGCCGGCTGATGTAAGGGTCAAGTCTGAAGCTTCCAGGTCCCTGCCTTCTGCCAATCAGGAGGAAGAAGTCCTTGTACCCTCTGTGTTGGAAACTGTTGGGCACCAAGAAACTTGGCACTCGGTGATTCCAGATGGCACACGTATTCCACCCTACCTGAAGGATGTCGTGTCAACCTGGACTGTGTGCGGTCCCATACTCCTTCTTCTGGTTATTTTGGCAGGCTTGAGGAAGAGGGGCCGTAAAGGGGAGGTACTGTAACAACCCTGCTGGCATCACTGCATGGCCTCCCATCCCCCGCACACCAACTTACTTTCTGCTTCAAGCCATGCTGTGAATACTGTCTGTTGCCAGCCCTGTGCTCCATGTGCTATACCTCGTGTTTTCCTGCTTGCTCTCCATGTTTCCTGACTGTGTGTATAGGGGGGAGGCGCCTGAACTCTCTGGTTCTTATGCAGTCAGGGTGCACCTGTGTAATCTGTCCCTGACCAATCACCTGGAGCCCTTGACTATTTAGTTTCACCACTCCCACTGAAACATTGCCTGTGCAATGTCTAATCTCAGTTAGTATCTTGCTGCTGAGGAAGCCAGGCCCTGTTCTGTGTATCTCCTTCTCTGTAGGAATACTCTTTGTCTCGCTTTGTACCTTGTCCGCCTGCCAGGAGGCAGAATATCCTGGCCCTTGAGTCTTGTTCCCAGTACCTTGTCTGTACTCTGTCTGCCTGCCAGGAGGCAGAATATCCTGGTCCTTGTGTCTTTGTCCCTGTGCCTCTGTCTGAACTCAGTCTTACCTCTGTCTGTCAGTCTCTTTGTTTGTGGTTCCTTCTCTGCCGTGTCTTTCCTTGTGTCCTCCCTGTCTGTGCATCTGCACCCTCGCAGCTTTATCTGTGCATCTGCACCCTCGCAGCTTTATCTGTGCATCTGCACCCTCGCAGCTTTATCTGTGCATCTGCACCCTCGCAGCTTTATCTGTGCATCTGCACCCTCGCAGCTTTATCTGTGCATCTGCACCCTCGCAGCTTTATCTGTGCATCTGCACCCTAGCCGCTCTTTCTGCACAGCTCCCTAGCTGCTCTGCCTGCTCCGCACTCCTGCGGCTCTGCCTGCTCCGCACTCCTGTGGCTCTGCCTGCTCCGCACTCCTGCGGCTCTGTCTACCTGCACCTCCTGTGTGAACAGGTCCAAACCTGTTCCTTCATATTCCACTCCTTCCTGCCTATATCCATACCTGCACCTCCTGTGTGAACAGATCCAGATCCTGTTCCAGCATACACCACTCCCTCCTGCCTACACCTGCTCTGTGAACAGGCCCTACCTGCTCCATCTCATACCACGCCAATCTGTCCTGTGTCTCCAAGCCGTGCCCACCTGTCCTGTGTCTCCAAGCCGTGTCCGCCTGTCCTGTGTCTCCAAGCCGTGCCCGCCTGTCCTGTGTCTCCAAGCCGTGCCCGTCTGTCCTGTGTCTCCAAGCCGTGCCCGCCTGTACTGTGTCTCCAAGCGGTGCCCGCCTGTCCTGTGTCTCCAAGCCGTGCCCGCCTGTCCTGTGTCTCAGCCGTGCCTGTCGTGTCTACCTGCCTGCCTGTCTATAGCCTCTGTCAAAGTGACTTGTCCCCGAGTGGGACCAGCAGCCACAGCCAGACACCACCCTGGAGTGGCACCCGACAGCTATCTGCCGCACACGCCTGACCTCACCATCAGAGGCTCCATTGAAGACCGAGGAAGCTGTCGTAGTCACGCCCCTTCCAGGGTAGTCAGGTTTGTGGCACAGTGGGGCCACAACCCCCGGCTCGTGCCATTCAGTCAAGGTGCGAGCGTGACACATAATCTAAAGAGCATAAGGAGCAATACACACATACCAAATTCATGCAGAAATCTCCTGAAAGCAACGCCAACCGACTGCTCCCAACGCTGAACACTCCTTTAGCATGAGGGCTGCCTCTTGTCTCTCAAAAAATTATGAATGAGGGCTGCCTGAAGGCCCTTCACTAATTGAGTGAAGGCCGCCTGACGGCTCTCCAAAATGTTTGACTGGTGAGCACCTGATGGCCCTCAAAAAATTTGGAGTGAGGGCCACGTGATAACCCTGTTGATATGGTGTAGGAGAAGGAGGAAGACCAGAAAAATAATAAAACATGAACCATACACCTTTTTGGCATGGAAAGGGGTACATGGGAATACACTAGAAAAAAAAAAAACATTTGACATGCCTTTTTATTGTTCTGCCGTCATCTGGTGGGGTTGAGAAGTCTTGACCAATCCAGGCCTTCATTTTGAGAACGGTCATCTTGTCAGCATTTTCTGTTGACATTCAGATGAGCATATCCGTTATTATGCCTCCAACAGCATTAAAAACCCACAGAATCAACAAAAGCATGGAGGGAGCAGTGATGCGGCCTGCAAGACTCTGATTTGGCTTCAGTCTGTGGCGAATAATCTTATGAGTGAGGACCGTCTAATGGCCCTCCAAAATTTATGATTGAGGGATGGCTGATGGCCCTCTTAAATGAAAGACTGACCGCCGCTCATGGCCCTCCAAAAATTTGGAGCAAGGGTCACATGATAACCGTGTTGATATGGGCTAGGAGGAGAAGGAGGAGAAGAATAATCCATGAACCTAATGCCCCTTTTGAAGTGGAAAAGGGTGCATGGGAATACACCAGAAAAGTAAGCATTTGAATTTTCTTTATGTTTGGTTCAACTTTGTAAAATAAAAATAAAGATGCATTCATACAATGGGAGAAAGGCCCAAATGCACCTCTTGTGTGAATAAATGGACAAAGGACCTCTCGTGTTCTTTTCCCAGGATGGGTTGGAGAAGTTTCCCCCACATAGTTCATGAATTTTTATTGGCAAATGTCTCCAAGGAGTTAAAAAAAATGCTTTGAAACCCCTGCTTCATTCTGTTTGAAGACTCGGGGCCACCTGAAATCTCATGCACATGCTTTCTTATTCCGTTTTTCACCTTACTGAAATGGAAAACTGCTGCATTTTTGAAAGGAGGAGCATGTCAATTCTTTCACCATCGAAAACAATGAGAGTACAAAAATGCATCAAAAACACTCTTTGTGTGAACGTAGCCTAAGGGATGGAGAAGGAAGGTTTTTATCTCCCTTTTTTATTTACCTAATATACAAGTAATTATACTGTAAAGAATGTTTCCTAATCTTTTTTTTCGAGTAAAATCCATTTTATCTTTGGTTTGGTACGTTATATTGTCAGTCCATAAAAGTGGTGTAATGCTCTGACAACATTGTTCCTATCAGTGACCTGGGAGTCAGAAATGCATCCAAGCATCTTCCTCATGCTAATCCCTTTCGATTTGAGCACTTTTTCCATCCATTTCAGCAATTTTCCTGCCGATATGATTGTCACCTTTTTGTAGACTGGAATACACATGTTTGGAGTACCTTAGTGGTTAGTCTCATCTTTTTGCTATTGGATATTGGAAACATGTGCAGGACTTCTTTTTAACGCATCCATGTTTTATGGTTCGACCGTAGACCAAGATGCATGGAGTGACCACACGTCTATTGACCCAACTCAACAGCCACTTAGGCATGTATGAGTCTTTGAAGTTCAACTTAGGCGACCCGTGACCTGTCCATGCATCGAGGTAAGGATGTGTAAATCTAGTCTTAAATGCACAGAGTTGCTTCTAAGGAGTGTGAGATATTGGTCCATGCACTATGCCCTTTTATTCTTGGATACAAAGGTCAGCAACAGAATATTAGGTCCAGTTGGTCTATGCTATTAGGCTCTCATTTGATATTTATCTCATACCTGAAATATGCATAATTTATTTTTTATATTTTTTTGCTTTTTCCCACACCCGGCTTTGCCCACAACTATTGAAATATAAACATACAATGTCAGGGATACTTTATTTCCACAAGTAGCTAAAGCCAGAGGCCAAAGACAATATGCAACAGGTGTCAATGGTAATTGTACAGGTCACTTTCCCTTAAGACAATGTAGAATATATTCCCATATTTACTTTAGTGCCGTAAGTGAGATAATAAGTAGTTGGGTTAAAGGTCAAATTCTAAATATTCCAAGGTGTTAATTTATTGCGATGCAAGAAATAAGCAAAAAACTTTGTTGTGGGCGCTGTGACAGTGAAGACCAGGTTGAGAAAGTGTAAAAAAACAACGAATATTTAGTAAAAAATAGCAATGTGTTTTGATTTTTCAATCAGATCGATTTTGAAATGCATCGATGTTTTTAAGAAATGTTTGTTGTTTTTCTACCACTTTTAATCCTTATCTTCACCTTGACAGCGCCCACCATTACGTTTTTTTGTTACTTTTTGCCTCAAAATTTGTCAAGGAAAACAGCAAGAGGGAGTCATGCACATCCCACCGCTGACACCAATATGTCAAGTGACACAGCTGGGGGGGTCAAACAGATTCCACTACTGCCACCAGTTTGTCTCAGATGACACAAGAGAGATCACCCAGATCTCACCGCTGCCACCAGTTTGTCTGGGGTACACAACTCTGCTGCCTCCAATTGTCAGGGCAAATGACGTAATTGACTAATGAGGGGTGAACGAGGCCGTGTCTGCCCCCACTACTTGGCCGGTTATTGGGGAACTCAAAGTGTGCTATATATATTTATATATATGTAAAGGTACGGTCACTGCCAACTCCACAATAGCAAAAAAAAACCAATATTCCTGCCACCACCAATAGTTTATACAGGCCGATTGGACACCCGTTACAGGTAGCATATGGCTTCAGAGGGTGCAGTTTACAGAGCAAGAGAAACAGAACTATTAAATTTGTTATATTTAATCCAGAAAGGTAGGTAGTGTTTATAATTATTATATACAAAAATGATGCAAAATGGGAACAAATCAATACGATATATACAATTACATAAAATAAAAAGGAATAATGAAAGAGAATTACTAAACATGATGTAGAAGAAATGGCTCTTATCTTTATGGAGGAAAGCACTCCGATTGGGAAAATGAAACATTGTCACAGCGAACTTATGTAGTCCAGAATAAACAAAGACAGCGACCCAAACATTCATTTTTTTTAGCTCAATGTTATGCCCACGTACCTACTTTTGGTGAGTCCTTGTGGGGGCTGCTTGTGGGATCTGCTAGGTCTGTTACAATTTTATGAAATGCCCAACTTACAGGATATCTTTGCCCCTAAAGGTCCCAGGCAATAGATAGCGTTGTCATGTTTCTCATCGCTACTTTATCTTTACTTCTAGAAGAAACATGGCCTTGATTACATCTGCCATCGAAGTGTTATTAAGATAGAGGGGTTTTGATGGCCTTAGTGATGTGAATGAATGCTTTCTGTTCATCTGTTGGCTTCGACACCAGAAATATATCTCCAATAAATATTGGAGTGATGCAAATCCAAATATTCATCACTGACCACTGACGCCGACTGGTCTACAAAATATTCTGTAATGAGAAGAAGCTTTTTGGTTTGGAAGTGTAATTCCCCTTCTCTGCGTAAACATATCTCAGTCTTGGTATCTTGCTTCTAGCAAATCTCCTTGATGTAATTACCTGGTCACTGCATGGGACCCCTACTTCAATGGAGGTTGAATTGTCAGCTCTCTCTTCCTTGGTTAAATAGTTTCTCTCTTCTCCAGCCATAATGAATCCCTTATGTTCGATGTGAGTGCGATATGTCCCCTCTCTGGAGATAGCTCATGGATTTAAATTTTTTTCTATGACACAAAATGAGCCGTTTAATTGGCTTCAATGAGTAGAACAGCAGTCTATACTTGGAATACCATTTTACTACTACTCTCATCAGAGTTTTGCATGGCCTGAACAATTCTACCAGGTGAGCAGATTCCATCTACTCTTCCCTTTTCCTTATCCCCAGGAGTTCACCATGGAGCACTCCTATTTTGTATTCAAGGTGCTAATTTATGGCTGTGTTATTGTGGCGCCCCTGAGGCTCAGTTGCCACAGAGGTACTGCACCTTCTCCTAAGATGTAGTGCCCCACCATCCGGGTAAGGTGGGAACTCCTATCCACACTCCAACACTCGCACCCCACAAAACAGTGATCTGAGCCAGCTAGCATGGGAAAGGAAAAGAAGGAGAAAGACGTAGAACTGAAATCTAAGCTTCCATAAGAAAGAAAGACAAGTACAGAACGAAGGAGTAGAGAGAACAGAGAGGACGTGGGTTAGAAGAGGAACCCTGCCTATAGGTTCTCAGCGCAAGGCTGGGGCCCGGTCCCCGAGGTTGTATGGACACTTATGGTTCTGCAGCAGACACCGGTGGAGTAGTTGGCTGTAAATGCACTACTCCCATCTAAGACTTGGGGCACAACAGCAATTGGATAGAGAGCCGGGACTCAGGAGAAGGGAGTCCTCGAAGCAGGCTACAGCTGTCTGCCGTACAAGTAGAGTTCTTGGGAACATCTGACAGGACAAACTCCAGTGTAACTCAGTACTAGGAGATCGTCACACTTTAAGGCGCTGTAGAGGAGTCGTTCAGAAAGGTACATGTTGGCGGAGTGTTGGAGGGGAGAATCCTAACTTGCCTGGAGGTTGATTGAGTCTCTGACCCGGAGGACACGGCCCGGAGGCAGGCACCGGTGTGTACAACGGACTGTGAGTAAAGCTTTGGAACTACAAGCCCCGGTGTCCTCCATTCATTTGTGCGCTAACACATTCAGCACCGCTATAGCTGGGTACCATTCTCCACACCGCCTGCACCTCTCCTCTTCCATTGCATCCACGCTGCCCTGGGGCTACAGCTTCACCTGTGGGGAGCTACACCATCTAGGCTGCAACACACCACCATACCCAGAGGATCTGCATGCAGCGTCGGCCTTACTTGGGCGCCCAGGGCCACGGACCGGGTCACCGCTGCTGTGACACATTTCCCTGACACCAGCCCGGTACCGAGTACCCCACGGCCCTGGGAGAGCGACTCATTATCATAAACCAACTTAATTTGCTTTTTAAAACATTATATAATATTTACTTTTTCACTTTATCTTTGGATAGATGTGTTTTTTTTCTAGACATAGTTAAATTTACTTACTGTTTTTTTACTTTTTATCATCTTTTACACTTTTTGTGTTTAACAACCTTTTAACTATGGAAAATAATTAATCCTGGTACATTCCAAACGTATTAGCGATCAATCATGTTTGTTACTCATAACCATACGTGTCTTATGAGAGTAATCACTATGGCGAGAAGTAGGACATTGCAATACATTCCATACATGTGTAAACTTAGCTGGAGTTTAATTGTGCTTCCAACCCTGTAATTAATAAGCAAACAGGAGACTGGATGCTTCTGAAAACCGAGGAAACTAGGATACTTGGCAGAATAGGTGGCCAAATATTCCAAAAGATGTATGTTGTCTTTTCAAGAGGAAATGTAAAGCAAATTGTATCCCTACACACACAGCATGATTTGGACAGCGATAGATTATGTAGGGGATGCAACCTATTATTTAAGGAATGGTAATGCTCCATTGGCCCCTATTTTACATTTACAGGAGGGATAGCACAACAGTGAATCATGTTAAACCAATGTAACTACTAAAACAGACATGTCAGGAGAGATGACTGGACCTTTTTAAATGTTTATTCCCATGTTCTTACATGTGTAAAATTGCAAAGTGCTTCAAAAGCAAGCAACTTTGCAATGTACTTATTAAAATTCTCTCCTTTCTCAAGTATGGAGTGATTTTTTTCCTTATATTGTTGTTTCCAGTTCACTGCACTCGAGCAGTGGCCGAACATTTACAGTGCTTACCAGCTCTTTCTAATAAAGTTTGTAAGTGCTGCTCTTAAAGGGAATCTGTCAGCAGTTTTTTTGCTATGGAATCTGAGAGGAGCATGATGTAGGGGCAAAGACCCTGATTCCAGTGAACTGTCACTTACTGGGCTGCTCGGTGCAGTTTTGGTAGAATTCCTGTTTTCTCTATTGTAGTTGTAGCAGGGGCTCGGAATGCTGAGCCTTGTAAAACCCCGCCCACACCTCTGATTAGTAGCTTCCCGTGTACACTGTGACTTGTCTGCATGCTGCTAATTAGGGGTATAGGCGCAGTTGTACAGATTAACTGGACTGGTTTGCACATGACACTCAGTTTTCTAGTGATAATCTCCTGCTGATAAAATGATGATTGTATTAAAACCACAACACCCAGCCTAGAAAGTGACACTTCCCTGGAATCAGGCTCTCTGCCCCTATATCATGCTGCTCTCAGATTACATAGGACAAACTTTTTAATCATTAGTGACACGGCACTTTTTTCAATGATAGGAAGCAAGGAAAGCAAATATCAAACTTAACTTTTACTTAATAAAGGTTAAAACTATTCAACCACATGATATAAAAACTAGGTCACCCACATCACAGAGAAAAACACACACATATACAGAAAAAAAATCACAATCTCCCTGTATGGGACAAAACTGACAATGGACAGTCCTAGGCGATTGGTGTCACTACAGTTGAGACCTTGACTCATTAAATTACATAACTCCAAATTATAAAGTTATACCCGTCAAGTCAATAAAAGTGTAAAACTGACAATAATGAGTAAAAAAGGGAACAATCTCTCCCAATTATGATGCAAATAGAGTAGTCACTAATGGTCCATGTCTCCAGATTTCTTGTAGCCAATTTAGGAGGAGTCCAAGATTAGCCCTGAGGGTGCCTATGATAACAGACTGATTCTTGTTATTCCCAAATACTCCTTCGCGCATAAGGGCAGACTACAGCTAACCCTCATGTGCTGAGTGGTCTTGGACTGACCCTATTTCACAACTCTGTTGTTTGATGTCCCGGGACCAGGGGGTCCTTTCCTGTTCCTAACACTAGGGGTGCCCAAGCTCGCCCTGTTCCCCAGATTACTTCTGATGATGAAGATGCCGGGGACGCGTACCTATGGAGGATGGGATTAAACCAAAGTAGGAGAAGAAAGGGGATTATAACACACTGACAATCTAGCAGCAATCACAGATAAAACCACCAAATGCCTTCTCCAATAATAACCACCAACAACAACCTCCAGCAACAACTTCCAGCCATGCAACAAAAGCTAACTTAGACACTGAGTGCTAGCCATGGCCCAGATTATATAGAAGATGGGAGTGGCTAACAGTGCACAGCTGAGAGCCTAAACACTCCAGGTGCTCTCAACTGAGCAGATTAACCCCTGAACTGCCTAAAGACATTTACAACATTTAATATGAAGGTGAAGTGCTTCTAATCAGTACAGGAGTAGGATAAATCAGAAGTCTTCTGGCTCCTCTCTGTTGCGGTAAACCCGTGATACCTTGCCTGCCTCTCGTGCCTCTCTTTCCAATGAAGCAGAAGCAAAGCTGGCTCATATAACAGGATCCAAGAGCACACAGTTCAGTCGAGCATCTTAACCCCTTTCTGACATATGACGTACTATCCCGTCCAGGTGACCCGGGCCGTATGACCGTGGATGGCATAGTACGTCATACCGATCAGCCGCACTCACGGGGGGAGCGCGGCTGTTCGCAGCCGGGTGTCAGCTGATAATCACAGCTGACACCCGTAACCATGTGCCAGGAGCGGTCACGGACCACTCACGGCATTTTAACCCCCAGCACACTGTGATCAAACATGATTGCAGTGTTCTGGTGGCATAGAGAAGCATCGCGCAGGGAGATGGATCCCTGCTTGCTTCCCTGAGACCCTCAGAACAACGTGATGTGATCGCATTGTTCCGATGGCCACCTCCCTGCATGCCTCCGGATCCAAGATGGCCGCGGGGTCCTTCCGGGTCCTGCAGAGAGGTGGCTTGTAAGTGTCTGCTGCAAGCCTCCTGCACTGCCTGTCAGATTGCTGGTCTGACACAGTGCTCTGCAAAGTGTCAGATCAGCGATCTGACACTATATAGTGATGTCCCATCCTGGGACAAAGTAAAAAAGTAAAAAAAAAATTAACATGTGTACAAATATTTTTAAAAAATTCCTAAATAAAGAAAAAATAAATATTGTACCAAAAAATACATTTCTTTATGTAAATAAAAAACAATAAAAGTACACATATTTCATATCGCCGCGTCCGTAATGACCCACCCTATGAAAATGTAGAAAAAAAGGGGGGGTGGGGAGCACCACTAAAGGGCAAAATGATCAATTTTCAAAAATATGTAAGGGGTGCTGCACAATGCACAGGCAGAAGCATAATTCAAAAAGAACAAAGAACCCAGCATATTAGGCGCACACCCAAGACAATAGAGGTATATGAAAAAATGTATATAAATTTTATTGAAAGACAGAAAAAAAACACAATAAAAGCATTTAAAAGGCAAAGCACACCCCCAGATGTCCCAAGTAAATCTAACAATAAGTACTAATAGACAGAAACCACATGGTTGAAAAAACAAGACGTTAGCCTAAATGTACATAATAATGCATAAGACATGACCCAATGACCCCAAATCTGGGTGTCCCCAGAAAAACGATAACATACAAACGTTCACTCCAAGCTGCCTCAGAAAAAAAAAAAACAGGGGGCCCTGTTGTGAGTTCATTTTCCCCTTCATTACTGAGGCCCGAGGAACTCCCTCTTCTGGTAAAGAAAGGTAGTGAGCCTGATTATCAAACACCTGAGGCTGATGATGATGACTGGCTGAGTGGAGTTACTGACTGGATATAAGGCTGCCGACGCCCTTCTGCCCTGCGGGTAATTTCTCTGTGGGATCCTTGGAGACCAGTCTGAATTCCTGCTCCTCTAAAGCTAAGTTTGCTGCTCGGCCTTTTGCTTTGGTGCTTTGACTTTGCTTTGCTTTGTTTTTCTGGATTTCTGCCATTTCCTGCTGGGGTGTGCTGAATTCATTTAGCTCTGTCTTCTGAAAATACCTGAGTGCTGATTTAGTTTTGGAAGCCTAGCTGCTTCAGGGCCTTTTTCATATCAGCTTGTTGGCTTATGTCTTTGATAGGGTTTTGGCAGATTGCAGACAGCAGCCTTCCTGTCCTTTCCTATCTAGGTAGTTTTGGGCCCCGTCTTTGCTCAGTGTATCTTTCTGTCTGTGTTAGTATTTTCATCTTGCTTCACCGTCATTATATGTTGGGGGCTGCCTATTGCTTTGGGGTCTGCTCTGAGGCAGTTTAGATTTCCCCTTTCTTTCTTTAGGCCTATGTAATTCTCCGGCTGTGATCGAGGGGTCTAGGGCATCGTAGGAACCCCCCACGGCTACTGCTAGTTGTGTTGATAGGTTCAGGGGTCTGCAATCTGATAGTGGCCAACTTCTCTGGTTTTCTGGACTTAGCTTGTATTTCTGCTTTTGCCTCCTACGGTGACTCATTCATAACAGAATCACCCGCCATACCGCAGATCCTAGGGTACTCAATAGCAGGAAAGAATTGTATCAAAAAAAAAAAAAAGAAGTGTGTATATTTTTTCCTCTATATCTCTGAGGCCGTAGGGGGAATTTTTTTTTCTCTCAGTGGAGATAAAGCAATTGTCTGATTGTATGTTATTTTTTGCCTTGAAGCCTAACTCGTCAGGGAGCTCCGCGCAGCAGGTTAAAATTGTCATCTCTTTGCTGCGTGGCGATCCCCAGGATTGGACGTTTTCTTTGAAACCAGATGATCCTATTCTGACTAATGTGAATGCATTCTTTCAAGCTTTGGGGTTGTTGTATGACGAACCTAATGCCATTGATCAGGCTGAAAAGACCCTGCTGGCATTGAGCCAGGGTCGTCATTCTGCAGAATTGTACTGTCAAAAATTCCGAAAGTGGGCAGTACTTACTACCTGGAATGATAATGCCTTGGCTGCTCTCTTTCGGAAGGGGTTGTCAGAAGCCGTAAAAAGATACTATGGTGGGATTTCCTGTTCCCTCTGGTCTTGACGATTCTATGTCATTAGCCATTCAGGTTGATCTGCGTTTGCGCGAACGCAAAGCTGCACGAGAGGTGTTGCCACTTGTTGAACAAATGTCTGAACCTATGCAATGTGATAGAGTTTTTTCCAGAGAGCAGCGTCAGGAGTTCAGAAGGCGTAATAAGTTGTGTTTTTTCTGTGGAGATGCCTCGCATATTATTTCTGTCTGTCCTAAACGAGAGAAACGCTTTGCACACACGATTTCTGTTGGGGGTGTTCAACCTAAGTTTCTTCTGGCTATTACTCTGATCTGCTCCCTGTCCACATTTTCTGCCAAGGCTTTTGTGGATTCAGGAGCAGCCCTAAACCTAATGGACTTGGATTTTGCTAAACGTTGTGGATTTCCGATGACACCTCTGCAGACGCCTATCCCTTTGAGGGGGATTGATGCTACTCCTTTGGCTAAAAATAAACCCCAGTTTTGGACCCAGATGGTAATGCGGGTCGCCCCAGACCATCAAGAAAATTGCAGATTTTTGGTGTTGCATAATCTGCATGATACTATTGTTCTGGAGTTTCCCTGGTTACAGATTCATAATCCAGTTTTGGATTGGAAATCTGTGTCTGTGGTGAGTTGGGGTTGTCGGTGTGCCTTTAGTGAGGCTCCGGTGTTTTCCACCTCTCCTCAGTCGCATGATGTTCCTGATTATTTGGTGGACTTTTATTATGTATTTAGTAAGAATGAGTCTGCGTCTCTGCCTCCTCATAGGAGTTATGACTGTGCAATTGAACTGAGCCCGGGGTGTAAATTTCCCAAGGGTCGGCTCTTCAATTTATCTGTACCCGAGCACGAGGCTATGCGATCCTATATTAAGGAGGCGTTGGAGAAGGGTCATATTAGACCATCCTTGTCACCCTTAGGTGCCGGTTTTTTTTTTGTAGCCAAAAAGGATGGATCATTAAGACCTTGTATTGATTATCGTGCCCTCAACAAAATTACTGTTAAATATCAGTATCCGTTACCCCTGATTTCTGATCTATTCTCCAGAGTTAAAGGTGCTTGCTGGTTTACCAAGCTTGACCTCAGGGGGGCGTATAATCTTATTCGCATTAAGCATGGGGATGAATGGAAGACGGCGTTTAATACTCCGGAGGGACATTTTGAGTACCTGGTGATGCCTTTTGGGCTCACTAATGCCCCTTCTGTCTTCCAGTGCTTTATGAACGATATTTTCCGAGATTTTGTCGATAAATTTTTGATTATCTATCTGGATGATATTTTGATCTTCTCCAAGGATTGGGATTCTCATGTGGAACATATTCGGACTGTGTTCCGGATCTTGAGGGAGAATTCACTGTATGTCAAAGGATCTAAATGCCTTTTTGGAGTACAGAGGATTTCTTTTTTGGGATTTATTTTGTCCCCGTCAACTATTGAAATGGACCCGGCCAAGGTACAGGCCATTCACGATTGGGTGCAGCCCACTTCTTTGAAGGCCCTCCAGAAGTTTTTGGGTTTTGCTAATTTTTATCGGAAATTTATAGCAAAATTTTCTAGTATTGCCAAGCCATTGACTGATTTGACTAAGAAGGGTGCTGATGTGTTAAATTGGTCTCCGGAGGCTGTTTCTTCCTTTCAGGAGCTGAAGCGAAGATTCACCTCCGCCCCGGTTTTGCGGCAACCTGATGTCTCACTTCCATTCCAAGTAGAGGTGGATGCTTCTGAGATTGGTGCAGGAGCTGTTTTGTCCCAAAAGGATCCTGTAACATCTAAAATGAATCCCTGTGCTTTCTTTTCCCGAAAGTTCTCTCCATCTGAATGTAACTATGATGTGGGGAATAGGGAACTGTTGGCCATGAAATGGGCATTTGAGGAGTGGAGACATTGGTTGGAGGGAGCTAAGCATCAAGTCGTGGTCTTCACTGACCACAAGAATTTGATTTACCTAGAGTCGGCTAAGCGCTTGAACCCTAGACAGGCTAGGTGGGCCTTGTTTTTTACACGTTTTGATTTTGTGGTTTCTTTTCTTCCTGGAACAAAGAATGTCAAGGCAGACGCCCTCTCTAGGAGCTTCTTTGCTGATTCTCCTGTGGTGACCAAGCCTGCTACCATCTTAGGCGAAGGGGTAGTTCTTTCTGCCATCTCGCCCGATTTGAGACGTGCTCTGGAAGAGTTCCAGGAGGACAAACCTGAGCGTTGTCCCAGTGGAAAGTTGTATGTTCCTGACCAGTGGAAGAAGAGAGTGATGTCTGAAGTTCATTGCTCTGCTTTGGCTGGTCATCCAGGTATTTTTGGTACTAGAGATCTGGTGAGTCGGTTTTTTGGGTGGCCCTCCTTGTCTCGTGATGTCAGGAATTTTGTGCAGTCCTGTGGGACGTGCTCCCGGTCTAAATCGTGTTCTCGCTCTAGTGGGTTGTTGATGCCTTTGCCTGTCCCCAAGAGGCCATGGACCCATATTTCAATGGATTTCATCTCTGATATGCCTGTCTCTCAGAGGATGACTGTTATTTGGGTGATTTGTGATAGGTTCTCTAAGATGGTTCATCTTGTACCACTCCCTAAGTTGCCGTCTTCCTCTGAGTTGGTGCCCCTGTTTTTACAACAGGTGGTTCGTTTGCATGGGATTCCTGAGAACATTGTATCTGACAGAGGAGTCCAGTTTGTGTCTAGATTTTGGAGAACTTTCTGTTCCAGGCTGGGAATTCAGTTGTCCTTCTCCTCTGCTTTTCACCCTCAGACCAATGGGCAGACAGAGAGAACAAACCAGACCTTGGAGTCATATTTGAGATGTTTTATTTCTGCTGATCAGGATGATTGGGTTTCATTTTTGCCCTTGGCCGAATTTGCTTTAAATAATAGAACTCTGCCACTTTGATGTCACCTTTTTTTTGTAACTTTGGGTTTCATCCTCGATTTTCTTCAGGGCAGGTGGAGCCCTCTGCCTGCCCAGGTGTTGACACTGTGGTGGAGAGAATGCACCAGATCTGGGACCAAGTGGTGGATAAGTTATCTCTCTCCCAGGAAAAGGCCCAGTGGTTTTCCAACCGACATAGGACCATTGGTCCCCAGTTTAAGGTTGGTGATATGGTGTGGTTATCATCAAAAAATATTGCTATGAAGGTGGCTTCTCCTAAGTTTAAGCCTAGATTTATTGGACCTTACAAGATTGTGGAGATTATTAATCCGGTCTCTTTTCGTTTGGCTCTTCCAGTCACATTTAAAATCCATAATGTGTTCCATAAATCTTTGTTGAAGAGGTTTGTTGAACCTGTTGTTCCGGGGGTGGCACCTCCAGACCCTGTATTGGTTGAAGGTAACATGGAATATGAGGTAGAAAAAGTACTGGATTCCCATCTGGCTAGACGGAGACTCCAGTATTTGGTTAAGTTGAAGGGTTATGGTCAGGAGGATAATTCCTGGGTCTCTGCCTCTGATATTCATGCCAAAAGATTGGTGCGTGCCTTTCATCGGGCTCACCCTGATCGCCCTGGTGGCATAGTTGAGGGTTCGGTGACCCCTCCTCAAGGGGGAGGTACTGTTGTGAGTTCATTTTCCCCTTCATTACTGAGGCCCGAGGAACTCCCTCTTCTGGTAAAGAAAGGTAGTGAGCCTGATTATCAAACACCTGAGGCTGATGATGATGACTGGCTGAGTGGAGTTACTGACTGGATGTAAGGCTGCCGACGCCCTTCTGCCCTGCGGGTGATTTCTCTGTGGGATCCTTGGAGACCAGTCTGAATTCCTGCTCCTCTAAAGCTAAGTTTGCTGCTCTGCCTTTTGCTTTGGTGCTTTGACTTTGTTTTGCTTTGTTTTTCTGGATTTCTGCCATTCCCTGCTGGGGTGTGCTGAATTCATTTAGCTCTGTCTTCTGAAAATACCTGAGTGCTGATTTAGTTTTTGAAGCCTAGCTGCTTCAGGATCTTTTTCATATCAGCTTGTTGGCTTATGTCTTTGATAGGGTTTTGGCAGATTGCAGACAGCAGCCTTCCTGTCCTCTCCTATCTAGGTAGTTTTGGGCCCCGTCTTTGCTCAGTCTATCTTTCTGTCTGTGTTAGTATTTTCATCTTGCTTCACCGTCATTATATGTTGGGGGCTGCCTATTGCTTTGGGGTCTGCTCTGGGGCAGTTTAGATTTCCCCTTTCTTTCTTTAGGCCTATGTAATTCTCCGGCTGTGATCGAGGGGTCTAGGGCATCGTAGGAACCCCCCACGGCTACTGCTAGTTGTGTTGATAGGTTCAGGGGTCTGCAATCTGATAGTTGCCAACTTCTCTGGTTTTCTGGACTTAGCTTGTATTTCTGCTTTTGCCTCCTACTGTGACTCATTCATAACAGGGCCCTGTAAGGGAGGGAGTGAGATGAACATCCACTATAGGGATAAGAGAAAATAATATACCAACACTCACTCGAAGAGGCCTAATGAAGGTCAAAGGGCACTGTAGGTAACCCTGGTAGAGAGGGAGCAAAAAACCATCTACTATAAGGATAGGGAGGAGGGCTGAACTGGAGGAAAATGCAGGAGGCAGAAATTATATGCCAAAATATATAAATGGGAAAAGTGAAATCACCATAGAGAGCAGTCCAGCATGGAGCGTCAGGGGTCAGGCCGTCAGAGGAAGATACTCCCGGGACAAGGGCAGTGTGCGGAGCCCCACGCGTATCGCTGCTGGGTGCACCTTCTTCAGGGGAAGCCCTATAAAACTGCACCACTAATTATCCCCTTTAGTGAACCCTTTAAAAAAAAAAAAACAAGGCAAAAAACAATGCTTTATCATCATACCGCCGAACAGAAAGTGGAATAACACGTGATCAAAAAGGCGGCTATAAATGGTACCGCTGAAAAAGTCATCTTGTCCCACAAAAAACGAGCCGCCATACAGCGCAATCAGCAAAAAAATAAAAAAGTTATAGCTGTCAGAAAAAAGAGATGCAAAAAGAATCATTTTTTATATAATTTTTATATCCGCATACTCAAGACAAAATGTACAATAACTTTTGAGGTCTTGTTACCCTTGGGAAAAAAAATTAGGGGGGGGGGAGATCATTTTTATGATTTTTTAATTTTACGGCTGTACGTTATAAACTTCTGTGAAGCCCTTGGGGGTTCAAAGTTCTCACAACAGATCTAGATAAGTTCCTTGCGGGGTCTAGTTTCCAAAAATGGTGTCACTTGTGGGGGGTTTCCACTGTTTAGGTACATCAGGGCCTCTCCAAAACTCAACATGGCATCCGATTTCAATTCCAGCCAAAAAAATCAAATGTCGTTGCTTCCCTTCCGAGTTCTGCCATGCGCCCAAACAGTGGTTTACCCCCACATATGGGTTATCAGCGTACTCAGGAAAAACTGTACAATAACTTTTGGGGTCCAATTTCTCCTGATACCCTTGGGAAAATAAAAAACATTGGACCTGAAGTAGTTTTTTTGTGAAAAAAAAGTTAAATGTTCATTTTTTTTTCTTTTTTAAACATTCAAAAAGTTTTCAGAATGGTGTCACTTTTGGGTATTTTCTATCATATAGACCCCTCAAAGTGACTTAAATTTGATGTGGTCCCCCCAAAAAGATGGTGTTGTTAAAATGAGAAATCGCTGTTTAACTTTTAACCCTTATAACTTCCTAACAAAAAAATTTGGTTCCAAAATTGTGCTGATGTAAAGTAAACATGTGGGAAATGTTACTTATTAAGCGACATATCTCTGATTTAAGGACATGAAGATTTAAAGTTGGAAAATTGCAAAATTTTCTAAATTTTTGCCAAATTTCTGTTTTTTTCACAAATAAGCGCAAGTCATATAAAATAAATTTTACCACTATCATGAAGTACAATATAAGAAAACATTGTCAGAATCACCAGGATCCATGGAAGCGTTCCAGAGTTATTACCTCATAAATGGACCATAGTCAGAAATGTAAAAATTGGCCCAGTCATGAACGTGCAAACCATCCTTGGGAGTAAAGGGTTTAATGATGCCACTGATCTGAACTGTCAATCTATCTTTTTTATTTATTTTTTGTACATACATCTCTCGAATATGCCTAAAAAAAAAACTAACAAGACTGCGATTTTCATCACAAATTCAGGCTAATGATATTTCTATTTTGAGAATACAAGACAAACCAATTAGGGGCAGAGATTATCGGCGTGAGCTGTTAAACAAGGAATTATTTTGGAATTTTATATTAAAAACTTGCATCCCAGTAGGTTTAAATACTATTTATGATCTAATCTTACACTGGGACAGCGTTTTCACTTTTATTCTTTATATGTCTAAACTACTGAATTATTTATTTATATGTCAACTATTGTTTTGGTTCCTGGATTGGTTTCCTTTACAGTTTTACGTCACCCCTTTACACAAATGTTCATGCTATGATTAAGGACCAGAAGTGGCTTGAAACTTGTGAGTTGCTGTGCTACCTGTTTTTTGTTTGTGGAACTTTTTGTGGCATGCTCTTAAACCGAAGAAATTAAAATTGCAGCGATTTTAAGATAGTATTGGTCAAAAGTGTTGGCACCCTTAAAATTGTTCCAGAAAATAAAATATTTCTTCCAAATAATTATTGCAATTATGCATTATGTTACACACATTTATTTTCTTTGTGTGTATTGGAGCAACACAAAAAAAACAGAGGGAAAAAAAGACAAATTGGACATCATTTCACACAAAAGGACAAAATTGTAGGCACCTTTCCAAAATTATGGGTAACTTTGTTTCAAGCTTGTGATGCGTGTCCAAAGTCACCTGTGGCAAGTAACAGGTGTGGACAATATGAAAATCACACCTGAAACCAGATAAAAAGGGGCATTGACTCAATCTTTGCATTGTAAGTCTGTGTGTGCCATACTAAGCATGCAGAACAGAAAGAGAAGAGAACTGTGAGGACTTTAGAGCCAAAATTGTTGAAAAATATCAACAATCTCAAAGTTACAAGTCCATCTCCAGGGATTTTGATGCACCTTTGTCCACAGTGCACAATATAATCAAGAAGTTTACATCCCATGGCACAGTAGCTACTCTCCCTGGAAGTCGACAGCAGAGAAAAATTGATGAACGGTTGTGACACAGGATAGTCTAGATGGCGGACAAGCAGTCCCAATCAAGTTCCAAATGAATTCAAGCTGTACTGTAGGCTCAGGTTGAATTAGTGTCAAGGTGAACTATCCGTCAACATTTGAATGAAATGAAATGCTATGGCAGGAGATCCAGGAGGACCCGACTGCTGACACAAAGACATAAAAAAGCTGGACAACAGTTTGCCAAAATGTAAGTGAGTAAGCCAAAATTGTCCTATCTAATTATCCTGTCTTATGGACATGTGAGACCAAGAGCTTTTTGGTAAAATACATCAATATTCTGTTTAACAAAAACAGAATGAGGTCTACAAAGAAAAAACACAGTACCTACAGTCACATATGATGGAAGTTTAAATATATTTTTTGCTTGTTTTGCTGCCTCTGGCACTGGGTGTCTTGACTGTGTGCAAGCATCATGAAATCTAAAGATTACCAAAGGAATATTGGGTTACAATGTACTGAAATGTAGTTAAAAACCTGGGTGTGCATGCTAGTTCAGCAGGACAGTGACCCAAAACATTTTTCAAGAATCACCTAGAAACAAAGTGCTGGAGAGTTCTGAAGTGGCCAGCAATGAGTCTGGATCTAAATCCCATTGAACACCTGTGGAGAGATCTTAAAATTGCTGTTGAGAGAAGTTTGCAAAAGAGGAGTGGTCCAAAATTCCAGTTGAGAGGTATAAGAAGCTTATTGATGGTTATTGGAAGCAATTGATCGCGGTTATTTATTCCAAAGCGGGTGCAACCAAATATTACGTTAAAGGTTCCAATAATTTTATCCTGCCCATTTTTTGCAGTTTTGTGTGAAATTATGTAAAAATTTTTGTTTTTCTCATTTTTTTTGTGTTGTTTCAATACACACAAAGGAAATAAACATGTTTAATGGCAATAATTTCCAGGGAGAAATGCTTCATTTTCTGGAACAATTTCAAGGGTACCAACACTTTCAGTCATGACTGTATCTTGGAAGTTGCTGTGATTTTAAAACTATGAATCTAATTTTACTGTGAATTTCAAGCAATTTAGAGGAAAAAAAAGCATTGAATGGTCTTGTGGTCTTGGCTAAACAACTGGTAATGGTTGTGTCAAATTTACGGTACTATTGAATGGTAAATGAAATAGGGCACACTCCACCTTTGAATGATTGGGTGTTGTGCCCACCTTCTGCCCTGTCGGCAATATAAAATTTGCTACTTGACTGCTGTGCCCAGAAGTTCTACATGTATTGTGGAGCCTGGTAAGGCTTTCTTCTGGTCGACTCGACCATGTAACCCATTTTTCTTCAAGTGCCTCTTTATTGTGCATCTTGAAACAGACACACCGCTAGTTTTCAGAGAGGCCAGTATTTCAGCTGATGTTATTTGTGGGTTTTTCTTTGCATCCCGAACAATTTTCCTGGCAATTGTCACAGGTCACAGGTGAGGATGTTACCTTTAGTAGCCATTCAAACCCATTTGTGTCAACTTCTGTGCATGTTATCAGTCCAAAATCACAAGGGTATGTAAACTTTTGATCAGGGTCGTTTGGATGCTTTGGGTTGTCATTATGATTTAAAAAGAGAAAACACAGTAGTTTGACAATAAATGGCTTCACCCAATCACTAACCATGAGTGGAGAAAAAGGTTTTGTGTTATCATTCATATACTCTGAAAAAAGGCCAAGAAAACAAAAATTCTGTACTTTGTAAAAAGGTCCTTGAAGTCTTCCAGGAGGTGACTGGCATTTGGATTATGGAGGACTCGGCTGTTGTCCTCCTTTACATATTTCCTATGGTACAATATTGATATAAAAAATAATTATTGGGCCTCCTGCTCCAAACATGTGATTCCACATCACTGGAAGTCAGTGGACCTTCATCCTTGGAGGAGTAGTTCCCTGCGGTATTCCAGACGCAGCCCATGGTAGAGCTAACCCTTGATGATCGCAGAAGATACTGGGTCATGTGTATCCCCTGGGAGACCTTTCTGACCTCTATGATATACCAGATACAGATAAAGTCTCTTTGCATTTAACTTATTGCTTTCCTACATTTGGGTTGCAAATTCACTAGGTAGTCCAATGGGAACTCCTGTCAGCTTTTTGGGAGGCGCACCTAGATCTCATGGTCCTTCTTCCAACTTTCCCCTATCTCCTTTATTTTTTTTCTTCACTTGATCTTTTTCCCTGATCTTTTTTTCCCTATTTTTCTGAACACTTCATGATCCTTGATTACCTTTGTCGACTTATTCTTGTTCTATCGACGTGATTGCACAAGGAGTAATGCACTGGGTCGATCCACTCTGCACATATGTATATATGTTACCATTTGCTGACATGAGGTAATGTATTTTTGATTGTTCAGCACTGACTTGATGTGCGTTATTCTTTGTCTGTTAAAGTTATTTGCCTTTTAATTTCTGAATATATAATAACATTTTGATGGAAAATGTGATTGGAAATCTTACCATTTTCACACTGGCCATTAAGCGTAATTTCAGGCTCATACTATGTGTTCTCTATGAAAGACTTTTCAGCAGTCTCATTATCATCACATACATAATTAGAATGAAAGATAACACCTCTATATACAGTAGATAACACAGGATCCACCATTTACAATAGGTGATAACACAGCTCACCTCCTCCTTTTATACAATGACTGATAACACCTCTATATACAGTAGATAACACTGGATTCAGCAGTCACAATAGGTGATGTAACAGCTCACCTCCTCCTGTACAATGACTGATAACATCTCTATATACAATAGATAACACAGGTTCCACAATTCACAATAGGTGATGTCACAGCTCACCTCCTCCTGTACAATGACTGATAACACCTCTATATACAATAGATGATGTCACAGCTCACCTCCTCCTCCTGTACAATGACTGATAACACTTCTATATACAGTATATAATGCAGGATCCATCATTCACAATAGATGATGTCACAGCTCACCTCCTCCTCCTCCTGTACATTGATAACACCTCTATTTACACCCGAAGGATCCAGATTTTCTAATGACATATTACCTTTAAAACCCTTTTACAAAGACTGATAACGAGGATCTGTAAGAATGATTAGTTCATGTAAACATGGCATCAAACAGCTGATGAACAAGCAATATCAACCATTTTGTTGGCTAATCACATGTGTTATATGACCTAGATCATCGGTAGCACTTCTATCTTCCCGTGTAACCAACAGATGTGCTGCCAATATAATAATAATAATAAATTTTATTTTTATAGCGCCGACATATTCCGCAGCACTTTACATTTCAGAGGGGATTTGTACAGACAATAGACATTACAGCATAACAATAATCACATACAGTAGATTATAACAAATACCAAGAGGAGTGAGGGCCCTGCTCGCAAGCTTACAGTCTATGAGGAATGAGTCTATGCCAATAATATGCTACCTCCATGGGACCTGAACGATCATATTAACAAGTGTTTTTCCCCAGACAGTTTGCTTTATTCCACCCAAGTGAAAGAGCTTAAAACAAGCACTGAGCAACTTGTCATATCAAAAGTGATTGCGGCTTAGCGTGGGCAGAAATCTGCTGTGTAAACTTGCCTTTGGGTGTATTGATTTCACAGAAATCTCTGTGCCAACCAGTATGACCCCCTTTATAGGGCTTTCTTGGGTTATCATATGGCCTTGATTAGGGTTTTGTGACATTTTTCCTGTTTTTGATTTTTTATGCTAGGAAGTTCTAACACGGAAATTCAGAAGCAAGGATTCTAATATAAAAGTTTGCATTGTGTAATGTACCTCGGTAGGAAGGTGTTTCCGCACATAACAGGGCATATACAGTAACATGCCAGGCTTACTGATACCATTAGTGCCAAGTCACATCTGCTACAAAGCAAAGTGGTCTGAGTAATATCCTGTCAAGAACTGAGGGTCATGATGTTCTTTTACACTTATTGAGCTTTAAAGGAAATATTTTTTTGGCGCCCTCAGGGAGAAGGTAGGTATGTCAAAGCGATTCATGCAAAATGAATACATTACAATCATAGTGCTCCGTACAATATGCTGAAGGTGAGGGATTTTCCAGTTGAAGAACACACAACAATGTATTGTTCTTTTTATGTGTTACAGTTATAAACTTATATGGGCCGTGTTTTGGAACTTTTTGAGGCTTTGTGGCTCTAGAAAGACTTGATCCCTGCGTTGCAAATACTGTAAGTTGCATCTCTATATTTAGGATGGACGTAATAAAATGATCATGGTTATAAAAAGTTTGAATCTACTTTTGAACTTCTAGTTTGCAACTGGAGCGAAAAGAAAAAACATGCATGGTCCCATAAGGGTCTCTTTTTTCTTTTGGAATGGGTAATGAAACTGATGTCAGGTTGCTGTAAGAAAGCAACGCCGTTCTTCACCAGTCAGATTTTATTTATGCCTTTCAACCCATTGCACTTTTACCTGTAAAGTCAAAATGGACCAGTTTTTGCTCTTATTTTATTCCTCCTGCTCCCTTAAATATTTCACTTTTTTCTTTTTTCAAATCCGCCATACAGTTAATAATAATTTTATTTATACCGAGCGACATTACAGAGGTAAGGGCCCTGTTCGTAAGGTTTTCATCTATGATAAAATAAGGGGGAGAAACTACACTGAACTAAACCAGGTTAAAGAAGAGCATTCAGCAGGCAAAATCCATCTTCCCAAGAACCATATTTGTCAATTTATCAAATTTGATATTGAAGCACCCACTTCTCACTGAACTAAGCACCTGTTTGTATCCACACCCATTGCTACATTAAAGGTAAGCCCTTATCCATGCTGTTGCTAAGCCTTCCATATTTGCTATAGATGTTTTAAACCCAAAAATTGTGGAGGGAGTTTCACTAGTTGCTTCCACCAAATTCAGCCAACAGATTCACATTCACAAGCAATAGACAGGGCTGCCAATAGGAATTTCTGGGCCCCCTTGAGACTCCACCCAGGCTCCACCCTAGCTCTGCTTCAACCCTTCAAACCTTCTACAGTCCCACCGCCTTCTCTTGGAAAAACTCCACTTCTGCACCACATAATAACATAGTAACATAGTTAGTAAGGCCAAAAAAAGACATTAGTCCATCCAGTTCAGCCTATAAAAGTCTGTCAGAATAAATCCCCAGATCTACGTCCTTCTAAAGAACCTAACAATAACTGTAAGATACAATATTGTTACGCTCCAGGAAGACATCCAGGCCTCTCTTGAACCCTTCGACTGAGTTCGCCATCACCACCTCCTCAGGCAGGGAATTCCAGATTCTCACTGCCCTAACAGTAAAGAATCCTCTTCTATGTTGGTGGAAAAACCTTCGCTCCTCCAGACGCAGAGAATGCCCCCTTGTGACCGTCACCTTCCTTGGTATAAACAGATCCTCGGAGAGATATTTGTATTGTCCCCTTATATACTTATACATGGTTATTAGATCGCCCCTCAGTCGTCTTTTTTCTAGACTAAATAATCCTAATTTTGCTAATCTCTCTGGGTATTGTAGTTCCCCCATCCCCTTTATTAATTTTGTTGCCCTCCTTTGTACCCGCTCTAGTTCCATTATATTCTTCCTGAGCACCGGTGCCCAAAACTATACACAGTACTCCATGTGCGGTCTAACCAGAGATTTGTACAGAGGCAGTATAATGCTCTCATCATGTGTATCCAGACCTCTTTTAATGCACCCCATGATCCTGTTTGCCTTGGCAGCCGCTGCCTGGCACTGGCTGCCCCAGGTAAGTTTATCATTAACTAGGATCCCCAAGTCCTTCTCCATGTCAGATTTACCCAGTGGTTTACCGTTCAGTGTGTAATGGCGATATTGATTCCTTCTTCCCATGTGCATAACCTTACATTTATCATTGTTAAACTGCATCTGCCACTAGAGTTGAGCGAAACGGTCGAAAAATTTCAAAAGTCGCCGACTTTTGGTAAAGTCAGGTTTCATGAAACGAAACCCGACCCTAGGGTGAGGTCGGCCACGAGCTTGGTGACTTTAGCGCCAAAGTCGCGTTTCAAAAGTTTGTTTTCCGCCCTTTTTCAGCCAATCAGGATCCACGGACACTGTGGGCAATGTGATGACATAGGCAGGGGTCACCACCATCTTTGAGAAGGGCATGCAAGTGATTGGCTTGCTTTGGGGGGCATCACAGGGGGTATAAAAGGGCGTGCACGCCGACCGCCATGTTACTCATGCTGATCTCAGAATAGGGAGAGCTGCTGCTGCTGCTGATTCTGTAGGGTGAGCGTTAGGCAGGGAAGAAGACACCAAAAACTGCTTCTGCTCCTAGCGATTTTGCCTGTACAACACACCAGTCACTGTGTGTGCAGTGCAAGTGGAGGCTATATTTTGTTGGATCAGCTGTGTTGGTTGTTAGGCTGCCTTATAAGGCTTCCTGATAGCTGCATTGCTGTTTTCCCACTGCTCTGCAAACTGCTTTTTTAAAAGCAATCCAAATTTTTTTTTCATGTCCTGGTGAGGTACTGAGCGTGCATTTTTTCACACCATACAGCGGTGTACGCTCCTCACACAGTACCGTGTAATGGCTGTTATCACGGCCACAGTGAAGCTATCTGTGTGTGACTCTGTAAGAATAAGTCGAGGACATGTTCCGTTCTTACAGACCTCCACCTTCTAGTTTTGTCTGCTTTTCAAACAGTTAAGTATATTTGCTGTTTGATCACATTCAAAACTATAGAGAGACAGCGTGTGTCAGTCCGTATACTTAAAAAACACGGAGCTTGACAATTTTACGGACACCGGACAGCGGTGTACGTGCACGCTCCTCTCTCAGTACCGTGTAACGGCTGTTATCACGGCCACAGTGAAGCTATCTGTGTGTCACTCTGTAAGGATAAGTCGAGGACATGTTCCGTTCTTACAGACCTACACTCTAGGGAGATTCCTATTCTGCCCAATTCTATATACACCTTGTAGTTTGTCATACACTAGCCAATTTCTGCCTGTGACATAGCGGTGTGATATTCACTGGGCCTCACACAATCCAACAGTGTCCACAAGTGTGTTCAGAAATTCTACATCTCCCCTGTCCTATAGTGACATTTTCACACCTGCGACATTGAGCCTGTGACATAGCAGTGTGATATTCACTGGGCCTCACACAATCCAACAGTGTCCACAAGTGTGTTCAGAAATTCTACGTCTCCCCTGTCCTATATACACCTTGTACCTTGTTTTACATTACTATATAGTTTGTGGGATTTTGTGTACATTTTTACCAAAAATGAGGAAGGCTGGTGGAAGAGGCCGTGGAATTGGGCGGGGGTTGCCATCTGGTAATGATGGTGTTGGATCTGATGGTAGTGGCAAAAGCAAAATAGGACCGAATGCAGGAGGTGTTGAGCCTGCGTCATCATCTGGCTCCACAAGGCCTCGAAGGCTTAGTTTTCTAGGAGTTGGCAAACCGCTTTTAAAGCCAGAGCTTCAGGAAAAAGTTTTGGCTTACATTGCTGACTCAGCCTCCAGCTCTATTGCCTCCTCTTCTGAAGTTGTAAAAAATAAAAGCACTGAGTCATCATTGGAGGGTCATGTTCATGAACCACACCTTTCCTTGTGTCCTTCACCCCATCCAAGATTGAAGGATGACGCAGGCCATACTGATTACTCCATGGAGCTGTTTTTACATACCATGCCTGGGTTATCAAGTGAAATGGTGAATTACCCAGGCCAAGATGAATCTGACATGAAGTGCACTGATGCACAGCCACTGATAGATGATTCTGCTGGTACATTCAGTCAGAGCACTACATTGTCCTCGCAGTGTAATGAGCCAGATTCTGACCCTGATGAGACTCAGGTGCCCCTTCCCGCATTCTATACCACCATACACGGTGACACAGAGGAAGGTGCACATGACATTGAAGAGGAGGTGATGGATGACCCAGTTGTTGACCCAGATTGGCATCCATTGGGGGAAGAGGGTGCTGCTTCCCTTAGCTCAGATGAGGAGGAGGAGCATCCACAGCAGACATCGACATCACAACAGCTGTTATCTGGCAGGCCCGGAGCACTCCAAAGACAGGTTCCAAAAATCACAAGAGTTGCTGGACAGCTTGTCCAGATGGTCAAAATAGCACAGCGTGCTAGGCCGCAAAATGTCTTCCAAAGTAGGAAGAGTGCAGTGAGGCACTTTTTTGAACAAAATCCTCATGATCAGGCCAAGGTTATCTGTAAGAAGTGCGCAAAGACCTTTAGCCGAGGGAAAAATCTGAAAAATTTGAATACCAGTTGCATGCTTATACATTTAACCAGCATGCACTTGCAAGCGTGGACACAACACCAAACCTCAAGTACCACATGTGCAACTGATCACAAAGAAGGTTTTCAGCAATGCTACATTGTTTCCCCCACTGTAAGCCCACTGGTTAGCACAGCAGCAAATGTTGAGGTGTCGTTGCAAGGCCAAAGCAGTCAGGGAATCCCACTGTTATATCAATGAAAGACTGAATCTAGGCCATCAGAAAGAACACCAACTCCATCACCATCATCAACCCTCTCTCAGTCCGCCCTGCCCACCGCTAGTTCCACCATATGCAGCTCTCAAGTCCAGCTCACCCTCCCAGAGACTATGAGTAGGTCAAGAAAGTACTCAGTCTCTCATCCGCGTACACTGGGTTTGAACGCCCACATTGCCAAACTAATCTCGTTAGAGATGATGCCCTATCGGTTGGTGGAAAGCGCAGTTTTCCGCGAACTCATGGCCTATGCAGCACCATGCTATGACCTACCCAGTCGCCACTTCTTCTCTCGCAAAGCCATCCCAGCCCTCCACCATCATGTGAAAGACCGCATTGTCCATGCACTCAAGCAGTCAGTGAGTGGAAAGGTGCACCTCACAACAGATGCATGGTCCAGTCGGCATGGCCAGGGCCGTTACGTGTCCATCACTGCGCACTGGGTTAATGTGGTGGATGCAGGGTCCACAGGGGACAGCGGTGGTGGGACAGTGATGCCTAGTCCACGGTATAGGAAACAGTTGGCTGTAGGCGTTCGACCCTCCTCCTCCTCCTCCTCCTCCTCCAGAAGCGAAAGCTCGTCCACAGAGCGCAGTCGTACGAGCACTCCATCTGCAGCTGCCACTGTTGCACACGAGGTGTCCCCCTATCGAGCAGCTAGTGGAAAGCGTCAGCAGACTGTGTTGCAGATGATGTGTTTGGGTGACAGACACACCGCGGAGGTGCTGGCCGAGTACTTTCAGCGACAAACTGAGTCATGACTGGGCAGTATACATCTTGAGGCAGGCAAGGTAGTTAGTGATAACGGCCGTAATTTTGTGGCCGCCAAAGCCCTTTCAAAACTCAGCCATATACCTTGCTTGGCTCACACCTTGAACCTGGTGGTGCAGTGCTTCCTCAACAATTATCCGGAGTTAACAGCCCTGCTCCAGAAGGTGCGAAGACTGTGCGCGCACATCCATTCGTATGCAGAAGCTGCAGCGATTGCTCCACCTTCCCAACCACCGCCTCATTATCGACATTGCAGCAAGGTGGAACTCCACCCTGCACATGGTTGAGCGGCTGTGCGAACAGAGGCAGGCCATAATGCATTTGTGGGAGGATACACGGCCAGGCACTTTGAGAGCAGACATGGAGTTGACAGGTGTGCAGTGGTCGAAGCTGAAATACCTCTGTAAAGTCCTTTAGTGTTTTGAGGAATGCACATGGCTGGTAAGCGCAGACGACGCCATCCTAAGCATGAGCATCCCACTTATGCGTCTGCTCATGCAAACTTTGACGCACCTTAAGGAGCAGGCGTCTGCAGCCAGTGTTGATGAGGAGGAAGAGGAGGAGGGAATCCTTGATGACATTCAGTCATTGTCTGCTCAGGGACCTCTCCTGGACGAGGTGGAGGATGAAGAGGAGGAGGAGGATGATGATGGGGATGACTACTTAGGGGAGGAGGATGCATCTCGTGGGGCAAGTGAAAATGTTAGCGTGGCAAGGTCTGGTACAGGGTTTGTGCGTGACCGGAGGGATGTGGATTTGCCAGAAAATGCTCCTCCAACCAGCACGCGCAGTGCATCATTGGCCCACATGTCAGATTATGCCTTGCAGATCCTAAAAAGGGACCCCCGCATTGCCAAAATGATGAACGATGACGACTACTGGTTGGCCAGCATCCTGGATCCACGCTATAAAGGCAAATTACAAAACATCATGCCACACGAGAACCTTGACCTAATATTGGCTAATAAACAAGCAACTCTGGTAAACCTGTTGGTTGAGGCATTCCCAGCACACAGCAGCGGTGATGGTTCTCACACGAGCCGTACGGGCCGGGGGCAGCTTGGCAGAGGTGTTCGTGGTGCACACAGCAGAAGTGGCGTTGGAGACGGGGTTTCATGACAATGTTGTGGACTGATTTTTCAATACCGCTCACACAACTGGTAATACTGCATCGATGGAAAGTGACAGGAGACAGCAGTTGTCAACTATGGTTACAAACTACTTTTCCTCCCATATCGATGTTCTCCTGCACAGGTCATTCCCCTTTGACTATTGGGCCGCTAAACTGGACACCTGTCCTGAATTGGCACAATATGCCTTACAGGAGCTTGCTTGCCCAGCTGCAAGTGTGCTATCGGAAAGAGTCTTCAGTGCAGCTGGATCAATCCTGACAGAAAAAAGGACCCGTCTGTCAACCCAAAATGTGGATGATCTAACCTTCATTAAAATGAACCATGCATGGGTTTCCAAGGATTTTGTCCCACCTTCCCCTGATGACACATAGGGTGACAGAAAAATGGCTTGCTTTGGTCCTCCTCTTCCTGGGACTTGAAGAATTTTGCCTTTTGCATCAGCTGAATGTCCAACATCAACATATGCCACTTTCTAAAACTCCCTAACTGTGCTGCCTCCCCCCCATGGCAGGGGTCACCACCTAGCGCACGAAACTGTGCGAGTGCTGTTGCCCTGGACAGGTGGGTAGGCCGACTCTTGGGCGCGGGAACTGGCACAGGGTCCCTCATAGTGCAATCAAGTGTCTCTGACGGTGGTGGTGCACACCCGCCGTCAGACACACCGCCGTACTATGAGGGGCCCAGTGCCAGTACCGACGCCCACGAGTGGGCCCCCCTTGCTTGGTCAGGGCCCCAGCATTTGCAATATTTACCTCTCCCTGTTCCTCCGCTGTGTAGTCTGGGCCGTCAAATCCATACTGGGCCTGACACCGTCTGAGCCTGCCTCCTGATCTATAGACATATATTTTGAATGTGTACACTATGCTATCCATACATGTTATCCGGGGATACGGTACCCTTTCTCACCTTTGTCCAATCACGTGTAATCCATATTGGGCCTGACACCGTTTGAGCCTGCCTCCTGATCTATAGACATATATTTTGAATGTGTGCGCTATCCATACATGTTATCCGGTGATACGGTACCCTTTCTCACCTTTGTGCAATCACGTGTAATCCATACTGGGCCTGACACCGTTTGAGCCTGCCTCCTGATCTATAGACATATATTTTGAATGTGTACACTATGCTATCCATACATGTTATCCGGTGATATAGTCGGCCGATTTTGCTCGACCCGACTTTTGGAAAAGTCGGGTTTCATGAACCGGAACTCGACCCTAAAAAAGCAAAAGTCACTCAACTCTATCTGCCACCTTTCGGCCCAAGTTCCCAACTTACCCAGATCCATCTGTAGCAGAATACTATCTTCTCTTGTATTGACTGCTTTACATAGTTTTGTATCATCTGCAAATATCGATATTTTACTGTGGAAACCTTCTACCAGATGGTTAATAAATATGTTGAAGAGAATAGGTCCCAACACCGACCCCTGCGGTAACCCACTGGTCACAGCGACCCAGTTAAAGAATATACCGTCTATAACCACCCTCTGCTTTCTATCACTAAGCCAGTTACTTACCCATTTACACACATTTTCCCCCAGACCCAGCATTCTCATTTTGTGTACCAACCTCTTGTGTGGCACAGTATCAAACGCTTTGGAAAAATCAAGATATACCATTGAAAATTTCATCCGATCCCGGGACACTCCTCATTCCAACTACTCCCTTCAGGACGTCGCTTCAGAGTCCCCAAATGCAGCACCAACCGCCATATGAACAGCTTCTATCCACTCTCTGTTCAACAATTAAATCGTCATGTGTAGACTATATACTGTATCTGTCTTGTTAGATGTTACTTGTTGTATCTGTTGTTATATATTATGTTGCCTCTTTGCCACAAAGAATTCCTTGTATATATGTAATATGTACTTGGCGATAATAAATTTGATTGATTGATTGATTAAAAACTGATTAGATTAGTTTGACAGGAGCGATTCCTCATAAATCCATGCTGATATGGCGTTAAACAGTTAATCTCATTGAGATAATCCAGAATAACATCCCTCAGAAACCCTTCAAATATTTTACCAACAATAAAGGTTAGACTTACTGGCCTATAATCTCCAGGTTCACTTTTAGAGCCCTTTTTGAATATTGGTACCACATTTGCTATGCGCCAGTCCTGTGGAACAGACCCCGTCGCTATAGAGTCTCTAAATATAAGAAATAATGGTTTGTCTATTACATTACTTAGTTCTCTTAGAACTCGTGGGTGTATGCCATCCGGACCCAGAGATTTATCTATTTTAATATTATTTAGCCGGTTTTGCACCTCTTCTTGGGTTAGATTGGTGACCCTTAATATAGGGTTTTCTTTGTCTCTCGGCATTTCACCTAGCATTTCATTTCCACCGTGAATACCGTGGAGAAGAAGGTGTTTAATATATTAGCTTTTTCCTCATCATCTACAACCATACTTTCCTCACAATTTTTTAATGGGCCTACACTTTCACCTTTGATTCTTTTACTATTGATATAGTTGAAGAACAGCTTGGGATTAGTTTTACTCTCCTTAGCAATGTGCTTCTCTGTTTACTTTTTGGCATTATTTTTTTAGATAAAGAATTTTTCTCCTAAGGCCTCTTTCACACTTCAGTTTTTTGCATCAGTCAAGATCCGCCAAAAGGACGGATGGCGGATCCGTTTTAGTACTGATGACAACGGATGGCACCCGTCCGCTTTTTTGACAGATCCGACAAATGAAGAATTTTAAAGGAATCGCAGCCTGGAAAAGGAGAGAGAGAGAGAGAGAGAGAGGGAGAGAGAGAGAGAGAGTTTTTTTTCGTCCGGCACCGAGAAAGAATTTCGGGTTAAATGAGTGTCTGGAGGATCCGCCACAGAAAAAAGCGTTGCAAGCTCCGTTTTGAAATCTTTGAGGATGATAACGGACAGGAACTTTTGGCGGATCCGCAAAAAAAACGGATGCAACGGACGGCAATCCGTCACAATCCGCCAATAATGGAAGTCAATGGGGAAAAAAACGGATCCTCAAAAGAAAATTGCGGATCCGTTTTTTTAAAAACCTGGCGGATTGTGACTGATTGTAAAAAACGGAAGTGTGAAAGAGGCCTTATTGTTTTTAGAGCTTCAATGGTGCAATCCTGCAATCACACATTAATAGTTCCCATCGAACACCACATCACATACATAGCCAGCAGCTTTTGTTTTGGCCAAATGATTTTTTAAGCCACCACCACGGCAAGGTAGACTGTTTTGGCAGGGCCATACTCTAACCTATTTAATATTTCTTAAAATATCCAATACTCTTTTTAGGTACAGTGAAGGAAGTAATTATTTGATCCCTTACTGATTTTGTAAGTTTGCCAACTGCAAAGACATGAACAGTCTATAATTTTAGGGTAGGTTAATTTTAACATTGAGAGATAGAATATCAAAAATAAAATCCAGAAAATCACATTGTATAAATTATATACATTTGCATTTTGCAGTGAGAAATAAGTATTTGATCCCTCTGGGAAATAAGACTTAATATTTGCTGGCAAGCACAGCAGTCAGACATTTTTTGTAGTTGATGAGGTTTGCGCATGTCGGGAGGAATTTTGGTCCACTCCTTTTTGCAGATCATCTCTAAATCATTAAGATTTTGAGGCTGTCGCTTGGCAACTCAGAGCTTCAACTCCCTCCATAAGTTTTCTATGGGATTAAGGTCTGGAGACTGGCTAGGCCATGCCATGACCTTAATGTGCTTCTTTTTGAGCCACTCCTTTGTTGCCTTGGCTGTATGTTATGAGTCATTGTCTTGCTGGAAAATCCAGCCATGACCCATTTTTAAGGTCCTGGCAGAGGGAAGGAGGTTGTCACTCAGGATTTTACGGTACATGGCTCCATCCATTTTCCCATTGATGTCCTGTGCCCTTGCAAAGAAACACCATCAAAACATACATCACCAGCAAAACATAATGTTTCCACCTCCATGCTTGACAGTGGGGATGGTGTTCTTTGGGTCATAGGCATCATTTCTCTTCCTCCAAACACAGCAAGTTGAGTTAATGCCAAGGAGCTCAATTTTTGTCTCATCTGACCACAGCATCTTCTCACAATCACTCACAGAATCTTCCAGGTGTTCATTGGCAAACTTCAGATGGGCCTGCACATGTGCCTTTTTGAGCAGAGGACCTTGCAGGCACTGCAGGATTTTAAACCTTTATGGCGTAATGTGTTGCCAATGGTTTTCTTGGTGACTGTGGTCCCAGCTGCATTGAGATCATTAACAAGTTCCCCCTGTGTAGTTTTAGGCTGTTGTCTCACCTTCCTCATAATTAAGGATACCTCACGAGGTGAGGTTTTTCATGGTGCCCCAAATAAATGTCACTTGACAGTGATTCTGTATTTCTTCAATTTTCTTACTATTGCACCAACAGTGGTCTCCTTCTCACCCAGTGTCTTATGTATGGTTTTGTAGCTAATTCCAGCTTTGTGTAGGTCTATGATCTTGTCCCTGACATCCTTATAAAGCTCTTTGGTGTTGACCATGTTGTAGAGGTTAGAGTCTGACTGATTAATTGAGTCTGTGGACAGGAGTCTTTTATAAAGGTGACTATGTTAGGGTACCGTTACACATAGCGACGCACCAGCGATCCCGACAACGATATGAATCGCTGGTGCATCGCTAAGTGGTTGCTAATGAGCTGCCACACAGGCAGATCTCACCAGTGACATCGCTGGGGTCGCTACTTACCTGTCAGACGCGGCGATCCTGACGTCCTCCCGCCCGCGTCCACGCGTCGCTCGTCAGCGCCACAGGAAGCCCAGCAGGAAGCGCCCGACGAGAAATGATCCAGGCCGTTCTCGCGCAATCAGCTATAATCAGCGGGGGAGCCGGTCAGAGGTAAGTATCACATGTAGCGATATCGCTAGCAATATCGCTGCTGCGTCACAAAATCGGTGACTTTACAGCGATATTGCTAGCGATATCGCATTGTGTAACGGGGGCTTAAGACAGGTAAGACAGCTGTCTTTAATGCAGGAATCGAGTTGATTAGGAGCTTCTAACTGGTCTGTAGGAGCCAGTGTATTTCTCACTGCAAAATTATAATACATTTATATAATTTATACAGTACGATTTTCTGGATTTAGTTTTCGATATTCTATCTCTCAATGTTAAAATTAACCTACCCTTAAAATTATAGACTGTTCATGATTTGTCAGTGGGCAAACTTACAAAATCAGCAAGGGATCAAATAATTATTTCTTTCACTGTGTATTTTTATTTATTTTTCTTTTAAGGGAATGTGTCACATACTTTTTTTTTTAAATGAACCTGTCAGTAGGATTTGCTCAGTAACCTACAGACACGATCAGGTTGGCGCCGTTATAGTGATTAAAATGATACCTTAGTTGATAAAATCTGTTTTGAGGTTGTTGTATAATCTTTCGGTTTTGAGTTAAACATATGCTCGTGCTCCGGAGTGGCCTGTGGGGGGGAGTCTTCATGTGGTGCTCTGCTTAGGTATTCACCAGTATTGCTTCTGACTCTGTGACCTGCCCCCTAGTTTACATACTGAAAATTATATATAGTTTTTAAAAGATGTGAAAAATCGCCTCCTGCAGACAGTTGCCAGCAGCGGTGCCTGCGCTGCACCATGATTGCATCCATAATGTGCATTTAATTATACTTTTTGATGGTATCCATAAATTCCTAAATTAAAAAAATCAATTTGAAAATGGCGCCGCCTGCGCAGTAGCATCTATCCACGATCCAATAGCTGATACTGCGCAGGCACCGGCAGCACCATCTTGCTAGAGAAAAAAAAGGCTCCTCCAAGATGGCGGCACCTGCCATCTTAGTGGATCCAATTTTCTTTTCTTGTAGCAAGATGGTGCCGCCTGCGCAGTAGCAACTATCGGCTACTGCGCAGTCACGGCCGTTTCCATTTTCAAACAGGTTTTTTTTGGGGGGGAGTTTATGGATAATATCAAAAAGAATAATTAAATGCACAATATGGGTGCCATCATGTCGCAGCCCAGGTGCCAGCGCCGGCTTGCAGAAGGAGAATTTTTTTATTAAAATAGAACTAATATTCATTATGCAAACTAAGGAGCAGGTCACTGAGGGATCGGTGGCCTGTCAGAACCCATACTGGAGATAAATGAATGAGTTAACCCCTTAGTGACAGAGCCAATTTGCAGCTTAATGACCAGGCCAATTTTTACAATTCTGACCACTGTCACTTTATGAGGTTATAACTCTAGAACGCTTTAAGGGATCCCGCTGATTCTGAGATTGTTTTTTCATTACATACAGTATTGTATTTCATGTTAGTAGTAAAATTTCTTTGATATGACTTGCGTTTATTTATGAAAAAACGGAAATATGGCGAAAATTTTTAAAATTTTGTAATTTTCAAACTTTTAATTTTTATGCCCTTAAATCAGAGAGATGTGTCACTAAAAAATACTTAACAAGTAACATTTCCCTCAGGAAATACCACACAAATACTGGGTATTCCTGTGGTAATTACTGATGAAGAAGTCACTTAGACTTTGAAATGCTTTGAATAAGCCACCATTCTTTATGTGAAATACGTCTGGACCTACAATTATTCAGCAGCGCAGACTATATACACATTAACCTGTTCATTTATTTACAGCATAGTCACTTGCTGACCCGTGGATCTGCCGCAGCAGATAATCTTACATGCTTTATGAAAAGCTCCATCTGGTGAGTAGAATCTGATCATATTAATTCACATTGCGTTGGATAAGACCCTATTTGCGCTGATCTCTCCAGCAGCTTAGAAACCATGCTGGTGAATACCTAAGCAGAGAAACACATGAAACCTCCCCCCCTACAGGCCCACCCCGAAGCACTAGCTTATCATTAAGTCAAAACTGGAAATACAGATTTAGCAACAACCACAAGACGGATTTCATCAACAAAGGTATCATTTTAAACAGTGTAACGGTGCCAACCTGACACTGTCTGTAAGTTCCTCAGCACAATCCTTCTGACAGGTTCTCTTTAAAATGACCAATAATATCACATACAAGGGACAAATATAGTCACACCATGACCAGACCACATATTACCACCACATAGTGACCAAATAATATCACATACAAGGGACAAATACCACCACACCATGACCAGACCACGTATTACAACCACTTAGTGACTGAATAATGCCACATACAAGGAACAAATACTGCCACACCATGACCAGACCACATATTACCACCCCATAGTGACCAAATACTGCAATACTGATCACTAATAGAAAAAAACACAATACTAATGTTATCATAAGTGCCATTATATACAGGAGTTCTGTACATAGTATACATTGTATAGTGTAAGTGTACAGGTAATACAGTGATCATCAGTGACTTTATAAACAGGAGCTGTGTATATAGTGTCAGCGTACAGGTAATACAGTGATCACCCGTGTCATGCACAGAAGCTCTGTATATAGTGTCAGTGTACAGGTAATACAGTGATTACCATTGACATTATACATAGGAGCTCTGTATATAGTATCAGTATACAGGTAATACTGGGATTATCGTGACATTATACACAAGAGCTCTATATTTGGTGTATAGTGTACAGGTAATGCAGTGATCACTAATGCCATTATACACATTTGCTATGTATATAGTGTCACTGTACAGATAATACAAGCATCACCAGTGACATTATACACAGGAGCTCTGCGTACAGTATTTAGTGTATAGTGTCAGTGTACAGATAACACACTGATTCTCCAGTGACGTCTCTAGCTGAAGTCCTTCAGCTTTGGTTTTCTCCTTCATCCAGTGCAGACTGCCAGGCAGTTCTTCAAGTTTCAGTCAGTTCTTCCAGCCAGGACTCATCTCTACATGAAATAACCCACAGTTAACTACAGCACCGCTTCCAGAAGACATTCCCTAACTTCTATACTACAATGCTGAATACAGATGTGAATCCATCATTAATATATAATTAGTTATCATGCAACTCACCATTCCAAATATAAATTGTAATTCACCACTATAACCCCATTAACTATAAATTCCACAACCAATAAATATAGAAATTAACACCTGTACTTTTTCTCCCAATTCATTACCAGTCACACGCCATAATCTTCAATGCCCCACTCTATACGTATCTCCCGCTCCCCTGATTCATTACATTTACATGCACCCCTCTGCCCAATTCATTGTCATGTCCTCTCTCTCTCCTGTCCCCACTCTCTATTAATCATCATTTACATTGCCCCACCCCAATTCATCATTTGTTGTTCACCCTCAATTCATTATCATATACTCTTACCCTCCACCCTCATGTCATCATTTGCTTTCTCCACCCCCTATCTTCAGTTTATTATTTGCTGTCCCTCAGCCTCAATTCATCATTTGCTCTCCCCACCCAAACACCTACTTTCAATTCGTCATTTGCTTTGCTCCTCCCACCACCACCCTACTCCCAATTCATCATTTGCTCTTCCCCACTCCCAATTCGTTATTTGCCTCCCCACTCCCAATTCATCATTTGCTCTCCTCACCCTCATTCCCATTTCATCAATTGCTCTCCCCACCCCCACTCCCAATTTATCATTTGCTTTCCACACCCCACTCCCAAATCATAATTTGCTCCCCCCAATCCCAATTCGTCATTTGTTCTCCGCAACTCCCAATTAATAATTTGCTGTCCCCCCACTCCCAATTCACAATTTGCTCTCCCCACCGCCTACTCCCAATTCATCATTTGATCCCCCCACTCTCAATTCATTTGCTCTCCCCTACTCTCAATTCATTTGCTCTTCTTACCCCCACTCTCAATTTATAATTTGCTCACCTCACCCCCATTCCCATTTTGTCAATTGCCATCCCCATCCCCCACTCCCAATTTATCATTTGCTTTCCACATCCCACTCCCAATTTATTATTTGCTCCCCCCACTCCCAATTTGTCATTTGTTCTCCCCAACTCCCAATTCATAATTTGCTCTCCTCCACTCCCAATTCATCATTTGCTTTCCACACCCCACTCCCAATTCATCATTTGCTCTCCCCACTCCCAATTTGTCAATTGTTCTCCCCAACTCCCAATTCATAATTTGCTCTCCCCCACTACCAAATCATAATTTGCTCTCCCCATCCCCTACTCCCAATTTGTCATTTGCTCCCCCCACTAACAATTCGTCATTTGTTCTCCCCTATTCTCAATTCATTTGTTCTTTCCACCTCCCACTCTCAATTCATCATTTGCTCTTCTCACCCCCATTCCCATTTCGTCAATTGCCGTCCCCAACCCCCACTCCCAATTTATCATTTACTTTCTACATCCCAATTTACTATTTGCTTCACCCACTCCCAATTTGTCATTTGTTCTCCCCAACTCCCAATTCATAATTTGCTCTCCCCGACTCCCAATTCATCATTTTCTCTCCCGACCCCCACTCCCAATTCGCCATTTGCTCCCCCAACTCCCAATTCATCATTTGCTCTCCCCTACTCTCAATTCATTTGCTCTTCCCACCCCCAATCGCAATTCATCATTTGCTCTCCCCACCCCTCTCTTCCAATTCGTCATTTGCTATCCCCACTCCCAATTTGTAATTTGCTCTCCCTCACTTCCAATTTGTCATTTGCTCTCCCCATTCCCAATTTGTCATTTGCTCTCCCCATTCCCAATTTGTCATTTGCTCTCCCCATTCCCAATTTGTCATTTGCTCTCCCCACCCCTCGTTCCCAATTCATCATTTGCTCTGTCATCATTTGCCCTCCCCCACTCCCAAATCGTCATTTGTTCTCCCCACCCCCACTCTCAAATCAGCATTTGCCCTCCCCCACTCCCAAATTGTAATTTGCCCTCCCCACTCCCAATTCATAATTTGCTCTCCCCACCCCCACTCCCAAATCGTCATTTGCTCTAACCCACTCCCAATTTGTAATTTGTTCCCCCCTCCCAATTTGTCTTTTGCTCTCCCCCACTCCCGATTTGTCATTTCCTCCTCTCCCCCACTCCCAATTCATCATTTGCTCTCCCCACCCCTCACTCCCAATTCATCATTTGCTCTAAGTCATCACTAACCCTGCCCTCTCCCACTCACAAATCGTCATTTGCTCTCCCCACCCCCACTCCCAATTCAGTATTTGTCCTCCCCACTTCCAAATTGTCATTTGCTCTCCCCACCCCCAATTCAGCATTTGCCCTCCCCACCCCCACTCCCAAATCATCATTCGCTCTCTCCACCCCCACTCCCAATTCATCATTTGTCCTCCTCTCCCCCACTTCCAAATTGTCATTTGCTCTCACCACCCAAGCTCCCAAATCATCATTTGCTGTTCCCACCCCTTCAGCATTTCTCCTTCCCACCCTCACTCCCAATTCAGCATTTGTCCTCCCCACCTCCACTGCCAAATCATCTTTTGCTCTCCCCCACTCCCAATTGTTCATTTTCTCTACCCACCCCCACTCCCAATTTGTCATTTGCACTCCCCACCCCCACTCCCAATTTGTCATTTCTTCTTCCCACCCCCAACTCCCAGTTCAGCATTTGCTCTCCTCCCCACTCTCAATTCATCACTTGCTGTTTCCTAAGATCATTTAATTTGTTCTGTTAAAAGAAAAAAGTTTTGTATGCTGACATCCCATACGATCACCTGCAGCTCCACTTCTGAACTGGCATCCTGACGCTCTTACATGACGGTGCGTACGCAACTATGTCCTCGCGTACGCCCCATCAGCAGCGTGTAACAGAGGAGGACGAGGGACTCCCTTGGAGTTACACGGCTGTCACGTGAGAGCTCCAATCTTCCCTGTGCTGAGATGTATACCGCCGGTGGTGGCCCACCGCCGCACAATTCCCTGGGTTACATTGAGCAGAAGCACAAGAGGGTGGGCTGGTCTTTACTTCTGTTCACTGGGCCCCATAAAGGAGTAAAGCCCTGATGGCGGCCCTTCATTAGTATGTCTGATTGAGGCCAGACAGTGGCGCAGAGTCCGAGGAACCCTGGTGCAAAATTTGGATTTGGGTCCCCACCTGCATGTTGGTCAGATGTCTATAAAGACATATGTGTTTACCACCCCATGTAATAATATCCCCGGCTCTGGCTGCTTCTTGTAATAATCCCCCATCAAGATACAATGTCCTGGTCTTTTATCCCCATTTTAGCATAATGTCCCCCATCCTGGGCCCCTTCCGCTCTTCTCCAGCACATTTAAAAAGAAACAATTATTCTCACCTTCACCTTCTCCATGACATGCACCACCTCTTCTGTAGCCGGCGCAGGAGTCTGGGAGTCCAAAGACGCACACCCAGGTGAGAATAGCGTCGGTGGGCGCCCTCCCGCGCAAGCCTAGTCACAGTTGCACTCTCTACAACCGCCATCGTTACACCTCTGAGGCCAGATCTGTATGTCTGGGTTCAACTTTAAAGTTCATTTACAGTGCGCATTGACTGCCATAGTTCTCGGCACTGCGAGTCCTGGTTACACAAGACGATGCACCGCTAAGAATCATTATTTTTTGTGCTGCACAAAAGATCATTTACCCGATAAACAAGCTTTTTTCATTTTTAACATACATAGCACATTCACAATTATCTTGCAGTGCAAATGCCCCTCACGTCACTTTCATGCAATGATTATTTTACAAGAACTGTGTAGTTACAGAAATCTTAAGGAAACACATGGGGGCGACATTTACATCAGCCTGATTAACTATTAGATTTCCTTCCTGCTGCCACACAATGGAAAGTTTGTCATCGATATATGGCAGAAGATCATTTACATAGAAAAACATGATAAAGAGTAGTTGAGCAATGTAATGTAGGTCTACAAGTCTGAACATATATGTGCGCTCCATGGTGCTGCTGTTACAAAGAAGCTTCAAAAGGAAAATAATACAGTTGACGTAGGAGAGTGTTGAGTGGAGGGATGGGCATTTGTGGAAAGCATGAAGGAACGTGCCCCCGTTCCTTTATAGGAAGCCAGGCACATGGTTCTGCTTTTTTTTAATAGCTCATCCTACTAACTGATTTCTGATAGAATGACTAATTTATCTACAAAGAATCCTTGTAGAGCCCATGCAGACAAAATACAATCCTGGAATATATGCATACCTGCGTCACTTTTAGACTTCTGACAAGGCGGCAAGCACCATTGAAACTGAAACATCCCTGACTCTGTCATGTAGTTCTAACCATTCAGTAGTCAAAATCAGTTCCTCCCTGAGAAATTTATGCATCCCTTTAACTAGGGGCTATCCCACCACCAGCATTCATCATGTGTCCTGTATGATTGGTGAGGGTCCCAAAAGTTGGAACACCACAAATTCCGAAATGTGCGGTTACATACCCATTTGTAAATATAGCTGTAGTGCCCATGCATGAACACTGCTCCACTCAGTTCTTAGTGTGATATTCCCTTTAATATTGATAAACCAAAGTTTTAAGTCCTATTGAGACTTTAAAGGGAACCTGTCAGATCCACTTGACAACTGCTTTACTTCAATAAGTTGTTTCATATGCTATTGTAAATCAGCAATCATTGCAGATTGAACCTGTATCTTGTAGCATCTCATATGCTAATGAAGAAGTACCCATCCCGCAGACATCCCTACTGTGTCCCCCCATTTCCTTGTAGATTGTAAGCTTGCGAGCAGGGACCTCACTCCTAATGTCACTGTTTGAATTGTCTTAACTTGTATTGAATTTATTGTCTGTACATGTCCCCGCTTAATTGTAAAGTGCTGCGGAATATGTTGGTGCTATATAAATAAAAATTCTTATTATTATTATTATTCTCCTGCAGTAGTACTGCCTTGGATCTTTTAATCATGACTCCCTCAGCCTGATCAATAGCCTCCAAAATGGTCATACCATAACAAAGGTAGTCATAGAATCATAGAATGTTAGAGTTGGAAGGGACCTCTAGGGTCATTGTGTTCCAACCCCCTGCTCTTGTGGCAGCCTGTTCACTCATTGATCACCCACCATTTCAAAAAGTTTTTTCTAATATCTAATCTGTATCTTCTCCCTTTCAGTTTCATTCCATTGCTTCTCAAGTTTCCATGTGCAAATGAGAATAAGGATTATCCCTCTACACTTTCACTTCCCTTGAGATATTTGTAGACAGCTATTAAGTCTCATCTTAGACTTCTTTTTTCAAGCTAAACATTCCAAGATTCTTTAACTGTTCCTTGTAGGACATACTTTGCAGTCCGCTCACCATCCTGGTAGCTCTTCTTTGAACTTGCTCCAATTTTCAATGTCTTTTTTAAAATGTGGTTCCCAGAACTGAGCACACTATTCCAGTTGAGGCCTGATGAAGGAGGAGTAGAGAGGAATAATTACTTCACGTGATCTAGACTCTATGCTTCTCTTAATACGTCCTAGAACTGTATTTTCCTTTTTTGCTGCTGCGTCACACTGTTGACTCGTGTAGTCTCTGATCTATTAGTATATCCAATTATTTTTCACATGTGCTGTTGCTTAGTTCTATTCCTCCCTTTCTATAGATGTAAATTTTGATTTTCTTGCCCAGATGCAGAATTTTGCATTTCTCCCTGTTACATACCATTCTATTAGTTGCCCATTGTTCAAGCTTATCTAGATCCTTCTGAATCCTTTTTTGTCTTCTCTAGTGTTAGCTATCCCTCTTAGCTTTGCATCATCTGCAAATTTGATTAGTTTACCTTCAGTTGTCTTATCTAGATCATTTATAAAAATGTTGAACAACACTGGGGCTAGGACAGAGCCTTGTGGTACCCAACTTGAATCACTTTTCCAATTGGATGTGCAACCATTTATTAGCACTCTTTGAATACGATCTCTGAGCCAGTTATGATTCCACTTAACTGTAGCCTTGTCAATTCTATACTTGGTCATTTTTTCAATAAGGATAGTATGAAATACTTTATGAATTGCTTTTCTGAAGTCGAGTTTTATACACTGCTCAAAAAAATAAAGGGAACACTCAAATAACACATCCTAGATTTGAATGAATGAAATATTCTCATTGAATACTTTGTTCTGTACAAAGTTGACTGTGCTGACAACAAAATCACACAAAAATAATCAATGGAAATCAAATTTATTAACCAATGGAGGCCTGGATTTGGAGTCAAACACAAAATTAAAGTGGAATGTAATGTCCTTAAAATAAGTCAAAATGATGCTCAGTATTGTGTGTGGCCTCCACGTGCCTGTATGACCTCCCTACAACGCCTGGGCGTGCTCCTGATGAGGCGACGGATGGTCTCCTGAGGGATCTCCTCCCAGATCAGGACTAAAGCATCCCCCAACTCCTGGACAGTCTGGGGTGCAACGTGACATTGGTGGATGGAGCGAGGCATGATGTCCCAGATGTGCTCAATCGGATTCAGGTCTGGGGAACAGGCAGGCTAGTCCATAGCTTCAATGCCTTCATCTTGCAGGAACATGGGGTCTGGCTTTGTCCTGGCATATGTCTGGCATATGGTCTCACAAGGGGTCTGAGGATCTCATCTCGGTACCTAATGACAGTCAGGCTACCTCTGGCGAGCACATGGAGGCTGTGCAACCCTCCAAAGAAATGCCACACCACACCATTCCTGACCCATTGCCAAACCAGTCATGCTGAAGGATGTTGCAGGCATCAGAATGCTCTCCACGGCACTCCAGACTCTGTCACGTCTGTCACATGGGCTCAGTGTGAACCTGCTTTCATCTGTGAAGAGCACAGGGTGCCAGTGGTGAATTTGCCAATCCTGGTGTTCTGTGGCAAATGCCAAGCATCCTGCACGATGTTGAGCTGTGACCACAACCCCCATCTGTGGACGTCGGGCACTCAGACCATCCTCATGGAGTCGGTTTCTAACCATTTGTGCAGACACATGCACATTTGTGGTCTGCTGGAGGTAATTTTGCAGGGCTCTGACAGTGCTCCTCCTGTTCGTCCTTGCACAAAGGCTGAGGTAGCGGTCCTGCTGCTGGGTTGTTGCCCTCCTACGGCCCCCTCCATGTCTCCTGGTGTACTGGCCTGTCTTCTGGTAGCGCCTCCAGCCTCTGGAAACTACGCTGACAGACACAGCAAACCTTCTTGCCACAGCTCGCATTGATGTGCCATCCTGGATGAGCTAGAATCATAGAATCATAGAATCATAGAATCGTAGAGTTGGAAGGGACCTCCTGGGCCATCTGGTCCAACCCCCTGCTCAAAGCAGGATTCACTAAATCATCCCAGTTAGATGTCTGTCCAGCCTCTGTTTGAAGACTTGCACTACCTGAGCCACTTGTGTGGGTTGTAGAGTCCGTCTCATGCTACCACGAGTATGTAAGCACAACAAACATTCTAAAGTGACCAAAACATCAACCCGATAGCTTTGGTACTGGGATGTGGTCTGTGGTCCCCAACTGCAGAACCACTCCTTTATTGAGTGTGTCTTGATAATTGCCAATAATTTCCATCTGTTGTCTATTCCATTTGCACAACAGCATGTGAAATTGATTGTCAATCAGTGTTACTTCCTAAGTGGACAGTTTGATTTCATAGAAGTTTGATTTACTTGGCGTTATATTCTGTCAGTGATTCCATCATAGAAGGAAATTAGATTAATCTGTCATGACTTGTTTGCTACAAACCTATGCTGGCTCTGGTTAATTGCTGTATTCTTATCCAAGTACATTTATACATGCTGTTTAATAATTTGTTCAAATATCTTTCCTGGTATAGAAGTAAGGCTCACTGGCCTGTAATTTCCTGGCTCCATCTTCTTTCCTTTTTTTGAAGATAGGGACAACATTTGCCATCCCAATCTTCTGGGACTTCTCTGGTCTTCCAGGATTTTTCACAGATTCTGGCTAGTGGTTCTGCAATTTCCTCTGCTAACTCTTTCAGTACCCTAGCAAGTAATTCATCTGTGCCAGGAGATTTAAATTAATTTAAATTACCTAAGTGTTCCCTCACCATCTCTTTGTTTATAGATAGTGTGGATTCTTTTATTCCTTCGATAGCACAGTGAAGATCAGTTGATGTTAAATTTGCTTTCTTAGAGAATACAGATGAAAAATAGGAATTTAAAGGTTTTGCCTTCTCGACATCATTTTTGACCACTTAACGCTTTTCATCCTGTAAAAATCCTGTAGCATCTTTTAACTTTCCTTTTGTTTTTGACTAGTGATGAGCGAGCACTAAAATGCTCGAGTGCTCGTTGCTCAGGTTGAGCAAATTGGAATACTCGGGTACTCGGACAGAACAACGAGCCCAATGTAGGTCTATGGGAGACCCGAGCATTTTTACCACAATCCCCCCCAGAGGACCTTTTAAGGTCTAAAAACATCTGAAAATGATGGAAGCACTGCTCAAATGACATGGGAACATCATGGCAAATGCCCCAGAAGAATTTCTGACTCCTAGGTCACAGCTGTAAACAATGTTGTCAGAGTTTCACGCCATATTTACAGGCACACCAAAAACCTACAAAAACTAAGCCAAAAAGGATTTTGTTGGGAAATATGTTAAGGAACATTCTTTCCAGGTTAATGACTTGTATATAAGGCAAAATAATTAACCCATAACAAAAATGTTCCTCCACCACTTGGGCTATGTTCACATGCAGCGTTTTTTATGTGTTTTTCAACTTTAGCATTGCTTTCAACCAATACAAATGCATTCAATGGGAAATGTCATTGTAACATTTAACAAACCTAGCTGACCATGTGGTGTGTGACACATAAGCAGACACACCTTGTTTCATTTATGAAGGCGGGACTCTTAAAGTCACAGAGCCTATTTTAACGGGCCATCAGGCGGCATTAATATTCTTAAAGGGCCATTATTAAACAGTGGGTCTCCTATACTGTTATTGCCTATGCAGTGAGAGGATGGGCTGCCAAGAATTTTGACACATTCCAATACCCCTTTCACAAGAGGTACAAGAGGGTTTCCTGAAAAATGTTGCATTGAATGCAAGGACTGGCCTGCCCCAAAGTTACATGCACCCCAATAAACTTTTGAAGCCACGTACTGGATGGCCACAATAAAAATCCACTTCACATTTTTTCATTTTGTAGTCCCATACTGTTTTCTTATGCATTGACTGCAAGGCCTGCTCTGCTACCAAGTTATATGCACCCCAATAAGCCTTTAAACCCACGTGACTGGATGGGCACAGGAAAATCCACTTCACATTATTCATTTTGTACTCCTAAACTCTTTTCGTATGCATTGACTGCAAGACCTGCCCTGCTACCAAGTCATATACACCCCAATAAGCCTTTGAACCCAGGTACTGGATGGGCCGAGGAAAATCCACTTCAAATTATTCATTTTGTACTCCTATACTCTTTTCTTTTGCATTGACTGCAAGGCCTGCCCTGCTACCAAGTCATATGCACCCCAATAAGCCTTTGAACCCACATTCTGGATGGGCACAGGAAAATCCACTTCACATTATTCATTTATTGGAAGAAACATGTAGGAGGGCCTCATAAAAAAAATGTCACATTACAAAGGAGCGGGTCTCCTAGAGTTGTAATGCCGATACACTAAGTGTATGTGCTGGCAAACATTTTCCCCTGTGGGGTACACCTCAACTTTTTTCATAACAATGATTTTATGGCCAGCATAACCACCCACCCTTGTTAAGAATTTGACACTGGCTGTTGCAGCACGGAACACATTAACCCTGGTGATCTAATGGCTGTGGTTGATGAGATGTGGAGGAAGGCCTCATTAAAACATATGCCCAATTTAAAGGCGCAGGTCTCCTAGACTTGTAATGCCCATACACTTAGGCTGGCAAACATTTTCCCCTGTGAGGTACACCTCAACCTTTTTCATAACAATTATTTTACGGCCAGCATAACCACCCTTACTTGCTAACAATTTGACACTGGCTGTAGCAGCACAGAACACGTTAACCTTGGTGATCTAGTGGCGGTAGATGATGAGACGTGGAGGAAGGCCTCATTAAAAAATATGCCCAATTTAAAGCAGCGGGTCTCCTAGACTTGTAATGCACATACACTTAGGCTGGCAAACATTTTCCCCTGTGGGGTATACCTCAACCTTTTTCATAACAATTATTTTATGGCCAGCATAACCACCCACCCTAGCTAAGAATTCGACACTGGCTGTAGCAGCACGGAACACGTTAACCCTGGTGATCTAGTGGCGTTGGATGATGAAAGGTAGAGGAAGGCCTCATTAAAAACTATGCCCAATTTAAAGGAGCGGGTCTCCTAGACTTGTAATGCCCATACACTTATGCTGGCAAACATTTTCCCCTGTGGGGTACACCTCAAACCTTTTTCATAACAATTATTTTATGGCCAGCATAACCACCCACCCTTGCTAACAATTCGACACTGGCTGTAGCAGCATGGAACACGTTAACCCTGGTGATCTAGTGGTGGTGGATGATGAGACGTGGAGGAAGGCCTCATTAAAAAATATGCCCAAATTAAAGGAGCGGGTCTCCTAGACTTGCAATGCCCATATGCTTAGGCTGACAAATTTTTCCCCCTGGGGGGGTACATATTTTTTTAAATTTGGTGACGGGCATCATAACACCCTTGACAAAAACTAGAGTGGCTGGAGCATGACGGAATACGTTCACCCTGGTGTTCTAATGGTGGTGGATGGTGAGGATGAGGAGAAGGAGGAGGAGGACACCAAATAGCCAAAATCAGGAAGCATAGACCCATGTTTGGTTTTGAAGAGATGCATGGGAATACACCTCCCAAAAGGACACTGTATTGGAGGTTATGTTTTGCTGTCATCATTTGGTGGTATTGAGAAGTCTGCCCCAATCCAGCCCTTGTTCATTTTTATGAGTCAGCCTGTCTGCATTTTCTGTTGACAGGCGAATGCGCTTATCTGTGATAATTCCACCAGCGGCGCTAAAAACCCACTCTAACAAAATGCTAGCGGCAGGGCAGGCCAGGACCTCCAAGGCGTAGAGAGCCAGTTCATGTCACTTGTCCAGCTTGGATACCCAATAATTAAAAGGCACAGAGGAATCACGGAGGACGCTGGTACGGTCAGCAAGGTACTCCCTCAGCATCTTAGAAAACATTCCATTCCTTGAGACATTACCCCGCGCCTCAGGGCCAGGGCGATGGGAGGGTCTGAGAAAACTGTCCCAGAACTTTGCCAGTGTTCCCCTGCCTCTGCTGGATTGGAGTTATGCCTCTCTCACCTGTACTACTTGGTTGTCCAACAAACTGTTATGTCTGCCGCCAGCATTTTGAGAAGGGAATTTTTTTAATAGTTCTGCAACAATGGCCCTCTGGTACTGCACCAGCTCAGTACACCTGTCTGCTTCTGGAACAAGAAATAGAAAGTTCTCCTTGTAGCGTGAGTCTAAAAGTGTCACTATCCAGTAATGACTGTCACCCAAAATTTTTACAATACAAGGGTCGCGGGAAACGTAGTGTAACATAAAGTCATCCATGCGTGCCAGAATGGTTACAGGCAAGCCTTCCGTTTCCTCCCTAAGAGCACGAATGACTAAGGTGTCCTCCTCCTCCTCTTCCTCTTCCTCCCTGTCCTCAGGCCATCCACGCTGAACAGACGGTATGACAGTTGTGCTTGTAGTACTGTCTATAGCGCATGAAAGTAGCTCCTGTACTTCCTCCTCCTCATCTTCCTCATTGTCAACCAATCCATGTTGGGGTGACATGAGGCTGGGTTGTGTTATGAATGGGGCAACTCGCATTATCACCTGGGTCCAATACTGAGGTTTATTCTCCGCCAAAGGAGTGGCATCAATACCCCTCAAAGGAATAGGCGTCTGCAGAGGCGTCATGGACAAACCACAACGATTAGCAAAGTCCAAAACCATCAGATTCAGAGCTGCTCCTGAATCCACAAAAGCCTTAGTGGAAAATGTGGACAAGGAGCAGATCAGAGTAATTGCCAAAAGGAACTTAGGTTGTACACTGCCCACAGCAAATGTGTGTGCAAAACGTTTCTCTTGTTTAGGGCAGATAGAAATAGTATGAGAGGCGTCTCCACAGAAATAACACAGCTTATTACGCCTTCTAAACTCCTGACGTTGCGCCCTAGACAAAACTCCATCACATTGCACAGGTTCAAACATTTGTTCAAAAGGTGGCAGCGCCTCCCGTGTAGTTTTACGTTCACGTAAATGCCGATCAACTTGAATGGTTAATGACATAGAGCCATCCAGACCAGAGGGAACAGGAAATCCCACCATAACATCTTTTACGGTCTCTGATAAATCTTTCCGAAAGAGAGCTGCCAATGCACTATCATTCCATGTAGTAAGGACCGCCCACTTTCGGAATTTTTGACAGTACAACTCTGCAGGATCCTGACCCTGGTCTAATGCCAACAGAGTTCTCTCAGCTTGATCAACGGCATTAGGTTCATCATACAACAACCCCAAGGCCTGAAAAAATGCATCCACATTAGTCAGAATAGGATCTTCAGGTGTCAAAGAAAATGCCCAATCCTGGGGATTGCCGCGCAGTAAGGAGATGACAATTTTAACCTGCTGCACAGAGCTCCCCGATGAGTTAGGCTTCAAGGCAAGAAATAATTTACAATTATTCTTAAAATTCAGAAATTTAGACCGATCCCCAGAAAACACATCAGGAGTTGGAATCTTGGGTTCAGCAGCATGTGACTGAATGAGATAGGTGGAAATTCCCTGTACTTCAGCAGCAAGTTGCTCCACACAATCAGACAGTTGCTTAATCTTCATTAGGAGAGGGAAAAAAAATCCTCCTATGGCCCCAGTGAAAAAGATGAAAAAATATAATAATAAAAAAAGTAACAAAAATTCTGACACATTTTTTTTTCCTTTTTAAACAATTTTCACCCTAGAATCTGCCGTATGGCTGGTGATTCTGTTATGAATGGGTCACCGAGGAGGAAAAAACAACACAAGCCAAGTCTCAGAAAACCAGAGAGGTTGGTAACTATGCAGATTGCAGATCCCTGATCTTACCACACAACTAGCAGCAGTCGTGGAGCGTACCTACGATGATCCTAGACGCCTCATCACAACCGGAGAGCTACATAAGCCTAAAGCAGGAAAAGAGGAAAACTAACTGCCCCAGAGCAGACCCCAAAGGAAAGACAGCCCCCCACATGAATTGACGGTGAAACAAGATGAAAACACAAACAAAGGCAGAAAAATAGGCTGAGCAAACGATGGGGCCCAACTAACTAGAAAGGACAGGAAAGGAAAGACACTGTCTGCAATCTGCCAAAAACCCTACCAAAATAATGTCCAACATTTCTGATAGCAAAATTATCACTGTAGTCACTAGACTTCTCCCACTATATCACCACTCTGAAATATTCTGAGACAGAGCAATAAGAGGCCAATCTAATAAGGGACCAAAAGGCAAATACAGCTAAATAGGAGTGGAAATTCAGCACAACCCCAGCAGGGACTGGCTGACCACAAAAAACTGAATTGACCAACAAGAGCAAGTGTGAACAATAGCAAAAACAAACTTAACTTGAGAAGACTGGAACAGAGCTGAAGTCCAAGACCTGAGAAGCAGACTGAATCACCAGCACCAGGATAAGGCGTCAGCTGTCTTATATCCAGTCTGATACTCCAGAGATCCAATCATTATCCTCCTCATCAGGTGGCAGATCACTACCATTGAAACCAACCGCACTACCTCCTGTCACCACCAGAGGGAGAACGGAAGGAGAACTCTCAACTGGTGGAGCAGAAAATGAGTTCACAACAGGGTTGTGTGTAATTACCCTCTGTGGTTCCTTGTTCCATGTCCTCGTGCTCTGCCTGCAATGCATCCTCTTTCATTGTGAGCAGAGAGCTTTTCAGAATGCAGAGAAGCGGGATGGTGACGCAATAATATGACATCATCGCCGCTCACCATCTTGGTGGACTCCTCAAAGTTTTGGAGGATGTTACATATGTCTGAGATCCCATATCCACTCCTGAGGTCTTATGTGTGGAGTCAAACTTGAATAACGCCGGCCTTGTTGATGCTGGTATTCAACAACTGCCCTCTTCTGCTCACAAATCCTTTCCAACATATGCAGTGTAGAGTTCCAATGCGTGGGGACATCACACACCAGTCGGTGAGCCGGATGCTGCAATTGCTGCTGAAGCACGACTAGGGTGGATGAAGCTGTAGCTGACTTTCTAAAATGGGCACACAGGCGGAGTACTTTCACAAGCAGGTCCGGAAGTTCCGGGTAACTTTTTAGAAAACGTCTAACAACCAGGTTAAGGTCATGGGCTAGGTATGGTACGAGTGTCAGTTCGCCTCACCTCAGAGCCGCCACCAGGTTCCTGCCATTATCACACACAATCATGCCTGGCTGGAGGTTCAGCGGTATCAGCCACAGATCTGCCTACTCTTTCAGAGCTGTCAACAACTCTTCAGCATTGTGCAGTTTGTCACCTAAGCATATTAGCTTCTGTACAGCCTGTTGCCGCTTTGCATTGGCAGTGCTGCAGTGCTTTCAGCTTGTGACTGATGTGTTCATTTTGTACATGGAGGCTGAAGAGGAGGAGGAGGCGGTGCAGGAGCTGCACACAGTGGGGGCAACCCTGATTGACATAGGGCCCACAATCCTTGGCGTTAGGAGGACGTGTTGCATCCCAAGGTCTGACTGGGTCCCGGCTTCCACTATCTTAACCCAGTGTGCCATCAGCGAGATGTACCATCCCTGGCCTCAAGCACTTGTCCACGTGTCCGTGGTTAGGTGTACTTTCCCAGTAACTGCATTGTTGAGGGTACGGGTAATGTTGTGAGACACGTGCTTGTGTAATGCCGGGACGGCACAGAGGAAGAAATAGTGGCGGCTGGGGACTGAGTAACTTGGTACGGCTGCCGCCATCAGGTTACGGAAAGCTTCCGTCTCCACGAGCCTAAAAGGCAACATTTCAAGTGCAAGCAAATGAGAAATGCGTACATTTAGTACCGTGGCCTGTGGGCCGTTGGCTGCGTATTTCCGCTTACGTTCCAATGACTGGGGTATGGACAATTGAAGGCTGTGCTGGAACAAGGACGTGGACGTGCTTGATGATTGTGCTATTTGACTGTGGGCAATGGCAGGTGCAGGGCAGGAGGCATCTTCACATGCACTGTGTACAAGGGATTGGCTTGCACGCACAACACTGGAAGAAGCTGTTGTGTCACCTGCAGACACTGTTTCTGCAGCATGGGGTTGGGCCCACAAAGTCGGGTGCTTTGCTGCCATGTGACTGATCATGCTGGTGATTGTATGGCTGGTAGTTCTGCTACCCCTGCTGATGCTGGCATGACAGGTGTTGCAAATGGCCTGTTTGGGGTTATCAGCAGAGTCTTTAACCTCTTTACCCCCAAGGGTGGTTTGCACGTTCATGACCGGGCCAATTTTTACCATTCTGACCACTGTCCCTTTATGAGGTAATAACTCTGAAGCGCTTTCATGGATCCCGGTGATTCTGACAATGTTTTCTTGTGACATATTGTACTTCATGCTAGTGGTAAAATTTCATTCATATAACTTGCGTTTATTTGTGAAAAAAACAGAAATTTGGCGAAAATTTTGAAAATTTTGCAATTTTCCAACTTTGATTTTTTATGCCCTTAAATCACAGAGATACGGCACACAAAAAACTTAATAAGTAACATTTCCCACATATTTACTTTACATCAGCATAATTTTGGAACCAAAATTTTTTTTTGTTAGGAAGTTATAAGGGTTAAAAGTTGACCAGCGATTTCTCATTTTTGCAACACCATTTTATTTTTACAGACCACATCACATTACGAAGCCACTTTGTGGGGTCTATATGATAGAAAATACCCAAAAGTGACAACATTCTAAAAACTGCACCCCTTAAGGTGCTCAAAGCCACATTCAAGAAGTTTATTAACCCTTCAGGTGCTTCACAGGAATATTTTGAATATTTAAAAAAAAAAAAATGAACATTTAACTTTTTTCACAAAAAAAATACTTCAGGTTCAATTTTTTTTATTTTACCAAGGGTAACAGGAGAAATTGGACTGCAAAAGTCATTGTGCAGTTTGTCCTGAGTACGCTGATACCTGACATGTGGGGGGGAACCACTGTTTCGGCGCATGGCAGAGCTCAGAAGGGAAGGAGCGCCGTTTGATTTTTTCAATGCAAAATTGGCTGGAATTCAGATCGGACACCATGTCATGTTTGGAGAGGCCCTGATGTACCTAAACAGTGGAAACCTCCCACAAGTGACCACATTTTGGAAATTAGACCCCCCAAGGGACTTATGTAGATGTGTGGTGAGAACTTTGAACCCCCAAGGGCTTCACAGAAGTTTATAACATACAGCCGTACAAAAATGATCTTTTCACCCCCAATTTTTATTTTCCCAAGGGTAACAGGACCCTAAAAGTTATTGTGCAATTTGTCCTGAGTACGCTGATACCCCATATGTGGGTGTAAATGACTATTTGGGCGCATGGCAGAGCTCAGAAGTGAAGCAGCGCCATTTTACTTTTTATTGGCTGGAATTGAGATCGGACACCATGTCGCGATTGGAAAACCCCTGATGTACCAAAACAGTGGAAACTCCCCACAAGTGACACCATTTTGGAAGATAGACCCCCCAAGGGACTTATCTAGATGTGTGGTGAGAACTTTGAACCCCCAAGGGCTTCACAGAAGTTTATAACGCACAGCCGTACAATTAAAAAATCATATTTTTTCCACAAAAATGATATTTTCACCCTCAATTCTTATTTTTCCGAGGGTAACAGGTCCCTAAAAGTTATTGTGCAATTTGTCCTGAGTACGCTGATACCCTACATGTGGGGGTAAACCACTATTTGGGCGCATGGCAGAGCTCGGAAGGGAAGCAGCGCCATTTGACGTTTTTGGCTGGAATTGAGATCGGACACCATGTCGCGTTTGGAAAGCCCCTGATGTACCAAAACAGTGAAAACCCCCCACAAATGACACCATTTTGGAAACTAGACCCCCCAAGGAACTTATCTAGATGTGTGGTGAGCACTTTGAACCCCAACGCCCAGGCGTGAAAATAAAAAAATCGTATTTTTTCCTCAAACATGATCTTTAGTCACCAACTTTTTTATTTTTCCAAGGGTACCAGGAGAAATTGGACCCCAAAAGTTGTTGTCCAAATTGTCCTGAGTACACTGATACCCCATATGTGGGAGAAAAGTAGTGATGTTTTGGAATGCAGACTTTGATGGAATGGTCTGCGGGTGTCATATTGCTTTTGGAGAGCCCCTGATGTACCTAAACAGTGGAAACCCCCCACAAGTGACCCCATTTTGGAAACTAGACCCCCTAAGGAACTTATCTAGATGTGTGGTGAGCACTTTGACCCCCCAGTGCTTCCCAGAAGTTTATAACGCCCGGGCGTGAAAATAAAAAAATCGTATTTTTTCAACACATGATATTTTAGTCCCCCTTTTTTTATTTTCCCAAGGGTAACAGGAGAAATTGGACCGCAAAAGTTGTTGTCCAATTTGTCCTGAGTACGCTGATACCCCATATGTGGGAGAAAACTACTGTATGGGCACACGTCGGGGCTCGGAAGGGAAGTAGTGACGTTTTGGAATGCAGACTTTGATGGAATGGTCTTCGGGTGTCATGTGCGTTTGGAGAGCCCCTAATGTGCCTAAACTATTGAAACTCCCCACAAGTGACCCCATTTTGGAAACTAGACCCCCCACGGAACTTATCTAGATGTGTGGTGAGCACTTTGAACCCCCCAAGTGCTTCACAGAAGTTTATAACGCCTGGGCGTGACAATAAAAAAATCATTTTTTTCCACAAAAATGATATTTTTGCCCCCAATTTTTTATTTTCCTAAGGGTAACAGGAGAAATTGGACCCCAAAAGTTGTTTTTCAATTTGTCCTGAGTAGGCTGATACCCTATAAGTGGGGGTAAAACACTGTTTGGGCGCATGGCAGAGCTTTGAAGGGAAGGAGCACCATTTGACTTTTTCAACGCAGAATTGGCTGGAATTGAGATCAGACGCCATGTTGCATTTGGAGAGCACCTGATGTGCCCAAACAGTGGAAACCCCCAAATTCTAACTCCAACCCTAACCCCAACACACCCCTAACCCTAATCTCAGCCCTAACTCTAGCCCTATCCCTAGCCCTAACCCTAACCCTAGCCCTAACCCTAACCCTAATGGGAAAATGGAAATAAATACATTTTCTTTTAATTTTATTATTTTTCCCTAACTAAGGGGGTGATAACGGGGGGTTTGATTTACTATTTATAGCGGGTTTTTATTTTTGGCAGCTATCACATGCTAAAAGACGCTTTTTATTGTAAAAATGGTTTTTGCATCACCACATATTGAGAGCTATAATTTTTCCATATTTTGACCCACTGAGTCATGTGAGGTCTTAATTTTTGCATTTCATGAATTTCTGTTGGGGGGGTGCATTTACACCGTTTCGCCTGCGGTAAAATTGATAAAGCACTTTTACTCTTCAGGTCAGTACTGTTACAGCGATACCTCAATTAGGTCGTTTTTTATGTTTTGGCGCTTTTATGCAATGAAAACAATTTTATATAAAAAATAATTATTTTTGCATCGCTTTATTCTGCGATCTATAACTTTTTTATTTTTTTGCTGATGATGCTGTATGGTGGCTCGTTTTCTGCGGGACAAGATGACGTTTTCAGCGGTACCATGGATATTTATATGCATCTTTTTGATCGCGCGTTATTGCACTTTTTGTTTGGCGGTATGATAATTAATCATTATTTTTTGCTTCGTTTTTTATTTTTATTTTTTAATGGGTTCTCTAAGGGGTTAACTAATGGGACAGTTTTATAGGGCAATACCAAATATGTGTACTTTTATTGTTTTGTTTTTTTTATTTCCAAAAAATGAATTTATTAGGGAATATTTTTTTTTAATTTTATTTAGCGATTTTTTTAAAATTATGGTTACTCTTTTTTTTATTTTTTACTTTATTACATTGTCCCAGGGGGGACATCACTGTCATGTGACAGATCGCTGATCTGTCACATCACAGATCACTGTGACAGATCAGCGATCTGTCACAGGCACTGCACAAGGTTACCTCCTTGCCTGCGCTTTGCAGGCATCAGGAAGCCAGCTCCCTGCAGGCCCCCGAAGGTCCTCGTCGCCATCTTGGATTTGGGGACCTGCAGGGATGGAGCCCTCTGCAGCAGCGCTGCACATTGCGCTGCTGTGGGGGGCTCAGGGAAGCACGGAGGGAGCCCCCTCCCTGCTGATGCTTCCCTTTAACCCCCGGTACACCGCGATCGTGTTTGATCGCGGTGTGCAAGGGGTTAACGTTTTGGGGGCAGTCCGTGACCACCCCTGACACATTGTGCTGGGTGTCAGCTGTGATAATCAGGTGACACCCGGCCGTGATCAGCGGCGCTCACCACGTGGGCGCCGCTGATCGCTGTGACGTACTATCCCGTCCCTGGATATTAAGTCCCAGGGCACATGGACGGGATAGTACGTCACATGACAGAAAGGCGTTAAAAAATTGGTGTTACGGGGAACAGTTGCCCGCCTTCTGTCTGCAGCCACCACACAGGTGTGCTATGCCTCCCTACCCCTCTGTGCTGCTGTCCTCGCTCTGCATGTCCTCCTGCCAGGTTGGGTCAGTTACTATATCAACCACCACCTTATCTTCCACTTCCACACCCTGGCCCTCCTCCTGACTTTCTGGCAATTGTGTATCATTATTGTCCACCTCTTGTGACCGTGGCTGCTCAATTATTTGTGCATTGCTACATGGAATCTCATCTTGCCCCGCTTCAAGTGGACCAGGCGACAAGCACGAATCTAAAAATGGAAAACTGAACAGCTCTTCGGAGTGTCCAAGTGTGAGATCAGTTGTCTCAGGGTATTCAGCATGGTGGGAGGAAGGAGGATCAGGGTGAGGAATATGCGGTCCAGATTCACGGCTACTCAAACTTGACTGTGTGGAAGACAGGGTGCTGGTGGTGGTGGATAAGTAACTGGAAGTATTATCTGCTATCCAAACAACAACCTTTTCACACTGCTCTGGCTTCAATAGTGCTGTTTTGCTGCGGTCCTGTAAGACTTCGGACACTAAGGTCCAGCGAGAGGATGTGGATGTTTTTGGTGGCCCAATTTCAGTTTGCCCATGGCCTTGGCATGCACCATCACCATCATGTCCACTCCCCCGTCCCTTGCCCCGCGCCTTGCCCATTGTAAATGGGTCGCCCTCACTTGCCCAGGGCAGCGGGGTACTTGGTACCGGGCCGGTGTCAGGGGGGAAAGATTCACGGCAGCTGTGACCCGGTCCGTGGCCCTGGGCGCCAAATATCGATGTTAATGGTGTAATAGTTTATTTGGATAGTTCGTGACGCCACCCATGGTGTTTGGCAAGTAAGATGTTGAGCAAACGCTGCATGCAGATCCACTGGGACTGATGGTGTGGTGCAGCAAAGATGGTGTAGCTCCCCACAGGTGGAGCTGTAGTCCAAGGGCAGTGTAGGTGCAATGGATGAGGAGAGGCGCAGAATGGTGTAGATGTTGTTACCCAGGTGTAGCGGTGCTGGAATAACTGGAGGACACCAGAGTATGCGGTTCCAAAGCTTTACTCACTGTTTGCAGTTCACACAACTGCCTGCCTCCGTACTGTGTTCTCCAGGTCAGGGCTCCAGCCAACCTCCAGGCAGGATAGGATTCTCCCTTCCACACTCCGCCAATATGTACCTTACTGAACGACTCCTCCCATGTGCCTTTAGGTGCGAAGCACTCCAGTACTTAGCTACCCTGAAATGCCTCTCTTTAGGTGTTCCTAGTCTTTACTTGTATGACAGACAGCTGTAGCCTGCTTCGGGGACTTCTCACTGCGTCCCGGCTCTCTATTCAGTTGCTGTTGTGTCCCAAGTCTATGATGGGAGCAAGGCGTTAGCGGCTCACTACTCCTCCGGTGTCTGTTGCCGGACATAAAGATCCAATCAACCTGGCCCCGGCCTTTGTGCTCTCTGGACTGGAAGGGTTCTCTATCTTTCTTCAACCAGCTTCCCATCGTCTTTCTATTTTCCTTCGTTCCTGATTTGTTCTATCTCTCTTATGGAAGGTTAGGTTATCAATCTTATCAGTCTCTTTCTCTGGTCTTTCTCGTGCCAGCAGCCCAGATCACAGGGACCTGCTGCAGCACGTCCTTCAGACACCCATCTTCTCTCGTCTCTCTCCTCTAACCAACTACTCCCTAACTCTCACTCTTCCCACTCTTTTGTATCATCTCACTCCACCCGCCTCCCAGCACATCTCGTGTTACAAAGCAGGGTTCCACGAGGGGTGCTCTGCTAACCCCCAGCCTGAAGCTGTTAGGTGGCCCCACTGAACTATCCTGTGTGTGGAATGCAGGTGTGAAGCGTGGTGAGGAGTTCCCACCTTACCTGGATGGTGGGGCACTACACCTTAGGAGAAGGTCCAGTATCTCTGTGGCGACTGAAGCCTCAGGGGCGCCACATAAATGGACTAGAATATTATACACGTTCACTACAAATGGCTGAATTGAGAGCGAACTTGTATGTGATACGTGTGTAGGAAAACCACACTTTAAACTATCTGGACTGTAGTTAAAAATGTTTTTTTGGTTATCAAATTGGTGTCAATAAGTACGTTTTTTAACAAAGAAATGATCCAGCTTCGAAAACATGAATAAAATCCAGAACTTTATTGTATATCCATTAAAATATATCATGACTAGAGTTGAGCGACTTTTGCTTTTTAGGGTCGCGTTTCGTTTCGTGAAACCCGACTTTTCCAAAAGTCGGGTCGAGCAAGATCGTCCGATTATAGGGAAAAGTCGGGGTCGTCCCGAAACACGAAACCCAATGTAAGTCAATGGGGAATAAAAGTCGGCAGTGAGAGGAGGACAGGAAACACACCTACAGTGCCCATTTGAATGCCAAAAGCATCAATTCTTCTTACTTAAGCTTGTCAACCTTAATTAACTTCATAATTAGTGTTGAGCATTCCGATACCGCAAGTATCGGGTATCGGCCGATACTTGCTGTATCGGAATTCCGATACCGACTTCCGATATTTTTTCAATATCGGAATTCGGCATCGGAATCGGAAGTTCAGTTGATTGACGGCCTGACGTCATCATGATGCGCGGTGTGTGCGCATCATGATGCGCCGTCATTTCGGGCCTTCCGGGGGTCTCTGCCGGCCTGCCGGGGGGCTGTGCCGGCCTGCCGGGGGGCTGTGTGGACTGCCCGGGGTCTCTGCCGGCCTGCCGGGGGGCTGTGCCGGCCTGCCGGGGGGCTGTGCACCCTGTGGGGGTCTGTACCGGCCTGCCGGGGGGCTGTGCCGGCCTGCCGGGGGGCTGTGCTGATGTCCGGGGGTCTGTGCAAGCATCGTCCGATGGGACTACAAGTCCCATCGGGCGATGCCTGCTACCATGACAGTGATTGACACATTAGCCAATGATGGGACAGTAGTAGTCCCATCATCCGGCTAATGTGTTAAATGTAAAAAAAAAAAAAAAAAAAAAAAATACTACATACATACTACATGCTACATACATACTACATATATACTACATACATACTACATACATGCTACATACATACTACATGCATGCTACATACATACTACATACATGCTACATACATACTACATGCATGCTACATATATACTACATGCTACATACATACCACATACATACTACATGCATGCTACATATATACTACATGCATGCTACATACATACTACATATATACTACATGCATGCTACATACATACTACATGCTACATGCATGCTACATACATACTACATACATGCTACATATATACTACATACATACTACATATATACTACATGCATGCTACATATATACTACATACATACTACATATATACTACATGCATGCTACATATATACTACATATATACTACATACATACTACATATATACTACATACATGCTACATACATGCTACATACATACTACATATATACTACATGCATGCTACATATATACTACATGCTACATACATACCACATACATACTACATACATGCTACATATATACTACATGCATGCTACATACATACTACATATATACTACATGCATGCTACATACATACTACATGCTACATGCATGCTACATACATACTACATACATACTACATGCTACATACATACCACATATATACTACATACATACAATACATTCATACAATACATACATAGACATACAGTACATATAACATAGAGTAACATACTTACCAATACTTGTCACATTGTTCCCCGAAGCCATTGTCTTTCCGGAATAAATATTAACATAACAAACCACAAAAATACTCACCCACGATCCGAAGCAGTCCACGAGTGTGTCCCACGACGATCTTGGGTAGAGAACTGCAGCATCAGATGATGCTGCCGTTCTCTACGGGCTGCAGGAATCCAATGACGGAAGGTAGGTATCCTTCCGCACTGTATTCCTCCGCCACTTAAAAAAAAAAAAAGTCCCTAGTCTCACTTTATGCCATTGCTGTGTGGGAAATTCCCACACAGCAATGGCATAAAGTGAGACTAGGGACTTTTTTTTTTTTTAAGTGGCGGAGGAATACAGTGCGGAAGGATACCTACCTTCCGTCATTGGATTCCTGCAGCCCGTAGAGAACGGCAGCATCAGCTGATGCTGCAGTTCTCTACCCAAGATCGTCGTGGGACACACTCGTGGACTGCTTCGGATCGTGGGTGAGTATTTTTGTGGTTTGTTATGTTAATATTTATTCCGTAGACGACAATGGCTTCGGGGAACAATGTGACAAGTATTGGTAAGTATGTTACTCTATGTTATATGTACTGTATGTCTATGTATGTATTGTATGAATGTATTGTATGTATGTAGTATATATGTGGTATGTATGTAGCATGTAGTATGTATGTAGTATGTATGTAGCATGCATGTAGCATGTAGTATGTATGTAGCATGCATGTAGTATATATGTAGTATGTATGTAGCATGCATGTAGTATATATGTAGTATGTATGTAGCATGCATGTAGTATATATGTAGCATGCATGTAGTATATATGTAGTATGTATGTTGCATGTAGTATGAATGTAGCATGTATGTAGTATGTAGTATGAATGTAGCATGTATGTAGTATGTAGTATGAATGTAGCATGTAATTTTTTTTTTTTTTTTTTTTTTTTTTTTTACATTTAACACATTAACCGGATGATGGGACTACTACTGTCCCATCATTGGCTAATGTGTCAATCACTGTCATGGTAGCAGGCATCGCCAGATGGGACTTGTAGTCCCATCGGACGATGCCTGCACAGACCCCCGGAGCCTGCACAGACCCCCGGAGCCTGCACAGACCACCGGCAGGCCGGCACAGCCCCCCGGCAGGCCGGCACAGCCCCCCGGAGCCTGCACAGACCACCGGCAGGCCGGCACAGACCACCGGAGCCTGCACAGACCCCCTGGCAGGCCGGCACAGCCCCCCGGCAGGCCGGCACAGCCCCCCGGCAGGCCGGCACAGCCCCCCGGAGCCTGCACAGACCACCGGCAGGCCGGCACAGACCACCGGAGCCTGCACAGACCCCCTGGCAGGCCGGCACAGCCCCCCGAAAGGCCCGTACAGACCCCAGAGAGGCTGTACAAGGGCAGGAAAGGGTTTTTCTTATTCCGATACCGGAAGTCCCATAGACTTGAATGGGACTTCCGGTATCGGAATCGGCGATACCGATACTTTTTTTAAAGATCGGCCGATACCATCCGATACGATACTTTGAAGTATCGGACGGTATCGCTCAACTCTATTCATAATACAAGTTACGCACTGAAAAATGGGGGTTATTTGGCTAAATTTGTGGGGGGGAGGGCTGGCTGCAGGTTTTCATGTGCCCTGGGCGAAAGAGCGCCCCTTTAACACATACCACAACTCATCATGCTCCGATACGGCAGAGAAATAGCGGTATAGTACAATGAAAAATACCTCACTTTTTACATCTCATGACGAGGCCCATCTATTTCTCCATACAAAATCATTGGTCCCATATAATGTTTGAAACAGTATATGATGAGCTCCACATAATGCTACAGTATATGTTGGTCCCCATGGATGAAGCTCCACTGTCTTATGGGCCCAAATAATGCTCCAAACATAATGGGCCCCATTTCTAATGCTCTAGTGTATAATGGGCCCTGTAAATGCTGCTCCAGTGTCTGATGTCCACCTTTGGAATGTTCCAGTGTATGGTGGGCCCCATCTATCATTCTCCAGAGTATAGTGCTCCCCAAAAATTGCTGTCCCAACATAGAAAACAATCAAATAAGTCTCCTCGCTAGGGAATCCCTGTACTTGTCTGGACAGGTGCTGTAGCTTGCTTAACAGCTCGCCAGCCGTTCTCACGCCCAGTATGGATTGCACGTGATTGCACAAAGGTTAGAAAGGGTACCGTATCCCTGGATAACATGTATGGATAGCGTACACATTCAAAATATATGTCTATACAGCATGAGGCAGGCTCAGACGGTGTTAGGCCCAGTATGGATTGCACGTCATTGCACAAAGGTTAGAAGGGGTACCGTATCCCCGGATAACATGTATGGATAGCGTACACATTCAAAATATATGTCTATACAGCATGAGGCAAGCTCAGACGGTGTTAGGCCCAGTATGGATTGCACGTCATTGCACAAAGGTTAGAAGGGGTACCGTATCCCCGGATAACATGTATGGATAGCGTACACATTCAAAATATATGTCTATACAGCATGAGGCAGGCTCAGACGGTGTTAGGCCCAGTATGGATTGCACGTCATTGCACAAAGGTTAGAAAGGGTACCGTATCCCTGGATAACATGTATGGATAGCGTACACATTCAAAATATATGTCTATACAGCATGAGGCAGGCTCAGACGGTGTTAGGCCCAGTATGGATTGCACGTCATTGCACGAAGGTTAGAAAGGGTACCGTATCCCTGGATAACATGTATGGATAGCGTACACATTCAAAATATATGTCTATACAGCATGAGGCAGGCTCAGACGGTGTTAGGCCCAGTATGGATTGCAGGTCATTGCACAAAGGTTAGAAGGGTACCGTATCCCCGGATAACATGTATGGATAGCGTACACATTCAAAATATATGTCTATACAGCATGAGGCAGGCTCAGATGGTGTTAGGCCCAGTATGGATTGCAGGTCATTGCACAAAGGTTAGAAGGGGTACCGTATCCCCGGATAACATGTATGGATAGCGTACACATTCAAAATATATGTCTATACAGCATGAGGCAGGCTCAGACGGTGTTAGGCCCAGTATGGATTGCACGTCATTGCACAAAGGTTAGAAGGGGTACCGTATCCCCGGATAACATGTATGGATAGCGTACACATTCAAAATATATGTCTATACAGCATGAGGCAGGCTCAGATGGTGTTAGGCCCAGTATGGATTGCACGTCATTGCACAAAGGTTAGAAGGGGTACCGTATCCCCGGATAACATGTATGGATAGCGTACACATTCAAAATATATGTCTATACAGCATGAGGCAGGCTCAGACGGTGTTAGGCCCAGTATGGATTGCACGTCATTGCACAAAGGTTAGAAAGGGTACCGTATCCCTGGATAACATGTATGGATAGCGTACACATTCAAAATATATGTCTATACAGCATGAGGCAGACTCAGACGGTGTTAGGCCCAGTATGGATTGCACGTCATTGCACAAAGGTTAGAAGGGGTACCGTATCCCCGGATAACATGTATGGATAGCGTACACATTCAAAATATATGTCTATACAGCATGAGGCAGGCTCAGACGGTGTTAGGCCCAGTATGGATTGCACGTCATTGCACAAAGGTTAGAAGGGGTACCGTATCCCCGGATAACATGTATGGATAGCGTACACATTCAAAATATATGTCTATACAGCATGAGGCAGGCTCAGACGGTGTTAGGCCCAGTATGGATTGCACGTCATTGCACAAAGGTTAGAAAGGGTACCGTATCCCTGGATAACATGTATGGATAGCGTACACATTCAAAATATATGTCTATACAGCATGAGGCAGGCTCAGACGGTGTTAGGCCCAGTATGGATTGCACGTCATTGCACAAAGGTTAGAAAGGGTACCGTATCCCTGGATAACATGTATGGATAGCGTACACATTCAAAATATATGTCTATACAGCATGAGGCAGGCTCAGACGGTGTTAGGCCCAGTATGGATTGCACGTCATTGCACAAAGGTTAGAAGGGGTACCGTATCCCCGGATAACATGTATGGATAGCGTACACATTCAAAATATATGTCTATACAGCATGAGGCAGGCTCAGACGGTGTTAGGCCCAGTATGGATTGCACGTCATTGCACAAAGTTTAGAAGGGGTAACGTATCCCCGGATAACATGTATGGATAGCGTACACATTCAAAATATATGTCTATACATCAGGAGGCAGGCTCAGACGGTGTCAGGCACAGTATGGATTTGACGGCCCAGATTATACAGTGGAGGAGCTGGGAGAGGTAAAGATTGCAAATGCTGAGGCCCTGGCCAAGCAAGGGGGGCCCACTCGTGGGCGTCGGTACTGGCACTGGGCCCCTCATAGTACAGCGGTGTGTCTGACGGCGGGTGTGCACCACCACCGTCAGAGACACTTGATTGCACTATGAGGGACCCTGTGCCAGTGCCCGCGCCCAAGAGTCGGCCTACCCACCTGTCCAGGGCAACGGCACTCGCACGGTGTCGTGCGCGAGGTGGTGACCCCGGCCATGGGGGGGGAGGCAGCACAGTTAGGGAGTTTTAGAAAGTGGCATATGTTGATGTTGGACATTCAACTGATGCAAAAGGCGAAATAGGTGAAGTACCAGGAAGAGGTGGACCAAAGCAAGCCATTTTTCTGTCACCCTATGTGTCATCAGGGGAAGGTGGGACAAAATCCTTGGAAACCCATGCATGGTTCATTTTAATGAAGGTTAGATCATCCACATTTTGGGTTGACAGACGGGTCCTTTTTTCTGTCAGGATTGATCCAGCTGCACTGAAGACTCTTTCCGATAGCACACTTGCAGCTGGGCAAGCGAGCTCCTGTAAGGCATATTGGGCCAATTCAGGCCAGGTGTCCAGTTTAGCGGCCCAATAGTCAAAGGGGAATGACCTGTGTGGGAGAACATCGATATGGGAGGAAAAGTAGTTTGTAACCATAGTTGACAACTGCTGTCTCCTGTCACTTTCCATCGATGCAGTATTACCAGCTGTGTGAGCGGTATTTGAAAAATCAGTCCACAACATTGTCATGAAACCCCTGTCTCCAACGCCACTTCTGCTGTGTGCACCACGAACACCTCTGCCAAGCTGCCCCCGGCCCGTACGGCTCGTGTGAGAACCATCACCACTGCTGTGTGCAGGGAATGCCTCAAGCAACCGATTTACCAGAGTTGCTTGTTTATTAGCCAATATTAGGTCAAGGTTCTCCTGTGGCATGATGTTTTGTAATTTGCCTTTATAGCGTGGATCCAGGATGCTGGCCAACCAGTAGTCGTCATCGTTCATCATTTTGGCAATGCGGGGGTCCCTTTTTAGGATCCGCAAGGCATAATCTGACATGTGGGCCAATGTTCCCGGTGTCAATGATGCACTACGAGTGCTGGGTGGAGAAGCACTTTCTGGCAAATCCACATCCCTCCAGTCACGCACAAACCCTGTACCAGACCTTGCCACGCCAACATTTTCACTTGCCCCACGAGATGCATCCTCCTCCCCTAAGTAATCATCCCCATCATCCTCCTCCTCCTCTTCTTCCTCCACCTCGTCCAGGAGAGGTCCCTGAGCAGACAATGGCTGAATGTCATCAAGGATTCCCTCCTCCTCTTCCTCCTCATCAACATTGGCTGCAGACGCCTGCTCCTTAAGGTGCGTCAAAGTTTGCATGAGCAGACGCATAAGTGGGATGCTCATGCTTAGGATGGCGTCGTCTGCGCTTACCAGCCGTGTGCATTCCTCAAAACACTGAAGGACTTTACAAAGGTCTTTCAGCTTCGACCACTGCACGCCTGTCAACTCCATGTCTGCTCTCAAAGTGCCTGGCCGTGTATCCTCCCACAAATGCATTATGGCCTGCCTCTGCTCGCACAGCCGCTCCACCATGTGCAGGGTGGAGTTCCACCTTGTTGCAATGTCGATAATGAGGCGGTGGTTGGGAAGGTGGAGCAATCGCTGCAGCTTCTGCATACGAACGGAGTGTACAGGCGACCGGCGGATGTGCGCGCACAGTCTTCGCACCTTCTGGAGCAGGGCTGTTAACTCCGGATAATTTTTGAGGAAGCACTGCACCACCAGGTTCAAGTTGTGAGCCAAGCAAAGTATGTGGCTGAGTATTGAAAGGGCTATGGCTGCCACAAAATTACGGCCGTTATCACTGCCTCAAGATGTACACTGCCCAGCCATGACTCAGTTTGTCGCTTCAAGTACTCGGCCAGCACCTCGGCGGTGTGTCTGTCGCCCAAACACATCATCTGCAACACAGCCTGCTGACGCTTTCCACTAGCTGCTCGATAGGGGGACACATCGTGTGCAACAGTGGCAGCTGCAGATGGAGTGCTCGTACGACTGCGCTCTGTGGACGAGCTGTCGCTTCTGGAGGAGGAGGAGGAGGAGGAGGGTCGAACGCCTACAGCCAACTGTTTCCTAGACCGTGTGCTAGGCAGCACTGTCCCACCACCGCTGTCCCCTGTGGACCCTGCATCCACCACATTAACCCAGTGCGCAGTGATGGACACGTAACGGCCCTGGCCATGCCGACTGGACCATGCATCAGTTGTGAGGTGCACCTTTCCACTCACTGACTGCTTGAGTGCATGGACAATGCGGTCTTTCACATGATGGTGGAGGGCTGGGATGGCTTTGCGAGAGAAGTGGCGACTGGGTAGGTCATAGCGTGGTACTGCATAGGCCATGAGTTCGCGGAAAGCTGTGCTTTCCACCAACCGAAAGGGCATCATCTCAAACGAGATTAGTTTGGCAATGTGGGCGTTCAAACCCAGTGTACGCGGATGAGAGACTGAGTACTTTCTTGACCTACTCATAGTGTCTGGGAGGGTGAGCTGGACTTGAGAGCTGCATATGGTGGAAGTAGCGGTGGACAGGGCGGACTGAGAGAGGGTTGATGATGGTGATGGAGTTGGTGTTCTTTCTGATGGCCTAGAATCAGTCTTTCGTTGATATAACAGTGGGATTCCCTGACTGCTGTGGCCTTGCAACGACATCTCAACATTTGCTGCTGTGCTAACCGGTGTGCTTACAGTGGGGGAAACAATGTAGCGTTGCTGACTACGTTCGTTGTGATCAGTTGCACATGTGGCACTTGAGGTTTGGTGTTGTGTCCACGCTTGCAAGTGCATGCTGGTTAAATGTCTAAGCATGCAACTGGTATTCAAATTTTTCAGATTTTTCCCTCGGCTAAAGGTCTTTGCGCACTTCTTACAGATAACCTTGGCCTGATCATGAGGATTTTGTTAAAAAAACTGCCACACTGCACTCTTCCTACTTTGGCAGACATTTTGCGGCCTAGCACGCTGTGATCTTTTGACCCTCTGGACAAGCTGTCCAGCAACTCTTTTGATGTTTGGAACCTGTCTTTGGAGTGCTCCGAGCCTGCCAGATAACAGCTGTTGCGATGTCGATGTCTGCTGTGGATGCTCCTCATCTGAGCTATTGGAAGCAGCACCCTCTTCCCCCAATGGATGCCAATCTGGGTCAAGAACTGGGTCATCCATCACCTCCTCTTCTATGTCATGTGCACCTTTCTCTGTGTCACCGTGTATGGTGGTATAGTGTGCGGGAAGGGGCAAATGAGTCTCATCAGGGTCAAAATCTGGCTCTGTACACTGCGAGGACAATGTAGTGCTCTGAGTGAATGTACCAGCAGAATCATCCATCAGCGGCTGTGCATCAGTGCACTCCATGTCAGATTCATCTTGGCCTGGGTAATTCACCATTTGACTTGATAATCCAGGCATGGTATGTGAAAACAGCTCCATGGAGTAATCAGTAGTATGGCCTGCGTCATCCTTCAATCTTGGTTGGGGTGAAGGACACAAGGAAAGGTGTGGTTCATGAACATGAGCCTCCAATGACGACTCAGTGCTTTTACTTTTTACAACTGAAAAAGAGGAGGCGATAGAGCTGGAGGCTGAGTCAGCAATGTAAGACAAAACTTTTTCCTGATGCTCTGCCTTTAAAAGCGGTTTGCCAACTCCTAGAAAACTAAGCGTTCGAGGCCTTATGTAGACAGACGATGACGCAGGGTCAGCACCTCCTGCATTTGGTCCTATTTTGCTCTTGCCACTACCATCAGATCCACCACCAACACCATCATTACCAGCTGCCAACCCCCGCCCAATTCCACGGCCTCTTCCACCAGCCTTCCTCATTTTTGGTAGAAATGTAGACAAAATCCAACAAACTATATAGTAATATAAAACAAGGTACAAGGTGTCTATAGGACAGGGGAGTTTTAGAATTTCTGCACACACTTGTGGACAGTGGACACTTGTGGATTGTGTGCGGCCCACTGATATCTGAGCGCTATGTGACACGCTCGATGGCACAGCTGCCTGTGACCAAAGTGACGAGAGGATAATGGAGATTTTGAATCTCTGCGTACACTTGTGGACAGTGGACACTTGTGGATTGTGTGCGGCCCACTGATATCTGAGCGCTATGTGACACGCTCGATGGCACAGCTGCCTGTGACCAAAGTGACGAGAGGATAATGGAGATTTTGAATCTCTGCGTACACTTGTGGACAGTGGACACTTGTGGATTGTGTGCGGCCCACTGATATCTGAGCGCTATGTGACATGCTCGATGGCACAGCTGCCTGTGACCAAAGTGACGAGAGGATAATGGAGATTTTGAATCTCTGCGTACACTTGTGGACAGTGGACACTTGTGGATTGTGTGCGGCCCACTGATATCTGAGCGCTATGTGACACGCTCGATGGCACAGCTGCCTGTGACCAAAGTGACGAGAGGATAATGGAGATTTTGAATCTCTGCGTACACTTGTGGACAGTGGACACTTGTGGATTGTGTGCGGCCCACTGATATCTGAGCGCTATGTGACACGCTCGATGGCACAGCTGCCTGTGACCAAAGTGACGAGAGGATAATGGAGATTTTGAATCTCTGCGTACACTTGTGGACAGTGGACACTTGTGGATTGTGTGCGGCCCACTGATATCTGAGCGCTATGTGACACGCTCGATGGCACAGCTGCCTGTGACCAAAGTGACGAGAGGATAATGGAGATTTTGAATCTCTGCGTACACTTTTGGACAGTGGACACTTGTGGATTGTGTGCGGCCCACTGATATCTGAGCGCTATGTGACACTCTCGATGGCACAGCAGCCTGTGACCAAAGTGACGAGAGGATAATGGAGATTTTGAATCTCTGCGTACACTTGTGGACAGTGGACACTTGTGGATTGTGTGCGGCCCACTGATATCTGAGCGCTATGTGACACGCTCGATGGCACAGCTGCCTGTGACCAAAGTGACGAGAGGATAATGGAGATTTTGAATCTCTGCGTACACTTGTGGACAGTGGACACTTGTGGATTGTGTGCGGCCCACTGATATCTGAGCGCTATGTGACACGCTCGATGGCACAGCTGCCTGTGACCAAAGTGACGAGAGGATAATGGAGATTTTGAATCTCTGCGTACACTTTTGGACACTGGACACTTGTGGATTGTGTGCGGCCCACTGATATCTGAGCGCTATGTGACACGCTCGATGGCACAGCTGCCTGTGACCAAAGTGACGAGAGGATAATGGAGATTTTGAATCTCTGCGTACACTTTTGGACACTGGACACTTGTGGATTGTGTGCGGCCCACTGATATCTGAGCGCTATGTGACACGCTCGATGGCACAGCTGCCTGTGACCAAAGTGACGAGAGGATAATGGAGATTTTGAATCTCTACGTACACTTTTGGACACTGGACACTTGTGGATTGTGTGCGGCCCACTGATATCTGAGCGCTATGTGACACGCTCGATGGCACAGCTGCCTGTGACCAAAGTGACGAGAGGATAATGGAGATTTTGAATCTCTGCGTACACTTTTGGACACTGGACACTTGTGGATTGTGTGCGGCCCACTGACATCTGAGCGCTATGTGACAAGCTCGATGGCACAGCTGCCTGTGACCAAAGTGACGAGAGGATAATGGAGATTTTGAATCTCTGCGTACACTTGTGGACAGTGGACACTTGTGGATTGTGTGCGGCCCACTGATATCTGAGCGCTATGTGACACGCTCGATGGCACAGCTGCCTGTGACCAAAGTGACGAGAGGATAATGGAGATTTTGAATCTCTGCGTACACTTGTGGACAGTGGACACTTGTGGATTGTGTGCGGCCCACTGATATCTGAGCGCTATGTGACACGCTCGATGGCACAGCTGCCTGTGACCAAAGTGACGAGAGGATAATGGAGATTTTGAATCTCTGCGTACACTTGTGGACAGTGGACACTTGTGGATTGTGTGCGGCCCACTGATATCTGAGCGCTATGTGACACGCTCGATGGCACAGCTGCCTGTGACCAAAGTGACGAGAGGATAATGGAGATTTTGAATCTCTGCGTACACTTTTGGACACTGGACACTTGTGGATTGTGTGCGGCCCACTGATATCTGAGCGCTATGTGACACGCTCGAATGCACAGCTGCCTGTGACCAAAGTGACGAGAGGATAATGGAGATTTTGAATCTCTGCATACACTTTTGGACACTGGACACTTGTGGATTGTGTGCGGCCCACTGATATCTGAGCGCTATGTGACACGCTCGATGGCACAGCTGCCTGTGACCAAAGTGACGAGAGGATAATGGAGATTTTGAATCTCTGCGTACACTTGTGGACAGTGGACACTTGTGGATTGTGTGCGGCCCACTGATATCTGAGCGCTATGTGACACGCTCGATGGCACAGCTGCCTGTGACCAAAGTGACGAGAGGATAATGGAGATTTTGAATCTCTGCGTACACTTTTGGACACTGGACACTTGTGGATTGTGTGCGGCCCACTGATATCTGAGCGCTATGTGACACGCTCGATGGCACAGCTGCCTGTGACCAAAGTGACGAGAGGATAATGGAGATTTTGAATCTCTGCGTACACTTGTGGACAGTGGACACTTGTGGATTGTGTGCGGCCCACTGATAACTGAGCGCTATGTGACACGCTCGATGGCACAGCTGCCTGTGATCAAAGTGACGAGAGGATAATGGAGATTTTGAATCTCTGCGTACACTTGTGGACAGTGGACACTTGTGGATTGTGTGCGTCCCACTGATATCTGAGCGCTATGTGACACGCTCGATGGCACAGCTGCCTGTGACCAAAGTGACGAGAGGATAATGGAGATTTTGAATCTCTGCGTACACTTTTGGACACTGGACACTTGTGGATTGTGTGCGGCCCACTGATATCTGAGCGCTATGTGACACGCTCAATGGTACAGCTGCCTGTGACCAAAGTGACGAGAGGATAATGGAGATTTTGAATCTCTGCGTACACTTTTGGACACTGGACACTTGTGGATTGTGTGCGGCCCACTGATATCTGAGCGCTATGTGACACGCTCGATGGCACAGCTGCCTGTGACCAAAGTGACGAGAGGATAAGGGAGATTGGATTGCTTTTAAAAAAGCAGTTTGCGGAGCAGTGGGTAAACAGCAATGCCAGCGTGTCAGGAAGCCTTAGAAGGCAGCCCAACAACCAACACCACTGATACACCACAATATAGCCTCCCCTTGCACTGCACACACAGTGACTTGTGTGTTGTGCAGGCCAAATCGCTAGCAGCAGAAGCAGTTTTTTTGTCTTCTTCCCTGCCTAACGCTCTCCCTACAGAATCAGCAGCAACCTCTCCCTATACTAAGATCGGCAGAAGTAAGATGGCGGTCGGCGTGCACGCCCTTTTATACCCCCTGTGACGCCCACCAAAGCAAGTCAATCACTTGCATGCCCTTCTGAAAGATGGTGGTGACCCGTGCCTATGTCATCACGTTGCGCACAGTGTCCGTGGATCCTGATTGGCTGAAAAAGAGCGCAAAACAAACTTTTGAAACGCGACTTTGGCGCGTAAGTCGCCGACCTCGTGGCCGACCTCATCCTAGGGTCGGGTTTCGTTTCATGAAACCCGACTTTGCCAAAAGTCGGCGACTTTTGAATTTTTTCGACCCGTTTCGCTCAACTCTAATCATGACTGCTGTATACACCCAGCCAGTGATACCAGAGGAAGATCATCTGGGGAGGACCTGAGTCTAAGAACATTTTGTTGTTCGAAGCGCGCACAGGTCCTCCCCAGATGATCTACAGCAGTCGTGATATATTTTAATGGATATACAATAAAGTTCTGGATTTTATTCATGTTTTCGAAGCTGGATCATTTCTTGGTTCAAAAGTGTTTTCCCTACGTATGGCAGAGACGGGATCCGTGCTACGAACCTTGCACTTCAGTGGAACTGCATTGTGTCAATAAGTACGGTAACAGACTGCAAAAACACTAGAATATGTGTGCCTTAAATGGCCAAATTTTTTGCACAGATAGATGAGGCCTGTCACGGAGATACCACACTGCCAAATATGTGGCCTGTTTTTTTTTAATGCAAAATAGTGCTGTACATACTGTAACTAGAGTGACAGATGGGAAAACACTGGAATACCAGTCTAAAACAGCCAAACTTGGACCGCGCAGATATATGAGGCCTGGCACGGAGATACCACACTGCCAAATATGTGGCTTGTATTTTTGTTTTAATTCAAAATAGTGCTGTATATAACTACAGTGACAGAAAGCAAAAAAAAAATGGAATTTAGGCTTAAAATGCCCACATTTTTAGCACACCGGTGTATGAGGCGTGTCACAGATATACCACACTGTAAAATATGTGGCCTGTTTTCCTTTAAAATGCAAAATAATGCAGTATATAACGTAACAGACAACTAGCAGCAGTCGTGGAGTGTACCTACGATGATCCTAGACGCCTCATCACAACCGGAGAGCTACATAAGCCTAAAGCAGGAAAAGAGGAAAACTAACTGCCCCAGAGCAGACCCCAAAGGAAAGACAGCCCCCCACATGTATTGACGGTGAAACAAGATGAAAACACAAACAAAGGCAGAAAAATAGGCTGAGCAAATGATGGGGCCCAACTAACTAGAAAGGACAGGAAAGGAAAGACACTGTCTGCAATCTGCCAAAAACCCTACCAAAATAATGTCCAACATTTCTGATAGCAAAATTATCACTGGAGTCACTAGACTTCTCCCACTATATCACCACTATTAAATATTCTGAGACAGAGCAATAAGAGGCCAATCTAATAAGGGACCAAAAGGCAAATACAGATAAATAGGAGTGAAAATTCAGCACAACCCCAGCAGGGGCTGGCTGACCAAAAAAAACTGAATTGACCAACAAGAGCAAGTGTGAACAATAGCAAAAACAAACTTAACTTGAGAAGACTGGAACAGAGCTGAAGTCCAAGACCTGAGAAGCAGACTGAATCACCAGCACCAGGATAAGGCGTCAGCTGTCTTATATCCAGTCTGATACTCCAGAGATCCAATCATTATCCTCCTCATCAGGTGGCAGATCACTACCATTGAAACCAACCGCACTACCTCCTGTCACCACCAGAGGGAGAACGGAAGGAGAACTCTCAACTGGTGGAGCAGAAAATGAGTTCACAACAGGGTTGTGTGTAATTACCCTCTGTGGTTCCTTGTTCCATGTCCTCGTGCTCTGCCTGCAATGCATCCTCTTTCATTGTGAGCAGAGAGCTTTTCAGAATGCAGAGAAGCGGGATGGTGACGCAATAATATGACATCATCGCCGCTCACCATCTTGGTGGACTCCTCAAAGTTTTGGAGGATGTTACATATGTCTGAGATCCCATATCCACTCCTGAGGTCTTATGTGTGGAGTCAAACTTGAATAACGCCGGCCTTGTTGATGCTGGTATTCAACAACTGCCCTCTTCTGCTCACAAATCCTTTCCAACATATGCAGTGTAGAGTTCCAATGCGTGGGGACATCACACACCAGTCGGTGAGCCGGATGCTGCAATTGCTGCTGAAGCACGACTAGGGTGGATGAAGCTGTAGCTGACTTTCTAAAATGGGCACACAGGCGGCGTACTTTCACAAGCAGGTCCAGAAGTTCCGGGTAACTTTTTAGAAAACGTTGAACAACCAGGTTAAGGTCATGGGCTAGGTATGGTACGAGTGTCAGTTCGCCTCACCTCAGAGCCGCCACCAGGTTCCTGCCATTATCACACACAATCATGCCTGGCTGGAGGTTCAGCGGTATCAGCCACAGATCTGCCTACTCTTTCAGAGCTGTCAACAACTCTTCAGCATTGTGCAGTTTGTCACCTAAGCATATTAGCTTCTGTACAGCCTGTTGCCGCTTTGCATTGGCAGTGCTACAGTGCTTTAAGCTTCCATCTCCACGAGCCTAAAAGGCAACATTTCAAGTGCAAGCAAATGAGAAATGCGTATATTTAGTACCGTGGCCTGTGGGCCGTTGGCTGCGTATTTCCGCTTACGTTCCAATGACTGGGGTATGGACAATTGAAGGCTGTGCTGGAACAAGGACGTGGACGTGCTTGATGATTGTGCTATTTGACTGTGGGCAATGGCAGGTGCAGGGCAGGAGGCATCTTCACATGCACTGTGTACAAGGGATTGGCTTGCACGCACAACACTGGAAGAAGCTGTTGTATCACCTGCAGACACTGTTTCTGCAGCATGGGGTTGGGCCCACAAAGTCGGGTGCTTTGCTGCCATGTGACTGATCATGCTGGTGATTGTATGGCTGGTAGTTCTGCTACCCCTGCTGATGCTGGCATGACAGGTGTTGCAAATGGCCTGTTTGGGGTTATCAGCAGAGTCTTTAACCCCTTAACCCCCAAGGGTGGTTTGCACGTTCATGACCGGGCCAATTTTTACCATTCTGACCACTGTCCCTTTATGAGGTAATAACTCTGAAACACTTTCATGGATCCCGGTGTTTCTGACAATGTTTTCTTGTGACATATTGTACTTCATGCTAGTGGTAAAATTTCATTCATATAACTTGCGTTTATTTGTGAAAAAAACAGAAATTTGGCGAAAATTTTGAAAATTTTGCAATTTTCCAACTTTGATTTTTTATGCCCTTAAATCACAGAGATACAGCACAAAAAAAACTTAATAAGTAACATTTCCCACATATTTACTTTACATCAGCACAATTTTGGAACCAAAATTTTTTTTTGTTAGGAAGTTATAAGGGTTAAAAGTTGACCAGCGATTTCTCATTTTTGCAACACCATTGTATTTTTACAGACCACATCACATTATGAAGCCACTTTGTGGGGTCTATATGATAGAAAATACCCAAAAGTGACAACATTCTAAAAACTGCACCCCTTAAGGTGCTCAAAACCACATTCAAGAAGTTTATTAACCCTTCAGGTGCTTCACAGGAATATTTTGAATATTTAAAAAAAAAATGAACATTTAACTTTTTTCACAAAAAAAATACTTCAGGTTCAATTTTTTTTATTTTACCAAGGGTAACAGGAGAAATTGGACTGCAAAAGTCATTGTGCAGTTTGTCCTGAGTACGCTGATACCTGACATGTGGGGGGGGAACCACTGTTTCGGCGCATGGCAGAGCTCAGAAGGGAAGGAGCGCCGTTTGATTTTTTCAATGCAAAATTGGCTGGAATTCAGATCGGACACCATGTCATGTTTGGAGAGGCCCTGATGTACCTAAACAGTGGAAACCTCCCACAAGTGACCACATTTTGGAAATTAGACCCCCTAAGGGACTTATCTAGATGTGTGGTGAGAACTTTGAACCCCCAAGGGCTTCACAGAAGTTTATAACATACAGCCGTACAAAAATGATCTTTTCACCCCCAATTTTTATTTTCCCAAGGGTAACAGGACCCTAAAAGTTATTGTGCAATTTGTCCTGAGTACGCTGATACCCCATATGTGGGTGTAAATGACTATTTGGGCGCATGGCAGAGCTCAGAAGTGAAGCAGCGCCATTTTACTTTTTATTGGCTGGAATTGAGATCGGACACCATGTCGCGATTGGAAAACCCCTGATGTACCAAAACAGTGGAAACTCCCCACAAGTGACACCATTTTGGAAGCTAGACCCCCCAAGGGACTTATCTAGATGTGTGGTGAGAACTTTGAACCCCCAAGGGCTTCACAGAAGTTTATAACGCACAGCCGTACAATTAAAAAATCATATTTTTTCCACAAAAATGATATTTTCACCCTCAATTCTTATTTTTCCGAGGGTAACAGGACCCTAACAGTTATTGTGCAATTTGTCCTGAGTACGCTGATACCCTACTTGTGGGGGTAAACCACTATTTGGGCGCATGGCAGAGCTCGGAAGGGAAGCAGCGCCATTTGACGTTTTTGGCTGGAATTGAGATCGGACACCATGTCGCGTTTGGAAAGCCCCTGATGTACCAAAACAGTGAAAACCCCCCACAAATGACACCATTTTGGAAACTAGACCCCCCCAAGGAACTTATCTAGATGTGTGGTGAGCACTTTGAACCCCAACGCCCGGGCGTGAAAATAAAAAAATCGTATTTTTTCCTCAAACATGATCTTTAGTCACCAACTTTTTTATTTTTCCAAGGGTACCAGGAGAAATTGGACCCCAAAAGTTGTTGTCCAAATTGTCCTGAGTACGCTGATACCCCATATGTGGGAGAAAAGTAGTGATGTTTTGGAATGCAGACTTTGATGGAATGGTCTGCGGGTGTCATGTTGCTTTTGGAGAGCCCCTGATGTACCTAAACAGTGGAAACCCCCCACAAGTGACCCCATTTTGGAAACTAGACCCCCTAAGGAACTTATCTAGATGTGTGGTGAGCACTTTGACCCCCCAGTGCTTCCCAGAAGTTTATAACGCCCGGGCGTGAAAATAAAAAAATCGTATTTTTTCAACACATGATCTTTTAGTCCCCCTTTTTTTATTTTCCCAAGGGTAACAGGAGAAATTGGACCGCAAAAGTTGTTGTCCAATTTGTCCTGAGTACGCTGATACCCCATATGTGGGAGAAAACTACTGTATGGGCACACGTCGGGGCTCGGAAGGGAAGTAGTGACATTTTGGAATGCAGACTTTGATGGAATGGTCTTCGGGTGTCATGTGCGTTTGGAGAGCCCCTAATGTGCCTAAACTATTGAAACTCCCCACAAGTGACCCCATTTTGGAAACTAGACCCCCCACGGAACTTATCTAGATGTGTGGTGAGCACTTTGAACCCCCCAAGTGCTTCACAGAAGTTTATAACGCCTTGGCGTGACAATAAAAAAATCATTTTTTTCCACAAAAATGATATTTTTGCCCCCAATTTTTTATTTTCCTAAGGGTAACAGGAGAAATTGGACCCCAAAAGTTGTTTTTCAATTTGTCCTGAGTAGGCTGATACCCTATAAGTGGGGGTAAAACACTGTTTGGGCGCATGGCAGAGCTTGGAAGGGAAGGAGCACCATTTGACTTTTTCAACGCAGAATTGGCTGGAATTGAGATCAGACGCCATGTTGCATTTGGAGAGCACCTGATGTGCCCAAACAGTGGAAACCCCCAAATTCTAACTCCAACCCTAACCCCAACACACCCCTAACCCTAATCTCAGCCCTAACTCTAGCCCTATCCCTAGCCCTAACCCTAACCCTAGCCCTAACCCTAACCCTAATGGGAAAATGGAAATAAATACATTTTCTTTTAATTTTATTATTTTTCCCTAACTAAGGGGGTGATAACGGGGGGTTTGATTTACTATTTATAGCGGGTTTTTATTTTTGGCAGCTATCACATGCTAAAAGACGCTTTTTATTGTAAAAATGGTTTTTCCATCACCACATATTGAGAGCTATAATTTTTCCATATTTTGACCCACTGAGTCATGTGAGGTCTTAATTTTTGCGTTTCATGAATTTCTGTTGGGGGGGTGCATTTACACCGTTTCGCCTGCGGTAAAATTGATAAAGCACTTTTACTCTTCAGGTCAGTACTGTTACAGCGATACCTCAATTAGGTCGTTTTTTATGTTTTGGCGCTTTTATGCAATGAAAACAATTTTATATAAAAAATAATTATTTTTGCATCGCTTTATTCTGCGATCTATAACTTTTTTATTTTTTTGCTGATGATGCTGTATGGTGGCTCGTTTTCTGCGGGACAAGATGACGTTTTCAGCGGTACCATGGATATTTATATGTATCTTTTTGATCGCGCGTTATTGCACTTTTTGTTTGGCGGTATGATAATTAATCATTATTTTTTGCTTCGTTTTTTATTTTTATTTTTTAATGGGTTCTCTAAGGGGTTAACTAATGGGACAGTTTTATAGGGCGGGTCGTTACGGACGCGGCAATACCAAATATGTGTACTTTTATTGTTTTGTTTTTTTTATTTCCAAAAAATGAATTTATTAGGGAATATTTTTTTTTTATTTTATTTAGCGATTTTTTTAAAATTATGGTTACACTTTTTTTTATTTTTTACTTTATTACATTGTCCCAGGGGGGACATCACTGTCATGTGACAGATCAGCGATCTGTCACAGGCACTGCACAAGGCTACCTCCTTGCCTGCGCTTTGCAGGCATGAGGAAGCCAGCTCCCTGCAGGCCCCCGAAGGTCCTCGTCGCCATCTTGGATTTGGGGACCTGCAGGGATGGAGCCCTCTGCAGCAGCGCTGCACATTGCGCTGCTGTGGGGAGCTCAGGGAAGCACGGAGGGAGCCCCCTCCCTGCTGATGCTTCCCTTTAACCCCCGGTACACCACGATCGTGTTTGATCGTGGTGTGCAAGGGGTTAACGTTTTGGGGGCAGTCCGTGACCACCCCTGACACATTGTGCTGGGTGTCAGCTGTGATAATCAGGTGACACCCGGCCGTGATCAGCGGCGCTCACCACGTGGGCGCCGCTGATCGCTGTGACGTACTATCCCGTCCCTGGGTATTATGTCCCAGGGCACATGGACGGGATAGTACGTCACATGACAGAAAGGCGTTAAAAAATTGGTGTTACGGGGAACAGTTGCCCGCCTTCTGTCTGCAGCCACCACACTGCTTCTTCTTGCCTGAAGGGGTGCTATGCCTCCCTACCCCTCTGTGCTGCTGTCCTCGCTCTGCATGTCCTCCTGCCAGGTTGGGTCAGTTACTATATCATCCACCACCTTATCTTCCACTTCCACACCCTGGTCCTCCTCCTGACTTTCTGGCAATTGTGTATCATTATTGTCCACCTCTTGTGACCGTGGCTGCTCAATTATTTGTGCATTGCTACATGGAATCTCATCTTGCCCCGCTTCAAGTGTACCAGGCGACAAGCACGAATCTAAAAATGGAAAACTGAACAGCTCTTCGGAGTGTCCAAGTGTGAGATCAGTTGTCTCAGGGTATTCAGCATGGTGGGAGGAAGGAGGATCAGGGTGAGGAATATGCGGTCCAGATTCACGGCTACTCAAACTTGACTGTGTGGAAGACAGGGTGATGGTGGTGGTGGATAAGTAACTGGAAGTATTATCTGCTATCCAAACAACAACCTTTTCACACTGCTCTGGCTTCAATAGTGCTGTTTTGCTGCGGTCCTGTAAGACTTCGGACACTAAGGTCCAGCGAGAGGATGTGGATGTTTTTGGTGGCCCAATTTCAGTTTGCCCATGGCCTTGGCATGCACCATCACCATCATGTCCACTCCCCCGTCCCTTGCCCCGCGCCTTGCCCATTGTAAATGGGTCGCCCTCACTCGCCCAGGGCAGCGGGGTACTTGGTACCGGGCCGGTGTCAGGGGGGAAAGATTCACGGCAGCTGTGACCCGGTCCGTGGCCCTGGGCGCCAAATATCGATGTTAATGGTGTAATAGTTTATTTGGATAGTTCGTGACGCCACCCATGGTGTTTGGCAAGTAAGATGTTGAGCAAACGCTGCATGCAGATCCGCTGGGACTGATGGTGTGGTGCAGCAAAGATGGTGTAGCTCCCCACAGGTGGAGCTGTAGTCCAAGGGCAGTGTAGGTGCAATGGATGAGGAGAGGCGCAGAATGGTATAGATGTTGTTACCCAGGTGTAGCGGTGCTGGAATAACTGGAGGACACCAGAGTATGCGGTTCCAAAGCTTTACTCACTGTTTGCAGTTCACACAACTGCCTGCCTCCGTACTGTGTTCTCCAGGTCAGGGCTCCAGCCAACCTCCAGGCAGGATAGGATTCTCCCTTCCACACTCCGCCAATATGTACCTTACTGAACGACTCCTCCCATGTGCCTTTAGGTGCGAAGCACTCCAGTACTTAGCTACCCTGAAATGCCTCTCTTTAGGTGTTCCTAGTCTTTACTTGTATGACAGACAGCTGTAGCCTGCTTCGGGGACTTCTCACTGCGTCCCGGCTCTCTATTCAGTTGCTGTTGTGTCCCAAGTCTATGATGGGAGCAAGGCGTTAGCGGCTCACTACTCCTCCGGTGTCTGTTGCCGGACATAAAGATCCAATCAACCTGGCCCCGGCCTTTGCGCTCTCTGGACTGGAAGGGTTCTCTATCTTTCTTCAACCAGCTTCCCATCGTCTTTCTATTTTCCTTCGTTCCCGATTTGTTCTATCTCTCTTATGGAAGGTTAGGTTATCAATCTTATCAGTCTCTTTCTCTGGTCTTTCTCGTGCCAGCAGCCCAGATCACAGGGACCTGCTGCAGCACGTCCTTCAGACACCCATCTTCTCTCGTCTCTCTCCTCTAACCAACTACTCCCTAACTCTCACTCTTCCCACTCTTTTGTATCATCTCACTCCACCCGCCTCCCAGCACATCTCGTGTTACAAAGCAGGGTTCCACGAGGGGTGCTCTGCTAACCCCCAGCCTGAAGCTGTTAGGTGGCCCCACTGAACTATCCTGTGTGTGGAATGCAGATGTGGAGCGTGGTCAGGAGTTCCCACCTTACCTGGATGGTGGGGCACTACACCTTAGGAGAAGGTGCAGTATCTCTGTGGCGACTGAAGCCTCAGGGGCGCCACATAAATGAACTAGAATATTATACACGTTCACTACAAATGGCTGAATTGAGAGCGAACTTGTATGTGATACGTGTGTAGGAAAACCACACTTTAAACTATCTGGACTGTAGTTAAAAATGTTTTTTTGGTTATCAAATTGGTGTCAATAAGTACGGTTTTTAACAAAGAAATGATCCAGCTTCGAAAACATGAATAAAATCCAGAACTTTATTGTATATCCATTAAAATATATCATGACTGCTGTAGACACCCAGCCAGTGATACCAGAGGAAGATCATCTGGGGAGGACCTGAGTCTAAGAACATTTTGTTGTTCGAAGCGCGCACAGGTCCTCCCCAGATGATCTACAGCAGTCGTGATATATTTTAATGGATATACAATAAAGTTCTGGATTTTATTCATGTTTTCGAAGCTGGATCATTTCTTGGTTCAGAAGTGTTTTCCCTACGTATGGCAGAGACGGGATCCGTGCTACGAACCTTGCACTTCAGTGGAACTGCATTGTGTCAATAAGTACGGTAACAGACTGCAAAAACACTAGAATATGTGTGCCTAAAATGGCCAAATTTTTTGCACAGATAGATGAGGCCTGTCACGGAGATACCACACTGCCAAATATGTGGCCTGTTTTTTTTTTAAATGCAAAATAGTGCTGTACATACTGTAACTAGAGTGACAGACGGGAAAACACTGGAATACCAGTCTAAAACAGCCAAACTTGGACCGCGCAGATATATGAGGCCTGGCACGGAGATACCACACTGCCAAATATGTGGCTTGTATTTTTGTTTTAATGCAAAATAGTGCTGTATATAACTAGAGTGACAGAAAGCAAAAAAAAAATGGAATTTAGGCTTAAAATGCCCACATTTTTAGCACACCGGTGTATGAGGCGTGTCACAGATATACCACACTGTAAAATATGTGGCCTGTTTTCCTTTAAAATGCAAAATAATGCAGTATATAACGTAACAGACAAGAAAACCAGGAATACTGGCCTAAAATGGCCAAACTTGGACCACGCAGATATATGAAGCATTTCACAGATATACCGCACTGCTAAATATGTGGCCTGTTTTTTTTTTAAATGCAAAATAGTGCTGTATATAACTAGAGTGATAGACAGCACAAAAAATGGAATTTAGGCCTAAAATGCCCAAATTTTTAGCACATGGGTATATGAGGCATGTGGCAGATATACCACACTGTACAATATGTGGCATGTTTTTCTTTAAAATGCAAAATAGTGCTGTATATAACTAGAGTGACAGACAGGAAAAACTCTGGAATACCAGCCTAAAATGCCCAAACTTAGAGCACAAAGATATATGAGGCCTTTCACGGAGATACCACACTGCCAAATATGTGGCCTGTATTTTTGTTTCAATGCAAAATAGTGCTGTATAGAGTTGAGCGAAACGGGTCGAAAAAATTCAAAAGTCACCGACTTTCGCCAAAGTCGGGTTTCATGAAACGAAACCCGACCTTAGCGTGAGGTCGGCCACGATGTTGGCGACCATCGCGCCAAAGTTGCGTTTCAAAAGATGCTTTTGCACCCTTTTTCAGCCAATCAGGAAGAACGGACACTGTGGGCAACTTGATGACATAGCCAGCGGTTACCACCATGTTTGTGAAGGGCATGCAAGTGATTGGCTTGCTTTGTGTGGCATCACAGGGGGTATAAAAGGGCGTGCACGCCGACCGCCATGTTACTTATGCTGATCTCAGAATAGGGAGAGCTGCTGCTGCTGCTGCTGATTCTGTAGGGAGAGCGTTAGGCAGGGAAGAAGATACCAAAAACTACTTCTGGTGCTAGCGATTTTGCCTGTACAATACACCAGTTACTGTGCAGTGCAAGGGAAGGCTATATTTTGGTGCATCAGCTCTGTTGGTCTTTAGGCTGCCTTTTAAGGCTCCCTGATAGCTGCATTGCTGTTTTCACACTGCTGAGCAAACTGCTTTTTTCAAAGCAATCCAAATTTTATTGTTTTGTCCTGGTGAGTTACTGAGCGTTCATTCTTTCACACACCGTACAGCGGTGTACGCTCCTCACACAGTACCGTGTACCGGCTGTTATCACGGCCAAATTGAAGCTATTTTTGTGTGACTCTGTAAGGAAAAGCCGAGGAGTTAGTCCATTCTTACAGACCTACACTCTAGGGAGATTCCAATTCTGCCCAATTCTATATGCACCTTGTAGTTAGTCATACACTAGGCAATTTCTGCCTGTCACATTGTGGTGTAATCTGTCCTGGGCCAGAGACAATAGTTCAGCGGCCAAATTGAAGCTATCTGTGTGTGACTCTGAAAGAAAAAGCCGAGGAGTTTGGCCGTTCTTACAGACCTACACTCTAGGGAGATTCCAATTCTGCCCAATTCTATATACACCTTGTGTCATACACTAGGCAATTTCTGCCTGTCACATTGCGGTGTAATCTGTCCTGGGCCTGAGACAATAGTTCAGCGTCCTCCAATCTACAGTGAGATTCAAATTCTCACCAATATTTTATACATCTTCTGCCTTCTCATACACCAGCCAATTTCTGCCTGTCACATTGCGGTGTAATCTCTACTGGGCCTGAGACAATAGTTCAGCGTCCTCCAATCTACAGTGAGATTCAAATTCTCACCAATACTATATACAGCTTATGCCTTCTCATACACCAGCAAATTTCTGCCTGTCACATTGCGGTGTAATCTCTACTGGGCTTGAGACAATAGTTCAGCGTCCTCCAATCTACAGTGAGTTTCAAATTCTCACCAATACTATATACAGCTTCTGACTTCTCATACACCAGCCAATTTCTGCCTGTCACATTGCGGTGTAATCTCTACTGGGCCTGAGACAATAGTTCAGCGTCCTCCAATCTACAGTGAGCTTCAAATTCTCACCAATACTCTATACACCTTCCACCTTGTCATACAGCAGCCAATTTCTGCCTGTCACATTGCGGTGTAATCTCTACTGGGCCTGAGACAATAGTTCAGCGTCCTCCAATCTACAGTGAGATTCAAATTCTCACCAATACTATATACATCTTCTGCCTTCTCATACACCAGCCAATTTCTGCCTGTCACATTGTGGTGTAATCTCTACTGGGCCTGAGACAATAGTTCAGCGTCCTCCAATCTACAGTGAGATTCAAATTCTCACCAATACTATATACAGCTTATGCCTTCTCATACACCAGCAAATTTCTGCCTGTCACATTGCGGTGTAATCTCTACTGGGCTTGAGACAATAGTTCAGCGTCCTCCAATCTACAGTGAGATTCAAATTCTCACCAATACTATATACAGCTTCTGTCTTCTCATACACCAGCCAATTTCTGCCTGTCACATTGCGGTGTAATCTCTACTGGGCCTGAGACAATAGTTTAGCGTCCTCCAATCTACAGTGAGATTCAATTTCTCACCAATACAGTTGAGCGAAACGGGTCAAAAAAATTCAAAAGTAGCTGACTTTCGCCAAAGTCGGGTTTCATGAAACGAAACCCGACCTTAGCGTGAGGTCGGCCACGAGGTCGACGACTTTTCAAAAGATGCTTTAGCGCCCTTTTTCAGCCAATCAGGAAGAACGGACACTGTGGGCAACGTGATGACATAGGCAGCGGTCACCACCATCTTGGAGAAGGGCATGCAAATGATTGGCTTGCTTTGTGTGGTGTCACAGGGGGTATAAAAGGGAGGGGACGCCAGCCTCCATGTTACTCATGCTGATCTCAGAATAGGGAGAGCTGCTGCAGCTGCTGATTCTATAGGGAGAACGTTAGGAAGGCAAAAAGAAAAAAAAAACTGATTCTGCTGCTAGCGCTTTTCACTGTAGTTACTGTGCAGTGAAAGGTGAAGATTTTTGCTTTTGTGTAGAAGTGCTGGTGGTGATTAGCCTGCCTTTTAAGGCTAGCTGCATTGCTGTGTGCACACTGGTGTTCAAACTGCTTTTTTAAAAGCAATCCAAATTGTATTGTTTTGTCCTGGTGAGGTAGTGAGCGTTCATTTTTTCACACACCGTACAGCGGTGTACACTCCTCACACAGTACCGTGTAACGGCTGTTATCACGGCCAAATTGAAGCTATCTATGTGTGTGACTCTGTAAGGAAAAGTCGAGGAGTTTGTCCGTTCTTACAGACCTACACCTTATAGTTTTGTCCGTTTTTCAAACAGTTTAGTATATTTGCTGTTTGATTACATTCAAAACTAGAGAGAGACAGCATGTGTCAGTCCGTATACAAAAAAACGGAGCTTGACAATTTTACATACACCGTACAGCGGTATACGTGCACGCTCCTCTCTCAGTACCGTGTAACGGCTGTTATCACGGCCAAATTGAAGCTATCTATGTGTGTGACTCTGTAAGGAAAAGTCGTGGAGTTTGTCCATTCTTACAGACCTACACCTTATAGTTTTGTCCATTTTTCAAACAGTTTAGTATATTTGCTGTTTGATTACATTCAAAACTAGAGAGAGACAGCATGTGTCAGTCCGTATACAAAAACATGGAGCTTGACAATTTTACATACACCGTACAGCGGTTTACGTGCACGCTCTGTAAGGAAAAGTCGAGGAGTTTGTCCGTTCTTACAGACCTACATTCTAGGGAGATTCCAATTCTGCCCAATTCCATATACACCTTGTAGTTTGTCATACACTAGGCAATTTCTGCCGGTCACATTGCGGTGTTATAGACACAGGGCCTGACAGAATCCAACTGTGTCCTGAAGTGTAGAGAGATTCCAATTCTCCACAGTCCTCTATCCACCTTTCTTACAACATCCAGAATCTGCCTGTCACATTGCGGTGTAAAAAAAACAAGGCCTGACAGAATCCAACTGTGTCCTGAAGTCTACAGAGATTCCAATTCTCCACAGTCCTCTGCTATGAATGAGTCACCGTAGGAGGCAAAAACAGAAATGCTAGCTAAGTCCAGAAAACCAGAGAAGTTGGCAGCTATCGGATTTCAGACCCCTGAACCTATCAGCAACAACTAGCAGTAGCCGTGGGGGGTTCCTACGATGCCCTAGACCCCTCGATCACAGCCGGAGAACTGCCTAGCCTAAAGACAGAAAGGGAAATCTAAACTGCCCCAGAGCAGACCCCAAAGCAATAGGCAGCCCCCAACATATAATGATGGTGAAGCAAGAAGAAAAAACACTAACACAGATAGAAAGATAGACTGAGCAAATGATGGGGCCCAAGCTAACTAGATAGGACAGGATAGGAAAGCTGCTGTCTGCAATCCGCGAAAAACCTTATCAAAATAAGAGCCAACAGACTGACCGGGAAAAAGGCCCTGAAGACGCTAGGCTTCAAAAAGACTATGTCAGTACTCAGGTATTTTCTGAAGACAGAGCAAACCGACAAAAAAGGAATTCAGCTCACCCCAGCAGGGAATGGCCGAATCCAGAAAAGCAAGGCAAACTAAAACCAAAACACAAATGCAAAAAGGCAAAGCAGAAAACTTAGCTTTTGAGGAGCAGGAATCAGACTGGTCTCCTAGAATTCCACAGAGAAATCACCAGCGAGGCAGAAGGGCGTCGGCTGCCTTATATCCAGTCAGAGATCCCCGTCGACCAGTCATCCTCTCCCAGCTCAGGTGCTTGGTAATCAGCCTCACTACCTTCCTTCACCAGAAGAGGGAGTTCATCAGACCTCAATGGTGAAGGGGAAAATTAACTCATAACAGTCCTCTATCCACCTTTATTAGACCATCCAGAATCTGCCTGTCACATTGCGGTGTAAAATAAACAGGGCCTGACAGAATCCAACTGTGTCCTGAAGTCTACAGAGATTCCAATTCTCCCCACTACTATATACACCTTGTACCTTGTTTTACAGTACCATATAGTTGGTGGTTTTTTGGGTACATTTTCCCCAAAAATGAGGAAGTGTGGTGGAAGAGTCTGTGGAAATCGGCGGGGGGTTGGCAGCTGGTAATGATGGTGTTGGTATTGGTGGTGGATCTGCTGGTATTGGCAAAAGCAAAATAGCACCTAATGCAGGAGGTGTTGAGCCTGCGTCATCGTCTGGCTCCACAAGGCCTCAAAGGCTCCCTTTTCTGGGAGTAGGTAAACCACTTTTAAAGCCGGTGCTTCAAAAACAAGTTTTGGCTTACATTGCTGATTCAGCCTCCAGCTCTATCGCCTCCTCTTCTGAAGTTTTAAAAAATAAAAGCACTGAGTCATCATTGGAGGCTCATGTTCATGAACCACACCTTTCCTTGTGTCCTTCACCCCAACCAAAATTGAAGGATGCGGCAGGCCACACTACAGATTACTCCATGGAGCTGTTTTCACATACCATGCCTGGGTTATCAAGTCAAATCGTGAATTACCCAGGCAAAGATGAATCTGACATGGAGTGTAATGATGCACAGCCACTGATAGATGATTCTGCTGGTACATTCACTCAGAGCGCTACATTGTCCTCGCAGTGTACTGAGCCAGAATCTGATCCAGATGAAACTCAGGTGCCCCTTCCCGCATACTATACCACCATACACGGTGACACAGAGGAAGGTGCACATAACATTGAAGAGGAGGTGATGGATGACCCAGTTGTTGACACAGATTGGCATCCATTGGGGGTAGAGGGTGCCACTGCCATTAGCTCAGAAGAGGAGGAGGAGCATCCGCAGCGAGCATCGACATCGCAACAGCTGTTATCTGCCAGGCACGGAGCAGTCCAAAAACGGGTTACAAAAACCAAAAGTGTTGCAGGACAGCTTGGCCAGACGGTCAAAATAGCACAGCGTGCAAGGCCTCAAAATGTCTTCCATAGTAGGAACAGTGCAGTGTGGCACTTTTTTGAACAAAATCCCAATGATCAGGCAAAGATTATCTGTAAGAAGTGCGCAAAGACCTTTAGCCGAGGGAAAAATCTGAGAAATTTGAATACTAGTTGCATGCTTAGACATTTAACCACCATGCACTTGCAAGCGTGGATGGACTACCAAACCTCACGTACCACATGTGCAACTGCTCCCAAAGAAGGTAGTCAGCAACGCGACATTGTTTCCCCCACTGTAAGCCCACCGATTAGCACACCACCAGCAGCAAATGTTGAGGTGTCGTCGCAAGGCCAAAGTAGTCAGGGAATCCCACTGTTATATCAACGAAAGACTGAATCTAGGCCATCAGAAAGAACACCAACTCCATCACCATCATCAACCCTCTCTCAGTCCGCCATGTCCACCGCTATTTCCACCATATGCAGCTCTCAAGTCCAGCTCACCTTACCAGAGACTATGAGTAGGACAAGAAAGTACTCATCCTCTCATCCGCGTACACTGGGTTTGAATGCCCACATTGCCAAACTAATCTCGTTAGAGATGATGCCCTACCGGTTGGTTGAAAGCGCAGCTTTCCGCGAACTCATGGCCTACGCAGTACCACGCTATGACCTACCCAGTAGCCACTTTTCTCACAAAGCCATCCCAGCCCTCCACCTTCATGTGAAAGACCACATTGTCCATGCACTCAAGCAATCAGTGAGTGGAAAGGTGCACCTCACAACTGATGCATGGTCCATCACTGTGCACTGGGTTAATGTGGTGGATGCAGGGTCCACAGGGGACAGCGGTGGTGGGACAGTGCTGCCTAGCCCACGGTATAGGAAACAGTTGGCTGTAGGCATTCGACCCTCCTCCAGAAACGAAAGCTCGTCCACAGAGCGCAGTCGCACGAGCACTGCATCCGCAACTGACAGTGGTGCACACGATGTGTCCCCCTATTGATCAGCTAGTGGAAAGCGTCAGCAGGCTGTGTTGCAGATGATGTGTTTGGGCGACAGACACACGGCTGAGGTACTGGCCGACTACTTACAGCGACAAACTGAGTCATGGCTGGGCAGTCTACATCTTGAGGCAGGCAAGGAAGTTAGTGATAACGGCCGGAATTTTGTGGCAGCCATAGCCCTTTCAAAACTCAGACACATACCTTGCTTGGCTCACACCTTAAACCTGGTGGTGCAGTGCTTCCTCAATAATTATCCGGAGTTAACAGGCCTGCTCCATAAGGTTCGAAGACTGTGCTCGCACATCCGCCAGTCACCGGTACACTCCAGTCGTATGCAGAAGCTGCAGCAATTGCTCCACCTTGCCAAGCACCGCCTAATTATCGACGTTGCAGCAAGGTGGAACTCCACCCTGCACAAGGTTGAGCGGCTGTGCGATCAGAGGCAGGCCATAATGCATTTTTGGGAGGATACACGGGCAGGCACTTTGAGAGCAGACATGGAGTTGACAGGTGTGCAGTGGTCGAAGCTGAAAGACCTCTGTAAAGTCCTTCAGTGTTTTGAGGAATCCACACGGCTGGTAAGCGCAGACGATGCCATCATAAGCATGGGCATCCCACTTATGCGTCTGCTCATGCAAACTTTGATGCACATTAAGGAGCAGGCGTCTGCAGCCGAGGTAGATGAGGAGGAAGAGGAGGAGGGAAGCCTTGATGACAGTCAGCCATTGTCTGCTCCGGGACCTCTCCTGGACGAGGTGGAGGAAGAAGAGGAAGAGGAGGAGGAGGAGGATGATGATGGGGATGATTATTTAGGGGAGGAGGATGCTTCTCGTGGGGCAAGAGAAAATGTTGGCGTGGCAAGGTCTGGTACAGGGTTTGTGCGTGACTGGAGGGATGTGGATTTGCCAGGAAGTGCTCCTCCGCCCAGCACTCGCAGTGCATCATTGACACCGGGAACATTGGCCCACATGTCAGATTATGCCTTGCAGATCCTAAAAAGGGACCCCCGCATTGCCAAAATGATGAACGATGACAACTACTGGTTGGCCAGCATCCTGGATCCACGCTATAAAGGCAAATTCCAAAACATAATGCCACAGGAGAACCTTGACCTAATATTGGCTAACAAACAAGCAATTCTGGTAAACCGGTTGGTTGAGGCATTCCCAGCACACAGCAGCGGTGATGGTTCTCACACGAGCCGTAGGGGCCGGGGGGGCAGCTTGAAAGAGGTGTTCGTGGTACACACATCAGAAGTGGCGTTGGAGACAGGGGTTTCATGACCATGTTGTGGACTGATTTTTCATGTCCCGCTCACATGACTTGTAATACTGCATCGATTGAAAGTGACAGAAGACAGCAGTTGTCAACTATGGTTACAAACTACTTCTCATCCCATATCGACGTTCTCCCTCACAGGTCATTCCCATTGACTATTGGGCCGCTAAACTGGACACCTGGCCTGAATTGGCACAATATGCCTTACAGGAACTCGCTTGCCCAGCTGCAAGTGTGCTATCAGAAAGAGTCTTCAGCGCAGCTGCATCAATCCTGACAGAAAAAAGGACCCGTCTGTCGACCCAAAATGTGGATGATCTAACCTTCTTTAAAATGAACCATGCATGGGTTTCCAAGGATTTTGTCCCACCTTACCCTGATGACACATAGGTTGCCAGAAAAATGGCTTGCTTTGGTCCTCCTCTTCCTCAGACGTGACCGATTTCGCCTTTAGCAGCAGCTGAATGTCCCAGATCAACATATGCCATTTTGTAAACCTCCCTAACTGGGCTGCCTCCCCCCCCCCATGGCCGGGGTCACCACCTAGCGCACACAACCGTGCAAGTGCCGTTGCCCTGGACAGGTGGGTAGGCCGACTCTTGGGCACGGGCACTGGCACAGGGTCCCTCATAGTGCAATCAAGTGTCTCTGACGGTGGGGGTGCACACCCGCCGTCAGACACACCGCCGTACTATGAGGGGTCCAGTGCCAGTACCGACACCCACGAGTGTGCCCCCCTTGCTTGGGCAGGGCCACAGCATTTACAATGTTTATCTCTCCGTTGTGTAGTCTGGGCTGTCAAATCCTTCACTGGGATTGCCACTACAAATTTGTTGAACTGATAGATGATGATTAAGACGTAGCTATGCCCTGTCCTGCTCGCCTGGCTGTAGCTTCAGATGATCAATGGCTTCCATTTCTTATGGACGTCGACTCACAATGACATGCAGTGGTGGTTTATCATCAGCTTTCACAGTTTTCCTACTCACAGACATGTGACATTCCGGCGCACATTTATAAATGTGCCCTCTCATGCCAATCCCATAGAATCGCCTACGGCCTGTGGCTTCTGTCTTTTGCACTCCAACGTTACGTGACAGATTATGATAGGCAGTGAGCAACATGTTTACATCTCTCCCTGTGATAAAAATTTGATGGAGATGAGTAACGCTGATGGGATCAACGGTACTACGATACAGCAACACTTTCTTCACAACAAAGTTATGTTTTCGCTGTCTCCACACACAAATTAATTGAGGGTCAGCATCACCTTTGAGAATTGTGACGGAAGTTTTTCCCGTGATTATTAATTCCTAGATTTCTGCAATCACTAGACTTTATGTCAGTAATTGTATGCATCTCAATTCCTATTGCGGAGAGGCTGGACTGTCTTACTGAGACAGAAATATATATGAAGATTTAAAAATACCACCAAAAGTGTATACTGGCGTACGCTTTAAAAACATTTTATTTTTTCTACTTTTTAGATTGTTGTCTAATCCATAATGAGAACACATAGATTTTAAATGTAAACTATGCTATATACTGTATTTTTCCGACCATAAGACGCACTTTTTTCCCCCAAAATTTTGGGGGAAAGTGGGGGGTGCGTCTGATGGTCGCAATACACGGTACTAACCTGGTGGCAGCGGGCGGGGCTCTGCGGTGCGGTGGTGGCAGCGGGCGGCGCTCTGCGGTGCGGTGGTGGCAGTGGGCTGTGCTCCGGTGCAGGGGCGGCGGCTCCGCCGGAATTTCTTCGCAGCCTGGAGGCCTCCGCACTTCCCTTGCTGGCCGCCGCCATGTTGCGGTGGCCTCCGGGAGCATGGACGCCGGGAATATGACCGCCGGCCCGGGGACGGCGCATACGCAGCTTCAGATCTCGTCCCCCAAGATTTGAATCTCGTCCCCCAAGATCTCGGGACGAGATCTGATCCCGCGCATGCGCCGTCCCCGGACCGGCGGCCATCTTTCCGGCGTCCATGCTCCCGGAGGCCACCGCAACATGGCGGCGGCCAGCAAGGGAAGTGCGGGGGCCTCCGGGCTGCGAAGAAATGCCGGCGGAGCCGCCGCCCCTGCATCAGAGCACAGCCCGCTGCCACCATCGCACTGCAGAGCGCCACCCGCTGCCACCGCCGCAGAGCCCACCTTCCCCAGCACAGCTGCCCCTGCCTCAGCACAGCTGCCCCAGCCCTGCTGCCCCTGCCCCAGCACAGCTGCCCCTGCCCCAGCACAGCTGCCCCTGCCTCAGCACAGCTGCCCCAGCCCCAGCACTTCTGCCCCTGCCCCAGCACTGCTGCCCCTGCCCCAGCACAGCTGCCCCTGCCCCAGCACAGCTGCCCCTGCCTCAGCACAGGTGCCCCAGCCCCAGCACTGCTGCCCCAGCCCCAGCTCTGCTGCCCCTGCCCCAGCACAGCTGCCCCTGCCTCAGCACAGCTGACAAAGCCCCAGCACAGCTGCCCCTACCCCAGCGCAGCTGCCCCAGCACAGAGCCACCACCGCACGAGCCTGGACCACTGAATGACCCCTGTGACTACTTCTCCACCTGTGCTGGATCCCTTCCCAGGTAAGCTGAATTCGGACTGTAAGACGCACCCCCATTTGTCACATTATTTTTTTTCCCCTATTTTCCTACTGAAAATTGGGGTGCGTCTTATGGTCCGATGCGTCTTATAGTCCGAAAAATACGGTATACCTGCTATCCAGTGATAATGTACCCTTTCTCACCTTTGTCCAATCACGTCTAATCCATACTGGGCCTGAGACTGTCTGAGCCTGCCTCCTGATCTATAGACATAGGTTTTTAATGTGTAAACTATGGTACACATACCTGTAATCCGGTGATACGTTACCCTTTCTCACCTTTGTCCAATCACGTCTAATCCATACTGGGCCTGAGACCGTCTGAGCCTGCCTCCTGATCTATAGACATAGGTTTTTAATGTGTAAACTATGCTACATATATACGTGTTATCCTATGAAACTGTACCCTTTATCAACTTTCTACAATGTTGTCGAATCCATACTGGGCCTGAGAACGGCTGCAGAGCTGTTAAGCAAGCTACAGCACCTGTGATTTGGCCACGTAATTTTTTCATTTTGTCAGGAATGCCGCTAAGGCCTAATTCCATAATTGCGGTTGACCTGCACTTACTGGAAAATCATCATTCGCGGGGAATAATTGGAATCCCAGATCCCAATCACTAACGGTGTTCAGCGGGTTATCAGCACCTGTAAGCAACAAAAGCTGGTCCTTTCAGTGCAGTGCGCATGCAGCCCCGGACATGTAAGGGCATGATAGACCTGTTATTGCTCGATCTCGCGTGCCAGTGCCTCGCGAATCCCTCTAGTAAGCTTGACGCGTACCGCGGGGGCATGCCGGAGTCTCAGTCGTTAACGGAATAAAGCTGAGAAATCACTAGCACAACTACAAACGGACATACCACACCACACCACACACAGAATCGACAAAGCTTGCAATCTGTCCATCTTTTCTGTAGCTTATATGGTTGTGGTTTCCCGGGTGGAATCCAATTAAGCCACAGGCGCCACTCCTGGTGGTGCCCTTTTGGACATTCCTTTAAGGTTCAGCTTTGCAATCATACAGCCCCCGGAAACCAAACACTTTGCCTTCGTGGACGCTGTTTGGAGGTTCGTGGGAATAACGCCGCCCCATCGGCAGTTGGCATAATTTATTGGTGGGAAGTCCGACGGTATATGATCGTGTTCGATTTCAGAATTTATTTTTTTTTTGGTTTGTATTTTACATTTTTATTCCATCCTTTCTGGACTTCATAAGGGCATGACAAGCCTATATCTGTGTCTCCTCCAACTCCTCCTTTTACTCCCCCACCTCTTTTCTAAATGAAATTGCCCTTTTCCATATGTTATTTTTGTCTTCTGAGCATTTTGTCTGCTTTGGGACACCTTTAAAGGTGTTTTGTAATTGTTTTCTATGTGTTTGTATGTGTTTGTGTTTGCCTGCCATTGTTTTCAATGGGGTTCGACGGTGTTCTTCGAACGTTCGACGAACATTCGACGAACTTGCCTCCTGTGCGACGAACCAAAACACTAGCGGGGTGGCTCAACACTACTCCTGATATATAGATGTACATTGTTAATGTTTAAACTATGCTATATATACCTGGTATCTGGTGATACTGTACCCTTTCTGCCAGGATGTCCTCCTCCAACCAACACTCTAAGTGTATCATTGACACCTGTAACATTGTCCCACATGTGTGATTACGTATTTCTTGTGGATCTTCTTGTTATATTGTGGTGTGATCCATCCTGAGCGTGTGAGTGTCTATGGGTTACTTCTGCAATTTAGATGTACATTTAAAAATTACCCCAACACTGTATACAGCTCTACGCTTGGGATACATTACCCATTTACTGCTTGTTATATTCTTGTCTAATCCAAACTGACCAAGTGAGAGTTATTTTCTGACTGTGGAAATAAATACTGAGATTGACAACAATGACACCTACACTGTGTACAACTGTACCCTTGAGATCCATTACCGTTTTACGGCTTTTTCGATTGTGTTGTAATCCAATACTGAGCCTGAGAGTGTTGTGAGTTCATTTTCCCCTTCACCGTTGAGGTCTGATGAACTCCCTCTACTGGTGAAGGAGGGTAGTGAGGCTGATTGCCAGGCACCTGGGCAGGATGATGATGACTGGGTGACGGGAGTTACTGACTGGATATAAGGCAGCCGATGCCCTTCTACCTTGCTGGTGATCTCTCTGAGGGATTCTAAGAGACCAGTCTGATTCCTGCTCCTCAAAAGCTAAGTTTTATGCTCTACTTTTTGCATTTGTGTTTTGGTTTTGTTTTGCATTGTTTTCCTTGATGTCTGCCATTCCCTGCTGGGGTGAGCTGAATTCCTTTTTGCTCTGTCTTCAGAAAATACCTGAGTGCTGATATAGTCTTTTTGAGGCCCAGCGTCTTCAGGGCTTTTTTCCCTATCAACTGTTGGCTTTTGCTTTGATAGGGTTTTGGCGGATTACAGACAGCAGCTTTTCTATCCTGTCCTATCTAGTTAGCTTGGGCCCCATCATTTGCTCAGCCTATCTTTCTATCTGTGTGAGTGTTTTTTCATCTTGCTTCACCGTCATTATATGTTGGGGGCTGCCTATTGCTTTGGGGTCTGCTCTGGGGCAGTTTAGATTTCCCTTTCTGTCTTTAGGCTATGTAGTTCTCTGGCTGTGATCAAGGGGTCTAGGGCACCGTAGGAACCCCCCACGGCTACTGCTAGTTGTTGTTGATAGGTTCAGGGGTCTGCAATCCGATAGTTGCCAACTTCTCTGGTTTTCTGGACTTAGCTAGTATTTCTGTTTTTGCCTCCTACGGTGGCTCATTCATAACATGAGAGTGTCTGTGTGTGCATCCTCAAATATCTACGGAGATTTAGAATGTTTAAACTATACTATATATACCTGCTATCTGATGATACTGTACACTTTGTCTACTTTTTATATTCTTGTCTAATCCATACTGAGCCTGTGAGCGTCTCTGTGTGACTGATGGAATATATAGGGAGATTGACAATTATCCTTTGACTGAAAAGAGCTGTACGCTGCTGATACAGTGCCATATATCTGATGTTATTTTCTGCAAAATTTTGAAGTTTGGTGTAAGAGGCCGCGGACGTGGGCGTGGGGGGGCCAGCTGGTGCTGATGGTGGTGGTGCATCTGCTGGTAGTGGCAAAAGCACAATAGCAGCTAAGGCAGGAGGTGTTGAGCCTGCGTCATGGTCTGTCTCCGGAACGCCTGGAAGGCTGACTTTTCTGGGAGTAGGTTAACCGCTTTTAAAGCCGGAGCATGAGGAACTGGTTTTGGCTTACATTGCCGAAACAGACTCCAGAAAATATGCCCTCCTCATCTGAAGTTTCAAAAAATGCAAGCACTGAGTCGTCAAATGCTGGCTCCTGGTCAGGAAGAACCCCTTTCCTTGTGTCCTTCACCCCCACCAAAAGTGAATGATGCAGCAGGCCACACTTCACATTAGTCCATGTAGCTCTTTCTATCATACCATGCCTGGGTTATCAAGTCAAATCGTGAATTCCCAAGTCCAAGATGAATCTGACATGGAGTGTGGGTGGCCAGCCAGGGCAGTGGGGTTTATCGGTACCAGGCCGGTGTCTCACAGGGATGTGTCACGGTGGTGGTGACCCGTTCCGTGGCCCTGGACTTCCATGCAAAGGGGTGAATTACGTTTATAGGTGAATGATACGTGACGCCACCAGTGGTTTCTGATTAGATTGACCAGCGCTGCAGTGTCGCTTCTCTGGGACAGATGTTGTGGAGCAGCTAAGATGTAGAAGCCCTGCACAGGTAGGGCCGTAGTCGCAGGGCAGATGAAAGAGTTGGTAGATGGTGTGCAGCGCAGGATGTAACAGAGCCGTTCGCCAGGTGCAGGAGAAAGATGACAGACACAGTCGTGCAGTTCCTTTACCTGTACTTGGTAAGTGCTGTCCAGGACCCAGAGTACAGATGGAGAAGGAGTTGGTCAGCCTGGAAGCCAATTTTGAATTCTCTCTCTGCAGATAGATAGTGTGGCCTCCGTTCTAGCGCTTATCTGAGGTAATCGCAGTGCTGAGTTCAATGAAGTTCCCCCTGTTGACTCTCTTTTGGAACTTTCTCGTATGGCAGGCAGCCATAGCCTTTTCCTTCTGGCTCCCACACGTCGATGCTGGGGCCTCCGAGCCTTAGTTGGGTACAGAGCATTTACAACTGCTACTTTCTCCAGTTTTTGCTGCAGGAACATCAGTGTCCCTACAAACTCGGAGACGGGAATCCGGACCATGCCCTCCAACTAGGAGTGAGCCTTAACTCTGCTCATCCTCCAGCTCCCCTTCTCACGTCCACACACTTCCCCTTCCCTGCACAGAGTGCCCTAACTTACCTCCTCCCGACCACAGAGAGCAGCTCCTCAGCAGTCAGGTTCAGAGGTCTCCCTGCTGGCCTGGAGTGGGAAATGTGTTGTGTGTTGGTTTAACTGCTAGAGAGATCCTTCGTTGCTCCCAAGCATGACATCACACTCCCTAGGTGGAAGGTAATGCCACTGTGACGACCGTACTCCTGGGGACGCCACAAGTGCACTGATGCCCTGCCACTGCTAGATGATTCTGCTGGTACATTGACCCAGACCACTACATTCCCCTCACACTCTACACAGCCAGAATCTGACCCTGAGGAAACTCAGGTTCCCCTTCCCGCATACTATACCACCTTACACGGTGACAAAGAGGAAGGTGCAGATGAAAGTGCAGGTTCCTTGAGCAGGTGTGGGGGGCATACTCATGGGCGATGGCACTGGCACAGGGCCCCTCATAGTACGCAAAAGTGTCTCTGCCGGTGGGAGGGAGGGCCCCCACCCCACCCGCTGTCAGACACACCGCCACATACTGCCGTACTATTAGAGGGGCCCTGTGCCACTGCCGTCGCCAACGAGTGGGCCCCCCTGCTTGCTCCGGATCACAGCACTTGCAAAGTTGAAATACTTACCTCTCCCTGCTCCACCGCCATGATGTCTTCCACGTGTCCTGACAGTGATATTCTGATCAGAGAGCGCAATGACATCACGTTTGTACACCCTATGTCTAAACAGCCAAGTGCAGTGAGATGGAAGATGGGGACGATGAGGAGTCCAGACTAGTACAGGGATTCCCTAGAGAGGAGACTTATTTAATTGTTTTCAATGTTGGGAACAGCAATTTTTGGGGAGCACTATACTCTGGTGAATGATATATGGGGCCCACCTTACACTGGAGCATTCCAAAGGTGGACATCAGACACTGGAGCAGCATTTACAGGGTCCATTATACACTAGAGCATTAGAAATGGGGCCCATTATATATGGAGCATTATTTGGGCCCATAAGACAGTGGAGCTTCATCTATGGGGACCAACATATACTGTAGCATTATGTGGAGCTCATCATATACTGTTTCAAACATTATATGGGACCAATGATTCTGTATGGAGAAATATATGGGCCTCATTACTCTGTATAGCGCACTATGCGGTGCCCATAATACTGTATGCTGTCTGTTTTTGGAGCTATTGGAGAATTTAAAATGGATATCAGTCATGAGATGTAAAAAGTGAAGTATTCTTCATTGTACTATACCGCTATTTCTCTGCCGTATCGGAGCATCATGAGTTGTGGTATGTGTTAAAGGGGCGCTCTTTGGCCCAGGACACAAGAAAACCTGGAGCCAGCCCTACCCCCCCACAATTTTAGCCAAATAACCCCCAGTTTTCAGTGCGTAACTATTATTATGAAGTAAATTAAGGTTGACAAGCTTCAGTAATAAAAATTGATGTTTTTGCCATTCAAATGGGCACTGTAGGTGTGTTTAATGTCCTCCACTCCCTGCCGACTTTGCTTCCCTATTGACTTGCATTGGGTTTCGTGTTTCAGTTGGCCTTCGACTTTTCACGATAATCGGCCGATTTCGTTCGACCCGACTCGACCCGAAAAAAGGCAAAGTCGCTCATCTCTAGTGACTACACTTAAACTGCAGTGCTTACAGAAGTCTGCGGTAGTCTGAGACATGCCTCCTGCGTAGTCATTGTTTCAGGCTGCTGCTCTCCCCTTCCTTCTGCAGCTTGGCCTTCTCAGATTATCTGCTGTGTAAAATCCAAAGCTTAGCATTACAAGCTATTAAACACCAAACCAGATTTTCAGATAATTGCGATGGCTATAGCTTAAGGGTGGATAAAGTTAATCGTTACACCAGAGTCCTGGGGCCTGAAGGATCACGAAGATCCCACTGTCACATAAGAAAACACCAGCATTTATAAATGGCATATAAGGCTGGGATTTGTTACAGATATTGCATTGTGACTCAGCAACTACAAGATATACAGTGGGGAAAATAAGTGTTTGATACACTGTCAATTTTGCAAGTTTTCAAACCTACAAAGAATGGAGAGGTCTGTAATTGTTATCGTAGGTACACTTCAACTGTCAGAGATCGAATCTTTAAACAAAAATCCAGAAAATCACATTGTAGGATTCTTACATAATTAATTTAGATTTTATTGCATAAAATAAGTATTTCATCACCTACCAACCAGCAAAAAATATTAAATCTTAACTATAATATTATTGGTATTTATTAGAAATATTGGTCTTGCAGGAAATCTTGTTTTCTTCCAGGCAGAGTAATACTACCTGCTGGGGTAAGTGACGGAGCCAGCTACTTTGTGCTCCATCACAACTGTTAACAGTATGGGATTCTTGAGGATACAGATTCTGATATCAATATAGCAGATAATACAGCACACGACCATACAGGCCCTTCTGGCATTTGCCAGAATTGCCAGATGGCTAGTCCGGCTCTGACTTCAACTGTGAGAGACAGAATCTAAAAATAAAAAACAGAAAATTACATTGTATGATTTTTAAACAATTAAATTGCATTTTATTGCATGAAATAAGTATTTGATCACCTACCAACCAGCAAGAATTCTGGCTCTCACAGACCTGTTAGTTTTTCTCTAAGAAGCCCTCCTCTGCATTCATTACCTGTATTAATTGCACCTGTTTGAAGTCGTTTACTGTATAAAAGACACCTGTCCACACAATCAATCACACTCCAACCTCTCCACCATTGTCAAGACCAAAGAGTGTCTAAGGACATCAGGAGCAAAATTGCAGACCTGCTCAAGGCTGGGATGAGCTACAGGACAATAGTCAAGCAGCTTGGTAAGAAGGCCACATCTGTTGGCACAATTATTAGAAAATGGAAGAAACAAAAGATGACTGTCAATCTTCCTCGGTCTGGGGCTCCATGCAAGATACTGCCTCATGGGGTAAGGATGATTCTAGGAACGGTCAGGAATCAGCCCAGAACTACATGGGAGAATCCAGTGAATGACCTGAGGAGAGCTGGGACCACAATCTTAAACTTTACTATTAATAACACACTACCCCGTCATGGATTAAAATCCTGCAGGGCATGCAAGGTCTCTCTGCTATTGCCAGCACATGTCCAAGCCCATTTGAAGTTCATCAATGACCATTTCGATGATCCAGAGGAGGCATGCAAGGAGGTCATGTGGTCAGCTGAGATCAAAATAGAACTTTTTGGTATCAACTCCACTAACTATGTTTGGAGGAAGAAGGATGAGTACAACCCCAAGAACACCGTCCAAACCATGAAGTATGAGGAGAAACATCATACTTTGGGGATGCTTTTTTGCAAAGGGGACAGTGCAACTATACCATATTGAAGGGAGGGTAGATGGGGTCATGTATAGCAAGCTTTTAACCAGCAACCTCCTCCCCTCAGTAAGAGCATTGAAAATAGGTCCTAGCTGGGTCTTCCAGCTTGACAATGACCCAAAACATACAACAATGGAAACTAAGTAGTGGCTCCGTAAGAAGCATTTGAAGGTCCTGACATGGCCTAGCCAGTCTCAAGACCTAAACCCAATAGAAAATCTTTGGAGGGAGCTGAAACTCAATGCTGCCCAGCGACAGCCCCGAAACCTGAAATATCTGGAGAAGATCTGTATGGAGGAGGAGGAGTGGACCAAAATCCATGCTGCAATGTGTGCAAACTCGGTCAAGAACTACAGGAAGCGTCTGACCTCTGTAATTGCAAACAAAGGTTTCCGTACCAAATATTAAGTTTTCCTATTGTATCAAATACTTATTTAATGCAATAAAATGCAAACTAATTATGTAAAAATCATACAATGTGATCTGGATTTTTTTTTAAGACTCTGTCTCTTACAGTTGAAATTTACCTATGATATAAATTACAGATCTCTCCATTCTTTGTAGGTGGGAAACTTGAAAAATCGGCAGTGTATCAAATACTTATTTTCCCCTTTGTACCTATGGTAACTACACAGATGTATTGTGGGGTATAAGAAGAAAGAATGGAGGGTTATAGGAAATTGAAGATACTGTAAATAAATATGCTACTATAAGCTACACGGAGACATTATGAAATCAGGTGTGCGTGTGTGATGCTGGCTCAATAGCTGAGCCTGCCCAGTACCTGGCAGATACTGGTTGTGTTAGAGTTTAGTCACACTGAAATCTCATGCACACTCTGCTTATTTTTTTCCTTGCACATTTGAACCTTGAAAGTTTTTTTTTAATCTGCAGCCTGCCAATTTTTAAGCTTTATTGCAAGGATTTCCCCCATTCAAATACATGGGGAAAGAATGCTTTTAAAAATGAATGAAAAAGAAGTAAAAAAGTCTATATTTAATGCAGCATTTTTCCTTCCAACAATCCTTACACAGTAGGTACCTGCCTCAAGCAGCAACAACCAGAGCTATCTCGCCGCACAAAAAACATGCACCCACGCAGCTGCATTGAGGGGGAAAAAAAATATATATATATTTTTTTTTTTAGAAAGAAACAAACAAAAACCTGCAAAAGAAAAATTTGATGTGTCAAAAAAAGGATAAATAACCCCCCTCAAAAGATAAATAAATGACAAGCCATTGGTAGAAGATATGTGTATACAGTTTGTGCTCCTAGACAAACCAAGGCACTGGGATTATTAGAAGTATTTCTGTCTTCCGGTGCTGGGTTTATCAGAAAGAGCTGCCAGGCAGATAGTAGTGGAGACACTTATAGACATAGGTGCAAGATCAAACTGTGCAGCAGCGTGTAGAGGGATGAAATGTAGTGCGATGCTTCAGATACCGCTCAGTGGAAATAAGATCACATTCACTTACAGACATCACACTACACCAGATCATGAGTACAAGGCTGATAATGAGAAGGGAAACGCTCTTAGACAAAGTGATATTTTACATCTAATGGGTGAACTATGACGAGATGAGACCCAACTCTATCCTGGCAAATAATAATCATGGAATGGCCTCCAAATCAACATTTCATGGGAAAGATGATGAGATCCCAGGACTCTAAATTAATTAGTTTGAGACCCTCGAGCTACGGTTTTGCTGTTGAAGCATTCTTCCTGATATCTAGGTTTAATTCATAAAAAAAATGTTAATAGCTTTATATAATGCCAGCATATTTCACAGCACTTTATAATTGATGTACAAGCAATTAACAAATATTACAGAGTAACACATAATTCACCAATTCAAAGAAGAGGAGTGATGGTCCTGCTCAAGTTTACAATCTATGATGAAATCGGGGTGACACAAATTTTTAAAAATTGTTGTCATGTATGGTCCAACCAGTGTTATAATAAATATGGGTTATCTTCCAAAGCTGAATGATTTGGTCAGCAACCAATATCTGTATATATCTAGATACAAAGTGCTACTGAGTGCATAGAGTGTGTGGGAATGGATGATAGAAAGAACCAAATTCTGCGGAAATTGTAGGAAGGGAGAACTGAGAACAGTTAAATTAGGGAGGAGATTTGACAAGCCTGACTTAAAGATGTGTTTTTAGCTGCCCCTAAAACTGTGGATATTGGGAGTTAACCGGATTGCCTGGGGTAGTGCATTCCAGAGAACTGGTGTAGCATGAGAAAAGTCATCAATAAAAAAGCAGGAGGTTAAAATTATGGAGAAACTTAATCTTAGATTGTTAGCATGAGGGAGAGCATGGGTAGGGTGAAGGACAGAGATGAGGGAGAAGTTGTGGGATGGTGATGAAATGTGGAGAATTTTGTGGATGAATGTGATAAGTTTATGATGCACTCTGCAGCAAATAGGCACCCAGTACAATGACTGGCACAGAGTAGAGGCATTGGTGTAGCGGCTAGACAGAAATACGAACTTAGCTACCGCATTCAGGATAGATCAGTAGTGAGTTGCAGTAGCCCAAATGAGAATGGATAGTGTTTTGGATATGTTGTTGGGGTGCATGAGTGAGTAATTAATTGGATATAAGGAATGAAGGGAATATCAAATACAACATGGGTCATCGAACGTGGTACTCGGGAGTTATGATCGCACCTGACACATCACATCTTCACTTGAAGTTGACAGTCAACATTTTGGAAGATGGGACAATGTTTATGGATAGATTTTTGATCCAGTGAGGCAACACTTTCTTATGTATCTTCCCAGAGAAGCTCTAGAATTGCAGGATGATTAAATGGGAGATTGTAGATAAAATCCTCCTGGTGTGTGACTGTAAGGGTCTTATAATGAGTTTAGTGCTATTTTAATGTAGTCAGGTGTGCACAGTGAGGTGCCAGTCCCATATGAAAAGTAAAATGACCCTCCTTGAAGAGCGTAAAGATATACAATTGTAAATGTAAATGTCCAATAGGTGAGGGCGAGTTTGGAATGTCTATCTGAAGAATGGGGCTAAGGTCTTATGCCGGTGTCAGTGAAATGTGTGTTGGACATGTTCATTTATAATGGACTTGATCAGTTGTCACCCACCCAACTGAAAACAATGTTTCCCTTTTTCCTCAAGCAAACATGTACAATGGTGCTTGCAAGTTTGGGGACCCTTCATAATTTTCCTTATTTCTGCATAAATTTTACATAAAACTACATTAGATTTACAAACAAATCCTAAAACTAGATAAAGAGAACCAAATAAAACAGTTGAGTCATACAGTGGGTACAGAAAGTATTCAGACCCCTTTAAATTTTTCACTCTTTGTTTTATTGCAGCCATTTGCTAAATTCAAAAAAGTGCATTTTTTTTCTCATTAATGTACACTCTGCACCCCATCTTGACTGAAAAAACAGAAATGTAGAAATTTTTGCAAATTTATTAAAAAAGAAAAACTGAAATATCACATGTTCTTAAGTATTCAGACCCTTTGATCAGTATTGAGTAAAAGCACCCTTTCAAGCTAGTACAGCCATGAGTCATCTTGGGAATGATTCAAGAAGTTTTTCACACCTGGATTTGGCGATCCCCTCCAGTTCCGTCAGGTTGGATGGTGATGCTCAATTTGGTCAGGGCTCTGGCTGGGCCAGTCAAGAATGGTCACAGAAAGCCACTCCTTTGTTATTTTAGCTGTGTGCTTAGGGTCATTGTCTTGTTGGAAGGTGAACCTTCAGCCAAGTCTGAGGTCCAGAGTACTCTGGAAGACGTTTTCATCCAGGATATCTCTGTACTTGGCCGCATTCATGTTTCCTTCAATTGCAATCAGTCATCCTGTCCCTGCAGCTTAAAAACAACCCCATAATATGATGATGCTGCCACCACCATGTTTCACTGTTGGGATTCTATTGGGCAGATGATGAGCAGTGCCTGGTTTTCTCCACAAATACCGCTTAGAATTATCACCAAAAAGTGCTATCTTCATCTCATCAGACCAGAGAATCTTATTTCTCATAGTCTGGGAGTCCTTCATGTGTTTTTTAGCAAACTCTCTGTGGGCTTTCATATGTCTTGCACTGAGGAGAGGCTTCCATTGGGCCACTCTGCCATAGAGGCCCAACTGGTAGAGGGCTGCAGTGATAGTAGACTTTGTGGAACTTTCTACCATCTCTCTACTGCATCTGTGGAGCTCAGCCACAGTGATCTTGTGGTTCCTCTTTACCTCTCTTACGAAGGCTCTTCTCCCACGATTGCTCAGTTTGGCTGGATGTCCAGTTGTAGGAAGACTTCTGGTGGTCCCAAACTTCTTCCATTTAAGGATTATGGAGGCCACTGTGCTCTTAGGAACTTTGAGTACTGCAGAAATTCTTTTGTAACCTTGGCCAGATCTGTGCCTTGCCACAATTCTGTCTCTGAGCTCCTTTGCCTGTTCTTTTGACCTCATGATTCTCATTTGGCCTGACATGCATGCAAATCAAGTCCTATCAGTCCTACACAGCTGGACTCCAATGAAGGAGTAGAACCATCTCAAGGAGGATCACAAGGAAATGGACAGCATGTGACTTAAATATGTGTCTGAGCAAAGGGTCTTTTTGAATAAATTTGCAAAAATGTCGAAATTTCTGTTTTTTTTTCAGTCAAGATGAGGGTGTAGAGTGTACATTAATGTTAAAAAAATGAACTTTTTTGAATTTACCAAATGGCTGCAATGAAACAAAGAGTGAAAAATGTAAAGGGGTCTGAATTCTTTCTGTACCCACTGTAACATTGTCATTTTTTAAATGAGGAAAGTGATCAAATATCACATGACTCATGTCTGGGAGTAACAAAAGTTTGTGAACTTAAAGGATGAAGCACATAAGCTGAAGATGAAATTAGCCTGGTGTTTACAATCAATGGGATGACAATCATGTGTGAGTGGGTGACCTGTTTGATTTTAAAGAACGGAGATCTAACAAACACATGGTTGTAGAAGGGTATCATCGCACAAACAAAGGACATTTCTGAGAACCTCAGATGATGATTTTTTGATGCTCATTAGGCTGGAAAAGATTACAAAACCATCTCGAAAAATCCACGGTCAGATTGTGAAGAAATGGAGGAAAGTCAATACCATTTTTAACTTCTCCAGGAATGGTCGAACAACAAAGATCACTCCAAGAGCATGCTGTACAGTCTACACACACAAAGGTACCTAAGGTAGCCTCTAAGTATTTAAAGGCCTTTCTCAAATTAATGATCAGGAGTCAGTCATCAATAGGATCCTGAACAACAATGGTGTGCATGGCAGGATTTCAAGGCGAAGGCTACTACTTTCAAAAAAGAACATTGCTGCCTTTCTAGAATTTGATGTCTTTTGAAAGTCTATTGGAGCATGTTTTGTGGACAGATAAGATTAAATTAGAGATTCTTGATTTTAAAATGAAGCGTTATGCTTGGAGAAAGAAAAACACTGCATTACAGCAAAGAAAATCCTCATATAGAATGGGTACACCTTCCTCCAGGGCCAGGCCGATGTGAGGGACTATCCAACAATTACTGGAAAAATTTATATGCAGTTATTGGTGCACAAGGAGGTCACACCAGTTACTAAAAGCAATGGTTCACATACTTTTGCCACTCACAGACATGTAACATTGGATTATTTTTCCCATTTAAAAATGAATTAAAGGATTTTTGACTCATTTGTTTGATTTGGTTTTCTTTATCTACTTTAATCTGATGTGGTTTTATGTAAAATTTATGAAGAAATATGGAAAATTCTGAAGGGTTGACAAACTTTAAATCACCACTGATTGTTCAGCATAGGCCAGACAACATATTTATGTTTATGGACCGTTTTCAACTATCGTATTTTTCAGACTGTAAGATGCACTTTTTTCCTCCAAAAATGTGGAGGACAATGGGGGTGTATGTCTTATAGTCTGGATGTACCTGCTCTAGCTGTGGATGGGGAAGTGGGGGAGCGGCAGTGGGTTGCAGCAGGCAGGAGCTGGCTGCTGCGACTAACTCCTGTGCTTGCTGCTAAAGAAAAATTAATATTCACCGCTCTCCATGCCCATGGGAGAGGAGAGAGCAGTGAATATTCATTCCTCTTTAATAGTGGACATTTTGTTACCCTCAGCTGCCAGCTTCATGCAGCTGCCGGGCATTCACGTGTGTCCGTTACCTAAGGAAATGAATATTCACTCCTCTCCACTCCCACAATCGCGCCAGAAATCCCGCCCATCGGTGACCCTGTCACGTGATCGTGGGTCACCGCAAAAAAAAAGTCCTCAACCAACCCAACATCACGAAAAATGGAGACCCTACGGGTCTCGGAAATGACTTTTTTTCTTCTTTTAACAAACTTTGGATTTTTTTTCACCACTTAAATAAAAAAGAACCTAGACATGTTTGATGTCTATGAAATCATAATGACCTGGAGAAGCGCAATAGCAGCTCAGTTTTAGAAATTGGTGAATATGTTAAAAAAAATCCAAAAAATAGTTGTGGAATTGCACTTTTTTTGCATTTTCACAGCACATGGAATTTTTTTCCCGTTTTTGAATACATGATATGGTAAAACCAATGGTGTCATTCAAAAGTATAACTCGTCCCACAAAAAACAAGACCTCAAATGGCCATATTGACGGAAAAATAAAAAAGTTATGGCTCTGGGAAGAAGGAGAGCGAAAAACAGAAACACAAAAATGAAAAAGGGCTCCATCACGAAGGGGTTAACACGCCTTTGCAGGTGTTTTTTGTTAATTATTCTAATTTACTGAGATAATGACTTTTTGGGTTTTCATTGACTGTAAGTCATAATCATCAACATTAATTGAAATAAACAATTGAAATAGATCGCTCTGTAATGGCTATATAATATGAGTTTCACTTTTTGCATTGAATAAAAAATTTAACTTTTTGATGATATTCTAATTTAGTGAGAAGCACTCGTATATATAAAAGCATAGGGGATATTAGTACAGAATTTACATTTTTTGCTTCAATTTTTTTTTCTAATTTCCTCCTCTAAAGCCTAGATGCGTCTTAAAGTCTGGTGCATCTTATAGTCCGAAAAATATTGTAATATTGTAATTGTAATAGTGCAGATCCCACAAAAATTGACTGGATTGAAGATTTATAGCCTACCAAAGGCAAGATTATCTGCAGATTCTGTCAAAATTGTATAACCAATATGATGCTGACCATAGACCTCAAATACTTTCTGTTCTACAACAATATGGCCCACTGCAGACATTTGATCTCCTGCAGATCTCACCAAAATCGAATGGACCTGAAATACTTTAAATGGACAAATGTATTAGGAAATTAATATGGAGTTGGTCCTCACTTTCCAGTTATGACATTTTCCACTCTTCTGGGAAGGATTTCCACAAAAGGGTTACAGAGGAAACTTTTGCCCAATTATTCAAAAAAAAAGCATTTGTGAGGTCGGACTCTTATGTCGGAGAAGATGACTGGGCTCCCAATCTGTGTTCTAGCTCATCCCAAAGGTGTTGTATGGGGTTGAGGTCTAGGTTCTGTGTGGCTAGTCATGTTTTTCAACCCAAAACTGATCCAACCATGCCTTTATGAACCTTGCTTTGTGCAGTAAGTACAGTGATATTGGAACAGAAAAGGAGTTTCCCCAAACTCTTCTCATAAAGTTGGAGGCGTAGAATTGCCCAAAAAGAATAGGTATGCTAAAGCATTAGGATTTCCCTCCAGGGGCAACATTCTTTACATTACTTTATCTGACTCTCGGCATTGTGCTTGGTGATGTAAGGCTTCATGCAGCTGCTCAGCCACGAACCTGCAGACCAAGGCACAGTGTTTGCGCTGATGTTAGTACCAGAGGAGGTTTGGCCACTGCAGATATGGAGTCAGCAGAGCAATGGGTACTTTTCGGCTCTCTTCTCCTCAGCACTCAGTGACCTTGCTCTGTAACGTTGCATGGTATCCACTTTGTGGTTGAGTTGTGGTACCGTCTAAAACAAGAGGATTTTTTTTATTAAGAAACTTTGATAAATGAGATCCATTGTATTTGTGAATGACAGTGTCAGTTTTTCTTCTTCGACTAAGCTGGCATGTGTCACATATATAACATCCGTTCTTACGTGTAGTCATCATCACAGCCAATAATACCACAGAATGATGAATGCTTAATGCCGAGCACCTGTTCAAAGTAAATCCCCATGAGTTTCCATTAAGACAAGCATAAAACAAAGCTACACCATAATACGGTTTTATTCCTCCACACCATAGAAGGAACTCTGTATTAAAACTGAGAACAAAACTTAGAATTTATACATTTCTTTTTCCATTTGAAACTTACTAGTTTGTTTACAACATTCTGTAACCATTTAATTATCAGAATCATATTACAAAAAACTTCAGTATAATTTTTGTATGAGTAAAGGAAATGGAAAGTATGCCACTCTGTAATCTGGGGCTCTCTGTTTGGGTTATTCACAGGGGAAATAAAGCATTACACATCATCCATTCAAAGCTATGGGTTATCTTTGTAATGTCTGACAGGACAGATTCTCATGAGCAACAGACACTCTTTATTGCTGTTCTTCACTCTAGCCAAGGAATGGGGTTTCTGAGCAAAGGTACCCTGTCTATTAGATTCAAAAAACAGCAATGACCACCAATCCAGAACAATTTGCATGAAAAGCAGGGTAGGATTAATTAAAGCACAATTTTATTAAATATGATTAAAATGTGCCCTACAATGGCAAAAAAGCAGCACACCAAGTGAAATAAAACACATGAAAAATAACACTCAACTGTATTGTTCTTCTTTGAACAATCCTTTTTCTGAGATAAGGGTTCTTCAATGATGACTTTTAATGTTGATAATATAGTAATAGTTATTACGTATCTATAGGATCAGTGATAACTTTGTGATCAGTGGGAGTCCAACCCAGTGTTGTAACTAGAGTACAATGGGCCCTTGTGCTAACTTTGGACTTGGGCACAAACTTGCGTTTTGGTCAGATGTATGGGCCCTTGTAACGTTCTAGATCCTATAAAGATAAACATGTTGGCCCCATGTAACATGATCCCTATCCTGCCCCTTCCTGTAATAATGTCCACAATCATGGGCCCCTTACTGTAATGTCTCCCATCCTGTGTCCCTTCCAGTAATAATGTTCCCCATCCTGAGCCCCTTCCAGTAATAATGCCTTTCATACTGGGCCCCTTCCTGGTATGATGTCCCCCATTCTGGGCACCTTCCAGTAATATTGTCCGCCATACCATTCCAGTAATACAGTCCTCCATTCTGGACCCATTCTATAATAACGAATGTCCCCATCATGTAATAATGTCCACCATCCTGGGCCCCTTCCTGGTATTAGGTCCCTGTCGTAGAGAAAAATTGTAAAATCCATAAAGACATCTACGGAGAGGGGACATATATTCCTCACATTGAACATATGTGATTAATTATAACTGGAGAAGTAAGAAAATAATCATAACTGGGGATGTAGGAAAGAGCTGAGACACCAACATTAGTGATGAGCAAGCATGCTCGTTGCTCGGGTTTTCCCGAGCATGCTCGGGTGATCTCCAAGTATTTGGAAGTGCTCAGAGATTTAATTTCTGCTGCCACATCTGCATGATTTGCAGCTACTTGACAGCCTGAATACATGTGGGAATTCCCTAACAAAAAGGCAACTCCCACATGTATTCAGGCTGTGAAGTAGCTACAAATCATGCACCTGCAGCGACAGAAACTAAGTCTTCGAGCACTTCCAAATAATCGGAGATCACCCGAGCATGCTCGGGAAAACCCGAGCAGCGAGCATACTTGCTCATCACTAATCAACATCCATTGAATTAGGGCCTCCTGCAGTGAACATGTAATTGCAAAATTACAACAAGGAATCTCATGAGAACCAGCCAAAAAGGCTAGAATTCATATACTTAATGGCGGAGAAGTACACTTCCGAGGCAAAAGCATCGTCTGTTCAAATGAGTTATCTCACACTTTCTGGAGCAAGTGGTCAGTGATGAATATTGGGGTTTGCATCAATCCAATATTTATGGGAGATATATTTGCAGCGTTGTAGGGAATGGATGAACATAACTCATTCACTCATATGGATGATCCTATCAATGCCATGTTTCATCTCTATAGATAGGTAAAAATGCAATAGGAGATGTGATGACAATGTCTCCTGCCTGGGACCTCCAGGGGCTAAGATATCCTAAAAGTTGGGGATCTCATAAACTTCTAAAAGACCTAGAACATCCCACCATATGAACTCAGCAGGTGGAGGTATGTGGGTTAACCTTGATCTAATAGAAAGCAGAGTTTGGGTTCTAGCCTTTTGCCAGTCCTTGAAGGTACAGCTTGCTGTAGTTCTGTATGTTTTCCTAAGGAGTACCTCCCTCTGCTAAGCTCTGAGACATTTCCGTGACACATGTTTAGTATTTTTCTTTTGTTATACCTTATATATTATGTGATTTTATGTATCGTATTGTTTTGTTCCCATTTTGTACAATCTTTGTATATGTTTTATAAACACTGCCTTCCTTTCCTGATTAAACATATAAAATGCAGTAGCTCTTACTCTGTAAACTGCACCCCTAAAGCCATACACTACCTGTAACAGTTCTCCATTCCGTCTATATAAACAATTGGTAGCGACAGCTAGCAACTTTTGTTTTGGAGTTGGTAGTGATCCTATCAGGGTGCCTATATATATTTATTATACAGTGAAGAGCAAAAGGGTAACAACAATGTTCTGAACTTTTGACTTTCAGGCTCCATATCTCATTTTCCACTTCAGCTTTGAACTTGAGACTGTCATCATTTTATAGCCAAACATCATGAATATCTCATACTTAAATTTAACTTGCAGCAATTTAGCAAATGATTAGTTATGCAGATTCTTGTCATGTCTCTGCATTGTTACTGTTTTGCTCCTAAAGATCTAACTTTTAATTTTTATTATTTTGTTAGTATTTTGTAAATCCACCTTTGGCTTTTGTAGTTCTGCGGTAGCACACTTATGCAGTGAGAAGGCAGTGACCCAGCAAAATTCAAAGTAAAAGTCTCTTTAATGTGATTGATTCACGTAATATTAATGTCCAGCTCATATAAATGCATAGCATTAATGTCCAGCTCAGATAAACACAGCACACAATATCCTCCAGATCGCAGCCAGGCACATATCCTCTTGATTACAGTCACTAAACACGCTAGTCCTCCTCTGACCAGTTGTCGTGGGCGACTGCAATGCTGTGTTAATGTCTCTTTACTCACAGAAAAATATTCAGGATTGAGAGTCCTCAGTAGTTGATACCTTTTAATGGCTAACACGCTAGTCCTCCTATGACCAGTTGCAGTGGGCAATTGCACCGCTGTGCAAGCTATGGGTGCAAGGCATCACAGCATCCCTGGCTGGCTGCTGAAAATCCAGCAATTTTAAAGGGGTCCCAAAAGTCACTTTTGAGTGCGTAGAGAAATCTTTCATTTTTATGTGGTACAGTAGAGTAGAATTTTTTTGAGTGTCTTACACAATTTCTTGACACCATTTTGCTGAACTCCCCCAAAAAAACATACAGGCCACATATTTTACAGTGTGGTATATCTGTGACACGCCTCATCCATCCGTCTGCTAAAAATTTGGGCATTTTAGGCCTACATTCAATTTTTTTTGCTGTCTGTCAATCTAGTTATATACAGCACTATTTTGCCTTTTTGAAAAAAAAAAACAGGCCACATATTTGGCAGTGTGGTTTCTCCATGCCAGGCCTCATATATCTGCGTTGTCCAAGTTTTCCATTTTAGGCCGGTATTCCAGCGTTTTCCTGTGTGTCACTCTAGTTATATACAGCACTTTTTAGCATAAAAAGGAAAAAAATACAGGCCACATATTTGGCAGTGTGGTATCTCCGTGGCAGATCATATATCTGCGTGCTCTCAGTTTGGGCATTTTAGGCCGGAATTCCATTTTTTCTGCTGTCTGTCACTCTAGTTATATACAGCACTATTTTGCATTTTTTTTTTAAAAAAACAGGTCGCATATTTGGCAGTGTGGTATTTCTGTGAAAGGCCTCATATATCTTTGTGTTCTAAGTTTGGGCATTTTAGACCGGTATTCCATTTTTTTTGCTGTCTGTCACTCGAGTTATATGCAGAACTATTTTGCATTTTTTTTGAAACTACAGACCACATATTTTACAGTGTGGTATTTCCGTGCCAGTCCTCATACATCTGTGTGCTACAAATTTGGGCATTTTAGGCTGGTATTCCTGTGTTTTCCTGTCTGTTACTCACGTTATATACAGCACTATGTTGCTTTTTAAATAAAACAGGCCACATATTTTACAGTGTGGTATATCTGTGACACGCCTCATACATCCGTGTGCTACAAATATGGGCATTTTAGGCCGGTATTCCTGGGTTTTCCTGTGTGTTACTCACGTTATAAACAGCACTATGTTGCTTTTTTAAATAAAAAAGGCCACATATTTTACATTGTGGTATATCTGTGACACGCTTCATACATCCGTGTGCAAGAAATTTGGGCATTTTAGGCCAGTATACCTGTTCTTCCTGTTAGGAACGGCGGAACGCACTAAATAAAAATAATAATAAAGTGCGTTCGCCGCTCGGGGTCCACCGTGCAGTAAGTGATATAACCGCTGCTAAGTGATGGCAGGAGCAGTATGGTGGAAATGTGGACAGGGTTAAACTTCACCCAGGTTCGCAGAGCAATCTCGGTTAATTCACAGAGATGCCAAATAAGTAGAGTTGAGCGATACCATCCGATACTTCAAAGTATCGTATCGGATGGTATCGGCCGATCTTTAAAAAAAGTATCGGTATCGCCGATTCCGATACCGGAAGTCCCATTCAAGTCTATGGGACTTCCGGTATCGGAATAAGAAAAACCCTTTCCTGCCCTTGTACAGCCTCTCTGGGGTCTGTACGGGCCTTTCGGGGGGCTGTGCCGGCCTGCCAGGGGGTCTGTGCAGGCTCCGGTGGTCTGTGCCGGCCTGCCGGTGGTCTGTGCAGGCTCCGGGGGGCTGTGCCGGCCTGCCGGGGGGCTGTGCCGGCCTGCCAGGGGGTCTGTGCAGGCTCCGGTGGTCTGTGCCGGCCTGCCGGGGGGCTGTGCCGGCCTGCCGGGGGGCTGTGCAGGCTCCGGGGGTCTGTGCAGGCATCGTCCGATGGGACTACAAGTCCCATCGGGCGATGCCTGCTACCATGACAGTGATTGACACATTAGCCAATGATGGGACAGTAGTAGTCCCATCATCCGGTTAATGTGTTAAATGTAAAAAAAAAAAAAAAAATTACATGCTACATTCATACTACATACATGCTACATTCATACTACATACTACATACATGCTACATTCATACTACATGCAACATACATACTACATATATACTACATGCATGCTACATATATACTACATGCATGCTACATACATACTACATATATACTACATGCATGCTACATACTACATATATACTACATGCATGCTACATACATACTACATGCTACATGCATGCTACATACATACTACATACATGCTACATATATACTACATACATACTACATATATACTACATGCATGCTACATATATACTACATGCATGCTACATACATACTACATATATACTACATGCATGCTACATACATACTACATGCTACATGCATGCTACATACATACATACATGCTACATATATACTACATACATACTACATATATACTACATGCATGCTACATATATACTACATACATACTACATATATACTACATGCATGCTACATATATACTACATACATACTACATATATACTACATACATGCTACATACATACTACATATATACTACATGCATGCTACATATATACTACATGCTACATACATACCACATACATACTACATACATGCTACATATATACTACATGCATGCTACATACATACTACATATATACTACATGCATGCTACATACATACTACATGCTACATGCATGCTACATACATACTACATACATACTACATGCTACATACATACCACATATATACTACATACATACAATACATTCATACAATACATACATAGACATACAGTACATATAACATAGAGTAACATACTTACCAATACTTGTCACATTGTTCCCCGAAGCCATTGTCTTTCCGGAATAAATATTAACATAACAAACCACAAAAATACTCACCCACGATCCGAAGCAGTCCACGAGTGTGTCCCACGACGATCTTGGGTAGAGAACTGCAGCATCAGATGATGCTGCCGTTCTCTACGGGCTGCAGGAATCCAATGACGGAAGGTAGGTATCCTTCCGCACTGTATTCCTCCGCCACTTAAAAAAAAAAAAAAGTCCCTAGTCTCACTTTATGCCATTGCTGTGTGGGAATTTCCCACACAGCAATGGCATAAAGTGAGACTAGGGACTTTTTTTTTTTTTAAGTGGCGGAGGAATACAGTGCGGAAGGATACCTACCTTCCGTCATTGGATTCCTGCAGCCCGTAGAGAATGGCAGCATCATCTGATGCTGCAGTTCTCTACCCAAGATCGTCGTGGGACACACTCGTGGACTGCTTCGGATCGTGGGTGAGTATTTTTGTGGTTTGTTATGTTAATATTTATTCCGGAAAGACAATGGCTTCGGGGAACAATGTGACAAGTATTGGTAAGTATGTTACTCTATGTTATATGTACTGTATGTCTATGTATGTATTGTATGAATGTATTGTATGTATGTAGTATATATGTGGTATGTATGTAGCATGTAGTATGTATGTAGTATGTATGTAGCATGCATGTAGCATGTAGTATGTATGTAGCATGCATGTAGTATATATGTAGTATGTATGTAGCATGCATGTAGTATATATGTAGCATGTATGTAGTATGTATGTGGTATGTATGTAGCATGTAGTATATATGTAGCATGCATGTAGTATATATGTAGTATGTATGTAGTATGTATGTAGCATGTATGTAGTATATATGTAGTATGTATGTAGTATATATGTAGCATGCATGTAGTATATATGTAGTATGTATGTAGTATATATGTAGCATGCATGTAGTATATATGTAGTATGTATGTAGTATATATGTAGCATGTATGTAGTATGTATGTAGCATGCATGTAGCATGTAGTATGTATGTAGCATGCATGTAGTATATATGTAGTATGTATGTAGCATGCATGTAGTATATATGTAGCATGCATGTAGTATGTATGTGGTATGTATGTAGCATGTAGTATATATGTAGCATGCATGTAGTATGTATGTAGTATGTATGTAGTATGTATGTAGCATGCAGTATGTATGTAGTATGTATGTAGTATATATGTAGTATGTATGTAGCATGCATGTAGTATGTATGTAGCATGTATGTAGTATGTATGTAGTATATATGTAGTATGTATGTAGCATGTAGTATGTATGTAGTATTTTTTTATTTATTTTTTTTTTTAACATTTAACACATTAGCCGGATGATGGGACTACTACTGTCCCATCATTGGCTAATGTGTCAATCACTGTCATGGTAGCAGGCATCGCCCGATGGGACTTGTAGTCCCATCGGACGATGCTTGCACAGACCCCCGGACATCAGCACAGCCCCCCGGCAGGCCGGCACAGCCCCCCGGCAGGCCGGTACAGACCCCCACAGGGTGCACAGCCCCCCGGCAGGCCGGCACAGCCCCCCGGCAGGCCGGCAGAGACCCCGGGCAGTCCACACAGCCCCCCGGCAGGCCGGCACAGCCCCCCGGCAGGCCGGCAGAGACCCCCGGAAGGCCCGAAATGACGGCGCATCATGATGCGCACACACCGCGCATCATGATGACGTCAGGCCGTCAATCAACTGAACTTCCGATTCCGATGCCGAATTCCGATATTGAAAAAATATCGGAAGTCGGTATCGGAATTCCGATACAGCAAGTATCGGCCGATACCCGATACTTGCGGTATCGGAATGCTCAACACTACAAATAAGTACAAACACAAAAGACTGAGCCTGTTGAAGTCACAGTACTCAGAAAAAACGCACACACGGTATCAGGTCACAGGAGTAGCCCCAGATGGCGGCACTATGTCCGTCTAGACCTACCGTATGCGGAGCGTCGCAACTGCAGACGCAAAGGAGCTGCTAATGCAGCGCGGCGTGGATACTGCCACTAAACGACACAGCTGAGGCGCAAGCGCAATGTCGGACGCTAGCAGCTGTGGATGTTGCAGCAGAGGAGCGCTGGCGCTGATTCTAACTCAGTCCCTAACCACATACGTAATATCAGAGGGAAGGGGTTTTATAATGAGTCATTCACCAGAATCATACATCCGTCCTCATACACACAGCAGCAAGTAAGTCTATACTAGCGCATGGCGGAACAGCCATGCCTGCCTTTTAAAGCAGCTGGGACCTTCCACAAGCCTCCAGATCTCTGAGATGGACCAATGAAATCTGGAGCGGGACCTGAGCACATGACTCCCGATCTCCAATGGGAGATCGTCCCATGAGCATGCTCAGTAGGAGGACAGAAGGACTTAGCCTCAGGAGAGATTTGCTGATAGGTAATCTCCTCTGCAATCTCCTCTGCAGTAGATAAACAGCAGGAGACTGTAGAATGTGAGGGTCTGGATCCCTGCGGAGTAAACGCAGAAATCCGATGCCTAACATTTCCCTACCTTCTAGTGCCCCCTCCTCCCTGAGCCTTCTGATCCATCAACTTGTGCCCAGAGAGATAGGCCTCAGATAGGCCTCAGACTCGTCCGCAGGCAAGTCTGATGTCCCGGTAGGTGACAGGGAGGCCCGGGACAAATGGAAGGCATCAGGGGCGGCAAGATTGCCAGGCTTGAGAAGGGACCCATGGGAGAAAACGGGAGCGGAAGTTAAAGTGGAACGCCACCGTGTGTCGGCAGGCGTCTCCACCCTTCGTTTAAGGAGGCTATTCCGAGCACAAAAGACACAGGCCCGAATATATTTTTTAACATCCCGAGCCCTGTGCGGCCACCAGTAAGACCCAGCCAGGAGTTTTGTGGTCTGCATAAAGCCACAGTGACCATCCTTCCTGGACGTGCGTGCGCATGCAAGAACCTTCGGCCAAAGGCAAGGAGGAACAAGGGTCTTGCCCGGCGGCACAGAATTTGGCCGTTGTGGGGCACTGTTGTTCTGAGAAACAGCGTGTTGACAAATATAACCGCAACTGGAGTCTTGTGCCGGATGCGCCTGAAGAACGGCGCGAGACACCTCCATGGGCTCTGGGGGTGGAACCTCTGGCTCGGGTAGTTCCAGAGGCTCAAAAAAATTGGGAGCCGAGGTAACCTTCCGTTTGGATTGAGCACGCTCCATACCGCGCTCTGAAAAATGGAGGTCAATGCGGGAGGAAATGGCAATCAGCTCTTCCAAACTTTCTGGAACCTCTCTGGTAGAGAGAGCATCTTTATCATGCTCTGCCAAAACTCTCCAAAACACAGGAATGAGGGCTTTATCGGACCATGCCAGCTCGGAAGCCAGTGTCCGAAAACGGATGGCATACTGACTAACCGAGAGAGAACCCTGAGTCAAAGCAAGAAGCTGAAGAGAGGTGTCGTCTATACTAGCGCATGGCAGAACAGCCATGCGCACCTTTTATAGCAGCCGGGACCTTCCGCAAGCCTCCAGATCTCTGAGATGGACCAATGAGATCTGGAGTGGGACCTGAGCACATGACTCCCGATCTCCAATGGGAGATCGTCCCATGAGCATGCTCAGTAGGAGGGCAGAAGGACTTAGCCTCAGGAGAGATTTGCTGCAAGGCAATCTCCTCTGCAATCTCCTCTGCAGTAGATAAACAGCAGGAGACTGCAGAATGTGAGGGTCTGGATCCCTGCAGAGTAAACGCAGAAGTCCGACGCCTAACATTTCCTGTGTGTTACTCACATTATATACAGCACTATGTTGCTTTTTTAAATAAAACAGGCCACATATTTTACAGTGTGATATATCTGTGACACGCCTCATACATCTGTGTGCTAGAAATTTGGGCTTTTTAGGCCAGTATTCTTGTGCTTTCCTGTCTGTTACTAAAGTTATATACAGCACTATGTTGCTTTTCTAAATAAAACAGGCCAGATATTTTACAGTGTGGTATATCTGAGACATGCCTCATAAATCCGTGTTCTACAAATATGGAAATTTTAGGCTGGTATTCTTGTGCTTTCCTGTCTGTCATTCACGTTATATACAGCACTATGTTGCTTTTTTTAAATAAAACAGGCCTGATATTTTACAGTGTGGTATATCTGTGACACGCCTCATACATCCGTGTGCTAAAAAATTGGATGTTTTAGACCTACATATTCTAGTGTTTTTGCTGTCTGCTACGGTACTTAGTGGCACCAATTGGGTAACCAAAAAAACATTTTTAACTACAGTCCAGATAGTTTAACATGTAGTTTTCCTGCACACTTTTCACATACAAGTTCGCTCCCAATTCAGCCATTTGTAGTGAACGTGTATTATACTCTAGTCCATTTACAATGGGCAATGGACGGGGAAGCGGCCATGATGCTGCATGCCGAGGCCGTGGGCAAGCTGAAATTGGGCCACCAAAAACAGCCACATCTTCTCGCTGGACCTTAGTGTCCAAAGTCCAAGGGGAAGGCAGAGCAGTGTGAAAAGGTTGTTGGTTGGATAGCGGATAATACTTCCAGTTACATGGCCACCACCACCAGCACCCTGTCTTACACACGGTCAAGTTTGAGTAGCCGTGAATCTGGACCGCATATTCCTCACTCTGATCCTCCTTCCTCCAATCATGCTGAGTGCCCTGAGACAACTGATCCCAAACTCGGACACTCTGAAGAGCTGTTCACTTCTGTTTATAGGTTTGGGCCTCTCGCCCAGTCCACTTGAAGCGGGGCAAGATGAGATTCCATGTAGCGATGCCCAAATATTTAAGCAGCCATGGTCCAAAGAGGTGGATGATGATGAGACACAAATGCCAGAAAGTCAGTAGTAGGACCAGAGTGCGGAAGTGGAAGATGAGGTGGTGGATGATATAGTAACTGACCCAACCTGGCAGGAGGACATGCAGAACGAGGACAGCAGCACACGGGGGAGGGAGGCGTAGCACCCCTTCAGGCAGGAAGAAGCCGTGCGGTGGTTGCAGACAGAAGGCGGGCAACGGTTCCCCATAACATCAACATGATGTAAGTTGGTTGTCAAACTGTTAGGTCTTCCAGAGTCTGTTTTTTTTAAAGACTTTTTTAAAACTTAAAAATTCAGGCCAGATTTCGAACAGTCTGGTATTGCTATCAGACGTCTGATGTATTTGTGGACTCCAAATAGTGGCAATTCAGGCCTACTGTTGTGAATTCTCTTGCTCGGAGTCCTGAGCTGAAGCTCCCTCTGCTCCCTCTGGTGGTTGCTGAGAGTAGTGGAGCTGGCAAGGTGGATGGAAGTTCCACACCTGATGACGATAATTGGAAATCTGGGATTACTGGCTGGGAGCATATAATTGAGCTGGCCGCTCTTGGAGGTTGCTGGTGATTTCCTCAGTGTGCATTTGGAGCTCTTTTGTCCCCTGCCTGATCTGCATGGTTCAGCTAAGTGATGCTTTTGCTAATCCTTTGCATCTAATCTGGTTGTGTCTATTTTTTGAACAAGTGGTTCGTTTGCACGGGATTCCTGAGAACATTGTGTCAGACAGAGGGGTCCAGTTTGTTTCCAGATTATGGAGGGCTTTTTGTTCCAAACTGGGAATTCAGTTGTCTTTCTCCTCTGCATTTCATCCTCAGACCAATGGGCAAACTGAGAGAACAAACCAGACGTTGGAGTCCTATTTGAGATGTTTCATATCTGCTGATCAGGATGATTGGGTCTCATTTTTGCCCTTGGCCGAATTTGCACTAAACAATAGGGCTAGCTCTGCCACTTTGATGTCTCCTTTCTTTTGTAACTTTGGGTTTCATCCTCGATTTTCTTCAGGGCAGGTAGAAGCTTCTGCCAGCCCAGGTGTGGATTCTGTGGTAGAGAGAATGCGGCAGATTTGGGACCAAGCAGTGGATAAGTTGTCCCACTCTCAGGAAAAGGCCCAACGGTTTTCCAACCGGCATAGGACCATTGGTGCCTGGCTTAAAGTGGGTGATACGGTTTGGTTGTCCTCAAAAAATATTCCCATGAAGGTTGCATCTCCAAAATTCAAGCCAACGTTTATTGGACCTTATAAGATTTTGGAAATCCTTAACCTCGTTTCTTTTCGTTTGGCTCTTCCAGTTACGTTTAAGATTCATAACGTCTTTCATAAATCTTTCTTGAAAAGGTTTGTGGAGCCAGTGGTTCCCATGGCAGCGCCCCCTGACCCTGTACTGGTTTAGGGTAATTTGGAGTATGATGTAGAGAAGATATTGGATTCTCGTCTGGCTAGACGGAGACTTCAGTACTTGGTCAAGTGGAAGGGTTATTGCCAGGAGGATAATTCTTGGGTCTCTGCTTCTGACATCCATGCCAAGAGATTGAGTCGTGCCTTTCACCAGGCCCATCTTGATTGGCCTGGTGTTGTGGATGAGGGTTCGGCGACCCCTCCTCAAGGGGGAGTACTGTTGCGAATTCTCTTGCTCGGAGTTCTGAGCCGAAGCTTCCTCTGCTCCCTCTGGTGGTTGCTGAGAGTAGTGGAGCTGGTCAGGTGGATGGAAATTCCCCACCTGACGACGATAATTGGAAAACTGGGATTACGGGCTGGGAGCATATAATTGAGCTGGCTGCTCTTGGAGGTTGCTGGTGATTTCCTCAGTGTGCATTTGGAGCTCTTTTGCCCCCTGCCTGATCTGCATGGTTCAGCTAAGTGATTCTTTTGCTAATCCTTTGCATCTAATATGGTTGTGTCTTTTTTTTGCTTTCTGTTTTGCTGCTAGGGTTCAGCGTGCTCCCTGCTGGGGGCAGCACTGGGCCCTGCTTCATATGTTGCAGCTTGTTCAGTCCCCTGTTGTGTTAGTATCTTTTTGCTTGCTGCCAGTTTACACCATAGTGCTGATCTAGCGGGGGTGAGATCGTGTGATCTCAGGTTTTGTATATCAGTAGTGTTGGACTTTTCCAGGGTTTTGTGCATGATTGCAGACAGTATCTTTTCTATCCTGTCCTGTCTAGACAGCTTGGGCCCCACCATTTGCTCAGTCTGTTCTCTGCTTGTGATTGTGTCTCATCTTGTCTCACCAACAATATATGTTTGGGGGCTGTCTATTCCTTTGGGGATCTGCTCTGGGGCAGTTTAGATTTAATTTTTCTGTCTTTAGGCTTAGTTAGTCCTCCAGCTGTGGCATCTAGGGCATCGTAGGAATGCTCCACGGCTACTGCTAGTTGTGCAGATAGGATCAGGGGTCTGCAATCCGCTTAGTTACCAAACTCTCTGGTTTTCTGGTGGTTTAGCCTGTTACTGCCATCCTTCTCGGTGACCTATTCATAACAGCCTAAATTCCCCTGTATTTGCTGTCTGTTACCCTAGTTCTCTATACTATTTTGGGGTAAAAATACAGGTCACATATTGATCAGTGTGGTATCTCGGTAAAAATACTTCTGTTTCAAGTTGTTATGGCTGCTTCATGACTGTCTTAAATGCTCCAACTACTACTACCATCATCATCTTCTGCCTAGAGTCACTGCATGGATAAAAAGTCTGAGGAGCAGAGGGTGAACGCTTGGGCGGTGTTGTACTCTGTCTCTGGATTATGAAGGCGAAATGTTCTAGATTAAATCATGACTGGAAGAGCCAGATGATGAGCACCTGGAAGAGCATGGAGCCAGGACTCGCAACTACTGAAGCCGGGTGTTCCTGTGTCGGATTCTGACAAGCCATCACCTACTAATACTGAACTTGTTGGACAATGACGTCAAAAAGGAGCCTCTGCATTTTCTATAACAGAAGCTAGAGATTTTGACATTTTTGCTGCATTTCAAGAGGTGTCAAATGGAGAGCATGATGGTCGTAGATGTGACTTCTACACCACCACCCGATCTGCCGCCTCTCCACCAAACGAGGTGCCGCACCCCCGAACTTCTGTCTCTTTCTCATTATCCCCTAGAATGCAAGTCAGCAAATACAAGGTCCTCTCCCCTCTGTACCAGTCTGTCATTTTAAATTTGCTTACTGTAAATGATATCTCTTACTTTGTATGTAACCCCTTCTCATGTATCGCACCATGGAATTAATGGCGCTATATAAATAATAATAATAATACTATATGGGTGTTTCCACTAGACAATCCATCCAACATGTTATTGAATCAAAATCTTGTTTTTCTGACAACTCTGTTCAGCTGTGCACAAACTATGTCAAATTGGTAGCTAGACGCCAGTGGGTCTTGGCAAAGTGTCATGTTGACTACAGTCCTCAGATGTTATCTAGATCCCTAATCTCACCTCTACTTTACCAGCATGATGAAATAACAGGAAAAGCACGTGGTATTGATGGAGCTGTTGTTTTCTTGCCAAAGAAACTCAATAAGATCAATGAGGTGGGTTAGCCGCACACTGAATGGAGAAATTGTAAAGATGACAATTTGCTTCACATTTGAATTAAAACACACTTCACCAACATGTTTTCACTTTTACAATATTATATTCGGAAGCCTTAAAGAAAAAGATGAATATATTGTGATTCAAATAGGTAAGAATAATTATTATCACCCAAATGATGTTACATAAGTCAGAACATACACAACCTATCAGTGCAGGAAATGATTTTCCACCAAAATTTTGACGTATGAGACTAGTGTCATCTTGTGGATTGATATGAGCCACAAAGTCCTTCTAAGTGAAACTGTTCTGGATGTAATGTACAATTTTCTCTGGAAAATTGCAAGAACATGCCTTCTATGATACTTTCATAAAAGAACTGATTGGCCTGATATGTACGGAGTCAGGATGACCGGGCTGCGGGTACCTGTGGTGCCCCGGGCCTGGAACTGTCAAGGCTGTGTCCCCTGTTTCCCGGGGGAAGGAATAGGGGAATGGACAGGCCCCATTACTCAGAAAGAGGGGGTATGTTTAGACAGGGAACCTGGGTGGAAGCTGAGGGAAAAAAACGCAAAGCATGAGTGAGTCCCCAGCTACGTACCCGAAGTGCCAACACTGCGGCAAACTGCAGCGGACAGACAGACTCGGTGACATAGAGGCAGGGGGCCAGCTTAAGACAAAGCGGGCACGACAGCATAGATTTTTGGTGTGGACAAGCAGCGCATAGGAGGCTGAGCAGCGTGCTCCATCCTTAGAGCAGTGGCACTGCAAAGGACTGTTCCCTTTAGCTACTACCACTAAAAGCGGTACTGCCATTTAGCGAGGTGCCGTGCACTCCTTAACCGTGAGTACAGCGCACATGCGCAGTAGAGAGACAGTTCATGCCACGTTTTCAGCATGGATAACCAATAATTATAAGGCACAGAGGAATGACAGAGGACTGTTGTGAATTCCCTTGCTTGGACTTCTGAGCTGGAGCTCCCTCTGGTGGTTACTGGGAGTAGTGGAGCTGGCCAGTCTGATGGAAGTTTGCCACCTGACAATGATGATTGGGAATCTGGCATTATTGGCTGGGAACATATAAGTGAGCAGGCTTCCCTTAGTGGTTGCTGGTGATTTCCTCCTTGTGCATTTTGAGCTCTTCAGTCTTCTGCCTGATCTGCATGGTTCAGTTAAGTGATTCTTTTGCTAATCCTTTGCATCTAATCTGGTTGTGCCTTTTTTTTGCTTTCTGCTTTGTTGCGAGAGTTCAGCGTACTCCCTGCTGGGGGCAGCGCTGGGCCCCGCTCCATATGTTACAGCTTGTGCTAGTTTGTTCAGTCCCCTGTTATATTAATATCTTTGGCTTTGCTTCCAGTTCACACCAGAGTGCTGATCTAGCGGGGGTGAGGTCGTGTGGCCTCAGGTGTTTTGTATATCAGATGTGTTGCATTCTTTAGGGTTTTTGCTTGATTGCAGACAGTATCTTTTCTGTCCTGTTCTATCTAGACAGTTTGGGCCCCATCATTTGCTCAGTCTATTTTCTGCCTGTGTTTGTATTTCATCTTGTCTCACCGACAATATATGTTTGGGGGCTGTCTATTCCTTTGGGGATCTGCTCCGGGGCAGTTTAGATTTCACCTTTCTGGCTTTAGGCTTAGTTAGTTCTCCGGCTGTGCCGAGGCATCTAGGGCATCATAGGAATGCTCCACGGCTACTGCTAGTTGTGTTGTTAGGATCAGGGGTCTGCAATCTGCTGAGTTACCAACCTCTCTGGTTTCCTTGTGTCTTAGCCTGTTCCAGACATCCTCCTCGGTGACCCATTCATAATAGAGGACATTGGTACGGTCAGCAAGGTACTCCCTCAGCATTTTCCCAAACTTTGTACTCATTGTGAGAGTCCCCTGCTCCTCAGGGCCAGGGCAATGGGAGTGTCTGAGAAAACTCTCCCCGAACTTTGCCAGCACTGCCTCTGCTGGATTGGTGTTGTGTCTCTCTCACCTGTACTCCTTGCTTGGCCAACGAACTGTGACCTCTGCTGCCAGCGTTTTCATATGGGAATTTTTTTAATAATTCCGCAAGAAGGGCCCTCTGGTCCTCCAACATTTTAGTTCACCTGTCTGCCTCTGGAATAAGAGATATAAAGTTCTCCTTGTAGTGTGGGTCTAGAAGTATCACCAATCAGTATTGCCCATCACCCACAATTTTGAGAACGTGAGGGTGACGGGAAAGGCAGCATAACATAAACTCAGCAATGTGTGCAAGACTGCTAACAGTCAATACTTCCGTGTCCTCACCAAGAGGACGACTGTCCATGCTCTCCACCTCCTTGTCCTCAGGCCTCCATGACTTTCGACTAACCTCAGTAATATCATTGTAAATACATCATTGTAAATACTTTATTGTAAATACACCCCTGTAATTTTTATCTCCCCCACCTCATTGTAGATTGTAAGTTGTCACAAGCAGGATTTTTTTGGGGGGTTTAATTATTGTTATCATTGTTACTTAGTGTAGATTGTAAGCTGTCACGAGCAGGGTCATTTTATTTTGGTTTAATTATTGTATTATTGTTATCGTTGTTACTTAGGACTGTTTTGTTTGAAACTGTTAAACTGTAAATATGTTTGCGCTATATAAATAACTATAAATATTAATATTAGAACAGAGAAGCAGGATGGAGACATTAATTATGGCATCATTGCCGCTCACCATCTTGGTGGATTCCTCAAAGTTTTGGAGGATGGTATATATGTCTGACATCCAGGTCCACTCCTGAGATCTTATGTATGAAGCCAGAACTGAATACCGACAACCTTGTTGATGCTGGTAGACTAGTCACCAAATGCCCTCTTCTGCTCACAAATCCTTTCCAACATCTGCACTGTAGAGTTCCAACGCCTGGGGACATTATACACCAGTCGGTGAGCCAGAAGTTGCAATCGCTGCTAAAGCACGGCTAGGGCGGATGAAGCTGTAGTAGGGATGGGCGAATCCTGAAATACTCGGAATCGCTAGACTGTAACGAGTCCGAGACGGAAACTCGCTACTCGTTGCGAGTCTAGCGAGTCCAATGTTAATGAATGGGGATGCGAGTATTGCAGCGATTCCTGTGCTGGGGAGAGAGAGAGAGAGATATTACTACAAGCAATTCTAGTTTCTTAGCGATTTTGTGTCCCCCTGCTGACACAAAATCGCTAAGAAACTAGAATTGCTTGTATTAAACTCTGAAAAAAAAAAAAATAGGAGTCTTAGCGATTTTGTGTCCCCCTGCTGACTAGTGTTGAGCTTTCCGATTGGCTGCCGAAATGACGTCATCATGATGCGCTGTCTGTGCGCATCATAATGCGCCGTCAGTTCGGGCCTTCGAGGGGGCTGTGCCGACTGTCCGGGGGTCTGTACCGGCCTGCCGGTGGTCTGTGCCGGCCTGCCGGTGGTCTGTGCAGGCTCCGGTGGTCTGTGCCGGCCTGCCGGGGGGCTGTGCAGGCTCCGATGGTCTGTGCCGGCCTGCCGGGAGGCTGTGCCGGCCTGCCGGGGGGCTGTGCAGGCTCCGGTGGTCTGTGCAGGCTCCGGTGGTCTCTGCCGGCCTGCCGGGGGGCTGTGCCGGCCTGCCGGGGGGCTGTGCAGGCTCCAGTGGTCTGTGCAGGCTCCGGTGGTCTGTGCAGGCATCGTCCGATGGGACTACAAGTCCCATCGGGCGATGCCTGCTACCATGACAGTGATTGACACATTAGCCAATGATGGGACAGTAGTAGCCCCATCATCCGGCTAATGTGTTGAATGTAAAAAAAAAAAAAAATAAATAAATAAAAAATTACATGCTACATACATGCTACATACATACAACATGCATACTACATATATACTACATGCAACATACATACTACATACTACATGCATGCAACATACATACTACATTCATACTACATATACTACATGTAACATACATACTACATATATACTACATGCTACATACATACTACATACATACTACATACATACTACATATACTACATGTAACATACATACTACCTATATACTACATGCTACATACATACTACATACATACTACATACATACTACATATACTACATGTAACATACATACTACATATATACTACATGTAACATACATACTACATATATACTACATGCAACATACATACTACATACATGCTACATACTACATACATACTACATGCACGCAACATACAACATATATACTACATGCATGCAACATGCATACTACATATATACTATATATACTACATGTAACATACATACTACATATATACTACATGCTACATACATGCAACATACATACTACATACATGCTGCATACTACATGCATACTACATACATACTACATACAACATATATACTACATATACTACATGTAACATACATACACTCTACATGCTACATACATGCAACATACTACATACATGCAACATACATACTACATACATGCTACATACATACCACATGCATGCAAGATGCATACTACCTATATACTGCATATATACTACATGCATACAACATACATATATACTACATACAATACATACATATAGACATACAGTACATATAACATAGAGTACATACTTACCGTCACTTGTCACTTTGATCCCCGAAGCCATTGTCACCTGAGGGTTAAATAACAAAATAAAAAAACACCAATATACTTACCCTGATCCGCAGAAGTCCACGAGGGTCCCACGTCCATCTTGCGTGGAGAACAGCAGCATCAGCTGATGCTGCCGTTCTCTACCAGCTCCAGGAATACAATGACGGAAGGTAGGTATCCTTCCGCTCTGTATTCCTCCACCACTTTAAAAAAAAAAAAAAAAAGTCCCTAGTCTCACTTTATGCCATTGCTGCGTGGGAATTTCCCATGCAGCAATGGCATAAAGTGAGACTAGGGACTTTTTTTTTACAGTGGTGGAGGAATACAGTGCGGAAGGATACCTACCTTCCGTCATTGTATTCCTGGAGCTGGTAGAGAACGGTAGCATCAGCTGATGCTGCTGTTCTCCACGCAAGATCGACGTGGGACCCTTGTGGACTTCTGCGGATCGGGGTAAGTATATTGGTGTTTTTTTATTTTGATATTTAACCCTCAGGTGACCATGGCTTCGGGGATCAAAGTGACAAGTGACGGTAAGTATGTACTCTATGTTATATGTACTGTATGTCTATATGTATGTATTGTATGTAGTATATATGTATGTTGCATGCATGTAGTATATATGCAGTATATATGTTGCATGCATGTAGTATGCATGTAGCATGTATGTAGTATGTATGTTGCATGTAGTATATATGTAGTATGTATGTTACATGTAGTATATATAGTATATATGTAGTATATATGTTGTATGTATGTAGTATGCATGTATTATGTAGCATGTATGTTGCATGTATGTAGCATGTAGTATATATGTAGTATGTATGTTACATGTAGTATATGTAGTATGTATGTAGTATGTATGTAGTATGTAGTATATATGTAGTATGTATGTTACATGTAGTATGTATGTAGTATGTATGTAGCATGTAGTATATATGTAGTATGTATGTTACATGTAGTATATGTAGTATGTATGTAGTATGTATGTAGTATGTATGTAGCATGTAGTATATATGTAGTATGTATGTTACATGTAGTATATGTAGTATGTATGTAGTATGTATGTAGTATGTATGTAGCATGTAGTATATATGTAGTATGTATGTTACATGTAGTATATGTAGTATGAATGTAGTATGTATGTTGCATGCATGTAGTATGTAGTATGTATGTTGCATGCATGTAGTATGTAGTATGTATGTTGCATGTAGTATATATGTAGTATGCATGTTGTATGTATGTAGCATGTAATTTTTTTTTTTTTTTTTTTTTTTTACATTCAACACATTAGCCGGATGATGGGACTACTACTGTCCCATCATTGGCTAATGTGTCAATCACTGTCATGGTAGCAGGCATCGCCCGATGGGACTTGTAGTCCCATCGGACGATGCCTGCACAGCCCCCCGGAGCCTGCACAGCCCCCCGGCAGGCCGGCACAGCCCCCCGGAGCCTGCACAGCCCCCCGGCAGGCCGGCACAGCCCCCCGGCAGGCCGGCACAGACCACCGGAGCCTGCATAGACCACCGGCAGGCCGGCACAGCCCCCCGGCAGGCCGGCACAGACCACTGGAGCCTGCATAGACCACCGGCAGGCCGGCACGGCCCCCCGGCAGGCCAGCACAGCCCCCCGGCAGGCCGGCACAGACCACCGGAGCCTGCACAGACCACCGGCAGGCCGGTACAGACCCCCCGGACAGTCGGCACAGCCCCCCTGAAGGCCCGAACTGACGGCGCATCATGATGCGCACAGACAGCGCATCATGATGACGTCATTTCGGCAGCCAATCGGAAAGCTCAACACTAGTCAGCAGGGGGACACAAAATCGCTAAGACTCCTATTTTTTTTTTTTTTCCAGAGTTTAATACAAGCAATTCTAGTTTCTTAGCGATTTTGTGTCAGCAGGGGGACACAAAATCGCTAAGAAACTAGGATTGCTTGAATTAAACTCTGAAAAAACTAGGATTGCCATTGATTTGTATTGGACTCGTTACTGTGCGAGTAATCGCTTGGAAACTCGCAGAGTACCGACTCCTGCGAGTCCCCTACTACTCGCAGAGTAACGAGTCCTAACGAGTAGATTCGCCCATCCCTAAGCTGTAGCTGACTTTCTAAAATGGGTACACAGAACGTTGTACTTTTCCTAGCAGATCTGGCAGCTCCATGTCGCTTTTCAGAAAATGTTGACCAGTGAGGTTAAGCGCATGAGCCAGGCATGGCATGTGTGTGAACTCGCCTCACTACAGAGCAGCCAGCAGGTTCCAGCCATTGTCACACAGCCATGCCTGGCTGTGGGTTCAGTGGTGTCAGCCACAGATCTGCCTGCTCTTTCAGAGATACCCACAACTCTTCATCATTGTACGGTTTGTCACCTAAGCATATTAGCTTCACCACAGCCTTTTGCCGCTTTGATGAGGCAGTACTGCAGTGCTTTCAGCTTGTGACTGATGTGCCACTTTTGGAGATGAAGGCTGAAGAGGAGGCAAAGGAGGAGGAGGAGGTGCAGGAGCTGTAGACTATGGGGGCAACCCAGATAGACGTGGGGCCCGCAATACTCGGGGTTGGGAGGACGTGCACCATACCAAGGTCAGAGTGGGTCCTGGCTTCCACTATGTTAACCCAGTGTGCCCTCAGTGAGATGTACCGACCACAAGCACTTGTCCATGTGTTTGTGGTTAGGTGGACTTTCCAAGTAACAGCATTGTGGAGGGCACGGGTAATGTGGGACATGTGCCTTTGTAATGCCGGGACTGGGCACCGGGACAAATAGTCCTGCATGTTCGTGGCCTCGGGGTGATCCTCGACTCTGCCCTCTCTTTCAAGCTACATATCCAAGCCCTTGCCTCCTCCTGCCCACTACAACTCAAAAACATTTCCTGGATCCGTACATTCCAAGATACTTAAAAAATGTTTGGGCACGCCCTGATGATCTCCCGCCTCGACTATTGCAACCTTCTACTCTCTGGCCTCTCCTCTAGCACCACTCAAACCTATTGTCAGGATCCTGTCAGCGCCGGCGTGCAGCCTCCACTGAGCAGGGACTCACCCGCACTGTAGGAAGGCCCGGGGTCAGGTACAGCCGGAAAGTACAGATACACAGGACCTGTGGATGCTGAGTTTAGCAAGCAATCACAGGACCTACGGTCATGTGACTGCAAGGGGGTGGGGCTTAGCGTCCTGCTTTCAGAGATGGCAGGACACTATACAGAAATACTCGGAGTCAGGCAAAACGGAAGTCATACACAGAGATATCAGTAAAGTACCAGGGATGAGACAGAACGGATAGTCAGGGCCAAGCAGAAGTCAAAACCAAACAGACATAGAATGTACCAAGCAGAATCCAAAGCAATATCCAGAGAACAGACCGAGTCGTACACAGAGAATCAAGCAACCAGAACACAGCACAAACACACTCAGGGGTCACCACACAATGCCAAGAGCGAAAGTATAACTGACGGGGGATGGGAGCTTCCTGAAGCTATAAGAAGCTTTCCCAGAACCAATGAGAGGCCACCATAATAGGTCCCAGGTGTGCAGGTAAGAGTCTGCACTGAGATCAAAACATTAACCCCAGAAGTGCCGGTCACCCAGCGCTGGTATCAGGACACCTAAACTAAACTCTGCAGCCAGAGTAATCCAACTGTTTCTCTGTTATTCCCCAGCCTCTTCTCTCTGCCTGGTCCTTCCCTGCCTTCCTATTTCCCATAGGCTACAGTTCAAAACCCTAGCTATGACATACAAAGCCTTCCACAACCTGTCTCCTCCATACATCTGTGACATGGTCTCCCAATGTCTGACTGGGTCATGACTTCTGCGCTAACCCAGTGTGCCATCAGCGAGATGTACCGTCCCTGACCACAAGCACTTGTCCATGTGTCCGTGGTTAGGTGCACTTTGCCTGTAACAGCGTTGTTGAGGGCCTGGGTAATGTTGTGGGACACATGCTTGCTTGTGTAATGTCGTTACGGCAGACCGGGAGAAATAATGGTGGGTGGGGACTGAGTACCTTGTTACGGTCACTGCCATCAGGTTGCGGAAAGCTTTCATCTCCCACAATCCAAAAATGCAATATTTCGAGCGCAAGCAGACAAGAAATGTGTGAAGTTAGTACTGTGGCGTTGGCTGCGTAATTCCGCTTGCGTTCCAAGGACTGTGGTATGGACAACTGAACGCTGCATTGGGACAAGGACATGGACGTGATTGTTATTGGCGCTAGTTAAGTTTGTATGCAACTACAGATGCATGGCAGGAGGTATCTTTGCATGGACAGAGGATTGGCTTGCTCGCACAACAGCGGAAGAAGCAGTTGTATCACCCGCAGACACTGTTCATTGAGCCTGGTGTTCAACCAACAAAGTCGGGTGCTTTGCTGTCATGTGCCTGATCATGCTGGTGCTGGTAAGACTGGTAGTTTTGCTACCCCTGCTGATGTGGGCATGGCCGGTGGTGCGAATGGCCTCTTTGGGGTTATCGGCAGAGTCTTTAAAAAACAACAAGACTGCTAGGGGGACATTCATTGTCTTCCCCTTACCACACCACCTCCTCACCTCGACACCTGTCTTTCTGTCTTCCCCAAGGCTCTGTTCTAGGACCCCTACTCTTCTCCATCTACACCTTGGGCCTGGGACAGCTGATGTAATGGCACGGTTTGCAATATCATCACTACGCCGATGACACGCAGATCTACCTATCTGTACCTGACCACCTCCTTACTGACCAAAATCACACATCTTCTCACTGTATCATCCTTCTTTTCTGCTCGCTTTCAAAAAGATGACATTGGCAAATCAGAATACATTATCTTTTAAGCATCTAACGTTGAGTAGACTTGAGAGCTGTGTATGCATCATTCGGTACTACTTTAGTAAGAGGGAAACTTTGCCCTAGAGAAAATGATTTTTCAGACATTCACTGCCTTTTTGTGCACATGTTTTGCAGCTGTGATCTTCATCTTCTTGGTATGGATGTGGTAAATTTCAAAGTCGTCATCAATATCATCATCGTCCATATCTTGTAAAGAGGAAAACTGGTGTTTCCAAAGGTCGTGGTTATGCATGTTTAGTGGCATTCCTTTAACAGTGTTCATTACACTAGTACAAATAATTTTAGACTGGGACATTTGGAAATTATTGATAATATGTATGGGTGAAGATGAAGAAGTTTGTGCCACGGGTGTGTTTATAGCTACGGACGGTGCACTCCTCTTTAAACTTAGTGTTTCATGAGCATCCATCAGTTTGTTTGGTTTTCCTCGACACTGATCTGCTTTCTCTAATTCGGCATCTCACGAACATGTTGCACTTTACCCTATATACAGACATGTGCGTGTTTGGCAATATATTTTGAAAGGGCATTTCTTTGGGCCGAGTCTCACGCGCATCTGTAACACCGATCTTCAGACGGGCATGAAACCAATTCTGGTAATTGATGGTGGCTAAACGATGAATCATTGTAGGCTGTATCCTGGATCTCATACCTCCCTTAGCCACTGCTGTTATTAATCGTGTACTTTTCCATTACTATCATCACCATGCCCCTTTTCCTGATCACTTCATCCAACGATTCATCCGCCATATTTTTACTAAAAACCTGCAACTTCCCAGCAGCAACTATGTCGGAAACCACGTTATAGTTTTGCAAGGTGTTTATGATGCCCCTAAAAAAAATATTTGCACACTATGTTTATATCTATCCCTAGGGGAAATGTTTGTCAGCCCATACACTTAGTGTATGGGCATTACAAGTTTGGATACCAGCTCCTTTAAATTGGGTATATTATTTATTCAGGCCTTTCTCTACATCTCATCATTAGAGTTGAGCGATACCGTCCGATACTTCAAAGTATCGGATCGGAATAGATCGGCCGATCTTAAAAAAAAAGTATCGGTATCGCCGATTCCGATACCGGAAGTCTATGGGACTTCCGGTATCGGAATAAAAATCCTGTTTTTCCCTTGTACAGCCTCTCTGGGGTCTGTACGGGCCTTTCGGGGGGCTGTGCCGGCCTGCCAGGGGGTCTGTGCAGGCTCCGGTGGTCTGTGCCGGCCTGCCGGGGGGCTGTGCCGGCCTGCCAGGGGGGCTGTGCAGGCTCCGGTGGGCTGTGCCGGCCTGCCGGGGGGCTGTGCCGGCCTGCCGGGGGGCTGTGCAGGCTCCGGGGGGCTGTGCCGGCCTGCCGGGGGGCTGTGCAGGCTTCGGGGGTCTGTGCAGGCATCGTCCGATGGGACTACAAGTCCCATCGGGCGATGCCTGCTACCATGACAGTGATTGACACATTAGCCAATGATGGGACAGTAGTAGTCCCATCATCCGGCTAATGTGTTGAATGTAAAAAAAAAAAAAAAAAAAAAAAAATTACATGCTACATACATACAACATGCATACTACATACATGCTACATTCATACTACATACTACATACATGCTACATTCATACTACATATATACTACATGCAACATACATACTACATACATACTACATGCAACATACATACTACATATATACTACATGCATGCAACATGCATACTACATATATACTACATGCTACATACATACTACATATATGCTACATACATACTACATATATACTACATGCATGCTACATACATACTACATACATACTACATATATGCTACATACACTCACTGGCCACTTTATTAGGTACACCTGTCCAACTGTGTGTTAAGACTTAATTTCTAATCAGCCAATCACATGGCGGCAACTCAGTGCATTTAGGCATGTAGACAGTGAGCGGCAGTTCTGTGGCCGGAAATGCCATGTTGATGCCAGAGGTCAGAGGAGAATGGGCAGACTGGTTCGAGCTGATAGAAAGGCAACAGTGACTCAAATTGCCACCCGTTACAACCAAGGTAGGCAGAAGAGCATCTCTGAACGCACAGTGCGTCGATCTTTGAGGCAGATGGGATACAGCAGCAGAAGACCACACTGGGTACCACTCCTCTCAGCTAAGAACAGGAAACTGAGGCTACAATTTGCACAAGCTCATCGAAATTGGACAGTAGAAGATTGGAAAAACGTTGCCTGGTCTGATGAGTCTCGATTTCTGCTGCGACATTCGGATGGTAGGGTCAGAATTTGGCGTAAACAACATGAAAGCATGGATCCATCCTGCCTTGTATCAACGGTTCAGGCTGGTGGTGGTGGTGTCATGGTGTGGGGAATTTTTTCTGGGCACTCTTTGGGCCCCTTGGTACCAATTGAGCATCGTTGCAACGCCACAGCCTACCTGAGTATTGTTGCTGACCATGTCCATCCCTTTATGACCACAATGTACCCAACATCTGATGGCTACTTTCAGCAGGATAATGCGCCATGTCATAAAGCTCGAATCATCTCAGATTGGTTTCTTGAACATGACAATGAGTTTACTGTACTCAAATGGCCTCCTCAGTCACCAGATCTCAATCCAATAGAGCATCTTTGGGATGTGGTGGAACGGGAGATTCGCATCAGGGATGTGCAGCCGACAAATCTGCGCCAACTGTGTGATGCCATCATGTCAATATGGTCCAAAATCTCTGAGGAATGCTTCCAGCACCTTGTTGAATCTCTGCCACGAAGAATTGAGGCAGTTCTGAAGGCAAAAGGGGGTCCAACCCCTTACTAGCATGGTGTACCTAATAAAGTGGCCAGTGAGTGTACATACTACATGCTACATACATACTACATATATACTACATGCATGCTACATACATACTGCATGCTACATGCATGCTACATACATACTACATGCTACATACATACCACATATATACTACATACATACTACATACAATACATTCATACAATACATACATAGACATACAGTACATATAACATAGAGTAACATACTTACCAATACTTGTCACATTGTTCCCCGAAGCCATTGTCTTTTACGGAATAAATATTAACATAACAAACCACAAAAATACTCACCCACGATCCGAAGCAGTCCACGAGTGTGTCCCACGACGATCTTGGGTAGAGAACTGCAGCATCAGCTGTTGCTGCCGTTCTCTACGGGCTGCAGGAATCCAATGACGGAAGGTAGGTATCCTTCCGCACTGTATTCCTCCTCCACTTAAAAAAAAAAAAGTCCCTAGTCTCACTTTATGCCATTGCTGTGTGGGAAATTCCCACGCAGCAATGGCATAAAGTGAGACTAGGGACTTTTTTTTTTTTTAAGTGGCGGAGGAATACAGTGCGGAAGGATACCTACCTTCCGTCATTGGATTCCTGCAGCCCGTAGAGAACGGCAGCAACAGCTGATGCTGCAGTTCTCTACCCAAGATCGTCGTGGGACACACTCGTGGACTGCTTCGGATCGTGGGTGAGTATTTTTGTGGTTTGTTATGTTAATATTTATTCCGTAAAAGAAAATGGCTTCGGGGAACAATGTGACAAGTATTGGTAAGTATGTTACTCTATGTTATATGTACTGTATGTCTATGTATGTATTGTATGTAGTATGTATGTAGTATATATGTGGTATGTATGTAGCATGTAGTATGTATGTAGTATGTATGTAGCATGCATGTAGCATGCAGTATGTATGTAGCATGCATGTAGTATATATGTAGTATGTATGTAGCATGTAGTATGTATGTAGCATGCATGTAGTATATATGTAGTATGTATGTAGCATGTAGTATGTATGTAGCATGCATGTAGTATGTATGTAGTATGTATGTAGCATGTAGTATGTATGTAGCATGCATGTAGTATGTATGTAGCATGTAGTATGTATGTAGCATGCATGTAGTATGTATGTAGTATGTATGTAGTATATATGTAGTATGTATGTAGCATGTAGTATGTATGTAGCATGCATGTAGTATATATGTAGTATGTATGTAGCATGTAGTATGTATGTAGCATGCATGTAGTATGTATGTAGTATGTATGTAGTATATATGTAGTATGTATGTAGCATGTAGTATGTATGTAGCATGCATGTAGTATATATGTAGTATGTATGTAGCATGTAGTATGTATGTAGCATGCATGTAGTATGTATGTAGTATGTATGTAGCATGTAGTATGTATGTAGCATGCATGTAGTATATATGTAGTATGTATGTAGTATGTATGTAGTATATGTGTTATGTATGTAGTATGTATGTAGTATATATGTGGTATGTATGTAGTATGTATGTAGTATGTATGTAGCATGTAGTATGTATGTAGCATGCATGTAGTATGTATGTAGTATTTTTTTTTTTTTTTTTTTTTTTTTTTTTTTAACATTTGACACATTAGCCGGATGATGGGACTACTACTGTCCCATCATTGGCTAATGTGTCAATCACTGTCATGGTAGCAGGCATCGCCAGATGGGACTTATAGTACCATCGGACGATGCTTGCACAGACCCCCGGACATCAGCACAGCCCCCCGGCAGGCCGGCACAGCCCACCGGCAGGCCGGTACAGACCCCCACAGGGTGCACAGACCACCGGCAGGCCGGCACAGCCCCCCGGCAGGCCGGTACAGACCCCGGGCAGTCCACACAGCCCCCCGGCAGGCCGGCACAGCCCCCCGGCAGGCCGGCAGAGACCCCCGGAAGGCCCGAAATGACGGCGCATCATGATGCGCACACACCGCGCATCATGATGACGTCAGGCTGTCAATCAACTTTGAACTTCCGATTCCGATGCCGACTTCCGATATTGAAAAAATATCGGAAGTCGGTATCGGAATTCCGATACAGCAAGTATCGGCCGATACCCGATACTTGCGGTATCGGAATGCTCAACACTACTCATCATCCATCGCCACTAGATCACCAGGGTCAATGTGTTCCGTGCTGCTACAGCCAGTATCGAATTCCTATCAAGGGTGGGTGGTTATGCTCGGCGTAAAATACTTGTTATGGAAAAGATATATATATTACACACAAACTCCATAAAGAATGAATGGAGACTTTTGGTACTTACCTTTTGTCCCCTTATCTTTGTCCTTTTATGTGTGGTTCTAATTTTCTTGATGTGATTTTTTTATTCATTATATATTGCATACTTATAATAAAGATCATGTTGTGCACTATTTTGCCTCATATCATCCTTTTTTCTCCATTCATTTTTTATGGAGTTTGTGTGTAATATTTATGTATTGGGATGTTTTTTATCATAATTAGACTGTGTTAACGTTGTTATGGAAAAGGTTGAGGTGTACCCCACAGGGCAAACTGTTTGCCAGCCAATACACTTAGTGTATGGCATTACAAGTCTAGGAAACCCCCTGCTTTGTAATGGGACATTTTTTTTATGAGGCCCTCCTCCATGTTTCTTCCAAGGGGGATTGGGGTTATTGGGGTGCATATGATTTGGTAGCAGGGCAGGCCTTGCAGTCAATGCATAAAAAAACAGAATGGGAGTACAAAATGAATAATGTGAAGTGGATTTTCCTGTGCCCATCCAGTACCTGGGTTCAAAGGGTTATTGGGGTGCATATGACTTGGTAGCAGGGCAGGCCTTGCAGTCAATGCATAAGAAAAGAGTATGGGAGAGCATAATGAATAATGTGACGTGGATTTTCCTGTGCACTTCCAGTATATGGCTTGAAAAGCTTATTGGGGGCATGTAACTTTGGGGCAGGCCAGGCTTTACATTCAATGCAACATTTTTTAAGGAAGCCCTCCTGTACCTCTCGTGAAAGGGGTATTGGGGTGCGTCGTAATTGTTGGCAGCCCATCCACTCACTGCATAGACAATAACAGCATAGAAGACCCACTATTTAATAATGGCCCTTTAAGAAGATTAATGCTGCCTGATGCCCCTGTAAAAATAGGCTCTGTGACTTTAAAAGTCTCTCCTTCATAAATGAAACAAGATGTGTCTGCTTATGTGTCACACACCACATGGCCAGCTAGGATTGTTAAATGTTACAATGACATTTCCCAGTGAATGCATTTGTATTGGTTGAAATCAATGTTAAAGTTGCAAAACGCCTCAAAAACGGTGTGTATGAATATAGTCCAAGTGGTGGAGAAACATTTTTGTTTTTGGTTAATTATTTTGGCTTAGATAAAAGTCATTAACTTGGAATGGATGTACCTTAACATATTTCCCAGCAAAATCCTTTTTGGTTTCGATTTTGTAGGTTTTTTTGGTGCACCTGTAAAAAGGGCGTGAAACTGTGACAACATTGTTTAGAGCTGTGACCTAGGAGTCAGAAATGTTTCCAGGGGCAGTTGCCATAATGTTCCCGTGTCATTTGAGCAGTGTTTCCATCATTTTCAGACGTTTTTAGACAGTAAAAGGACCCCCAGGGGGATCGCGGTAAAAATGCTCGGTTCTCCCATAGACTTACTTTGGGCTCATTGTTCTGTCCGAGTACCCGAGTATTTCAACGTGCTCAACCCGAGCAATGAGCACCGAGCATTTTAGTGATCGCTCATCAGTACTCATGATCAAAGCAGTAGTGGATGGTGAGCTATAGAGCCTGAAAGTCAAAAGTTCAAAACATTGTTACCATTTTGCTTTTCAATGTATATATTATATAAAGCAGCATTTGTACTCAGGTGTGTTTTGATGTAGACACAGGAAGTGGATTCAGTAGAATGCCTGGGCTGGTTTACTAAAACTCCATAAACCGCTCAAGATAACAAAACAAAACAGATTTTTCAGGCACAAAGTGAAGGCATAAAGTAAATAGTCCATACAGTAGTGTGGGTTCGCTCGCTCGGGTTAGTGTCCAGCTCTTTAGTCTTTAGCAAAGACAAACACACTGGAGGTCTGCACACCTCCAGACACAACCACTGAATTAAACAACTGGTCTCCCTTTTATCTGCCATACCACTCTCCGGGGTGAGGATATGTGAGCAGTCAGTTCCACTGATCTCTCTGACTGCTCATAAACCAAGCCATGACACGCGCTATTGACTCTCTAAGCACTATATGTGCTGGAACCTGCTTTTCCGGGCTTACATCACCAAGGTTACCAATTGTGATGATACATAACTCCCCACAGGGACCATACGTTGGAACCAGAGGTTCACTGTGCTCACTGTTATGCGCTCACTGTGAGATCCCCAATAACCAGCCTAGCAGTGGAAACAGCTGCGGCCTTATCCATCACTCATCAGTCGGTTGCATAATTGTCCTGACTAGAGTTGAGCGACTTTTGGTTTTTTAGGGTCGCGTTTCGTTTCGTGAAACCCGACTTTTCCAAAAGTCGGGTCGAGCAAGATCGTCCGATTATAGGGAAAAGTTGGGGTCGTCCCGAAACACGAAACCCAATGTAAGTCAATGGGGAATAAAAGTCGGCAGTGAGAGGAGGACAGGAAACACACCTACAGTGCCCATTTGAATGCCAAAAGCATCAATTCTTCTTACTTAAGCTTGTCAACCTTAATTAACTTCATAATACAAGTTACGCACTGAAAAATGGGGGTTATTTGGCTAAAGTTGTGGGGGGGGAGGGCTGGCTGCAGGTTTTCATGTGCCCTGGGCGAAAGAACGTCCCTTTAACACATACCACAACTCATCATGCTCCGATACGGCAGATAAATAGCGGTATAGTACAATGAAAAATACCTCACTTTTTACATCTCATGACGAGGCCCATCTATCTCTCCATACAGAATCATTGGTCCAATATAATGTTTGAAACAGTATATGATGAGCTCCACATAATGCTACAGTATATGTTGGTCCCCATGGATGAAGCTCCACTGTCTTATGGGCCCAAATAATGCTCCAAACATAATTGGCCCCATTTCTAATGCTCTAGTGTATAATGGGCCCTGTAAATGCTGCTCCAGTGTCTGATGTCCACCTTTGGAATGTTCCAGTGTATGGTGGGCCCCATCTATCATTCTCCAGAGTATAGTGCTCCCCAAAAATTGCTGTCCCAACATTGAAAACAATCAAATAAGTCTCCTCACTAGGGAATCCCTGTACTTGTCTGGACAGGTGCTGTAGCTTGCTTAACAGCTCGCCAGCCGTTCTCACGCCCAGTATGGATTGCACGTGATTGCACAAAGGTTAGAAAGGGTACCGTATCCCTGGATAACATGTATGGATAGCGTACACATTCAAAATATATGTCTCAGGAGGCAGGCTCAGACGGTGTTAGGCCCAGTATGGATTGCACGTGATTGCACAAAGGTTAGAAAGGGTACCGTATCCCTGGATAACATGTATGGATAGCGTACACATTAAAAATATATGTCTATACAGCATGAGGCAGGCTCAGACGGTGTTAGGCCCAGTATGGATTGCACGTGATTGCACAAAGGTTAGAAAGGGTACCGTATCCCTGGATAACATGTATGGATAGCGTACACATTCAAAATATATGTCTATACAGCATGAGGCAGGCTCAGACGGTGTTAGGCCCAGTATGGATTGCACGTGATTGCACAAAGGTTAGAAAGGGTACCGTATCCCTGGATAACATGTATGGATAGCGTACACATTCAAAATATATGTCTATACAGCATGAGGCAGGCTCAGACGGTGTTAGGCCCAGTATGGATTGCACGTGATTGCACAAAGGTTAGAAAGGGTACCGTATCCCTGGATAACATGTATGGATAGCGTACACATTCAAAATATATGTCTATACAGCATGAGGCAGGCTCAGACGGTGTTAGGCCCAGTATGGATTGCACGTGATTGCACAAAGGTTAGAAAGGGTACCGTATCCCTGGATAACATGTATGGATAGCGTACACATTCAAAATATATGTCTATACAGCATGAGGCAGGCTCAGACGGTGTTAGGCCCAGTATGGATTGCACGTGATTGCACAAAGGTTAGAAAGGGTACCGTATCCCTGGATAACATGTATGGATAGCGTACACATTCAAAATATATGTCTATACAGCATGAGGCAGGCTCAGACGGTGTTAGGCCCAGTATGGATTGCACGTGATTGCACAAAGGTTAGAAAGGGTACCGTATCCCTGGATAACATGTATGGATAGCGTACACATTCAAAATATATGTCTATACAGCATGAGGCAGGCTCAGACGGTGTTAGGCCCAGTATGGATTGCACGTGATTGCACAAAGGTTAGAAAGGGTACCGTATCCCTGGATAACATGTATGGATAGCGTACACATTCAAAATATATGTCTATACAGCATGAGGCAGGCTCAGACGGTGTTAGGCCCAGTATGGATTGGACGTGATTGCACAAAGGTTAGAAAGGGTACCGTATCCCTGGATAACATGTATGGATAGCGTACACATTCAAAATATATGTCTATACAGCATGAGGCAGGCTCAGACGGTGTTAGGCCCAGTATGGATTGCACGTGATTGCACAAAGGTTAGAAAGGGTACCGTATCCCTGGATAACATGTATGGATAGCGTACACATTCAAAATATATGTCTATACAGCATGAGGCAGGCTCAGACGGTGTTAGGCCCAGTATGGATTGCATGTGATTGCACAAAGGTTAGAAAGGGTACCGTATCCCTGGATAACATGTATGGATAGCGTACACATTCAAAATATATGTCTCAGGAGGAAGGCTCAGACGGTGTTAGGCCCAGTATGGATTTGACGGCCCAGATTACACAGCGGAGGAGCAGGGAGAGGTAAAGATTGCAAATGCTGGGGCCCTGCCCAAGCAAGGGGGGCCCATTCGTGGGCGTCGGTACTGGCACTGGGCCCCTCATAGTACAGCGGTGTGTCTGACGGCGGGTGTGCACCACCACCGTCAGAGACACTTGATTGCACTATGAGGGACCCTGTGCCAGTGCCCGCGCCCAAGAGTCGGCCTACCCACCTGTCCAGGGCAACGGCACTTGCACGGTGTCGTGCGCTAGGTGTTGACCCCGGCCATGGGGGGGGAGGCAGCACAGTTAGGGAGTTTTAGAAAGTGGCATATGTTGATGTTGGACATTCAGCTGATGCAAAAGGCGAAATAAGTGAAGTACCAGGAAGAGGTGGACCAAAGCAAGCCATTTTTCTGTCACCCTATGTGTCATCAGGGGAAGGTGGGACAAAATCCTTGGAAACCCATGCGTGGTTCATTTTAATGAAGGTTTGATCATCCACATTTTGGGTTGACAGACGGGTCCTTTTTTCTGTCAGGATTGATCCAGCTGCACTGAAGACTCTTTCCGATAGCACACTTGCAGCTGGGCAAGCGAGCTCCTGTAAGGCATATTGGGCCAATTCAGGCCAGGTGTCCAGTTTAGCGGCCCAATAGTCAAAGGGGAATGACCTGTGTGGGAGAACATCGATATGGGAGGAAAAGTAGTTTGTAACCATAGTTGACAACTGCTGTCTCCTGTCACTTTCCATCGATGCAGTATTACCAGTTGTGTGAGCGGTATTTGAAAAATCAGCCCACAACATTGTCATGAAACCCCTGTCTCCAACGCCACTTCTGCTGTGTGCACCACGAACACCTCTGCCAAGCTGCCCCCGGCCCGTACGGCTCGTGTGAGAACCATCACCGCTGCTGTGTGCTGGGAATGCCTCAAGCAACCGATTTACCAGAGTTGCTTGTTTATTAGCCAATATTAGGTCAAGGTTCTCCTGTGGCATGGTGTTTTGTAATTTGCCTTTATAGCGTGGATCCAGGATGCTGGCCAACCAGTAGTCGTCATCGTTCATCATTTTGGCAATTCGGGGGGTCCCTTTTTAGGATCCGCAAGGCATAATCTGACATGTGGGCCAATGTTCCCGGTGTCAATGATGCACTGCGAGTGCTGGGTGGAGGAGCACTTTCTGGCAAATCCACATCCCTCCTGTCACGCACAAACCCTGTACCAGACCTTGCCACTCCAACATTTTCACTTGCCCCATGAGATGCATCCTCCTCCCCTAAGTAATCATCCCCATCATCCTCCTCCTCCTCCTCTTCTTCCTCCACCTCGTCCAGGAGAGGTCCCTGAGCAGACAATGGCTGAATGTCATCAAGGATTCCCTCCTCCTCTTCCTCCTCATCAACACTGGCTGCAGACGCCTGCTCCTTAAGGTGCGTCAAAGTTTGCATGAGCAGACGCATAAGTGGGATGCTCATGCTTAGGATGGCGTCGTCTGCGCTTACCAGCCGTGTGCATTCCTCAAAACACTGAAGGACTTTACAAAGGTCTTTCAGCTTCGACCACTGCACGCCTGTCAACTCCATGTCTGCTCTCAAAGTGCCTGGCCGTGTATCCTCCCACAAATGCATTATGGCCTGCCTCTGCTCGCACAGCCGCTCCACCATGTGCAGGGTGGAGTTCCACCTTGTTGCAATGTCGATAATGAGGCGGTGGTTGGGAAGGTGGAGCAATCGCTGCAGCTTCTGCATACGAACGGAGTGTACAGGCGACCGGCGGATGTGCGCGCACAGTCTTCGCACCTTCTGGAGCAGGGCTGTTAACTCCGGATAATTTTTGAGGAAGCACTGCACCACCAGGTTCAAGGTGTGAGCCAAGCAAGGTATGTGGCTGAGTTTTGAAAGGGCTATGGCTGCCACAAAATTACGCCCGTTATCACTAACTACCTTGCCTGCCTCAAGATGTACACTGCCCAGCCATGACTCAGTTTGTCGCTTCAAGTACTCGGCCAGCAACTTGGCGGTGTGTCTGTCGCCCAAACATATCATCTGCAACACAGCCTGCTGACGCTTTCCACTAGCTGCTCGATAGGGGGACACATCGTGTGCAACAGTGGCAGCTGCAGATGGAGTGCTCGTACGACTGCGCTCTGTGGACGAGCTTTCGCTTCTGGAGGAGGAGGAGGAGGGTCGAACGCCTACAGCCAACTGTTTCCTATACCGTGGGCTAGGCAGCACTGTCCCACCACCGCTGTCCCCTGTGGACCCTGCATCCACCACATTAACCCAGTGCACAGTGATGGACACGTAACAACCCTGGCCATGCCTACTGTACTGGACCATGCATCAGTTGTGAGGTGCACCTTTCCACTCACTGATTGCTTGAGTGCATGGACAATGTGGTCTTTCACATGAAGGTGGAGGGCTGGGATGGCTTTGTGAGAAAAGTGGCTACTGGGTAGGTCATAGCGTGGTACTGCATAGGCCATGAGTTCGCGGAAAGCTGTGCTTTCCACCAACCGAAAGGGCATCATCTCAAACGAGATTAGTTTGGCAATGTGGGCGTTCAAACCCAGTGTACGCGGATGAGAGACTGAGTACTTTCTTGACCTACTCATAGTGTCTGGGAGGGTGAGCTGGACTTGAGAGCTGCATATGGTGGAAGTAGCGGTGGACAGGGCGGACTGAGAGAGGGTTGATGATGGTGATGGAGTTGGTGTTCTTTCTGATGGCCTAGAATCAGTCTTTCGTTGATATAACAGTGGGATTCCCTGACTGCTGTGGTCTTGCAACGACACCTCAACATTTGCTGCTGTGCTAACCGGTGGGCTTACAGTGGGGGAAACAATGTAGCGTTGCTGACTACCTTCGTTGTGATCAGTTGCACATGTGGCACTTGAGGTTTCGTGTTGTGTCCACGCTTGCAAGTGCATGCTGGTTAAATATCTAAGCATGCAACTGGTATTCAAATTTTTCAGATTTTTCCCTCGGCTAAAGGTCTTTGCGCACTTCTTACAGATAACCTTGGCCTGATCATGACAATTTTGTTCAAAAAAGTGCCACACTGCACTCTTCCTACTTTGGCAGACATTTTGCGGCCTAGCACGCTGTGATCTTTTGACCCTCTGGACAAGCTGTCCAGCAACTCTTTTGATGTTTGGAACCTGTCTTTGGAGTGCTCCGGGCCTGCCAGATAACAACTGTTGCGATGTCGATGTCTGCTGTGGATGCTCCTCATCTGAGCTATTGGAAGCAGCACCCTCTTCCCCCAATGGATGCCAATCTGGGTCAACAACTGGGTCATCCATCACCTCCTCTTCTATGTCATGTGCACCTTCCTCTGTGTCACCGTGTATGGTGGTATAGTGTGCGGGAAGGGGCACCTGAGTCTCATCCGGGTCAGAATCTGGCTCTGTACACTGCGAGGACAATGTAGTGCTCTGAGTGAATGTACCAGCAGAATCATCCATCAGCGGCTGTGCATCAGTGCACTCCATGTCAGATTCATCTTGGCCTGGGTAATTCACCATTTCACTTGATAATCCAGGCATGGTATGTGAAAACAGCTCCATGGAGTAATCAGTAGTATGGCCTGCGTCATCCTTCAATCTTGGTTGGGGTGAAGGACACAAGGAAAGGTGTGTTTCATGAACATGAGCCTCCAATGACGACTCAGTGCTTTTACTTTTTACAACTGAAGAAGAGGAGGCGATAGAGCTGGAGGCTGAGTCAGCAATGTAAGACAAAACTTTTTCCTGATGCTCTGGCTTTAAAAGCGGTTTGCCAACTCCTAGAAAACTAAGCGTTCGAGGCCTTATGTAGCCAGACGATGACGCAGGGTCAGCACCTCCTGCATTCGGTCCTATTTTGCTCTTGCCACTACCATCAGATCCACCACCAACACCATTATTACCAGCTGCCAACCCCCGCCCAATTCCACGGCCTCTTCCACCAGGCTTCCTCATTTTTGGTAGAAATGTAGACAAAATCCAACAAACTATATAGTAATGTAAAACAAGGTACAAGGTGTCTATAGGACAGGGGAGATTTAGAATTTCTGCACACACTTGTGGACAGTGGACACTTTTGGATTGTGTGAGGCCCACTGATATCTGAGCGCTATGTGACAGGCTCGATGGCACAGCTGCCTGTGACAAAAGTGACGAGAGGATAATGGAGATTTTGAATCTCTGCGCACACTTTTGGACACTGGACACTTGTGGATTGTGTGAGGCCCACTGATATCTGAGCGCTATGTGACAGGCTCGATGGCACAGCTGCCTGTGACAAAAGTGACGAGAGGATAATGGAGATTTTGAATCTCTGCGCACACTTTTGGACACTGGACACTTGTGGATTGTGTGAGGCCCACTGATATCTGAGCGCTATGTGACAGGCTCGATGGCACAGCTGCCTGTGACAAAAGTGACGAGAGGATAATGGAGATTTTGAATCTCTGCGCACACTTTTGGACACTGGACACTTGTGGATTGTGTGAGGCCCACTGATATCTGAGCGCTATGTGACAGGCTCGATGGCACAGCTGCCTGTGACAAAAGTGACGAGAGGATAATGGAGATTTTGAATCTCTGCACACACTTTTGGACACTGGACACTTGTGGATTGTGTGAGGCCCACTGATATCTGAGCGCTATGTGACAGGCTCGATGGCCCACTGCCTGTGACAAAAGTGACGAGAGGATAATGGAGATTTTGAATCTCTGCGCACACTTTTGGACACTGGACACTTGTGGATTGTGTGAGGCCCACTGATATCTGAGCGCTATGTGACAGGCTCGATGGCACAGCTGCCTGTGACAAAAGTGACGAGAGGATAATGGAGATTTTGAATCTCTGCACACACTTTTGGACACTGGACACTTGTGGATTGTGTGAGGCCCACTGATATCTGAGCGCTATGTGACAGGCTCAATGGCCCACTGCCTGTGACAAAAGTGACGAGAGGATAATGGAGATTTTGAATCTCTGCGCACACTTTTGGACACTGGACACTTGTGGATTGTGTGAGGCCCACTGATATCTGAGCGCTATGTGACAGGCTCGATGGCACAGCTGCCTGTGACAAAAGTGACGAGAGGATAATGGAGATTTTGAATCTCTGCGCACACTTTTGGACACTGGACACTTGTGGATTGTGTGAGGCCCACTGATATCTGAGCGCTATGTGACAGGCTCGATGGCACAGCTGCCTGTGACAAAAGTGACGAGAGGATAATGGAGATTTTGAATCTCTGCGCACACTTTTGGACACTGGACACTTGTGGATTGTGTGAGGCCCACTGATATCCGAGCGCTATGTGACAGGCTCGATGGCACAGCTGCCTGTGACAAAAGTGACGAGAGGATAATGGAGATTTTGAATCTCTGCGCACACTTTTGGACACTGGACACTTGTGGATTGTGTGAGGCCCACTGATATCTGAGCGCTATGTGACAGGCTCGATGGCACAGCTGCCTGTGACAAAAGTGACGAGAGGATAATGGAGATTTTGAATCTCTGCGCACACTTTTGGACACTGGACACTTGTGGATTGTGTGAGGCCCACTGATATCCGAGCGCTATGTGACAGGCTCGATGGCACAGCTGCCTGTGACAAAAGTGACGAGAGGATAATGGAGATTTTGAATCTCTGCGCACACTTTTGGACACTGGACACTTGTGGATTGTGTGAGGCCCACTGATATCCGAGCGCTATGTGACAGGCTCGATGGCACAGCTGCCTGTGACAAAAGTGACGAGAGGATAATGGAGATTTTGAATCTCTGCGCACACTTTTGGACACTGGACACTTGTGGATTGTGTGAGGCCCACTGATATCTGAGCGCTATGTGACAGGCTCGATGGCACAGCTGCCTGTGACAAAAGTGACGAGAGGATAATGGAGATTTTGAATCTCTGCGCACACTTTTGGACACTGGACACTTGTGGATTGTGTGAGGCCCACTGATATCTGAGCGCTATGTGACAGGCTCGATGGCACAGCTGCCTGTGACAAAAGTGACGAGAGGATAATGGAGATTTTGAATCTCTGCGCACACTTTTGGACACTGGACACTTGTGGATTGTGTGAGGCCCACTGATATCTGAGCGCTATGTGACAGGCTCGATGGCACAGCTGCCTGTGACAAAAGTGACGAGAGGATAATGGAGATTTTGAATCTCTGCGCACACTTTTGGACACTGGACACTTGTGGATTGTGTGAGGCCCACTGATATCTGAGCGCTATGTGACAGGCTCGATGGCACAGCTGCCTGTGACAAAAGTGACGAGAGGATAATGGAGATTTTGAATCTCTGCGCACACTTTTGGACACTGGACACTTGTGGATTGTGTGAGGCCCACTGATATCTGAGCGCTATGTGACAGGCTCGATGGCACAGCTGCCTGTGACAAAAGTGACGAGAGGATAATGGAGATTTTGAATCTCTGCGCACACTTTTGGACACTGGACACTTGTGGATTGTGTGAGGCCCACTGATATCTGAGCGCTATGTGACAGGCTCGATGGCACAGCTGCCTGTGACAAAAGTGACGAGAGGATAATGGAGATTTTGAATCTCTGCACACACTTTTGGACACTGGACACTTGTGGATTGTGTGAGGCCCACTGATATCTGAGCGCTATGTGACAGGCTCGATGGCCCACTGCCTGTGACAAAAGTGACGAGAGGATAATGGAGATTTTGAATCTCTGCGCACACTTTTGGACACTGGACACTTGTGGATTGTGTGAGGCCCACTGATATCTGAGCGCTATGTGACAGGCTCGATGGCACAGCTGCCTGTGACAAAAGTGACGAGAGGATAATGGAGATTTTGAATCTCTGCACACACTTTTGGACACTGGACACTTGTGGATTGTGTGAGGCCCACTGATATCTGAGCGCTATGTGACAGGCTCAATGGCCCACTGCCTGTGACAAAAGTGACGAGAGGATAATGGAGATTTTGAATCTCTGCGCACACTTTTGGACACTGGACACTTGTGGATTGTGTGAGGCCCACTGATATCTGAGCGCTATGTGACAGGCTCGATGGCACAGCTGCCTGTGACAAAAGTGACGAGAGGATAATGGAGATTTTGAATCTCTGCGCACACTTTTGGACACTGGACACTTGTGGATTGTGTGAGGCCCACTGATATCTGAGCGCTATGTGACAGGCTCGATGGCACAGCTGCCTGTGACAAAAGTGACGAGAGGATAATGGAGATTTTGAATCTCTGCGCACACTTTTGGACACTGGACACTTGTGGATTGTGTGAGGCCCACTGATATCCGAGCGCTATGTGACAGGCTCGATGGCACAGCTGCCTGTGACAAAAGTGACGAGAGGATAATGGAGATTTTGAATCTCTGCGCACACTTTTGGACACTGGACACTTGTGGATTGTGTGAGGCCCACTGATATCCGAGCGCTATGTGACAGGCTCGATGGCACAGCTGCCTGTGACAAAAGTGACGAGAGGATAATGGAGATTTTGAATCTCTGCGCACACTTTTGGACACTGGACACTTGTGGATTGTGTGAGGCCCACTGATATCTGAGCGCTATGTGACAGGCTCGATGGCACAGCTGCCTGTGACAAAAGTGACGAGAGGATAATGGAGATTTTGAATCTCTGCGCACACTTTTGGACACTGGACACTTGTGGATTGTGTGAGGCCCACTGATATCTGAGCGCTATGTGACAGGCTCGATGGCACAGCTGCCTGTGACAAAAGTGACAAGAGGATAATGGAGATTTTGAATCTCTGCGCACACTTTTGGACACTGGACACTTGTGGATTGTGTGAGGCCCACTGATATCTGAGCGCTATGTGACAGGCTCGATGGCACAGCTGCCTGTGACAAAAGTGACGAGAGGATAATGGAGATTTTGAATCTCTGCGCACACTTTTGGACACTGGACACTTGTGGATTGTGTGAGGCCCACTGATATCTGAGCGCTATGTGACAGGCTCGATGGCACAGCTGCCTGTGACAAAAGTGACGAGAGGATAATGGAGATTTTGAATCTCTGCGCACACTTTTGGACACTGGACACTTGTGGATTGTGTGAGGCCCACTGATATCTGAGCGCTATGTGACAGGCTCGATGGCACAGCTGCCTGTGACAAAAGTGACGAGAGGATAATGGAGATTTTGAATCTCTGCGCACACTTTTGGACACTGGACACTTGTGGATTGTGTGAGGCCCACTGATATCTGAGCGCTATGTGACAGGCTCGATGGCACAGCTGCCTGTGACAAAAGTGACGAGAGGATAATGGAGATTTTGAATCTCTGCGCACACTTTTGAACACTGGACACTTGTGGATTGTGTGAGGCCCACTGATATCTGAGCGCTATGTGACAGGCTCGATGGCACAGCTGCCTGTGACAAAAGTGACGAGAGGATAATGGAGATTTTGAATCTCTGCGCACACTTTTGGACACTGGACACTTGTGGATTGTGTGAGGCCCACTGATATCTGAGCGCTATGTGACAGGCTCGATGGCACAGCTGCCTGTGACAAAAATGACGAGAGGATAATGGAGATTTTTAATCTCTGCGCACACTTTTGGACACTGGACACTTGTGGATTGTGTGAGGCCCACTGATATCTGAGCGCTATGTGACAGGCTCGATGGCACAGCTGTGACAAAAGTGACTAGAGGATAAGGGAGATTGGATTGCTTTTAAAAAAGCAGTTTGCGGAGCAGTGGGTAAACAGCAATGCCAGCGTGTCAGGAAGCCTTAAAAGGCAGCCCAACAACCAACACCACTGATACACCACTATATAGCCTCCCCTTGCACTGCACACACAGTGACTTGTGTGTTGTGCAGGCCAAATCGCTAGCAGCAGAAGCTGTTATTTTGTCTTCTTCCCTGCCTAACGCTCTCCCTACAGAATCAGCAGCAACCTCTCCCTATACTAAGATCGGCAGAAGTAAGATGGCGGTCGGCGTGCACGCCCTTTTATACCCCCTGTGACGCCCACCAAAGCAAGCCAATCACTTGCATGCCCTTCTGAAAGATGGTAGTGACCCGTGCCTAGGTCATCACGTTGCCCACAGTGTCCATGGATCCTGATTGGCTGAAAAAGAGCGCAAAACAAACTTTTGAAACGCGACTTTGGCACGTAAGTCGCCGACCTCGTGGCCGACCTCATCCTAGGGTCGGGTTTCGTTTCATGAAACCCGACTTTGCTAAAAGTCGGCGACTTTTGAATTTTTTCGACCCGTTTCGCTCAACTCTAGTCCTGACAATTGGAGGCAGCGAAGTTGTGTCCCTTGACAAATTTGTGGCAGCAGTGTGATCTACACAATTTTTCCTGCTGTTATTCTTGACAGCCCCCCATTCTGGGCCCCTTCTAGTAATAATGTCCCCCATCCTAAGCCCCTTCCAGTAGTAATGTCCCCCATTCTGAGCCTTTTTCTGTAATAATGTCCCTATTCTCTGTTCTTTGCCAGCATATTTAAAAAAATAATTCCTCTTACCTTAGTCCGCTCCCATGACGTGTTATGTCCTCTTCTATAGCTGGCTCAGAGGTCAGCAGCTGCCTTTACCATGACAGCCTTGTATTGGACTTGACGTCACTGATGTGAAGGGCATGCTGGTGTGTGCTGCTGACCTCTGGCCAGTGGTATATATTTTGGTGCTGGAAGCCGGCGGATACATTTCAGCTGAATGTGCGTCCCAGGATACCCCTTGCTGCACCCTCTGAGAACGTGATCATTATGTCCCTGGTCCAACCGCTGGGACCCCACTAGATGTTGAGAGTGAGTCTCTAAATGCCCTTTGGCCACTATTCCTTTTAATGCCAGTTGCCTAGGGATTGAAAGGCAATTGCGAGGCGCCAATGGGATTTTCATATCAATTAGAGACCTACTGAATGCACCCTTATTCATGTTTGTACACCTATATAGCTTCATAGAGGATCAATAATTTTTCAGTACCCTGTAAAATTAAAGTATTGCAGTGTTTTGTACAAGCAAATGTAGTTTCAAATCCCTTAATGGAATTTATAAAAAAAAAAAAAAATCAATAAAAAATATCAAAAGCTTATAAAAGTTCATATCACCTTTATTCCCAACACATTAATAAAATCTAAATGAAAAATTAACATATATGGAATAAAAAAAATAACAAAATTAAAAGAAAGATCAGAAAGTCAAATAAATACTAGTAAATACTATACATTGATAAAGTTGCATGAAGGCTAGAATATTAGTGGGACAATCGAAAAATAAATAGCAGGAAAGACCTGGAGTAGTAATCTGAGACCTGGCCGGCTTTTCAACGCAGCCATGCACTGACAGGTTCACTTTAAGGATCTTCCTTGTTTCAGAAATATATCATATTATATCAGTATGTTAGTGGCAAGGGCATAACATCATGATGTAAATGTTTATAGGCAAGGACTGCCAGGAATCATATGAAACAACTTGCCACCCACCAAACGAAATAATTCATACTTGGCCGAATCCTGATTCTATGACCACAATAAGTTTGGAGATTTATTTATTTTTGGGGATTTATTGCCATGGTTGTTTAATGCTATTATTTTATTTTACTCATTTATATAGCTCCATTAGTTCCACAGTGCTTTACAGACATTTTTGGCACTGTCCCTGATGGGGCTCACAATCTAGATTCCCTATCAGTATGTCTTTGGAATATGGGAGGAAACTGGAGAACCCAGAGGAAACCCATGTTTGGTAGGATTTGAACCCAGGACCCCAACGCTGCAATGCTAACCACTGAGCCACCGTGCCGCTGCTGCTATTGTAAAGGACTACCATCTACTATATAATCGTCTAATTCTGTCTGTCTCTCCGATCCCGCGTCGCTGATTGGTCACGCCGGGTCGGCCGCAACCAATCAGCGACAGGCGCATTCTGGCCGCGAATTGGCGCGGAGTTCGATCGACGCACACCACCGCTACCGTCAGTAGATCTGTGTCGCTAGCCGCTGATCTCCCAACGGTTGCCGCGGGTCATCTCCTGCCGCACAGATTTGCCTCTTATTCTAGAATACCCGATGCATTAGAATCAGGTCACCATTTAGTATTTAATAATTCTGTTGGCGCAACAATAACATTTCAATATCAGGGTCTATATCTTGAAAAAATAAAAATGAATATATCACAAATGTTCTTTTAGGCAAGTGCAGGCAAAACAGTACTGGAAATCACCACTTGTGATTCACCGATATACAATGTGGCAAGCGAATTCATGCACGTGTCTGTGAATGAGTGTGTGTTCATGTGCACATGTGTGTGGGAAACAAGCATTCCTCAAATCAAAAACTGTTATTTTTTCTTTTGTCTAGATTTTAGTAATGTAATACCATAGCATTCAGATGGAGTTGAAGGCAATCTATCATGTGGAAACATTCCTAAAGGGAATATCTCCATTCTATCTACACCAGGGAATTTCTTAAAGCGATTGTCCAATATTTTTAAAAAATTCCACTTGAGGAGGTAAATTTGTCCAAATAAGAAAATAAGTAAAACTCCGCTCTAACATTGGCGCTCCGGTGGTCACGCCAGTCACGGATGATTTGTCCTGCAGTCAGGACATGATATTAAAAGCTGTTTGTGATGAGATGACCACTGTCCTAGAGGTAAACATTGGACTATAGTATAAAAGCATTTATCCACAAATTGCTTTGCCATTCTCCAATCTTCAGGGGTCAATACTCTACAGGGTCCTTGAATGTATGTAACACAATTTTTCTATTTCAGTGCTCATCTCATAGCAAATATCCAGTGTAAATATCAAAAGGCTATATGAAATTACCCAAAGGGGAATATTGCCAGATATCTTACACCAGCTTTTGCTGGCTACTTTTTCGCTCAGTCATTATATGGACAGCTAATTTGTACGGGAGCAGGGCAGAATGATTTTTAAACCTCCAGTCATAAAACACTTACTGAGATAAAAGAACCTAAAGGCCCCATCACACATAGCGACTCACCAGCGATCCCGACAACAATATGAACTTGTCAGGATCGCTGGTGAGTCGCTACATGATCGCTGGTAAGCTGCCAAACAGAAGGCTTCACCAGCAATTAGCACCAGCGGCGCCGAGCACGCGGCGTCGCTGTGTACTTTAGTTACCAGCACACTGACGCAGGGAGCTGGTAACTAAGGTACACATCGGGTTTCTAAGGGGCGTGCGTCACTTAGAAACCCGATGGGTACCTTGGTTACCAGCTCCCTGCACCAGCGCGCTGGTAACTAAGGTACATATCGGGTTTCTAAGTGCCGAGCGGTGCTTAGAAACCCTGCATTTACCTTAGTTACCAGCTCCTGCTCGCTGGTCGCTGGTTTCCCGCCTGTCACACGCAGCGATGCATGCTGGCCAGCGGGAGACCAGCGATCAAAAAAATGTCCTGGCTATTCCAGGACGATCAGCGATAACCGGCAGGGGGGCCGGTCGCTGGTCAGTGTCACACACAGCGATCTCGCTGGTGAGATCGCTGTTGCGTCACAAAACTTGTGACTCAGCAGCGATCTCGCTAGCGAGATCGCTATGTGTGACGGGGGCTTAAGAAGGGTAAATCGAGATCTGCTTCAATATATAGTATCATTTTATCATACGTCTACTATATACAGTTATGCTCCCGCAGTCATAAATGCAACATAAGGATGCAGTACAAAATCTGTAAGTAAAAACCCTACTATCGCACATCAATCATAGTACTCGCCTCATGTGCGGCAGAGGTGGCAATTTACCCAATCAGGCTCCAGGGTATGGCTGGATGCATAATCACTGTGCTCAGTGCATAACTCCATTCAGGAGCGGACACTGACAGCTTGGGGCTCCTGTCCAAGAAAGGTGTCTGGGCCCCCCTCCCTGCCGGGTATGCCGTTTATGATAAGAACATTCCGGCAATGAGAACCCCGAAGCCTCGGGCTACAAAGAACAGGCCAGATTGCCCCCCGTATTATTGCCGTGCAAGCAAGAGCATACATAGAAATCACAGGGCCCCATAACAAAAGCTACACCTCTAAAATATACATATTTATATTTTTTTCACAGAGATGGAAAAACGTATACTGTTTGTGGTTATATATATATATGTATTGTGAGGTAGCGCTGTCATTCAAGTAGGGGATACTCGCTCAGCAGCCACAAAAGCAGATCCAGCACAGGTTTTCCATAAAATCATAACAGTCCATGCGGTTTATTTAGCAGCATAAACCCACAGAAGCAACATAAACTCCATATAACAGCATAGCGTCCATTATAGCTTCACTCTGTTAGCAATGTCCAATACACAGGCTTTTCAGCCTCACAGTTATATCTTACCCCGTCAGGGTTCTCTCATGGCTGCTTCTCCATACTGCAGACATTCATTCCCTCCAGGGAACTCTCAGGCACTTGCAGCTATTACTCACATTGTCCACACGTGCTGTCAGGCAGGAAGCCCCATCTCAGCGGGACCTTCCACACTGGACCAACTGGGTCCAAGCATTCACCACCTGTGACCTACCCTGGCCACATTATATGGTTCATAGCTACACCCACCGGGTCACATGACTGACCTCATCACAGGTCCTTCAAGCATTTACACACTCTTTCCGACAGTGCTTTAAACACACACCCCTGGGTGGGTTTGTAGGTAACCAGGCCTGCCCATCTCTCTAGTTTCCTGGAGACTTCTCCCTGACACATTGAAGCAACACCTCAGCAATGTCATTGCTGATCCACACACACACATAAGTCTCCATCTCAAGGCCACCCACCTTGAGATACATAACGGTCCTTCCATATTCTGCCTCTCATCCTCTCTCTTGGGACATCCACACAGTGCCCCCTAGTGGACACAGTGGTCATTACACCACATACCTCCCCCCTCTGTTCAATCTTGTGGGGTTGAAAACACAACATTACACCAGGCTCTCGAGACCGGGCACTCATTACACCTTGCCCCACAGGTCGAGAGAATTGTCTCCTTCTATCATACGGCCTCATCTCTACGTTAGGCATCCCCCGCTCCCAGTGGTCAGAATATCAGCTCTGATCTTTGGCCCTCCAGTTACAGTCTGTCTGCGTCATCAGACACTGTCTAGTCACCACAATCCTCTCCCTGTTTGTTCCGTTCGCCGACCAGCTCCGCTGGTTGGTACGGTCATCAGTCTTAGTTGGGCCTACTGTCTGGCCTGAGTCTGACCCATTCAGCGTCTCACAGGAACTAATGTCTCTCAGCCTCGTATGGCCTGTCGAACTGCCACTTGCTGACATTCTTCAGCCACTTGCCACGTTACTGCTTGGAGGAACCCTTCGGGTCCTTACATGTTGGGTTGGAGGCGGCCGCCACCTGGTATTCCGTACTTCTTTATTAATTTGCCGGCGGTCCAGCCTCAACTGCTCAATCTCTTGCAGGTACCCCACTCGATACTCCAAGAGCATCCGAAAGTTTCTCAGGCTTTCCACGGAGCCAACCACCAGGATGGGAATCCTACCCTCTTCACTGGATACCTGGTCTACATCATCAGGAGGGATCCTCACCCTCACCACACCAGAGATATTCACAAGGTCTTGCATTACCTTCCCGGATCTTCCAATGATTCTCCCAATCAGAGCATTGGGTACCGGAACCACATCTTTCCACAAACACAGCCAATCCATAGCCTCCCTTGCTAACTCTAGGCATCGAGCAACCTTCACATTACTCCACCTAACCAGCTGTTTGGAGCCGAGACATTGTAGATGCATCTCTTTCAGGACAGCTACTCGGTTTGATGTATCGTCTCTGGCTGAGACTATCACCAACTGCCGAGTCTCAGGTGCCCAGTGCACCTTACACGCTTTGACCGCCTCTTTGAAAGCCTCATGCACACCTTCCTCAGCACAGGCTTCTTGCATGTCTTCTGGTACATCAATCACAGACTGGAAGGTCGTGCTCTTGCTCTCTTCCTGGACCGAATGCTCTAGCTTTACCACGGAGACTTCCCTCACTACCATTGACCCGACCGGGTGACTGTCTTCTTCAGTTCTTAACTCACCAACTTCACACGATTTGATCACTTCATGACCCTTTGCCACGATGGCTACTGGCAGTTCTGTCTTATCACTCGCGCTCACCCGCGGTAAGTCTTCGTCCAACTTCCTCTCCTGCAGAAGACTTTTACTACTCTTCTGAGTTCCTCCATCTCTTCCTTGAGGTTCTTGTTCACACTTTGCCAGGTGGACAGGTGACCTCTGAGCTCCAAGACTTCTTTCTCCAGCCCCTCCACCCTGTGCTCGGCCATTTGTCTCAGGACTCTTTCTCGTTCGAGATGTTCTTCCACTGTCTCTTTTATCAACTGTATCTCATGATCTTGTTCTCTTTTGGCCAGCACGTGGCGCACTACTACCTCTTTAATTATATTGTCAAAGGGTATCACTGGGTCAGTCCCGTCAGCTGAGGGAACCGTCCCGTTACCGTCTAACCATGTTTTTACCCCAGTCGTCTCATCTCCCAGCCCACCATCAGTCATATCACGAGACGTCAGGTCCGTAAGTTGGGCAGATGTACTTCTTCTTCCTGTCAGTTCTACCTCTGACCTGTCCATGTCAGGAGTCGTCACTGTCTCAGTGTCTGCTGGCCCCACAGTTGACGCGTCTCCATCGTCCAACCATATATCATCAAACAAAACAAAGTCCCGGCCCCTCTCCAAGGCATAGACTAAGTCCCGTGGTATCCCGCCCCCTTGGCACTCACCACCTTTGGTCCCCTCGAACATTACTCTGTCTACGGCATAGTTCACCGTGACCCCGTGTTTACAGCGAACCCTGGCGTTTTTCTCGGTCAGAGATAAAACGAGATGAGCTCCTGTTAGAGTCACCTGACTCTCTGAGTCCAGTCTACCAGAGACTCCTTCCCAGTGCAGCATCACGGTACACACCTGTGGCCCATCATTATCCAGAAACTACATGCCGCACTCCTCAAAACTCATAAAGACACACTGCGGTTCCCCAGACATACCCAGTGAGGCAACCAGTGCTGCCATTTCCTGAACCACCCCAATTTGGGTCACCGCCCCCTCCCGGGACTCCACCCCTTTTTGGGTAACCACCCCAATTTGGGTCACCGCCCCCTTCTGGGACTCCAACCACTTTTGGGCTACTACACCGATTTGGGCCACCGCCCCCTTTCGGGACTTCCCCATGTCCGTTATACCGGTCTTCTCAGACCACAGTTCACACAACACAGTTTATGTCTTTTAATACCACACAAGTCCTTGCTGGCACCACCACAGCTCCTGCTGTCACCGATCACCAACACCACCGGCTGCTGTTCACACACACAGCGGCTGGTGTCCTCTTCGTAACCCCACCGAGTTACAGGAAGCCGCTTGTCCCCTTCATAACCCCGCCGAGTTACCGTAAGCCGCTTGTCCCCTTCGTAACCCCGCCGAGTTACAGGAAGCCGTTTGTCACCTTCTTGACTCCCACTGAGCCACCGCAGGCTGAGTTGAGAAAAGAAGAAAAAAAAACACCACACAAAAAACTCACGTGTCCTTTCTGTGTGCTCTTCAGGATGTACCGTCTCCACCTGAGACTGTCCAACACACAGGGCACATCGGGTGCTATTCAGGGAGCCGACCCTCCTCCCTGGGTTTACCAACACACCGGCCACACCAACACACCACACAAAACTCACGTGTCCTGTCTGTGTGCTATTCACGACGTTCCATCTCTGTCTGAGACCGTCCAATACACAGGGCGCACCGGGTGCTATTCGGGGAGCGGCCCTCCTCCCAGGGTTTCCCAACACACCGGCCTCACCAGGTCCAGGGGCTTAGTGGGTGCTCTTCAGGACATCCATCTCTTCCTGAGACTGCCCAACACTCACGCCTCACCAGGTCCAAGGTCATACCACGTGCTCCAGGGATCCGATTCTTCTCCTAGAATCTCCCAACACTGACCCTCCAGGACCTTGCTCACTGAACCATCCAGGTACACAGTCTCTCTCACTGACCCAGGTCAGTACAACACGAACACCTGTCCGTTACCTGTGTCGGCCCCACAGGTCCTCAGATACCTCTTGTCCACAGAGGCACCCTATCAATCACCAGTCTCTTTCTCACTGACCCCGGTCAGTACAACACGGTTTTCATGACCGTTACCTGCTGGCCACACAGGTTCTTGGACCCCTCTACTGCAGAGGTATCCTATAAGTCTCTTTCTCCTGGGGAAACGGCCACACTGGGCTCACCGATCCGGACAGTGCCTTACTCACTAGGCCGCCCCATGGTTCCAGAACCACAGCCGGGCAGTGGCTTCCCCAACCGTCAGCCTTCCTGGCTCAGCATTGCCCTTAGCAACTGACTTTGCAGTCCTCTTCCATTGCTCCCAGCAACAAGGCTACAACAATGCCCATAGCATTCTCCACCATTTGTGAGGTAGTGCTGTCATTCAAGTAGGGGATACTCGCTCAGCAGCCACAAAAGCAGATCTGGCACTGGTTTTCCATAAAATCATAACAGTCTATGTGGTTCATTTAGCAGCATAAACCCACAGAAGCAACATAAACTCCATATAACAGCATAGCGTCCATTATAGCTTCACTCTGTTAGCAATGTCCAATACGCAGGCTTTTCAGCATCACAGTTATATCTCACCCCGTCAGGGTTCTCTCATGGCTGCTTCTCCATACTGCAGACATTCATTCCCTCCAGGGAACTCTCAGGCACTTGCAGCCATTACTCACAGCGTCCACACGTGCTGTCAGGCAGGAAGCCCCATCTCAGCGGGACCTTCCACACTGGACCAACCGGGTCCAAGCATTCACCACCTGTGACCTACCCTGGCCACATTATATGGTTCAAAGCCACGCCCACCGGGTCACATGACTGACCTCATCACAGGTCCTTCAAGCATTTACACACTTTTTCCAACAGTGCTTTAAACACACCCCCCTGGGTGGGTTTGTAGGTAACCAGGCCTGCCCATCTCTCTAGTTACCTGGAGACTTCTCGCTGACATATTGAAAGAACACCTCAGCAATGTCATTGCTGATCCACACACATACATTAGTCTCCATCTCAAGGCCACCCACCTTGAGATACATAACGGTCCCTCCATATTCTGCCACTCATCCTCTCTCTTGGGACATCCACACAGCACCCCCTAGCGGACACAGTGGTCATTACACCACTATATATATATATATATATATATACACACACACACACAGTGGGGAAAATAAATAAGTATTTGATACACTGCCAATTTTGCAAGTTTCCACACCTACAAAGAATGGGGACCCCAATTTGGACTTTTACTATTTACCCCCCCTGCACCCTCCTATAGCTACACTTAATACTGGAGTTGATTTTATAAGCATTATTTAATAAAATATGTGATATATGTTCCTTATTTTTGACAATTTCACCCTAAATTGATATCACAACTTTTTACAACTAACAACACGAGATTTTACTCCACTTCAGCCAAATGGAATTTTCAAGTATAACATCATAAGAGATTCCTGATCATAATCTAGTCTGATATGTATAGTCTACGCTCCGACACCTCGTGCCTCCGATAATAGGTTACATTACTTTTGTTGTGTTAGGTACATCTCTTGGCTTTGCAAATGTTTTCTCAATCACTACATTTCCCTTTCATTGGCATCAAAGATGTAATGGCGTGTAAATTCTGTAACAGCCCGTCAACTGCTATCATTTATAATACTGGTAATTTCTTTCTATATAGCAGAAAGATTTTGGGGGTGGCTTAGGCACCAGTGTATGTATAAGTACAACTAAAAAATGGTTGAACAAATGTACATTGTGTACCTGTAAGGATGCCAATGTTTTGGTGAAACATGTCAAGGGCCCTGGTGTAGCTAAATGAAACTGCATTTGCCAGAACAAAGTCATAATGTGCATGGAGGGGGAAGCAAACCTAAAATGTAATTTATATGGCCATAATAGGCAGGCTATTAAAGTTTGGATTATGTTTCTATTGACCTTGGATCACCATAGCACTCTCTGATATAGTTTAGTCCAGAAGAACTATGGATAGTCAAAATGCAACAGTCATAATGTGGTTGTTAATATGTGACCATACCGCATTCATCTGAAATAGTCCTTAAATATTTCTGACAGGTCAAGGTCCCTCAAAAGGTTTCGGGTGCACAAAACATTTACAAACTTATTTAATGTATTTGCATTTTGTTATCTTGCTGATATTTTTATCAGTGGTGTCATAGGTCAAGGCCTTTTATGTTCTTCGCCAATGTAAAGTCAATGCCGTAAGACTCTAGTGTCTGGCCCTCAGTGTAAGCATACTTCCATTTCCCCAGATGATCTACTCCATGAAGTGACCCTTTGCTCAATTTTTCAGAAGTCTACAAGTTGCTCAGAGCAGCTGCAGCTTTGTGGTAAGGAAAACATCAAGGTTGTGTCTGGATTTAGAAGTACATGATGACAGCATGAAGGTCACTGGAATAACCTGAATTCTTTGCCTATTTACCTTCCAGCCTTTTGCTCAGAACTTCGGTAGAAGCCCCTTCAGTTCTAAACTGTTAGGAATTTTGGATTATTTCCATCTTACATAGTGACTGTAGCTGGACGTGAGTAGTACTGAAATATAGCTTTGTTTTTTACTGAGATCAGTGGATATAATGAATGGTCAGCAGCGTCGGACTGGAGCACCTTGGGCCCACCAGAGAAAATCATTCTTGGGGCCCACTATGTAGCTACATAGAAATAAATTCAAGACCACCAATTGTTCGGTAAAACGCGCTAATATCCGGGTATAATATAAGGTAGTACACGTCTTAATTATGTAGCAGGGGTTGGGGTAGAATCATAGAGGGGTAGCCCCCTCATAGAATATAATGTAGCCCACTCATAGATCATACTGTAATGTAGCCTCCCTCATAGAATATAATGTAGCCTCCATCATGAAATATAATGCAGACCCCTCATAGGGTATAATGCAGCATCCCACAAAATATAATGCAACCCCCTCATAAGGCATAATGCAGTCTCCACCATAGAATATAGTGTAGCACCCTCATAGGGTATAATGCAGCCCCCCTCATATAGTATAATGCAGCACCACCACAGAATATAATGCAGCCCCCCATAGAGTATACTGTAGCCCCCTCATATAGTATGATGTAGCCCCCCAGAATATAATGTAGTCCCCTGAGAATAATGCAGTCCCCCACAGAATATAATGTAGCCCCCTCATAAAGTATAATGCAGCCTCTCTCCACCCCCATCATTGTCCTCATCACCACCTCCATCATTGCCTTCTCTCCCACCACCCCTATCATTCTCCCCCACCACCCCATCACTGCTCATTCCACCACCTCAATCATTACCTCCTCCCCCACCACCATCATTGTCCATTTCATCACCTCCATCATTGCCTCCCCCACCACCATCATTGCCCATCACCTCCATCATTGCCTCCCCCACCACCATCATTGCCCATCACCTCCATCATTGCCCATCACCTCCATCATTGCCTTCCCCCACTGCCATCATTGCCCATCACCTCCATCATTTCCTCCCCCCACAATCATTGCCTATCACCTCCATCATTGCCTCCCCCCACCATCCTTGCCCATCACCTCCATTATTGCCGCCCCACCACCATAATTGCCCATCACCTCCATTATTGCCTTCCCCACCACCATTATTGCCCATCACCTCCATTATTGCCTCCCCCACCACCATCATTGCCTCCCCCACCGCCATCATTGTCCATCACCTCCATCCTTTCCTCCCCCCACAATCATTGCCTATCACCTCCATCATTGCCTCTCCCACTGCTGTCATTGCCCATCACCTCCATCATTGCCTCCCCACCGCCATCATTGCCCATCACCTCCATTATTGCCTCCCCCACCACCATCATTGCCCATCACCTCCATCATTGCCTCCCCCACCGCCATCATTGCCCATCACCTCCATCAATGCCTCCCCCACCACCCCTCTCTCTTTCACACACAGCACCGCATCACACACACACACACATAAAGCACTGCACCACACACACACACAAAGCACCGCACCACACACACACAAAGCACCGCACCACGCACAAACACAAAGCACCGCACCACATACACACACACAGACACACAGCACAGCTCACCTCCCCGCAGCCGCAGCACATCCCTGCATCCTGCTTTCTGCCCGGCAGTTTTCTGTCTGAGACAGCACGCTGGATGATGACATCCAGCCGGGCAGGAAGCAGGCTGCCAGGATGTGCTGTGGGGAGGTGAGCTGTGCTACGCTGTGTGTCTGCGTGTGTGTATGTGGTGCGGTGCTGTGTGTGTGTGTGGTGCGGTGGTGCAGCTAACACTGTCCTCTGCTAAAGAGAAATGGTATTCACACCTCTCCATGCCCATAGTGGTGTGGGGAAGCGTGAATATTCATTTCACTTTAGCAGCGGGGACAGGATCCTGTCTCCCTCTGCTGCTACACTGGCACAGGGCGGGCACTGACTCAGGGGCCCCATAACCACTGGCTGGAGGCCCCTCGAGCAGTGGGGGCCCTTGGTCCAGTAGGGGCCCTAGGCAGCTGCTGGCAAGTATACCAGCAGGTATCAGTGCCTGGGCCCACCGGAGAATCCTCCGGTTCTCCGGTGGGCCAGTCCGAGCCTGATGGTCAGGCTGGGTTTTGCCAGAAAAGGAAACACAGTTTGTAGCTACTCATCCCTTTGTTCCAGCTCTCCTTCCCCCAGACTTATAGAGAAGGATTCTCAATTGGGGTCCATTTTCTAATAACACAGAAATCCCAACTTTTTTTTATCTGATCCGATACCCACTTGAAAAACCACTAACTAAATAGTTAAAACAATTAATTTATTAATTTCTATGTAAAAATGACTCCCTGTTCATAGGTTCAGTGTTTTGAGTGTCGTTTAACCTCTTCAAGTTTTCAAAGACACCAAGAGGGGTAAAAGAAGTGAGCAGATAACTCTTTAGGCGGCTTATGCTCTGAAGATGCTCTATGCTTTATAATACTGTAAGGGGTCACAGAAACGGTTTACTGCCCTAAACACATCCCTGTTCTGAATGTCTTACTTTGTAAAATAATGTTATGTACTTAATGCTGCTATATGTATATTATTGTTCAGGGAAAGTGTTGTAATTTAGTTAGTCCACTAGAGGGGGGCATTTTAGCACACTTAGATTAGGATAGAAACAGTTAACTTAAGAGGGGCCTACTTTGGATAAGCCAGCGAGTTCCTGGCATTTTAAGCAGTAGGGCCAGTGAGCCCAGACAGTCCAGTAGGGCCTTAGAGCCCAGGCAACACAGTTGACCACATAACATTCAAGCTAGGAGTCCAGTCATCCAGGGCTTGGGAACTGAAGGACACAGCAGAGGAATGAAGGGCAGCACCAAGATGTGGCAGCTGACTATGTGGGCAGATGCCCTTATGTCTGGGGCAAAACGGACAGGACAACTCCTGAAGGTAGTTAAGCTGTACAGAAGGAATGCTGCGGTGCCGGATGAGTCGGTACAACCCGGGAGCATTCTAGAAGAATTGGAGAAAAGCACAGGAATAGACAGAAAGATGTGTAATGTGATGTTCCCTGTGATGTTGCTGTAACTGAGATGGACGTACTGCGAATGGATTCAAGTAAAATTGTTTTTTACAAGTTGAAACTGGACTTTGTCTCTCTTTGTATGAAACCAACAGGAGTGAACCCACAGCAGATCAGGGAGGACCCTGATGGTTCAAAAGACGTTAAAGAAGGTACGCTGCAAAGGGGACATTGTATGCATGTGGCGGGAGACCAGGGCGTGATTCAGCAATTTATGTCAGCCAACTACTACCCTGGCTCCCCTCACAATACAAGTTAATGGAAAGGGTCAAAAGGCTCCCGCAACACGCCAGGGAAACTTTTTGAGCATTTTGCTAGTGTTTTTGCTTCAAAAATGGCTATGTATTGTTTAAACTGAAATGTCATATGGCATAGAGATTATGCCCATGGTGCTGAGTAGCCAAGTCTAAATATTGTCTTATTTTATTTGAGTTTTTGTGGCCTAAATCTGTAGCCTCAAAACTGTGTTCTCTCTAGCTGTTACAACACTACAAATTTAAGCAAGCTGGGGGTTATAGTTTTATAATTGCTGAGAAGTCACAGTTAGGGGTTTAGTTGTCTCAATGGTTTCTATGAGATACAGACAAATGTTTTTTGTTCATAAGGTAGCTCTTTATTAGAAATTATATATAAAATTGCCTCTATATTAAACAATAGGGACACCTTTGAGGGCAATTTTTTTTCCTTAAATGCATGTATTTGTGTCTGTATCGCTTGTTTTCAAAACTGATTTATTAAAAAATTTTGACCATTTTGGCTTGAACACCCTTTGTTTCTCCTAGTACATAGCTGACTGCAAAATGAAATAACAAATAATGCATCAGGGAGTTTGTTCTTTGGTCTTGTAACTCTTGTCTCTCTTCTCTTGTTCTATCTGTTCAGCTCATTTATGGCCACACCCATGTTAAATTAATTTAGCAATCTGCTATGTACAGTGACACATAAAGGCAGTAGAAGTCAAACCATCCAAAATTTCTAATAAAACCCTATTGCAAAAAATTATTTTTAGCCAAAAGTACATGCATATAAGAATGCTTTGATGTTCATAGAAGTGCCATATGACATTTCCATATTTGTATATTGCTTTCTATATGGTTATGCTACATAATAGCATCTATATTATTTTCTGTATTTGTGTAACATGTTTCTATGATAAAATGGAGTTTTGCAGCATGGTCTCTTTAATGACCCTTTCTGCTCATTTTTGTTGACCCATGTGACGTTTCATACTGTTCCCGAAATAGTATACACTGTATTACTTGCATACATAGTGCCTCCTTCTGAATAACTGGCTTGAAAAGGAAATTAATGAAGTCCTGAGCAAACTTCAAAGGATCAATTATCTTGTGGTTTCTAAGTAATCTGAAATTGGCTTTCTCTCTCTCAAAGCTTGACGTTATAAACTACTGGTTGTGTGCAGCATGCGGCATGTAGTTACCTGTATGCAGAGGTTATAATGAAGGCATTTAGTCACAGCTTTGCAATGGCTCAACTATTAATGGTTATTACAATGTTTTCTAGGCTCAGATTTTGGTACAAGATGTAGCATGTTTCTATGAGGACACAATGATTCATTTAAAGGCATGGCTAGCTATAGCAATATAGCTAACATACATACCATGCCTCAATTCTATTAGGAAAATGCCATTGTGGGAATTACAAGCAAATTTCCATCCAAAGTCTACTTCAGGCCTAAAAAGAAATCATGTTCAAAAAGCTATGTCACATAAACTACTGAAGAATGTTAAAAAGCAACTTGTCAGGTCTGTGAAGCCTCGTAAGCTGCCAACATAACTATCTAGAGGCCTATTTTTTTGGGATGAACACAGACAGAAGGGGGCCCCTGTGCAAAAACACTACATGGGCCCTCAAGAATCCTATAGCTTAACTTAATGCCCTGTATAGGTGGCTGCCGGGCACATAGCGGATGAGAGATATGTATCACAGATATTCATTTCCATTGTGATTTAAACCTGGAGTAATGCTCTATGTCATAGAAAAATTTAGATCCCTAAGGCTTCTAGAGGATGGGGACATTAACCCTCCTCCTTTCTCTCACAGAATCTCTAGAATGAGTAAGAGCTTACAATCTAAACCTCTTTTGGTTATTGAACCATGTTTAACATAAGGGAAGAGAGTAAATTATGTATAGCTAAGAAGTTACAAAACTAATTAAAACTCCTTTTGAAGCCCAGACTCCCTGCCATAGACAGGTGGTTAAAACAGGGCATCTATTTTGGGTAACAGCCACCCAGACTACGATTGGAAGATTTAAGAGGCAGAGAAGTAGGAAATCTAACAATGTTATAGGTAACTTTTTTTCTATTCAGAGGAAATGGAACATCTGTAACTAGACACTGGGGCACCGAAGGAAAGTTCTGAATATTGGGGTTTGTATAGATCCGATATTGATGGGACATGCATTTTCAACTTCAGGACCAATAGAAGAATATTTTTTCATAAATGTGAGGCATGCCTATAAGCCCCAAATCAATAATGGCCAGATTGCTGACAACAACCATACCATGTTTCCTAACTATGAAAAGGTACAATCCCAATAAAAAATATGACGGTGATATCGAATGCCTGTGATCGTCAGGAGACAAGATATCGTGAATGTTAGGAATTTCATAATTTTCTAAAACTAAAGCCAAATCCCATGACCAACCCTGTTATGAGTCATCAAGGGGAAGTGGGTGGTCGTACCAAAGGTGCTGATAAAAAGACATGTAAAATTATGATCTGTGTTCTATACTAAGGAAGATACCAATCAGTGTAGACTAGATCCACGTTAACCAGACATTTTTCAATCAGATTGCTTCCATTTGCTAAGCTGAGCCATCTCTGTGACGAGCATTTAGTAAGTTTCTTTTGTTAATCCTGTTTATTTTATGTAATTGGAAATGCTGTATTGTTTTGTACCCTTGTAAAGTATTTTGTATATTTTTTATAAACACTGTGTATCTTTCTGGATTAATATAAAATTTAACAATTATGTTCCTTTTGTTCTGTAAACCGTACCACTGAATCCATATGCTACCAGTAATGGATGTCGAATCGGCCTGAAAACGATTGGTGGTAGCAGCTAAGAATCTTTATTGGGTTATTGAGGAGCTAGCAGTGACCGTACAGGGGGTATATACAGTTGTGCTCAAAAGTTTATATACCCCAGCAGAATTTTTGCTTTCTTGGCCTTTTTTGGAGAATATGAATGATAACGCCAAAACTTTTTCTCACTCATGGTTAGTGGTTGGGTGAAGCCATTTATTGTTAAACTTAGTGTTTTCTCTTTTCAAATCATAATGACAACCCAAAACATCCAAATGACCCTGATCAAAAGTTCACGTGCCCCATATCTTAATACCGTGTATTGCCCCCTCTAATATCATTGACAGCTTGAAGTCTTTTGTGGTAGTTGTGGATGAGGTTCTTTATTTTCTCAGATGGTAAAGCTGCCCACTCTTCTTAGCAAAAAGCCTTGAGTTCCTGTAAATTCCTGGGCTGTCTAGCATGAACTGCATGCTTGAGATTTCCCCATAGTGGCTCAATGATATTGAGGTCAGGAGAATGAGATGGCCACTTCAGAATCTTCACTTTGTTCTGCTGTAGCCAATGACAGGTCGACTTGGCCTTGTGTTTTGAATCATTGTCATGTTGGAACGTCCAAGTATGTCCCATGTGCAGCTTCCGGGCTGATGATTGCAAATTTGTCTCCAGTATTTGCTGATAACGTGCTGTATTCATCTTTCCTTCAACTTTGACCATGTTTCCTGTTCCTTTGTAGCTCACACATTTCCAAAACCTCAGCGATCCACCTCCGTGCTTTACAGAAGGAAGGATGTTCCTTTCATTATAGGCCTTGCTGACCTGATACCAAACGTAACATTTATGGTTGTGGCCAAAAAGTTCAATTTTGGTCTCATCACTCCAAATTACCTTGTTCTAGGACTTTTAAGGCTTGTCTCTGTGCTGTTTTGTGCATTGTAGCCAAGATACTTTGTGGCATTTGCGCACTAATGGTTTTCTTCTGACAACTTGACCATGCGGCCCATTCTTCTTCAAGTTCCTCCTTATTGTGCATCTTGAAATAGCCACACTGCTAGTTTGCAGAGAGTCCAGTATTTCAGCTTATGTTATTTGTGGGTTTTTCTTTGCATTCCGAACAATTTGCCTGGCAGTTGTGAACTAAATTCTTGTTGGTCTACCTGACCGTGGTTTTGTTTTTACAGAGCCCCAATTTTCCATTTGTTAATTATAGTTTGAATGCTGCAAATTGGCGTTATCAATTCCTTAGATATCTTTTTGTATCCCTTTCCTGTTTTATACAGTTCAACTACCTTTTTTCCCATAGATCCAATGACAATTCTTTTGCTTTCTCCATGACTCACAATCCAGAAACATCAGAGGCTGGATGAAGGATGCAAGAGTCTGTCTGGATCCCAGAAACTCACTCAGCTTTTATGCACACACACTGATTGCAAGCAAACAGGTCACAGGTGAGGATGTTACCTTTAGTAGTCATTGAAACCTATTTGCATCAATGTCTGTGCATGTTATCAGGCCAAAATCATCAGGGTATGTGAATTTTTGATCAGGGTCATTTGGCTATTTGGGTTGTCATTTTGATTTGAAAAAAAAAAAACAACACAATTGACAATACATGGCTTCACCCTACCACTAACCATGAGTGGAGAAAAAGTTTTGGGGTTATCATTTATATTCTGTGAAAAAAGGACAAGAAAGCAAAAATTCTGCTAGGGTTTGTGTTACGTGTATGCCGCTAGGTTCAGATAGGGGCGGGACAGATCTCATGAATTCTTTGGAACTCTGGGGGAACCATTACTGAATGCGAACATGTACTGCAGCTTCCTCAGGCACAAGATTGATCCACTTGCTCACACAGATACAATTGATAGTGTCCTCATGAACACTGTAGTTTAATGTCACAGCACATTCACTAACAATTCAAGTCTCAAGCACAGGCTTCATAAACAGTAGAGCTGCTTCTTAGAGGCACATTGACTAACAGGCTCTTTTGATAGCACCATTCAGCACAGATCAAGACTCTTAACAAAAGCACAGTAGTACACAGCATTCCTTCTAGCACAGTGTAATGGAGGAGGGGGGAGGGTTTGCTGCGGGAGATTATTCCTGTGACACAATTTCTTTGAGTACTTATTTTCCTGCTCCTGATAGACTTTCTCCAGTAGCAGTATAGGGGTAGCCCAGCTGCACTCTGTAATGTAATCCTGTATCCCTATGGTTCACTTGCCTGAATGCTTGTGAGACAGATCACAGACACACACTACTTATCCTTTCAGCTGCTGCCAGAATGTAAACAAGTTTCCCACCATCCCCCTGGGGCTCTGCTAACCACTCCCTATCTCCTGTGACTGTGTTAACCCCTCTAGTTGCTGGATGCTTTTGAAGCAACAGCAGTTAGAACTACTTCTGCATGTCACATATGTAAACTTCTGAGAACAACTGTACATATATACCATGCGTTGAAGTCAGAGGTGTATGTACCATACACTTACTGTTAATTTCCCCCTTAATCGGCCTATTAGTGGAAATAGCCTGCAGCATCCTCCGTTAATCGTTTGCCAACTGTGTAATTATCCAAACGATAGGGAGCAGCAGAGGGGTGTTCATGGCGAAAAGGTAACAGCATGGTGGGTTAAGTGTGACCCTCCCTTGGCTGTAATCTTTGGCACTCTAGTACAGATAGTACTAACAGGGGTTAATCGGCCATGTTAGGCCCAGCTCTAATTGTGAGCAAATGCAGAGTTAAGGCCCTTTTACATTTAGCGATGCACCAGCGATCCAACCAGCGATCCGACCCGATCAGGATCGCTGGTGTATCGCTAAATGATCGCTAGTGAGCTTTCACACAGAAAGATCTCACAGCGATGCAGCAGCGACGCAGCGGACGATACTTACCTTTCACACACAGTGATCCAGACGTCCTCCCGCCCGCGTCCACACGTCGTTTGTCGTCACAGCAGAAAGTCTCAGCAGGAAGCGCCCGACGAGAAATGGAGCCGCCCAATCTCGCGCGATCAGCGATGGACAGCGGGGCAGCCGGTCAGAGGTAAGTATCACACATAGCGATATCGCTAGCAATATCGCTATAACGTCACAAAACCAGTGACGTTTTAGCGATATTGCTAGCGATATCGCTATGTGTAAAACCCCCTTTAGGGTGGGTAGACTGCTCATTATATCTCCACCCCTGGATGTGGTTCACGTTGTAAAATGGGACCTACCATATTTTGCAGATTATAAGACACACAGGATTATAAGATGCACACCAGATTTTGGGGAGAAAATAGGAAAAAACTTTTTTAATAATATGGTGGTGTTTCTTATAGTCCATGCATCTTATTGCATACCAGGAGTGGAGGCTGTGATGAAGTGGGGGGTCCCAGGGTCACTGAAAGTGATGGCAGGTGTGGGGCAATGCTGCCGACCCCAGGCTGGAAGGAAAGGGTGTTCGAAAGTGCAATGCTGTGTGTGTTCGGTGGTGCAGTGGCTCAGCCAATATTTTGTGAAAGGCCAGAGCCCCCGCACTTCCATAGTTTATATTGCGGTGGACTCCGGGAAAATGGCAGCTGGAGTCGTCGCATGTGCAGATGGAGATCTCATCACCAAGATCCCGTCTCACGAGATAGAAGATAGAACTTTTTAGTGATACAGTGGGGAAAAAAGTATTTAGTCAGCCACCAACTGTGCAAGTTCTTCCACAGATGAGAGAGGCCTGTAATTGACATCATAGGTAGACCACAACTATGAGAGTCAAAATGAGGAAACAAATCCAGAAAATCACCTTGTCTGATTTGGCAAAATTTATTTTGCTAATTATGGAGGAAAATAAGTATTTGGTCACCTAAAAACATTCAAGGTTTCTGGCTCTCACAGACAACTCTGACACACATGGTAAGGTTTTTAATATTAGACAGTGTAGGACCGTCCCAATCAGAGTCACCTTGTCGACGGTGGGATGGCTTTTATGCTATTTATGATCAAAAACAATATTACTAAGAATTCTGTGTTATTTAAATGCACTTTTGCTTTTTACTTATTTAGAAACAGCAGGGTTTTTGCTCATTTTGTCAACTGTACATTTTGTATGTTTTATGACGAATGTGAGCATGCGTTTATGTGCTGCATGTATACCAACTTAGACCAAGCTCAATTTTTGTATTTTCTCACAGACCTGTAACTTCTTCTTTAAGAGGCTCCTCTGTCCTCCACTCATTACCTGTAGTAATGGCACATGTTTGAACTTGCTATCAGTATAAAAGACACCTGTCCACAACCTCAAACAGTCACACTCCAAACTCCACTATGGTGAAGACCAAAGAGCTGTCGAATAACACCAAAAGCAAAATTGCAGCCCTGCACCAGGCTGGGAAGACTGAATCTGCAATAGGCAAGCAGCTTGGTGTGATGAAATCAACTGTAGGAGCAATAATAAGAAAATGGAAAACATACAAGACCACTGATAATCTCCCTCGATCTGGGGCTCCATGTAGGATTTCACCCCATGGGTTCAAAATGATCACCAGAACCACACGGGGGGACCTAGTGAATGACCTACATAGAGCTGTTACCACCGTAAGAAAGGCTACCATCAGTAAAACATTACGCTGCCAGGGACTCAGATCCTGCAGTGCCAGACATGTCCCCCTGCTTAAGCCAGTACATGTTCGTTCCTGGCTGAAGTTTGCTAGAGAGTATTTGGATTATCCAGAAGAGTATTGTGAGAATGTCATATGGTCTGATGAAACCACAGTAGAACTGTTTGGTGGAAACAAAACTCGTCGTGTTTGGAGGAGCCAGAATGCTGAGTTGCATCCAAAGAACACCATACCTACTGTGAAGCATTTGTGTGGACAACATCATGCTTTGGGGCTGTTTCTCTGCAAAGGGACAGGACGACTGATCCAAGTACATGAAAGAATTAATGGAGCCATGTATGAGATTTTGAGTGCAAACCTCCTTCCATCAGCAAGGGCATTGAAGATGAAATGTGGATGGGTCTTTCAGCTTGATAAAGATCCCAAGCACACCACCAGGGCAATGAAGGACTGGCTTCGTAAGAAGTATATGAAGGTCCTAGAGTGGCTTAGCAAGTCTCCAGATCTCAGCCCCATAGAAAACCTTTGGAGGGATTTGAAAATCCATGTTGCCAAGAGATAGGCCCAAAACATCACTGCTCCAGAGGAGACCTGCATGGAGGAATGGTCCAACATACCACCAAGAGTGGTACTCTCATCTGTGGTGGTAGCGCATCTTTTAAATACAGCCATGCTTTAATTATTCTTTTCTTGGGCTATATCATGCGGACTGTGGATGTTAGGATGGTCACATTTTGATACAGGTGGTGATCATTATATCACCCTTTCAGCCCCTGATTCTGTTCAGTACAATTATTTTGCATAATTAGTTTCATTGTTTTAGAGGTGCCATTTCAATTTTGTATGTGCACCTGTACAGGGACAGTCTCATGGGCTAACTAATTAATTCCTCTAAGTCTGCTTTTTGGGTACTATCATGTGTTTGAGAATGCATTTATGTATACTATCAGAGATGATACCAATGTGGCACAAATTCTATATTTGCTGGCTAGTCATAGCTATTAATATTTTTTTATATTATCTGGTGTGATTTGTCAGGTCTGGTGCGTCTTTCAGCACTGTGGCACTTTATTTCCCCTGCACATGCTCCCCCATCTGTTTCTCTGATCAGTCCGTGATCTTTAATAAAGTTTATCTTTGTTGCAATAATTTGATCTGGAAGTCGTGATTTGTGTGGTTTTCCACACCCCTGTTCTGTGTTATTATAACGACTGATCCGTAATAGTCCTATATTTGAACAGCATATGTTTTACGGGTATTTATTTATTTACAGCATGCTGTTTTATACCTTTGCTGTGATATTATTATATTACACCAAGAGTGTGTGCCAACCTTGTGAAGACTTACAGAAAACCTCTGTCATTGCCAACAAGGGATATATAACAAAATATTGAGATGAACTTTTGTTAATGACCAAATACTTATTTTCCACCATAATTTGCAAATAAATCTTGCCAAATCAGACAAGGTGATTTTCTGGGTTTGTTTTCTGGGTTTGTTTTCTCAGTTTGACTCTCATAGTTGTGGTCTACCTATGTTGTCAATTACAGGCCTATCTCATCTTTTAAGTGGGAGAACTTGCACAATTGATGGCTGACTAAATGCTTTTTTACCCACTGTAATTCTAAGTGGTATGAGTGGAGAAAACCAGGCACTGCTCATCACCTGCCCAATACAATCCAAACAGTGAAACATGGTGGTGGCAGCATCATGCTATGGGGGTGTTTTCCAGCTGCAGGGCAGGACAACTGGTTGCAACTGAAGGAAACATGAATGCGACCAAGTACAGAGATATCCTGGATGAAAACCTCATCCAGAGTGCTCTGGACCTCAGACTCAGCTGAAGGTTGACCTTCCAACAAGACAATGACCCTAAGCACACAGCTAAAATTACAGAGGAGTGGCTTGAGGACAACGCTGTGACCATTCTTGATTGGCCCAGCCAGAGCCCAGACCTAAACCCAATTGAACATTTCTGGAGAGACCTGAAAATGGCTGTCCACCAACGTTCACCATCCAACCTGACGGAACTGGAGAGGATCTGCAAGGAAGAATGGCAGAGGATGCCCAAATCCAGGTATGAAAAACTTGTTGCATCATTCCCAAGAAGACTCATGGCTGTATTAGCTCAAAAGGGTGCTTCTACTCAATACTGAGCAAAGAGTCTGAATACTTATGACCATGTACTATTTCAGTATTTCTTTTTAATAAATTTGCAAAAATGTCTAAATTTTTGTATTTTTTCAGTCAACATGGGGTGCAGAGTGTACATTCATTAGAAAAAAAATAACTTTTTTGCATTTATCAAATGGCTGCAATGAAACAAAGAGTGAAAAATTTAAATGGGTCTGAATACTTTCCGTACCCGCTGTAAATAAACCAGCCGAACTTTAAATAGAAATGGTTCCTGTGATACCTCAGATCACTCCCAAGTGGGTATCATTGTTACATTTGGTGGAACTCGTATGACTGCTACAGAAGTACTGTATGTCTTGGATGATGGCAACTATAAGCCAGGGTGCAACCCCAGACAGCATAAAGGACCTGATTAAACACCTGAGGCAAGCCCAGCAACTGCTACAGCAGCAACAGCTGGCACAACAGGAGACAAGTAAGTTGCTTATGCAACAGATCCAGCAGCCCTAGCAATAAACCCAGTACCGACAACAGCAGCAGCAGATTGAATTACTCACAGAGGCGATTCATAGCACAGCAAAAGCTCCAACTCCAAGATCAGCTGCTGATTTCTCTGTCCAAAAGGCAGTGAGAAGAGCCTTGTAAAAAATTACCCCGGGTGACGACATAGAGGTCTTTTTAACCATTTTTGAAAGAGGTGCCTATGCACGAGCAATAGGCAGAAGTTCTGGTGCCATACTTAATAAGGGAGCCACCAAAAGCCTACTAGGATCTCACCATACAGGACACCAAAGAATATGCAAAATTTAAAATAGAAATTTTGGCGTGCTTTGGGGTGGCAATGACCATCTGATCTGCTGCACCTTGATCCAAAAGTGGCTGCAGCCGGAGTACTTTAACCCGACGTAAATTGTGGAGCGAGTTGTAATGGATCAGTTTGTGCACCCCATTCCGAGGCCGATGCAGACTTGGGTTGCCCAGGGAGAGCCCCAAAACGCAGATGACTTGGTTGGACTGGTCAAAAGGTATCAGGGGATCAAGGGTTTCTTGGGGAAGCAACCCACTACATACTAGGGGTTCCATCAGAGGGTGGATGCTCAAAAAGGGATGGGGTTTCCAAAGTCGAAGGGGGTGGCAGAGGTCATGCCAAAGGTCCCATCAGGAAATGTAATTTGCAGCAAATGTCATGGCCCTGGTCATATAACCGCCCAGTGTCCCCTGACCACTAAGCAAATGGACTGTAGCATTGGACGCTGGTGCTTATTCTACGCATATCCGGCCTGCCATGTAGACTGTTCACCCGGCAAGGGGCCCCAAACTCATTCCATAAAAGTGAATGGTCTGCATATGACTGGACTACTAGATTCATGAGGGCCATATTCCCTCTCCAATTGATCCCTGGTAAGAAGGTGGGTGTCCACTGCATTCACAACTATCCAATGGCCTAAGGTATTGGGTCCCATGAGGTCAGCATGGATCAGGATTTACTGCATCAAACTATTATAGACAGGGACTTTGTTTTACTTTGGGACTTATGGATGAGGGGAAGAGACCTCGACTGCTCAGATAAGAGACGGGCTGCCCCTAAAGAAGTCTCACTACCCCCAGAGTCTGACTGTTTACCTTCTGTAAAATGGTGAGAGATGAGGCAGTAGTATTCGCTGAGGCCGACATTCCTAAGATAAGGGTGACAGGAGAAAATTTTGTGTCCTTCCAACATAGGGACTTATGTTGTGAGTTCATTCTCTGGTTCACCAGTTGTGAGTTCCCCTTCTGGACTTCCTCTGGTGATGACAGGAGGTGGTGTGGCTGGTTTGATCGGTGGAGATCTGCCACCTGAGAATGAGGATGACGATTGGATCTCAGGATTCTCAGATTGGATTTAAGACAGCCGACGCCCTATTCAGTTGCTGGTGATTCCTTCTGGCTTGTCAGCTCTTGGTTTTCAGCTCTGTTCCAGTCATCTAAAGCTAAGTTTTTCTGCTAATGTTCACACTTGATTTTGTTGGTCTATTCAGTTTTTTGTGTGGTCTGCCAGCCCCGGCTGGGGGCTGAGCTGAATTTCCACTCTTATTTATCAGTATTTTGCCAATTGGCTGTTTGTCCCTTACTAGTTCGGGCTCTTTTTGCTCTGTCTCAGAATATTTCAGAGTGCTGATATAGTGGGAGAAGTCTAGTGACTTCAGGGTTAATTTTGCTATCAGAAGTGTTGGACATTATTTTTGTAGGGTTTTTTGCAGGTTGCAGACAGTGTCTTCCCTTTCCTTTCCTGTCTAGTTAGTTTGGGCCCCATCATTTGCTCAGCCTATTTTCCTGCCTGTGTTTGTGCCTTCATCTTGTTTCACCGTCAATACATGTGTGGGGGCTATCTATTCCTCTGGGGTCTCTCTGGGGCAGTTAGTTTTTCCTTTTCTTGCTTTAGACTTATGTAGTCCTCCGGCTGTGATGAGGCGTCTAGGTTCATCGTAGGCACGCTCCACGGCTACTGCTAGTTGTGTGGTAAGATCAGGGATCTGCAATCTGCATAGTTACCAACCACTCTGGTTTTCTGTGGCTTAGCATGTTTTGCTTTTTTCTCCTCGGTGACACAGACTTAACTCTAAAAGAAGCGTTCAATAGCGTAATTGTTATAAACGCCATAGCGCAGGAATCGGGGGCTGACACCAGATTAACTTATTTTATAATGATCGGGGACTTACTGTTCTGAGTTACTAAGGTCAGAGCGGAAATAGTGAAGCAATTGTTGGTACCAGGCCCCTACAGATGGGATGGTGTTGGACATGGCTCATTCACATGTCTTGAGTTGCCATCTGTGTGTCAACAAAACCCAAGAACGGGTCATGCAGAGGTTCTATTGGTCCAGATGTCACTGAGAAGTCCTATGGTTTTGCAAGTCCTGTCCCATCTGCAATTTAACTGTTCCTACCTATCATTTTCGAAATTACCTCATGCAGCTACCCATCCTAGAGGTACCTTTGAGCGATTTGCCATGAAGCTTGTCAGTCCCCTTGTTACGTCTGTTTCTGTGCATCAATAAATATTGGTTGTCCTCGACTATGCTACACAGTACCCACAAACGGTTCCCTTGAGAAACTCCACCTAGAACAATACAGCCCGTGAGCTGGTCCACATCTTTGCCTGGACAGGGCTACCAAGGGAGATTCTGACTGACCAAAATACACCCTCTAATGTGTAAGGCCTTACAAATTACACAACTGAAGACATTGGTTTACCATCCACAGATAGACGGCATTGTGGAAAGGTTCAATAAAACCTTAAAGAGTATGCTTAAGAAGGTCATAGAGAAGGACGGGTGAGACTGGGTCTGTCTCCACCCATATCTGATGTTCTCTGTCTGGGAGGTTCCAGAGGCTACTTCTGGATTCTCTTCGTTTGAACTCCTGTATGGCTGACATCCGCGGGGTGTCATTAATATAGCAACGGAAACCTGGAAAGCCGAAGTCATGCCCCATCGGAGCATCATTGGGCAAGTCATTCAGATGCAGGAGAAGATTGCAGCAGTAATACCTATTGTAAAGAAACATCTCCTCCAGGCCCAAGAGGCTCAATCCTGTGTTTACAACCGATCAGCCAGGGTGAGACGGTGCAGCCCCAGGGACTGAGTTCAAGTACTTATTCCATTGGTAGAGAGAATGTTTTTGGCCAAATGACAAAGCCCCTATGAGGTGGTAGAAAAGATGGGTGAAGTGAACTACAAGGTTCACCAACCAGGAAGACGTAAGCCTTTTGAAGTCTACCACGTCAATCTTATCAAGCCGTTGCACGACAGGGACCCGGTTAATAGCACAGATGCTGTCAAAGGCCCAAAAACAGCAGTGTAGAGAATTGCTGCAGCAGAACCAGGACCTATTCTCAGATTTGTGATTTGTCTGTGTGTACAGATGTCATAGAACACGAGATTCTGACAGCATCCCATGTGCGGATGAACTTGAAACCCTACTAAATTTCTGAGGTCCGCCGAGAACTGATCTCCAAGGAAGTAAAGCGTATGCTGCATTTCTGAGTCATTGAGGAATCTAAGAGTGGGTGGTCTAGCCCCATATTCCTTGTTCTAAAACCCAATGAAGATTCTGTAATGGTTATCTGAAGCTGAATGAAGTCTCCAAATTCAACGTATTTCTGATGCCACTTGACGATGAGCTGATCGAGGTACTTGGAGAGGCAAAATATTTAACCACCTTGGATCAAACAAAGTGATATTGTCAAATTCCCATGTCACAAGAAGCCAAGGAGAAGACTACTTTCTCTACACCCTAAGGATGCTTCCAATACGTCTTGATGTCGTTTGGCTGTAGGGAGCTCCGGCCACCTTCCAGAAGGCCATGGATTGCACCCCATAAAAACTACACCGTAGCATATCTGGATGATATTGTACTCTTCAAACCAGATTGGGTAAGTCACTTGGAAAAGGTCGAGGTGGTGTTCGATGCTTTCAGAGGGAAAGAGGAGGCCAAATATCTGGGATATATAGTAGGTAGAGGCGAAATCAAACCTCAGATCAATAAAATTGACTCAATCCAGGGCTGACTGAGAATACTCTTACAATAACAAGTTAGAGCTTTCCTGGGAATCGTGGGGTACTACAGGAGGTTCATCTCAAACTTTACCATGATGGCCGCAGCCCTGACCGACCTCCTTAAGGGGACAAAATCGGCTACAGCCAAATTAACTCTGGAGGTGGAGATGAACAATCAAGAGCTGAAAGCAGCTGTGTGTAAGCAACCAATCCTGGTAGCCCCCGACTTTAAGAAAGAATTCGTGCTCCAGACTCCTCAGAAGTTGGATTTGGAGCGGTGCTTTCTCAAGAGATACATGGAGAGGAGAATCCTGTTCTCTACCTGAGTAGGAAAATGTACATACATATTAGTCCATAAATAACCTTCACTACTAAGGTCACACTCTGATATTGCAATATATTGTACACACCCTCACAAGAAAGAAAAGGGAAAAGGAGTGTGTATAACAATCAATAATTTTATTTAAACATATTTATTCAAAAAATCAAATCCATAAAAGGATGCCTCATGTCAGATTCAAAGCCGGCTAGCCATTGATAATGGATTTTATTAAAAAAATGGCCCAAACCTAAGTGGTTCCATAAATAACATATATACAAATTTTGCTGGATAATGCAAGCAAGTTAAATATACAGGCTGAAAAAATACCTATGTACACCTTTTGATAATAAATAAATAGATAATAATTCTTACAGGCAAAGTGCCTTAGTGCAGTCAAAAGGTATAAACCAAACAGGTAATAAGGGCCTCCCCCTTATAATAATAATTATAATAATAAGGGGGAGACTAAGGAGATATATAAAGATGACTATAAAATCTCTATCCCTATAAGTAGACATAACTACTGTTGAGCGATACCGTCCGATACTTAAAAGTATCGTATCGGATGGTATCGGCCGATCTAAAAAAAATATTGGGTATCGCCGATTCCGATACCGGAAGTCCCATTCAAGTCTATGGGACTTCCGGTATCGGAATAAGAAAAACCCTATTTTTGCCTTGTACAGCCTCTCTGGGGTCTGTACGGGCCTTTTGGGGGGCTGTGCCGGCCTGCCGGGGGGTCTGTGCAGGCTCCAGTGGTCTGTGCAGGCCTGCCGGTGGTCTGTGCAGGCTCCGGTGGTCTGTGCAGGCCTGCCGGGGGGGCTGTGCCGGCCTGCCGGTGGTCTGTGCAGGCTCCGGGGGTCTGTGCCGGCCTGCCGTGGGGGTTGTGCCGGCCTGCCGGTGGTCTGTGCAGGCTCCGGTGGGCTGTGCCGGCCTGCCGGTGGGCTGTGCAGGCTCCGGTGGTCTGTACCGGCCTGCCGGTGGGCTGTGCAGGCTCCGGGGGTCTGTGCAGGCATCGTCCGATGGGACTACAAGTCCCATCGGGCGATGCCTGCTACCATGACAGCGATTGACACATTAGCCAATGATGGGACAGTAGTAGTCCCATCATCCGGCTAATGTGTTGAATGTAAAAAAAAAAAAAAAAAAAAAAATTTACATGCTACATACATGCTACATACATACTACATACATACTACATACATACTACATATATACATACATGTAACATACATACTACATGCAACATGCATACTACATACATGCTACATACTACATGCATACTACATACATAATACATATATACTACATGCATGCAACATACATACAACATATATACTACATGCATGCAACATGCATACTACATATATACTATATATACTACATGTAACATACATACTACATATATACTACATGCTACATACATGCTACATACATACTACATACATGCTACATACTACATACATAATACATATATACTACATGCATGCAACATACATACAACATATATACTACATGCATACTACATATATACTAGGGACTTTTTTTTTACAGTGGTGGAGGAATACAGTGCGGAAGGATACCTACCTTCCGTCATTGTATTCCTGGAGCTGGTAGAGAACGGTAGCATCAGCTGATGCTGCTGTTCTCCACGCAAGATCGACGTGGGACCCTCATAGACTTCTGCGGATCGGGGTAAGTATATTGGTGTTTTTTTATTTTGATATTTATTCCTCAAGGGGACAATGGCTTCGGGGATCAAAGTGACAAGTGACGGTGAGTATGTACTCTATGTTATATATACTGTATGTCTATATGTATGTATTGTATGTAGTATATATGTATGTTGCATGCATGTAGTATATATGCAGTATATATGTAGTATGCATGTTGCATGCATGTGGCATGTAGCATGTATGTAGTATGTAGCATGTATGTATGTTGCATGTATGTAGCATGTAGTGTGTATGTATGTAGCATGTATGTAGTGTGTATGTTGCATGTATGTAGCATGTAGTATGTATGTTACATGTAGTATATATAGTATATATGTAGTATGCATGTTGCATGCATGTAGTATATATGTTGTATGTATGTTGCATGCATGTAGTATATATGTATTATGTATGTAGTATGCATGTAGTATGTAGCATGTATGTAGCATGCATGTAGTATGTAGCATGTATGTAGTATGCATGTTGCATGTAGTATGTATGTTACATGTAGTATATATGTAGTATGTATGTAGTATGTATGTAGCATGTATGTAGCATGTATGTAGCATGTATGTAGCATGCATGTAGTATGTAGCATGTATGTAGTATGCATGTTGCATGTAGTATTTATGTTACATATAGTATATATGTAGTATGTATGTAGTATGTATGTAGCATGTATGTAGTATGTAGCATGTATATAGCATGCATGTAGTATGTAGCATGTATGTAGTATGCATGTTGCATGTAGTATGTATGTTACATGTAGCATGTATGTAGTATGCATGTTGCATGTAGTATGTATGTTACATGTAGTATGTATGTAGTATGTATGTAGCATGTATGTAGCATGTAATTTTTTTTTTTTTTTTTACATTCAACACATTAGCCGGATGATGGGACTACTACTGTCCCATCATTGGCTAATGTGTCAATCACTGTCATGGTAGCAGGCATCGCCCGATGGGACTTGTAGTCCCATCGGACGATGCCTGCACAGACCCCCGGAGCCTGCACAGCCCACCGGCAGGCCGGCACAGCTCCCCGGCAGGCCGGCACAGACCACCGGAGCCTGCACAGCTCCCCGGCAGGCCGGCACAGACCACTGGAGCCTGCACAGACCACCGGCAGGCCAGCACAGCTCCCCGGCAGGCCGGCACAGACCCCCGGAGCCTGCACAGACCACCGGCAGGCCGGCACAGCTCCCCCGGCAGGCCGGCACAGACCCCCGGAGCCTGCACAGCCCACCGGCAGGCCAGCACAGCCCCCCGGCAGGCCGGCACAGACCCCCGGAGCCTGCACAGACCACCGGCAGGTCGGCACAGCTCCCCCAGCAGGCCGGCACAGACCCCCGGAGCCTGCACAGACCACCGGCAGGCCTGCACAGACCACCGGCAGGCCGGCACAGACCCCCGGACAGTCGGCACAGCCCCCCCGAAGGCCCGAACTGACGGCGCATCATGATGCGCACAGACAGCGCGTCATGATGACGTCATTTCGGCAGCCAATCAGAGCCACAAAAGTGGCTCATTGCATTTTGGACTTCCGATTCCGGTATCCGATACGAAAATAGTATCGGTACTCGGTATCGGAATTCCGATACGGCAAATATCGGCCGATACCCGATACTTGCGATATCGGAAAGCTCAACACTAGACATAACTGATTGATCAAAAAAGTGTCTCTGTGAATGTAAACTTAGTTATAACCTGAACTAGCTGCATAAGGAAACCAAATGGACGGAAGGTGCATATCAATCTTTTTTTCAGTGGAAAGTCAGGGATTGCCATGAATCTCACACCGGGAGCGTGCTCAATTGGAGAGGCTGATTGTTATTTACCATGCCTGCGGACCAAGCCGAAAATAATTTTGTAGACACGTGAGCGTCCATGTGTGGAAAAATCAATCGCCATTGGTGATGTCTCGCTTACCCCAATCTTGTCCATGCTCAACACCCGTGCCAGGGTCCTTCGGCGCATGCGACCACTACATCACTGCGACAGGGACCTCCCACTTCCGGCTGTGATGGAATGCATGTGTTCCACCCAGCCTAAGCTGAGCGGAAGTCAACGCTACCATCGAGTGCCAGGAACAGGATCATCCAGCATGACGACAGAGGCGCATGCGCATAACCCTGGCACCAATGAAATGAGGGAGAAATAAAATGAAAATGAAAAAATGCTGAATTTATGAATTGATGGGATACATGAGTGATTTGTGAATATGGGAACCTAGTTTATGTATGGATGATACAATACGGTGTAAGAAAATGAATGTGTATATACACGTACATATGTGAAAAGGGCAATATGTGTAAACTATAGGTGAGTAGGAAAATGTCAGTATGTGAAAAAAATTAATCTAATGTAGAAAAGGATTGCTTGTCCATAAAGTGGGCAATGGACACATTGCGATACTATCTCTTAGGTCAAAAATTTAAATTGGTGTCAGACCATGCCCCACTCAGGTGGATGAGGGAGAAAAGGGAAAAATGCTTGTGTTGCTCTCTGGTTTCTATCCCTGCAGGATTTGCACTTCCATGTGGAACATAGAGCTGGGAAGTTGCATGATAATGCTGATGCTCTCTCAAGAATCCTGTGTCGTCGTAGAATGTGCCAAACTCCACGGCTTTAGGCAGAGAGGGGGTATATAAGGTGGCTGCCGGACACATAGTGAATGGGAGATGTGTAACACAGAGGTTCAACACAGAGCTGCATGTCCTCTGTGATATAAACCTGGAGTAATGCTCTAGTACTCATAGTACTAAGAAGGGTTAATCGGCCATGTTAGGGCCAGCTCTAATTGTGACCAGCTGAAGACTTAGGGCAAGTAGGCTGCTTACCATATCTCTACCCCTGTGTGTGGTTCACATTGTAAAATGGGAACTGTTTATCTGACACATGATTCTGTGTATGGGGATGGGTAGACCTCCTGGATTGTGAGGCTTTGCAAAAGGACGAAGAAGCTGGACTTTAAGGCAGACGGGCGAACTCGCACTATTGTATGGATTGTTTACTTTATGTTTCACTTTGTGCCGAAGAAAGCCTGTATTAAGTTTTACGGTGATGTAGTTTATGAGGACTGAAATAAACCAGCCAGACTTTGAATATAAATTGTTCCTGTGATACCTCAGATCGCTCCCAAGTGAATAACATTGTAACAGTCTCTTTTATGGATCTGTGGCAGAAGCTTCTTTTTTGGTAGAGGTGGAATGGAGTTGTGCACATCGAATAGCAGGACACTGGTCCAGCAGCCATGTCACTATTCTGTTGCTGCAGACCAGTAGCCTGGGAAATCACCTCCTACCTCTGTGTATCCTATTCTGATTAGCTAGCCTGGCACAGCGTCATCATTGCAGCAGGATGTGCATACAATCTCGCTACAGTCAAAAGAGGAGTCAGGAATGCCAGCAGGTAGGCGGTGGTTCACAGGACTCCCATCCAGCAGTTAAAGAATATTGACTTTGCCACTGGAACAAGGTCCACTAAATTGATTTGCCCATATCTAGTCATTATGCCTATCTGGGCATGTGTAGCATGCTGGAAGTACACACAGCTTCACTGCACATGCTTAGGGAGGAAGAATGTTGCATGCATGTGTAACAACGTGGCACGAGGTGGTAGTCTTAGGCAAGTCTACTACAGCAGAGTCAGTCCACACCCCGGCCCCTTGCACATAAAACACAGACAGGACAGATGTAGCCTCCAGGCGAGTTACCTCTTCTCGTCAGTCAACACAATTATAATCCAACAGGGAAACTATTTTTAGGATAAACGAGGTAGAAAACATGGTTGCAGCAAATCTGATAAAACTTCCTGCTCTTTCCCTATTATTCTTCACCACCATATCAGCGGCAGCAACAGCAACAGCCCATAGTGACTGTTCCCAGTCCAAGTTCTGAGTGCTGATAGTCCTCAGCGGGTCACCACACAGTCCGCAGAAGTCACTATTCCCTTCCAGGTGTCCGGCGAGCTCTCAAAAGGGGAGCACACCTTGCCATGGGCACACTTGCCCAGGCTCTGACTAGAAAGCAGAACCCTTTGCTGTCCCTAACCTAACATTCCACAATACAGGTTTCAAACCCCTTCTCATGTACAGCACCATGGAATCAATGGTGCTATATAAATAGATAATAATAATAATAATAATAATAATAATAATAATAACAACAGTGCAAACACAAGACATCACAGCACATACATTACAAGACAATTAAATGGGAACTCTACATGGTCAAACAATGCAAACAGAGCACATCAATAATACACATACATTTCACTTTAAGACATTGAAACATAGGTACACCATCCGGGTACCACATGAAGGGCATGGGACCAGCCTGTTGGAGAGAGGGGAGAGAATGAGGTTCGCCGCCACCTCCTTACACATGCATCATATTTCCAATGTTCCACCCATAACATGGTCAGGGCGGAGTATTTATAGCATCTGAAGCTGGACTAGTCTAAGTGACACCCCACTGGATTAACCCCGGGTAATTAGTGCATGATGCGTGATAAAATATAGGTTGCTTTTGCACAAATAGAAACATTTGTCTGAGATATCAAGGGCATAATTTGAATGTAGAAAAAGGTCTCTAAAGCAATATGCGGTTGGGAGGTTTTGGAGCCTGACAGATTACCTTTAACTAAAGAGTGTCTCAGCAATATTTTGTTCCTTATGTGAATATTTGCTTATTGTTTCTCATAAAAGTAGATTTGAAACTGGTATAATGTGCATGGAGGGCATCGGTAGCAGATTCTGGTGGGTCAGTTATTCCTTAGTGCCGCAAGACCTCTGAAGGTGTCCTGTGATATCTGGCAGTAAGACATTTGCAATATTCTTACAAATTTTAACTTGTGTCCTCCATGGGTCGACTTGTTTTTCCAGCACATCCTATAGATGATTGATTGGGTTGAGACCTGGGGAATTTGGAGACAATTCATCTTCTTTAACTTTTTATGTTCTTGAACAACTTTTGATGTGGGGCAAGCTCATCATTCTGCTGCAAGAGACACTGCCTACCCTGCTACTATGAAGGGGTAAAATTAGTATGTTCAGTGTTTAGGTCATGTGGATATAACACATAAAACCTATGTCAAGAGACAAGGTTTCCCAGCAGAACATTGCCCCATCACACTGCCTCTACTGATTTGCCTTCTTGCCATAAGGCTATCTTTTTCCCAGCTAAGACACTCACGCACCGGCCATCCAACAAATCTAAACTGTGATTCATTAGAGTCAAAGCTGGTGGAATTGTGGATTATTGTGAGGGGAGCCAGGGCCGTAGTCATGGCTAACATATATTGCTCAATCACGCCCTGGTCCCACGCCACATACATAAAATGTCCCCTTTGCAGCGTACCTTCTTTAACGCCTTCTGTACCATCAGGGTCTCTTCTGATGTGCTGTGGGTTCACTCCTGTTGGTTTCACACAAAGAGAGAAAGAGTCCAGTTTCAACTTGCAGCAAACAGCTTTACTTGAATCCATTCGCAGTACGTCCAGCTCAGTTACATCAACGTCACAGGGAAAATCACAGTTCACAGCCTTGTCTATTCCTGTGCTTTTCCCCACTTCTTCTAGACTGCTCCCCAACTCATCTGGTACCGCAGCATTCCTTCTGTCCAGCTTAACTACCTTCAGGAGTTCCCATGTCCATTTCACCCCAGACATAAGGGCATCTGCCCACATAGTCAGCTGCCACATCTTGTTGCCACCCTGCATTCCACTGCTGTTGTGTCCTTCAGTTCCCAAGCCCTGAGCGACAGGGCTCCTACCTTGAAACGTTACTGAGTCCAATACGTTGCCCAGGCTCTACGGCCCTACAGGACTGTTTGGGTTCCCTGGCCCTACTAACTACATCCAGGAAATGCTCGTGTCTAACCTACAGTTGGCCCCTCCTAATTGAACTACTTGTTATTCTAAGCTCCTATTCCTATCCTACTATGCCCCCCTCTAGTACCTAACCCTATAACTTCACTTTCCCTATCTACACAACATATATATATACATAGCATCAGGTACATTACTATATATATATATACAGATTACAACTTTAGTTAACCGGGAGGTGTTTGGGGCATAGGTCAGTCTCTGTAACCCCTTACATTATCATGAACTATTTTACTGCAAAGCGTCCATTTGGTTTTCTTGCACAAGGCCCCTCCTTTGTCTATATCCGCTACTGATGAGAATGGACACAAATCGGCAAAACCTATTACATTGATGGAGGAAGCTAGTTTGATCATGGCTCTGCATGTGATATCTGATATATGATGTGACTTACTACATGATATTCTGGCACTAGCTAAAATCTCTTTTGGATCTATGTTCTTGCATATGTTATTAGCATAAATCAACTTTGCTTCCTTGCTATATAAATCAAGAATAATTTATTTACAGCTGAAGGTCTGCTAACCCAGCAGATGCACACAGTCGATTTTTCAACTCTGCATTTTGCAGTCTATTGACCGCAAATGGTTTACTAAATCACTTAAGCCCATTTTCTTTGCATCATGCAGTAACTGTACATTGTCAGTTCATCATTTCCTGTCCACAGGATAAATATACTGAAGTCATCATCTTATTAATCTCTTTTAATCTTTGTCTCTATTTATATCTGCTACAGTCATCCTCTTATTAATATATCGTATTTATTTAACTCAGCACTTCTAATACTCATAAGCGATAATGTCTAAAGGAATACAATATATGTATTGCAAAAAATAATATTGAGGGATCCCTTGTGCAACCCCAAGAGTGTATTTTGCTTTGGAGGACCTTGCATGTCTGTGTGTTACAAGGAAGCACTATTGATTTCAGTTGGGACCATGTCATTCTTCGTTTTCCCTTAGATGGCGCTGTAGGGAAATTAATTACTGGAGGATAACTGACCTAAGAATCGGAAGAAAGGTGCAGAGATGTGTCCAATTAAATCTGTGCTCCATCCTAAGATAAAAAAGTACTATTAGAATACGTGCCCACAATCCGGAATACCAGCATTTTGGACTCTGCTCACCTGTACTGCGTCCAAAACGTTGCGTTCTGCATTACTAGCACAGTGGATGGGATTTATTGAAATCCCATGCCCACAGTGCTTTTATTTGACGATGTGTAAATTCACCTGCGACACGGGTTTACGAGCCGCAGCATGTCAATTATTTGCAGCAGAGACGCCATAGCCATTCATTACATGCGGTAAATCCGCAAGGTTTACTGAACACATGCGGATTTACCTGCATGATTAGAATGCAGCATTTTGGATGCAACAAAAATGCACTGTGTCCAAAACGCTGCTATATCCTGATCGTGGGCACATAGCCTAACCATTTTTTATTTTCTTATTTAGCTTTAGAATATTTACTGGTTACAATTATGATAATATCCATCGGAGTTTCTCTTTAAGTGCCAAGGCAAGTAATATAAGAAGTACAGTATCAGGGTTAGATAACTTCTTTGTTTACTTTGGAAAAAGGACACCTTAGTGGTGACCTAATTACTATGGCTGGTAGCTTTGTAAACTGTACAGTATCTAGGAGCCACGCCGCTTCTAAGAAACAGTCAAAACTGGAATTCTCCATTATTGTAAGATGTGACATTCACCCATGTCATGATTTGTAGTCTTGCCCTGTCCTGTATTTTGTATAATAGGTCATTTAACTTTCCTCTGATTCATTTGCTGTAAATTAACCATGTCTCCTTCCCCCAATACTTTGCAATGTCTTGTGATGTACCTGGACCATAATCTAATTTAGGCTTGTGTCAACAGCTAGTGGAACTTTGGCTATTGTTTTCCTAAGCAGAAGATAACCTACAATACACATCCTGTAGACTAAGTGGAGCCCTTACATTTCTAGAATCTTCTGATGGACCAAACCATTGAATAGTAGGTGTGACCCCTACCCCCCTTCAGATGGACTGATCCCAGGAGCCCTGACAATACATTCTTGCTTTAAGATCAGATGTGAGTTGGATGCTAAAAGAGTAGGACGAGGCTGTCTGAGGAAGCTTCGGCCTCTGTGTGATCGTGGTGGATTTCTGGGACTTTTAAAGGACTATGGTTTTGTGATCTGGCACAAGGATTGTCGGGAGGTGCCCCCGAATCAGTTTCCTGTGGACTTATTTTGGGACTCTGCAAATTACCTTCGTGTTGTTCCTGTTTTTTGGTCAATAAATCTGTTGGATTATTCCCAGGCCTGTTGTCCCTCCTTGCTCTGGAGAATACTCCCGTCACAAACTGGTGGCAGCAGTGGGACCAGAGCAGAAGGAATGGAGGACAACGGCCCATCAACATCTGGAACCAGCACCGCAGAGTACAAGAACTGGACTGCGGTGAACCTACAAACAAAGGCCCGTGAACTGGGAGTCAGCTACAAGGGACTCTCCAAGGAGCAGCTGATTGAGGCTTTGGAAGCAGTTCACCTGCAAGATGATGCTGAGGAAGGATCCTCACAGCAAAGAGAGGAAAGGCGGCAGTCGGAGGTAAATACCCAAAAAAGTCAGTGGGTTGTGTGGTACGAGGAGGAGATGGCCTTGCTGGGAGTAGAGGCTACCATAGAAGATAAGAGGGAGGTCATGCGCACAGCCAAGGAGAGGCAGCGCAGGATGGAGGAGAGGGCAATGCTGGAGAGGGAGATCACTTTGGAGGCAGCGAGAAGCTCCAGACAGACTGTACCCACAGCATCCCCCATGAGGGAACTCCCCAGAGTGTCCCGCAAAGACTTCAAGCCGTTTAATGAGGCTTCCGTTGACATTGAGGGCTTCTTCCTGGACTTTGAGCATCAGTGTCGATTAATGGAAGTCCCGGAAAGGGAGCGCGTCCGACATCTTGTGGGGCTCTTAGAGGGTGGAGCTGCCGCAGCCTATAGAGCTATGGACCCTCGGTGGAACTGTGAGTATGCAGAGATTAAACGGACTGTTCTAGAACATTATGCTGTGACCCCAGACACTTACAGGACCCAGTTTCGTACTTTAGCCTGTAATGAGGAAGTGTCTTTCAAGATGTATGCCCACAGACTCAAACAAATATGTAATCGCTGGCTGGAGGCAGAGGAGGCCTTAACCTGGAACACCTGTCTCCAGGTTATCCTAAAAGAACAATTTTTTGCCCAGTGCCCCGCTGAGATCAGGGAATGGGTGCGTGAGAGGAAACCTGCTACAGTGGAAGAAGCTGCATCTCTCGCTGATGAGGCTCTCACCATCAAGCCTCGGTGGAGAGTTCTGTTGGAGGATGGAGAGAGGCCTACCAGCTCCACAACACCGGTGGCCCCCAGTTCTTCTGTCCCCATTGTTCCCCGTTCCTCTGAGGCACCACCTCGTGTTGATACCTGTGTTAATGTGCCTCCTGTTGCTTCCACTGCGTTTTCTGGAATACGACGAGGAGAGGAAGTAGCAGAGCGCAGGTGTTATGGTTGTGGGCATCCGGGGCATCTGCAGGCCTCATGTCCAGCCAGCTCATGGAGGAATCGTCCTCAAACCCCTACAGCACCGTCAGGTGGGAGCCGACCGGCAGGTTCCCTTACTCCTCGCCCAAGAGGACGCATTGGATGGAGTGAGACACAGCACAGATGCTATCGATGTGGGCAGCCTGGGCATCTGCAAGCCTCCTGCCCAGCTGTTCAAATGAGGATTGATCCTGTACCCAATCATATTATTAATTATGTACAGCCAAGTGCCATGGAGGAAGACGTGTCACCACTAAGTGAGGACTGGCCTAGTGCCTCACCCACCCATGTTGCACCACTAGGAGTTTATGGTGTGCGACCCGCAGCTATGACGACTTCAGCTCATCGAGGTAAGCACTTGCAGGAGGTCGTGCTGGATGGACAAAGACTTGTTGGATTTTGTGACTCAGGAGCTTTCCTCACGCTGGCTGATCCCCGAGTGGTTCGGCCTGAGGCAATCCATAGAGGACCTGGAATTGTCATTGAACTGGCTGGTGGACAATGGAGGACTATTCCCACAGCCACTGTGGATCTGAACTTTGGTTTTGGGGTCAGGCGATGTTTGGTTGGGGTGATGGGTGGTCTGCCTGCAGCTGTTCTCCTGGGCAATGATGTGGGAAAGCTACGATGCCAATTCGTGGCTGCATGAAGCCACATGTAAGTTACGCCATGCCTGTGTGTACTTAACCAGTGACCTGTAGAGGTCCCTAGTACGTACACAAATTAGGAGGGGAAGGGATTGTCATGATTTGTAGTCTTGCCCTGTCCTGTATTTTGTATAATAGGTCATTTAACTTTCCTCTGATTCATTTGCTGTAAATTAACCATGTCTCCTTCCCCCAATACTTTGCAATGTCTTGTGATGTACCTGGACCATAATCTAATTTAGGCTTGTGTCAACAGCTAGTGGAACTTTGGCTATTGTTTTCCTAAGCAGAAGATAACCTACAATACACATCCTGTAGACTAAGTGGAGCCCTTACATTTCTAGAATCTTCTGATGGACCAAACCATTGAATAGTAGGTGTGACCCCTACCCCCCTTCAGATGGACTGATCCCAGGAGCCCTGACAATACATTCTTGCTTTAAGATCAGATGTGAGTTGGATGCTAAAAGAGTAGGACGAGGCTGTCTGAGGAAGCTTCGGCCTCTGTGTGATCGTGGTGGATTTCTGGGACTCTTAAAGGACTATGGTTTTGTGATCTGGCACAAGGATTGTCGGGAGGTGCCCCCGAATCAGTTTCCTGTGGACTTATTTTGGGACTCTGCAAATTACCTTCGTGTTGTTCCTGTTTTTTGGTCAATAAATCTGTTGGATTATTCCCAGGCCTGTTGTCCCTCCTTGCTCTGGAGAATACTCCCGTCACAACCCATTGTTTCCATCTACAGTTGTGGCCAAAAGTATTGTCACCCCTGCAATTCTGTCAGATAATACTCAGTTTCTTCCTGAAAATGATTGCAAACACAAATTCTTTGGTATCATCTTCATTTACTTTGTCTTAAATGAAAAAACACAAAAGAGAATGAAGCAAAAAGCAAAACATTGATCATTTCACACAAAACTCCAAAAATGGGCCAGACAAAAGTATTGGCACCCTCAGCCTAATACTTGGTTGCACAACCTTTAGCCAAAATAACTGCGACCAACCGCTTACGGTAACCATCACTGAGTTTCTTACAATGCCCTGCTGGAATTTTAGACCATTCTTCTTTGGCAAACTGCTCCTGGTGCCTAATATTTGATGGGTGCCTTCTCCAAACTGCCATTTTTAGATCTCTCCACAGGATTCAGGTCTGGACTCATTGCTGGCCACCTTAGAAGTCTCCAGTGCTTTCTCTCAAACCATTTTCTAATGCTTTTTGAAGTGTGTTTTTGGTCATTGTCCTGCTTGAAGACCCATGACCTCTGAGGGAGACCCAGCTTTCTCACACTGGGCCCTACATTATGCTACAAAATTTGTTGGTAGTCTTCAGACTTCATAATGCCATGCACACGGTCAAGCAGTCCAGTGCCAGAGGCAGCAAAGCAACCTCAAAACATCAGGGAACCTCCGCCATGTTTGACTGTAAGGACCGTGTTTTTATCTTTGAATGCCTCTTTTTTTCTCCTGTAAACTCTATGTTGATGCCTTTGCCCAAAAAGCTCTACTTTTGTCTCATCTGACCAGAGAACATTCTTCCAAAACGTTTTAGGCTTTTTCAGGTAAGCTTTGGCAAACTCCAGCCTGGCTTTTTTATGTCTCGGGGTAAGAAGTGGGGTCTTCCTTGGTCTCCTACCATACAGTCCCTTTTCATTCAGATGCCGACGGATAGTACGGGTTAACACTGTTGTACCCTCGGACTGCAGGGCAGCTTGAACTTGTTTGGATGTTAGTCGAGGTTCTTTATCCAACATCCGCACAATCTTGCGTTGAAATCTCTTGTCAATTTTTCTTTTCCGTCCACATCTAGGGAGGTTAGCCACAGTGCCATGGGCTTTAAACTTATTGATGACACTGCGCACGGTAGACACAGGAACATCCAGGTCTTTGGAGATGGACTTGAAGCCTTGAGATAGCTCATGCTTCCTCACAATTTGGTTTCTCAAGTCCTCAGACATTTCTTTGGTCTTCTTTCTTTTCTCCATGCTCAATGTGGTACACACAAGGACACAGGACAGAGGTTGAGTCAACTTTAATCCATGTCAACTGGCTGTAAGTGTGATTTAGCTATTGCCAACACCTACCACAGGTAAGTTACAGGTGCTGTTAATTACACAAATTAGAGAAGCATCACAGGATTTTTCGAACAGTGCCAATACTTTTGTCCACCCTATTTTTTATGTTTGGTGTGGAATTATATCCAATTTGGCTTTAGGACAATTCTTTTTGTGTTTTTTTTTCATTTAAGACAAATTAAATGAAGATAATAATAACAAAGAATGTGTTTGCAATCATTTTCAGGAAGAAACTGAGTATTATCTGACAGAATTGCAGGGGTGTCAATACTTTTGGCCGCAACTGTATATACCAGGGATGTTGGTGCATTCATTTGTACCCTTAAAATAAGACTTCCTGCACCTGTTATATTGCCCAGTCTTCAATAGCATAACACGCCTGGGGGAAGGTCACCTGCTAAATGCAAGATGTACAGTGAACAGTATGCGTTTATACGTAAAGAATGTGCATAGTCCACCAGCAACATTTATTACCTATCCACCGGACATGAAATGCATGGTACTGTTTTTGGGGGTTGTGGTCATACATACTAATTACAGCTGCCACAGACCCAAAGTGAGTGGATGCATGCACCCCACCAGTGAGATGTCAACCTAGGATACGAGAGCCTTTTACAAGTCACAGAAAGCATCAAAGTTGCTTTTTAAGGGTGTGCTTTTATAAAAGAGATCAGCTTTGCAATTAATAGACACACTTTAATACAGAAAAGATATATATCTTTGTACCGTGTTAGCCAGTAGAATATTTAGAATTGAGAGTCCTCAGTGGTTGATACCTTTTAATGGCTAACTGAAAAGATGGTAACAAATTGCAAGCTTTCGAGACTATGCAGGTCTCTCTTCATCAGGTAATACAACATCTGAAGAATCACATATTTATACACAAGACAGCACAGAAATAACCCAATAGCTAAGACAAGTGATGTGAAGTGGAATAGTCATTATGGGAGAGAGATAAGCATAAATATTGGAACAGTTCATAGATAAGCAGTGTGAAGGTTTTAATGCCCTCTGATTGCGGTCTGGTTCTGTGTTGTGTTTACCCCAGATGGTCTGAAGAGCAAATTCCTTAATTGATGCAAAAAGACATAAATCCATGCAACACATTCATTCCTGCACTGAATGTGTGGAAAGTTTTCATAAATTTGTACTCCGAGATTCTTCTCTCTCTCTCAGACTTGAAGTTACCTTTTGATACAAGTAATTTAATGTCCATGCTATGACCAGGGATGCAAAGATGTTTTGCCGCAGGTAGATCCATTCTTTTTTCTCTTATTGTGTGACGATGAGAATTCATCTTTGTTCTCAGTTTTTGCCCTGTCTCCCCCACATACAGACCCCCCAGTAGGACATTGACCATAATCAGAGGGCAATAAAACCTTCACACTGCTTATCTATGAACTGTTCCAATATTTATGCTTATCCCTGTGATTCTTCAGATTAGTCTAGCCTGATGAAGAGACCTGTGTAGTCTCGAAAGCTTGCAATTTGTTACCATCTTTTCAGTTAGCTATTAAAAGGTATCAACCACTGAGGACTCTCAATTCTAAATATTCTTCTAGACACACTGTATTAATATTAGATTACTTGTTGAAGAGCCCAGCGTTGCCTGGGCATAGTAGCTAACTGCCATCCTGCTCTCTCCCTCCGCAGCAGCCCCGCTCTCCATCCACCATCCCGCTCTCTCTCCATGCAGCCCGTCTTCTTTGGCTGTCCCGCTCTCTCCCTCAGAAGCCCCTCTTTCGCTCCACAGCCCAGCTCTCCAGCCACCCTCACTCTCTCTCCTTCCGCAGTCCCACTCTCCAATCGCCGTCCCGCATTCTCCCTCCACAGCCCCACTCTCTCCCTCCTCATCCCCGCTCTCCACTCTCCGTTCCACTCTCTTCCTCTGGAGCCCAACTATCCACTTGCCGTCCTGCTCTCTCCCTCCACAGCCCATCTCCACTGGCCTTACCGCTCTCTCCATCAGCAGCCCAGCTCTAAACCCACGTCCCGCTCTTTCCCTTAACAGCCCTGCACTCCACCCACTATCACACTCTTTCCTTCTTCAGTCCTGCTCTTCATCTGCCATCCTGCTCTCTCCATCTGCAGCCCCTCTCTCCATGCGCCGTCCCATTCTATCCCGCCGCAGCCTCACTTTCCATCCGTGTCCCTCTCTACCTCCACAGCCCCTCTCTCTCTCCCTCCACAGCCCCGCTCTCATTCTCCACAGGCCTGCTCTCTCCCTCCAATGCCCCTCTCCACATGCCATCCCGCTCTATCCTTCCGCAGCACCACTCTTTGTCCGTGTCCCTCTCTCTCCCTCGCAGCTCAGCTCTCCACCTGCATCCCGCACTTTCCCTCTGCAACCCCGCTCCCCAGCTGCCGGTGGGCAGGGCTATGTGGAGTGGGCGTCTTGATACACACACATACATACACTCCGCTTTATACATGCTGTGTATTTAGATAGACCCTCCACTTTAAACTTTGCCCAGGGCCCCACTTTGTCTAAAACCAGCCCTGCTTCTACCTTCATGCTGTCTAATTAGTAGTGAGGGTGCAGGGTATTAGAAATTGTGCCATTCACTTCAATGAAATGACACTAAAGCCGGTACCATCAGTGCAAAGCAGACAGCGTGCAGGTCAAAGGTGCTATGTATACATTGAAGAGATCACAATACTCACAAAAATACCACAGCCATATTAAAGCTCTGGGATGTTAACACAGGCCAAATCCAGCAATGTGGGCAACCATGATAGCACCCAAGAACCTTACGGGGTTTAAGTGCCAGGGACACAGGACTTTGTTTATCAATTCCTGGCTGCGATCTGGAGGTATAATTTCTTGTGTGCATTATTTGGAGAATAAAGGACGTTTTATTTAACTTGCCTGGGTCACTGTCTCGCTAAATTCAGTTACGGAAACACCGCTGCCTTACACCCCATATAGTAATAATGCCCCTTCTGAACCTCGATGTAGCAATAATGCATCTTTTTTTGTGCCTTTGTAACAAGAGCGACCGGGGGGTAGTTGTGGCCAAGTTACTTAAGGGCGCAGTACACAGACAGAGTCCACTGCACAAACGGTCAGCGAGCACACCCGGCTCCTTGTACATAAATAGATGGGACCGACACAGCTTTTCCCACGAGTTATCTTTCTCTTCTTCTGGTCACTGTAGTCCAGGCAATGAGAGTTCAAGATGGCAGCTGTTTTCCAACAGGGAAATAACTTTTAATGAACGAGGATGAAAGGTAGACAAAAAGACAACTTCAACACTGACTTCCTGCTCTCTCTGACACCTGCTACGGCCGTACCCACAATGGCCGCAGTAGCTGAAGTTCACAGAAGTCCACTCTCTGTGATCTGGGCGCTTAAAACCCCTTCAGCGGCGGGCCCTCTCAGAGTCCTGGGGCCCGTGTTGTGGTCATTCATTCCTGTTACCTCCTTGAGTCTTTCTTTAGTTCCTGGAGTCCTTCTTTAGGTCCTGGAGTCCTTTTGAGCCTGGGGCAACAGATCTCTCCCTTCTGGGAGTCTGGCAATGCCCTGTCTCTTACTGCACGTCTGCTCAGGGCTAACGTACCCAAGCTTCTGACTGGGGACAGCAGCTTCCTCCCGCCTTTCTCCTGCTGCTAGCCCAGCCCACCAACTTAGCTACTTACTTTCCCTAACTCTATGCACATGAAAATACATCTAGGAATATTACCATAGGGAACATTTGGACCAGGTAAACACAGCACAATCAAGGCAGAAAACACATATGTGACATTACAGTATAAAACACATATAGCATACAGGAACATAACATGTGTGCATAAAAGTGCACGGGGGTCACATAGAAAGAGGAGAGGGTGTAACTAAGGGGACCAGCCACCTCCTTACACTCGCCCCCACCTTAAACATGGCCGTCCCCAGCCATGGCAACCTTTATAAGAGTACAGGTAACTTCTGAGTCTCAGTCTCTCTGTATATGAGTTCATAAACAAAACAGTTCATAATCCACAAGAGCCAGTTGGCCCTTTAACACTGGTGGGCCTCACTCAGGCTCGGCAGCTTCCCCTTCTCTCCATTCAGCAGACCACAGGCCCTTTTACTGGTGGTGGGCTACATTTTTAACAGGGGGCTAGTCCAAGGGTCAAAGCGGGAACACAGTTTAAGGTTACACAGTCCAGCAGCCACATCCGGAGTCCACTATCATTAACCCCCTGTGGGGTTTTGGTCCCGTAATCCAGTAAGGGAGGCACCAATGGGTGCAAAACAAACTTGGAGGAGGCGAAAACCAACAAGTATGGCCACTAACTGGTGGACACATCAGGCACCATTGTCCTTGGGCGCCATACAGGGCTTACTGCCCTCTTAGGGATGCGGATCAGTCCCTTGCTCTGGGTGCAACCAACACTGATGTCAAATCTTAAAGGGGCCGCTCAGTCTGTACATGGCCATTGACTAACATAGTGGGCCGCATGTGGCCCCTGTACTACTACATAATCATTAGATGAGGACCCACTGGAGGAGGAGGAGTCCCCACTGTTTCTCCGGCTCCGCACTCCTTCCAGTGATGGTCCTGCAGCTCCAGCTTCCGCAGTTACATCGGCAGCCACCTTACTGCCCTGAGGCACCATGCTCTCCTGTGCAGCCGGAGCGACTGCAGCAGCAGCATCGGGCCTCTCTTCACTCAGGGTCCCCTGCAGTGGGCTGGTCCAGGACTGATGCCATTTTTATGGCTACTGCGTAGGGCCCCCGAGGTCCTTGTTTCTTAATGAAATCCATGTAGTCCCCCTCTCAGAGAGGACCACGAAACATGAGAGACCCAGCATTAATATACACTTTGTCCCTGGTCTCCAGCTGCTGCAGGAAACTGTAGCCCTTTCTTCGGTTCAGATACCGGATGAGGCCATGGGTGATCGGGCCTGCTGTGGTTCCTCCGCTGGGGCGATGCAGCTCATGAACAATCTGGTTCTCCCACCGCCTCTTCTCAATGATCACCTCGTGGATCCACTGGGCCTCCATAACTATGGTCGCTCTGGGCTCCTCAGCACGCAGGCCACGGATGTCAGCTGACATGGATTCGGCCTGAGGTAGCGCTGGGGCCATCACTGCTACAATCGACGACAGAGGAGACTGGCGAGACAGCTCCGGTGAGGATGGTGGAGCCACAGAAAGCAGGTGAGCTTAAGGTGAGGTGGCGAGAAGGCCAGGTGGGGGGTCTTTACTCACCACCGTGCCCGGGGACAGTCCTTTAGTGCTGTCGCCAGAGTCAGCAATCGTGGCCGCCATGATGCCTTGCAGACCCGTCTCCAGAGTCTCCTGCACACCTGCGGACTCCCATTGGGGTATCGCCAGTCCTTCATCCTCTCTGTCATCCTCGGCCTCCTATAGAATGCCCACAAAAGGCAGCTCCGTCCTCAGTTTTCACGCCAACAGCCGCCATCTTTTCGGTAGCGGTCGGCGCCATTTTTACATCAACAACATCCGCCATCTGCAATTCTGTCATGGCGGGCAACAAAAGTCCCAAATTCAAAGTCACAAGGCTCAGAGTCGCTGTCATCCGACAGCTCTATTTCTACTAGTTATGGCAGCAAATCACAAATTTCAAGTTCACAGTCACCATCAGCCGCCATCTCAAGCATTCCCAGGGTTGCAAGGCTGTTCAGGTCCATGATGTCGCACTACGCCAAGTGTAACAAGGGCGACCGAGGGGGTAGTTACGGCCGAGTTATCTAAAGGCGCAGTACACAGAGTCCACTGAGCAAATGGTCAGCGAGCACTCCCGACCCCTTGTACATAAATAGACAGGACCAACACAGCTTTTCCCATGAGTCCAACCAGGGGCAGTACAAGTAACGTTGTAACCACTGGTAGGTCTTTGTGGACCCGAAATGGGCTCTGAATTCGTGGGCTTCTTTAGCTACTTCTTGGGCCATTCCTCCTGGGATGACCACCTGCCACCTTACTTCCATATCTTTTGGCTGTTGTCTCTTGCGATATAACACCATTTCTCGCACCTCCAGCCTATCCCACTGGTGTAAGACACTCTTCAACTCTGCGTCCAGACTATCTCTTTCTTGTTTGCCTGGCTTCCGCTTCTGCGTTACCCAACATTTCATCTGTCTCAGCCCTTTGTCTTTGTCCTGAATATTCAGTCAGCCTCAAACTATGCGTCTTCTTCTCACAGCTGCAGGCACACCAGCCCCTGCAGTGTCTTCAGCTCAGAATCTCCACACAAGAGCCAAACCCCTCCCCTCACCAGTCTTTGCAGAACAACACACACAGTCTTATGCAGGGGAGACAGAATGTACCATCACACCAGCTAAGGGGGGTGCTGTCTCTTAAAGTGGCAGCGTGTCTCTTACTCTCCATAGCAACACCACCCCCTTACACAGTTGTTATGATTTGCTTATTTCTGAGCAATCGTAATATAGTAGTAATGACCCATCCGTGATGTGATGTAATATGGTGTCACCAGAGAAAACAGAGAAAAAAAATAAGTGCATTACATACCGTGAATAAACATAGATAATACATACATGCTGCATCAAATAAACATAATGTAATTAAAATGAACAAAAACAAATTAATAATGTAACATGAACTCCCTTCTAAGATTTAATCCTGTTGGTACATGCAGAGCCGGATTTAAGAGGTGAGTGGCACGGGGCCCATTTTGGAGGGAGGCCCATTCTTCAAGGTGTTGCAATATGTAATACAAAAACACAAAATGAAATGAACGCAAGTTTGTTTACAAAAATCATTTACGCAGAGTAATTCAGGTAAAATCATTCATTTTTTACAATCCAGGCACTTTCCTTGGTTTTCGTGCCGCAAAATCACTAATGATATCACTAAAGTCCAATTCACGCAGTATATCTGACTCGATGCTCATGATAGCCAAATTTACAAGTCGTTCCTGCTTCATGGATGTCCTTAAGTTGCTCTGCTGTGAACATGTCTTGAGCGCCATGGCCTTTGTTTGCCATGAATGTTACAAAGCATTCCACAGGGCCATCTTTCTCCATATACCTCAATACAAGGGTTAGTTGGTCAACGTGAGCTGCATCGTGTGGAGTCCAAACTGATGGAGTAGTATTTTGATTTGTTAACTCGAGAAATAATAATTTCTCTGAGGACTTGTTCGCCCATTACATTGATAATTTCTTCCATAATTGAAGATGACAGGTAGTTTGTATGACCCTTGCCGCGATTGGCTTGAGTTTTGATATGATGTGCAAGAAAGTCATCGTACTGGGCGATGAGTTCAAGAATGCCCAGAAAGTTTCCATTTCTAGGTGATCCAACCAATTCGTTATCTCCTCTAAGTCACGCTCGGCAATAAACTGAATAACATTTACTACTCATTTCAATACTGACCTCCATTAATGCTCCTCGACCTGTTGTGTTAGCTCCATATCAATTTGCCCAGTATCAAATCGCCCAATCGCTTTTATCCTCATATTGAAAGCAATTGTAGAGTTCACATGTTCTGCTGACTGCTCATGACTTTTTATATGTTCTTGTGAAAGTTTCCAATCACAGAATCCATAAGACGAAGGCTGAGAAGACTCAGATGCTGTAATAAAGCACATCAATTTGCACATGAAGCAGTAAATGAGTCCTTTAGAGGGAAAGAAGCATAACCAATTCTTCGTTATGACTTCTCCATTATGATTTTGATGACGGAAAAGCCCAATTGTGCACATTCTGGGAATATTGTGGTCCTTTCTAGGTTGCAGAACTGAGTGTGCAATGAACAAACTTACAACACAGTGCTGGATTGTTGATGCACCCCTTTTTAGCCAGTAATCTCGCATCTGTTCCAAAATAATGGATGGCCAAAGTCCAATGTCATCGGCCCCCTGGTGGGCCCTCAACTTCACCTTCTTCATAAGATGGGCCACTATCAGTCTCCTTTTCTTTGTGTTCTTCAGTTGTACACATTACTACTTCAGCCTTTTCTTTGCCAGGGTCAACAACCATTTCCACTGAAGCATTCTCAGGTTGATCAGATTCTAAAAGGTCATTACTCCTTTCCGACACTTGCCTTGAATGAACAGTGAAGAACTCGTCCAATTTTCTTGTCTTCGCTATCTCTTCAGTTGATTTCATTGTTGCTTCTTTTTGTCATGATTAGAGTTGAGCGATACCGTCCGATACTTCAAAGTATCGTATCGGATGGTATCGGCCGATCTTTAAAAAAAGTATCGGTATCGCCGATTCCGATACCGGAAGTCCCATTCAAGTCTATGGGACTTCCGGTATCGGAATAAGAAAAACCCTTTCCTGCCCTTGTACAGCCTCTCTGGGGTCTGTACGGGCCTTTCGGGGGGCTGTGCCGGCCTGCCAGGGGGTCTGTGCAGGCTCCGGTGGTCTGTGCCGGCCTGCCGGTGGTCTGTGCAGGCTCCGGGGGGCTGTGCCGGCCTGCCGGGGGGCTGTGCCGGCCTGCCGGGGGGCTGTGCCGGCCTGCCGGTGGTCTGTGCAGGCTCCGGGGGTCTGTGCAGGCATCGGCCGATGGGACTACAAGTCCCATCGGGCGATGCCTGCTACCATGACAGTGATTGACACATTAGCCAATGATGGGACAGTAGTAGTCCCATCATCCGGCTAATGTGTTAAATGTAAAAAAAAAAAAAAAAAAAAAATTACATGCTACATACATACAACATGCATACTACATACATGCTACATTCATACTACATACTACATACATGCTACATTCATACTACATAAATACTACATGCAACATACATACTACATATATACTACATGCATGCTACATACATACTGCATGCTACATACATACCACATATATACTACATACATACTACATGCATGCTACATGCATGCTACATGCTACATACATAACACATATATACTACATGCATGCTACATACATACTACATGCTACATACTACATATATACTACATGCATGCTACATACTACATGCTACATACATACTACATATATACTACATGCATGCTACATACATACTGCATGCTACATGCATGCTACATACATACTACATACATACTACATGCTACATACATACTACATATATACTACATACATACTACATACATACTACATGCATGCTACATGCATGCTACATACATACCACATACATAACACATATATACTACATGCATGCTACATACATACTACATGCTACATACATACCATATACATACTACATGCATGCTACATACATACTACATGCATGCTACATACATACTACATGCTACATACATACTACATATATACTACATGCATGCTACATACATACTACATGCTACATACATACTACATATATACTACATGCATGCTACATACTACATGCTACATACATACTACATATATACTACATGCATGCTACATACATACTACATGCATGCTACATACATACTACATGCTACATACATACCACATACATACTACATATATACTACATGCATGCTACATACATACTGCATGCTACATGCATGCTACATACATACTACATACATACTACATGCTACATACATACCACATATATACTACATACATACAATACATTCATACAATACATACATAGACATACAGTACATATAACATAGAGTAACATACTTACCAATACTTGTCACATTGTTCCCCGAAGCCATTGTCTTTTCCGGAATAAATATTAACATAACAAACCACAAAAATACTCACCCACGATCCGAAGCAGTCCACGAGTGTGTCCCACGACGATCTTGGGTAGAGAACTGCAGCATCAGATGATGCTGCCGTTCTCTACGGGCTGCAGGAATCCAATGACGGAAGGTAGGTATCCTTCCGCACTGTATTCCTCCGCCACTTAAAAAAAAAAAAGTCCCTAGTCTCACTTTATGCCATTGCTGTGTGGGAAATTCCCACGCAGCAATGGCATAAAGTGAGACTAGGGACTTTTTTTTTTTTAAGTGGCGGAGGAATACAGTGCGGAAGGATACCTACCTTCCGTCATTGGATTCCTGCAGCCCGTAGAGAACGGCAGCATCATCTGATGCTGCAGTTCTCTACCCAAGATCGTCGTGGGACACACTCGTGGACTGCTTCGGATCGTGGGTGAGTATTTTTGTGGTTTGTTATGTTAATATTTATTCCGGAAAAGACAATGGCTTCGGGGAACAATGTGACAAGTATTGGTAAGTATGTTACTCTATGTTATATGTACTGTATGTCTATGTATGTATTGTATGAATGTATTGTATGTATGTAGTATATATGTGGTATGTATGTAGCATGTAGTATGTATGTAGTATGTATGTAGCATGCATGTAGCATGTAGTATGTATGTAGCATGCATGTAGTATATATGTAGTATGTATGTAGCATGCATGTAGTATATATGTAGCATGTATGTAGTATGTATGTGGTATGTATGTAGCATGTAGTATGTATGTAGCATGCATGTAGTATATATGTAGTATGTATGTAGCATGTAGTATGTATGTAGTATGTATGTAGTATGTATGTGGTATGTATGTAGCATGTAGTATGTATGTAGCATGCATGTAGTATATATGTAGTATGTATGTAGCATGTAGTATGTATGTAGTATGTATGTAGTATGTATGTGGTATGTATGTAGCATGTAGTATGTATGTAGCATGCATGTAGTATATATGTAGTATGTATGTAGTATGTATGTGGTATGTATGTAGCATGTAGTATGTATGTAGCATGCATGTAGCATGCATGTAGTATGTATGTAGCATGCATGTAGTATGTATGTAGCATGCATGTAGTATGTATGTAGTATGTATGTAGTATGTATGTAGCATGCAGTATGTATGTAGCATGTATGTAGTATGTATGTAGTATATATGTAGTATGTATGTAGCATGTAGTATGTATGTAGCATGCATGTAGTATATATGTAGTATGTATGTAGCATGCATGTAGTATGTATGTAGTATGTATGTAGTATGTATGTAGCATGCAGTATGTATGTAGCATGTATGTAGTATATATGTAGTATGTATGTAGCATGCATGTAGTATGTATGTAGCATGTAGTATGTATGTAGCATGCATGTAGTATGTATGTAGCATGTATGTAGTATGTATGTAGTATATATGTAGTATGTATGTAGCATGTAGTATGTATGTAGCATGCATGTAGTATGTATATAGTATTTTTTTTTTTTTTTTTTAACATTTAACACATTAGCCGAATGATGGGACTACTACTGTCCCATCATTGGCTAATGTGTCAATCACTGTCATGGTAGCAGGCATCGCCCGATGGGACTTGTAGTCCCATCGGACGATGCTTGCACAGGCCCCCGGACATCAGCACAGCCCCCCGGCAGGCCGGCACAGCCCCCCGGCAGGCCGGTACAGACCCCCACAGGGTGCACAGACCACCGGCAGGCCGGCACAGCCCCCCGGCAGGCCGGTACAGACCCCGGGCAGTCCACACAGCCCCCCGGCAGGCCGGCACAGCCCCCCGGCAGGCCGGCAGAGACCCCCGGAAGGCCCGAAATGACGGCGCATCATGATGCGCACACACCGCGCATCATGATGACGTCAGGCCGTCAATCAACTGAACTTCCGATTCCGATGCCGAATTCCGATATTGAAAAAATATCGGAAGTCGGTATCGGAATTCCGATACAGCAAGTATCGGCCGATACCCGATACTTGCGGTATCGGAATGCTCAACACTAGTCATGATCCCAATGCAGGTTTTTGAGCTGCACACCGGGGGTTAATGTCTGGAGCTCTGTGCAGGTTTTGACCTGCACACTTGGGGTTAATGATTGTGGCCTCTTTCTGGTTCTGGGAGAGCTTCATAAACCTCTGGGTAGCTTCAATCCCTGCCAGTTATACTTTTGCCTTTGGTCTAGTGTGCTGACCCCAGTGTGCCTGTTTATTGCTATAGCTTGTTTATATGGTTCTGACCCGATTCTGTTTCCCGTTGTGAGTTTGCCTGTTGATTTTGTACTGCATTATTATCTGTGTATGACCCATTGCCTGTGACCTGATTACTCTCTGCTCGCCCCTCTTGTACCTTGCAGCTATCTGTGTATGACTCATTGGCTACGTCCTGACTATTCTCTCTGTCTATGCCCCTTGGTAACTTTGTCTCACAGTTACTCTGCTAGGAATTGTCTTGCGGCTCCTAGCTCTGTGGAGTTTAAGCCACGCCTCTAGCAGTCACGTGCTTCAGGCCCTGCAGCTCTGAAGTATGCATCTATTTGGTTGCTGCCCGCTCCACAGGTAGCTTTGAGCACGCTTTCGCTTACTCGGGGCACGCGCACTGGCTCAGTGAGCAAGTTCAGTGCGGTGTCTCTGACATTATAACTGGCCCGCAATTTTTTTTTCTCTCCTCACTTCTGCAGCATGGACCCAATGTGTGCTTTATCTGAGCAGGTGAGAAGCTTGACTCAGTCACTGCAGAAGCTTAGTTTGGAACACCAAGCTCTGGCCCAGTCCCAACGGCGGGTTGAGGACTCAGTTCAGGGGGTACTTTCCGCTGGCTTCCAGCAGGTGGGGAATAGAGATGTCATTTTAGTCCCACCTGAATCCCCGGTTAAATTGCCAGATATATTTTCTGGTAACAAGGATGATTTCAGGGCATTTAAGGAGGGCTGTAAGCTTTTTTTTTCTTTGAGACCCCGCTCCTCTGGGGATGAGAAACAGAGGGTGGGGGTGGTGATGTCCCTGCTTATGGGGTCCCCACAAGCCTGGGCATTCTCGCTTTCCTCTTCTGCCCCTGAGAGAATGTCTGTGGATGCATTTTTTGAAGCCTTAGGGCTTATTTATGATGAGCCTGATAGAGTGCGGTTGGCTGAGGACAAAGTGATGAGTGTCTGTCAGGGGGAGCACTCGGCCGAATGGTTCTGTACTGAATTCAGACGTTGGGCAGCGGAAATTTCCTGGAGTGACACCGCCCTGCGGGGGCTGTTCCACAGAGGCCTGTGTGAACGTCTGAAGGATGCTTTGGCACTTCATCCTCCGCCTGACTCCCTGGAGGATGCCATGGTCCAAGCGGTTCGCATGGATCGCAAGCTGCCGGCTAGAGGCATTATGCAAAGGGAAACGCCCTTATTCTTCAGTGGAGATGAGATCCAGACTCTTCCTATGGCTATGGAGGTGAACGCTGTCACCTGTGAGGGAAAGGAAAGAAGACGCCGCCGGGAAAAGCAGTTGTGCTTCTATTGTGGGAAATCTGGACATTGGAAGAAGGACTGCCCCTCCTGTCCATCATCCTCCAAGATGGCGGGAAACGACTAGGTCTGGGTAGTAATCGAGGAGGCTACCCAGACCTTCAGGTACAATTTTCCTCATGTGCAAAAATGGTGCTGCAGGTGGAACTGGAACTTGGTTATGGTCCTGTTCAGACTACTGCTTTTATTGACTGCGGTTCGGCTGTGAACCTGATTGATACCAAGGTTATGACTCTTTATAAGATAGGGACAGTCAGGCTTCACGATCCTGTTAAACTTGTGGCAATTGACTCATCTCCTCTTACCCAAGACGGTATCTGTTGCAGGTCTGAACTTTTTTCTCTAAAAGTGGGTTCCACTCATGTGGAGAAACTAAGTTGTCTGGTGGTAGATAACTTGCCTGCAGGACTGGTACTGGGGATGCCTTGGCTTCAACGCCATAATCCTACCATTGATTGGGTCACAGGGGAAATCACTCAATGGGGATGCAATAGTAAATGTGGTAACCGGGGACATCTTATTAACGCTGTTAAATCAGTGTCTGTGTCGTCTGTCGATCTGGAAGGTATTCCGGAGTACCTGAAAGATTTCGAAGACGTTTTTTCCGAAAGTGAGGCTGAGGCGCTGCCACCACATAGACCCTATGATTGTGCCATTGATTTAGTACCCGGAGCCAAGTTACCTAAGGCTCGATTGTTCAATTTGTCTGGGCCTGAGCGCCAAGCCATGAAGGAGTACATAGCTGAGAGTCTCCGCAAAGGGCATATCAGGTCTTCTGTGTCACCTGTGGCAGCAGGGTTCTTCTTTGTGAAGAAAAAAGATGGTGGCTTGCGGCCGTGCCTCGACTTTCGGGAACTGAACAAGATAACAGTTAGGAACTCTTACCCACTTCCCCTCATCCCAGACTTATGTAACCAGTTAGCTGGGGCCCAATGGTTCTCCAAGTTGGATCTGCGGGGGGCCTACAATCTGATAAGGGTTCGGGAAGGGGACGAGTGGAAAACGGCATTCCTCACATCAGAGGGACTCTTCGAGAACCTGGTAATGCCATTTGGGTTAACTAATGCACCCGCTATTTTCCAAAATTTCATCAATGTTGTGTTTTCTGATCTGATAGGCCGTTTTGTTATTATTTATTTGGATGATATTTTGGTGTATTCCCCGGACAGTCAATCTCACTTGCAACATCTAAAGACTGTTCTCCAGAGACTCAGGGAGAACCAATTGTTCGCCAAACTGGAAAAATGTTCGTTTTTTGTACAGGAGTTGTCTTTTTTGGGGTTGATTGTGTCCTGTGAGGGGTTTCGTATGGATCCTAAGAAGGTGCTGGCGATCGCTGACTGGGTTCAGCCTCGAGATCTCAAGGGGCTCCAGCGCTTCTTAGGATTTGCGAACTATTACCGGAGCTTCATTAAAGGTTTCTCACAAGTGGTTAAACCACTCACGGATCTTACCCAGAAGGGAGCTGATGTAAAAAATTGGTCTGTACTCGCTAAGGAATCCTTCTCAGCAATTAAGAAATGTTTTATGTCTGCCCCGGTGTTGGTGCAACCTGACCCGTCCAAACCATTCATTGTGGAGGTGGATGCTTCTGAAGTGGGGGTGGGGGCTGTGCTGTCCCAGGGTCCGGCCACCCTTACCAATCTCAAACCCTGTGCCTTCCTCTCCAAGAAGTTCTCTTCAGCTGGGAAAAACTATGATGTAGGCAATAGAGAACTTCTTGCGGTCAAGCTGGCATTTGAGGAATGGAGGCACTTTTTGGAAGGGGCGGCTCACCCTATCACGGTTGTCACGGATCACAAAAATTTGGCATACCTTGAATCTGCTAAGAGGCTTACTCCTAGACAGGCCCGTTGGTCACTTTTTTTTTCACGATTTCAGTTCTCAATTACTTTTCGACCAGGATCCAAAAATGTTAAAGCGGATGCCCTGTCCAGAAGTTTTGATCCAGTGTCTCCCCCTGAGCCGCCGTCCTCCATTCTTCCCCCAGGGGTGGTAGTGGCGGGGGTCTCAACTGAGTTGGAACAAGAAATCCTAAGGGCTCAGGCCCTAGCTCCGGCAACCAGGCCAAGCGATAAACTGTTTGTTCCAGATTCATTGCGGCCTAGACTTCTGCAGGAGTTTCATGATTCTAGGCTGAGTGCTCATCCAGGTATCACGGCCACTAGAGAGGCAGTAACCAGGGGTTTTTGGTGGCCTTCATTAAGGGCCGATGTCAAGGAATTTGTTTCTGCTTGTGGCATGTGTGCCCGTTCCAAAAGCTCGCATAACCGACCGGCTGGTGAACTTATACCTTTACCGGTTCCTGATAGGCCATGGACTCATCTTTCCATGGATTTTATTACTGGTCTTCCACCTTCCAGGGGCAATACCGTGATCTGGGTGGTGGTGGACAGGTTTTCTAAACAGGCCCATTTCATTCCCTTGGCAGCATTACCTTCAGCAGAAACATTGTCAAGGTTGTTTGTGCAGCATGTGGACCGATTGCATGGGGTACCCCTGAATGTTGTGTCTGACAGAGGTGTGCAGTTTGTGGCCAAATTTTGGAGGGCGTTCTGTATGAAATTGGGCATCTCACTCTCCTTCTCGTCGGCATATCACCCGGAGAGCAATGGTCAGACGGAATGCACCAATCAATCCCTGGAACAAATTCTCAGGTGTCTGACCTCCGCCAGACAGGAGGATTGGTGTGATGCGTTACCGTTGGCTGAATTTGCTTTTAACAACCGGGTGAGTCAGTCCACCAACATGTCCCCATTCCTGATTAACTATGGCTTTAACCCGCATTTTGGGGAGTTTTCTCGGGTGGATTCCGGTTGTCCAGGAGCAGAGGGGTCTGTTCAACGGTTAAAAAACCTCTGGGCGGAAGTCCGGCGTAATATCTCTCGGGCCCAGGGGAGATACAAATATTTTGCGGACAAAAAGAGAGCCTCGGGAGACATGTTTCAGGTGGGAGAGAAGGTTTGGCTCTCCACGCGTAACATCAACTTGAAGGTACCATCAGTTAAGTTGGGACCAAAGTTCATTGGTCCGTACGAGATTATGGAGATAGTCAACCCTGTGGCATATAGGTTGCGTCTCCCCGCCTCCTTAAAAATATCTAATGTGTTCCATAAGTCTCTGTTGAAACCAGCAGGATCTGTCAAAGAGAACTCTGAGACTGTTGTTCCTCCAGTGCTGGTGGAGGGTCAATTGGAGTATGAGGTCGGACATATTGTGGACTCTCGGCGGGTGCGCCGCTCTTTGCAGTACCTGGTCCACTGGAAGGGATATGGACCAGAAGAGCGCTCATGGGTCCCTGCTCATTCGGTACATGCGGATCGCCTGGTTTGGGCGTTCCATGCCAAGTACCCGGGGAAGCCTGGGGGTCCAGAGGCCCCCCGTTGAGAGGGGGGTACTGTCATGATCCCAATGCAGGTTTTTGAGCTGCACACCGGGGGTTAATGTCTGGAGCTCTGTGCATTTTTTGACCTGCACACTTGGGGTTAATGATTGTGGCCTCTTTCTGGTTCTGGGAGAGCTTCATAAACCTCTGGGTAGCTTCAATCCCTGCCAGTTATACTTTTGCCTTTGGTCTAGTGTGCTGACCCCCGTGTGCCTGTTTATTGCTATAGCTTGTTTATATGGTTCTGACCCGATTCTGTTTCCCGTTGTGAGTTTGCCTGTTGATTTTGTACTGCGTTATTATCTGTGTATGAACCATTGCCTGTGACCTGACTACTCTCTGCTCGCCCCTCTGGTACCTTGCAGCTATCTCTGTGTGTGACTCATTGGCTACGTCCTGACTATTCTCTCTGTCTATGCCCCTTGGTAACTTTGTCTCACAGTTACTCTGCTAGGAATTGTCTTGCGGCTCCTAGCTCTGTGGAGTTTAAGCCACGCCTCTAGCAGTCACGTGCTTCAGGCCCTGCAGCTCTGAAGTACGCATCTATTCGGTTGCTGCCCGCTCCACAGGTAGCTTTGAGCATGCTTTCGCTTACTCGGGGCACGCGCACTGGCTCAGTGAGCAAGTTCAGTGCGGTGTCTCTGACACTTTTGCCTTATGTCTTTTAGAAGCCCCAGATTTCCAAATTTGTGTGCGATGTCTGTGCCTATCTCTTTCACGATTGTCCATGATGGTAATCTAAAAGTAACAAAATGACCTTGTCAACCCTTGAAGTCCTGAAAGAGAATTAAAGATTAAAATATGTACATATGAACAGTATGTACAGTATGTATATTGTAGAAATTTGGGTTGTCTATATGAAAGACTGCTGCTGGGCTCTATATGTCAGAGGCTGCTGCTGGGCTGTATATGTATGAGAGGCTTCTGCTGGGCTGTATATGTATGAGAGGCTTTTGCTGGACTGTATATTTATGAGAGGCATCTGCTGGGCTGTATATATATATATATATATATATATATATATATATATATATATATATGAAGGGCTGCTGCTGGGCTGTATATATTAGAAGCTGCTGCTGGGCAGTATATATATGAGGGGCTGCTGCCGGGCTGTATATATCAGAGGCTGTTTACCTGGCTGTATATATCAGAGGCTGTTGCTTTGCTGGCTTTATATATAATAGAGGCTGAGGGGCTGTATAAAGTGTATACACAGCACTATACTGTAAACAGGCCCATACTATATACATACAGTAAACACAGACACACTGTAATGCAGGATATAGTGTGGACCTGTATATACAGTATGGTACTGTGCAGGACAGGCGCTGCAAGAAAGATACACAGACAGACACACACAGACAGACAGAGATCATACTCACCCACCGCGACACTGTGAAGACTGAACCACTTCACTCTGGATCTTCAGTGACTGAAGATCCAGAGTGAAGTCCTGCCACGCTCCACAGTGGAGAATCCTCTTCTCACAGCGACATCGTGGCTCCACCTCCTTCCTCGAAGGTAGCTGATCTGAACAAACTCTCATCTGATCTAATCCGATGGAGCGATGTAGGTGAATAGATATCGCTGCGCACCTAGAAGCTTCTGTTGGGATCGGAGAAGGCTGCCGCATGCCATAAGCTAAGCATTAGGTACAGGTACTAAGGAAGTCTGGCTAGCGAGGTCAGTAGATGCTGACGCAGGTGCCATAACTCTGCCACTCTGCGCCAGCCACTGAGAAGTAGGACCGTAGTCAGGCTCCTACACTAGTTTCTGTTAAATGTTCCTTATCATTAGAAACGGTTCATAGCAAAGAGACACGTATATTTTACATGTTTTGAGATATTTATCCCTATATTGGTGGGAGGCCCACGCATGGTGGGTGGCCCAGGGCCCGGGCCCCTTGGGCCCCCCCTAAATCCGGGCCTGGTTCCTTGTGTGTCCAGAAGATAGATCCACAGTGCTTCCCTATCACGCACTAATTGTTCTCTATTCCCACCACGGGCATGTTTTTTGATCCGTTCTATGGCATATATGTAACAATGTGTGACATCCCGATTATGAGTGTTAATACAATGTTTTGATACATTATAGATATGTCGGTTGGTAAACTGCGTTATATCATATAGATGGGCACGAATTCTATCCTTTAATTTGCGGATGGTAGAACCTACATATTTTAAATTGCACTGTTACAGTCAATTATATATACAGCATAATTAGAGTTGCAATTTAAGAACTCTTTGATTTTATAATTTTTTTTATTAGCAGAATTAGAAAAATGCAAAGTTTTGGATGACAGCGAACAAGTTTTACAGGGAAATTGGCCACATTTCTGATATCCTTTTGTGGATAGCCAATTTTTGTTGTAGAATTTTTATTAGCATTATAAAAGCTGGGGGATAAGAGATTACCTATAGTTTGTGCTCTCCTAGAAGCTATTCTGACTCCATTCTCTAATAAACTATCCATAATACTGTCATTTTTTAGCATATGCAAGTTATTGTTAATTATATTAGAAATAGATTTCAAGTATGCACTATAAGTTAAAACGAGGGTGGGACGATCAGATGGAAGATTTTTATGTTGGAGTGAAGAGGCTGAATTGATCAGCGATTCTCTAGATTTAATATTGTTGATATTTATCGCAAGAAGGATACCCACGTTTATTAAGATGATGTCTGATAGATTGAGTTTCCTTATTATAAGTAATTACATTGCTACAGTTATGTTTAGCACGGGTTAATTCACCTAAGGAATAGCTTTAATTATGCGAGCGGGATGGAAGCTTCATGCGTGAAGGATTGTGTTCCCTGAAGTCTTTTTACGGAAAGTAGAAGTAGAAATAAGACAATATGGTTCACTGGTTAAACAAAGATCCAAAAAACATTTTTTCTTTGTGAGAAAAATCTGTAAATTTCAAATTAAAATGATTGGAATTAATATAATCAATGAAGGAAGGTATAAGATGGATATCCCCTTTCCATATTAGCAATAGATCATCTATGAATCTAGAATACCACTCAATACATTCTGAGAAAGGATAATTAACATCAAAAATGAAAAGTTCCTCCCACCAAGCCATTATTAGGTTGGCGACCGAAGGGGGAAATTTAGCCCCCATTGAGACGCCATTGCTCTGTAAAAAAAATTTTTATTAAACAAAAAATAATTGTGATAATAAAAATTGTAATACCAAAATTATATAATTTTGCAAATCTGTACTGTAAAGACTGTTTTTCTGAAGGTGAAAACTAGTTGCTGATATGGCTATATTATGTGGAATACTAGTATATAATGACACTATGTCGCATGTAAGCCAGATCCAATCAGGATCCCAAACAACATTTTGGAACATGTTCAGGACGTCTTTCGTATCCTTCAAATAACCAGGTATGCGTTGTACTAGGGGTTGTCCAACCATTGACCCAAACGCTCACTTAGTGAGCCTATGCCCAACACTATGGGGTGCAATGGGGGTGGGAAAAAATTTTTGTGCGTCATCGGTAACGCATGTAAAATGGGAATGGTGGGATTGTCAACATAAAGAAACTCAGATTGTTTTTTTAGAAAAAGAGAAGCCCTGTTCTAAATCTTCATCAATAATGAGTTTACATTTTTTAGAAAAGAGTAGTGGGATCATCTTTCAAAGGAGAATAAATTTCATCTTTAGAAACTATATCATTAATAGGCGAGATATAATCATGTTCATTCATAACTACCACTGAACCTCCCTTGTCAGACATTTTGATGATTAGATCTCAGTTTGATTTCAAATTTTTCAATGCTTCCTTTTCTGCAAAAGTTAAATTGGGTTTGCAGAAACGACTGAAATAGGAAGACATGAGGTTGGATTGCAAATCTGTGGTCTCTAAGTCCATTAGACATAAGAGGCTGCTATGTTCAAAAAATTTTTTACCAAAAAACTGATTTTCTGAAGGGATCAGAGTTGATTCTTGTGATTCATTATCAGAAAAAAAAAAGTCTCTTGATAGTTAAATCTCTCACAAATTTATTTACGTCCTTTAAAGTAGAAAAAAATATCCAAATTAGAATTTGTGGGAACAAAATTCAAGCGCTTTGAAAGAAGCTTTAGTTCAGCAGAAGACAAAGTGGTAGAAGAAAGATTGACAACATCTAGCGATTCATTCTGTTGGAACTCCTCAGGCGGTTTTTGAGAAATGCTGGTGTGTCTATGGTGTTTCCTTCCGCCCCTCGAATGTTTTTTGAGGAGTTGAATTTACGTGGTTTTCTGTAATGATGTGACTGAGAATTAGCAAACTTCGTTTGATCATCATTAAGATTGCAAACATCACTGGAAAGATCTATGGAAACATCTGACGACTCTAAATCAGAGGATGAAAAAGTCATAGTGCATACTTTAAATCTATTTCTAATATAATTAACAATAACTTACATATACTCAAAAATGACAGTACTGGACGTACTGCGAAAGAATACAAGTAAAGTTGTCTGTTACAAGTTGAAATTGGACTCTGTCTCTCTTTGTGTGAACCCAATAAGAGTGAACCCCTGGGACAATGTAATATAGTAAAAAAAAAAAATGTAAAAATAATTTATAAAAAATCGCTAAATAAGTTTAAAAAAAAAATATTCCCTAATAAATTCATTTTTTGAAAATAAAAAAAACAATAAAAGTACACATATTTGGTATCGCCGCGTCCGGAACGACCTGCCCTATAAAACTGTCCCACTAGTTAACCCCTTTATTGAACCCCTTAAAAAATAAAAATAAAAAACGAAGCAAAAAATAATGCTTTATCATCATACCGCCGAACAAAAAGTGCAATAACTTTAAAGAGATAGAGTCTTCCATTGGCTCAAAACACCCATGAGCAAGGGTTACATGATCAACCTGTCTTTATGAGGCATGTCCAAACAGTATCAGGGCTGCCATTAGAGATCTCAGAGAATAGAATTTTTAGTGTCCGCAGACTTTCTCGAATGTGTCCCAGCGTTCTATTAAATTGGGCAGAAATAAATTATTTCACATTTATTTTATTTTCCAACATAAATAACACTTATACATTGGAGAGGTGATATATGTACGATCATTGGATGTCTGACTACCACGACCCCCACCTAACCCTGAGAACAGAAGTTCCTTGTTCAATTTAAACGGTAATAAGTATGTGCACCCCGACCACTGCTCCATTTTTTTGGTCTTTGGGACTTATGATTGCACATACTTGTAAGGAGGTGGCGGAGACCCTCAGTGCTCCCTCCTATATGCCATTCGGTGCCCTGACGGTTTGGTTATCAACTACTATGTATTACTGTTATTCATGTGCTGTGTTTGTATTGTCTTAATGTTTTACTATTGTGCATTGTAATACATAACATGATGTTAGATTACGTCTAGCAAGAGTGGGTCGCCCTCCCAGGGCTGTGGGGTACTCGGTACCGGGCCGGTGTCAGGGGGGTGTGGTGTCACAGCGGCAGTGACCCGGTCCGTGGCCTTGGGGGCCCAAATCAATGGTGGTTTGTGATATAGTTTATGTGATAGTTCATGACGCCACCTGTGGTGTTTGGCAAGCAAGATGTTAAGCCAACGCTGCGTACAGATCCTCTGGGGCTGATCGTGTGTTGCAGCATAGATGGTGTAGCTCCCCACAGGTGAAGCTGTAACCCCAGGGCAGTGTATAGGCGCAGGCGGTGTGAGGAATGTTGGTACCCAGATATAGCGGTGCTGACGGTGTTAGTGCACAAATGAATGGAAGACACCAGGGCTTGTAGTTCCAAAGCTTTACTCACAGTCCGTGGTACACACTGGTGCCTGCCTCCGTGCCGTGTCCTCCCGGGAAGAGACTCAATCAACCTCCCGGGCAAGTCAGGATTCTCCTCTCCAACACTCCGCCAACATGTACCTTTCCTGAACGACTCCTCTATTGCGCCTTAAGGTGTGAAGAGCTCCAGTACCGTGGTACTCTGAAGTTCCTCCTGTCAGATGTTCCTAACAACTCTACTCGTATGGCAGACAGCTGTAGCCTCTCTCGGGGACTCCCCTCTCTGGAGTCCTGGCTCTCTATTCAGTTGCTGTTGGGCCCCAGGTCTTAGATGGGAGTAGTGCATTTACAGCCAACTACTCCACCGGTGGCTGCTGCAGAACCATAAGTGTGCATACAACCTCGGGGACCGGGCTCCGGCCTTGCACTGAGAACCTATAGGCAGGGTTCCTCTTCCAACCCACAACTCCTCTCTGTTCTCCTACTCCTTCGTTCCGCACTGTTCTTTCTCTCTCTTATGGAAGCTTAGGTTGCAGTTCTACGTCTTTCTCCTTCTGTTCCTTTCCCGTGCCAGCTGGCTCAGATCACTGAGGCAGCTGCAGCACTCCTTCCTCCATCCCTTCTTCCAGGGATCCCCACTCCTCCCGAGTGGCTTCCTTCCTCTCTGACCCTCTGTCAGACTGACCTGTCATTCTAAACCTTCCCAACCTTTTATATCTAACTCCACCCACCTCCCAGCACATCTCGTGTTACGAAGCAAGGACCCACAAAAGGTGCTCTGCTACCCTCTAAGCATGGAGCCACAATGTGGTCCTGCTGAACTACCCTGCTGTGTGGGGTGCGAGTGTTGGAGTGTGGAAAGGAGCTCCCATCTTACCTAGGTGGTGGGGCACTACACCTTAGGAGAAGGTGCAGTACCTCTGTGGCGACTGAGCCTCAGGGGCGCCACATACCCCCCGTTAAACACAGCACGTCCGCGGGCTGCAAGACAACAAAGTAGACAGCAAAGAAACATACAAAATTTTTTTAATGCATAACAAACTTTTCTTATACTAATCGTCCTAGTATAGGAGGTACTCATCTTGAACGTTGCAAACAATTCTATCTAAAATTCTGTCTAAAATTTTTAATTCTAAGTGCAATTCTCAATTCAAAGTTCTATTCTCTGTAACACATTTTTCTCTCATTTTTCTAGACGCAAGACGCTGACCACAAATACGTGGTCCGTCACCTGTCACTTTCAATTCTTTATTCATATCACTCATCTCTATATATCAGACATTCCTAATTCTTCTATAAAAGCCATTTCTCAGTTACTAATACTCTTATAAAACACATTATCAAATACTTCACAGTAAAACATTCAACAATTATTCTTGTAAGTGCTGGACACCGCTCCCAGCCAGGATTTCTTGCAGTGTCCTTTGAGGTAGACATCATCTTCGAAAAGTGTCCATGCAAAGCATCATCTTCGCAAAGTGTCTTTATGTAAAACATTATCTTCGCAAAGTGTCTTTCTATGTAAAACCAAGAGAGAGCACCTAAAGAGGTGCAAACTATTTACAAACACAGTTTCGGATCATTCAGTGTCCATGATCTCCTCAGTTCCAATCAGAAAACAACGCTGCCAATCAAAAACTAGGCAACAAAAGTGCTACCAGAAAAAAACAAAAACATGATGGACAAAAAGGCATAACTGGTGCAACTAAACCCTCCTGGGTAATGAGATTTTTGAGAAATTTCTTAATTGTGGTCCCCTCCTGGGGTTCTGGAAGCCGCACTGGGACTGCTACCAGATGTGGTATCTTCGTCCTGCTGATTACTTGCTATCCGCTTAAACTCTGCTTCCCACAGGGAGATGGGGACTGGTTGGGGTAATTGAAAAGGCCATAGAGACGTCTACCACTATTGGCGATTCAGCCAGCGCCGTCACTAATTCTTCTGGATCTGACCCCTCAGTGTCCATTGGGACTTCAGTCAATGGTACCGCAGTCGGGGATCGTCGGCTGAGGTCAACTGGGCCATTCCTATCCAGTGGTTCCGCTCCCAAAGCTAGGGTCAACCCAAGGGTAGGATTCATACCTGGCGTTTCCAGCCGCGGTTCCGGCTCCGGTACCAGGTGGTAGATAGCAGCAGCCGCAACTCCCGGGGTGACTGGTGGGATGGGCCGCAGTTGGATCCATGCCAGGGCCAGGTCGGTCTCAGCTGGGGTCGTCGGTGGAGATCGGTGCAACCGCGCCCGGTCCAGGCGGGGGTGTGGTCCCGGCCCTTCGTTCTGCTCCAGAGCTCTCATATATCTCCTCTGGACGGGACTCACCCAATGGCAACATCGGTTATAAGGTGGTGGCCGCTGCAGAGGATGTATCAGCGGTCGCAGCCTCCGCAGGGGCAGCCTAGGAGCAAGTGGCTTCTCCTCCCCCTGTCCTTCTGACTTCTCGTCTTCTTTCATCATGGTGTTCTGGTGTTCTTCTTCCTGCCTCAGCCCCTTTCCCGCCACTGGCTTCTTCTGCCCCTCCTTCCGGGGGCGGCGTCTTCTTCCAGCGCCTCCATACCAAGCCAGTATACGAACCCTTCGGGGGGGTGGGCCATGTCGCTATCACATAGTAATTCAGGCAGGGAAGGCCCAATACTCTTCGCGGTCTTTTCCTAGGACATCGCATCACTTCACGCCCTTCTTCTCCGCGCCAGCGGCCATTTCTAATGTCCATTTTACAGTCTATTAAATCAGGTCTTCTACACATTTTCAAAAGTATAAAGTCCAACAAATCTCAGGCACACAGAACCCGATAGCATCGGGTCTTGTCATCCTGTTCGTGACGCCAAAATTGGGTCGCCCTCCCAGGGCTGTGGGGTTCTCGGTACCGGGCCGGTGTCAGGGGGATGTGGTGTCACAGCGGTGGTGACCCGGTCTGTGGCCCTGGGTGCCCAAATCAATGGTGGTTTGTGATATAGTTTATGTGATAGTTCGTGACGCCACCTGTGGTATTTGGCAAGCAAGATGTTAAGCTAACGCTGCGTGCAGATCATCTGGGGCTGATGGTGTGTTGCAGCATAGATGGTGTAGCTCCCCACAGGTGAAGCTGTAACCCCAGGGCAGTGTATAGGCGCAGGCGGTGTGAGGAATGTTGGTACCCAGATATAGCGGTGTTGACGGTGTTAGCGCACAAATGAATGGAAGACACCAGGGCTTGTAGTTCCAAAGCTTTACTCACAGTCCGTGGTACACACTGGTGCCTGCCTCCGTGCCGTGTCCTCCCGGGAAGAGACTCAATTAACCTCCCGGGCAAGTCAGGATTCTCCTCTCCAACACTCGGCCAACATGTACCTTTCCTGAACGACTCCTCTCTTGCGCCTTACGGTGTGAAGTGCTCCAGTACCGTGGTACTCTGAAGTTCCTCCTGTCAGATGTTCCAAACAACTCTACTCGTATGGCAGACAGCTGTAGCCTCTCTCGGGGACTCCCCTCTCTGGAGTCCTGGCTCTCTATTCAGTTGCTGTTGTGCCCCGAGTCTTGGATGGGAGTAATGCATTTACAGCCAATTACTCCACCGGTGTCTGCTGCAGAACCATAAGTGTCCATACAACCTCGGGGACCGGGCCCCGGCCTTGCGCTGAGAACTTATAGGCAGGGTTCCTCTTCCAACCCACAACTCCTCTCTGTTCTCCTACTCCTTCGTTCTGCACTGTTCTTTCTCTCTCTTATGGAAGCTTAGGTTGCAGTTCTACGTCTTTCTCCTTCTGTTCCTTTCCCGTGCCAGCTGGCTCAGATCACTAAGGCAGCTGCAGCACTCCTTCCTCCTTCCCTTCTTCCAGGGATCCCCACTCCTCCCGAGTGGCTTCCTTCCTCTCTGACCCTCTGTCAGACTGACCTGTCATTCTAAACCTTCCCAATCTTTTATATCTAACTCCACCCACCTCCCAGCACATCTCATGTTATGAAGCAAGGACCCACGAAAGGTGCTCTGCTACCCTCTAAGCATGGAGCCGCAATGTGGTCCTGCTGAACTATCCTGTGTGTGGGGTGCAGGTGTTGGAGTGTGGAAAGGAGTTCCCAACTTACCTAGTTGGTGGGGCACTACACCTTAGGAGAAGGTGCAGTACCTCTGTGGCGACTGCTCTGTGGCGACTGAGCCTTAGGGGCGCCACAAGAGGTTAACTAAGGCGGCTGAATCAGCAGCCTCAAAGGGACAGGAAGTTCCTGTCTCCCAGTCAGTGCCCTGGCAGGCTTGCCTAGGGCACGAGGCTCCTACAGCTAGGAGCAGAAGGTGTCCTGGACGCCGGGACAAAGCTGCCGCAGACTGCTGCCTCAGTCTGCCGGGCAGTGTAGATGGACCCTGGGACCGTGCGACCATCATCAGAAAGACTGTTGTGGCTCTCCAGTTCAGGAGGGAGCCAATGATACTGACTGACCTCGGGTAGCTGCAGGGACAGAGCAGGAAGCATTATTTCATGTACAGTAAAGTTTTCCCTGTTGGCTCAGAACTGTGCCTGTGGTGTTGTTCCTGGATCCCCACCATCAGTGTCTGCAGTGAGCGTGGAAAAAAGGTAACTGACTGCTGTAGGATTGGGACCGCACCTGTCTTTTTCATGTACAAGGGGCCGGGGTGCTTCTGGACTGTTGCTTAAATACCCTTGGTCATGACTACCAACCCGTGCCACCTTGTTACATACTCACTACTCCTCCCTTCAAATAGGGGATATACTTGGCTACCCATGCACATGATTTTTATAGGTCTCAGGAACCAGATTTCCAGCAATCATACATTTGTAAACTATTCGGTAGACGGATGATAAATGTTATTTATGGGAAAACCTCCTGAAAATGATTTCTGTGGTAGGGTGTAGTCAGTGACACAGATGGCCACTTATTTGTCAGGGGCCGAATCACCTAAATCTTTCAAATCCTGTGTTAACAAATGAGCAAGATCGATTCAAATTTTCTTGACCTTTTCAACATCTGATAAAGTAATGCACTTATACTTCCCTGTAATACTGCCCCGTTCATAAATACAATAGCGTTCCTGTCACGTGCTATGCCTTCCCTTTTGTGAAAATGATTATTCTACTAAGGTGTTGTATGTGGAGTATATTGATTGGGGAGTTGTCCAGTCATGTCGGTACTCAGAATAAGAACCATTTTGGCTTTTACAGAAGGGATAAAGTGCTTTTACAACACGTTACTTAACTTAATGAAAGAAAAAAAAATTGAAGAGGAAGAAGACCAAATTCAAAGAGCTTTCGGAAACATGTTAAGACATAAAACTTAAGAAAAGAATTTAATGAATTAAAGCTTTAGATTTGAAACTTGTACATCCCTGTTTCTAACAAAGGCGTAAGAATTTATTCAGCAAGAACATTCTATACTACCTGGTATTACACTGAAATGTGGAAATCTCTTTTGGAAAATGGGTAAACTCATGCACCACGACTTCCTCAGATGTCTTATTTAACTGCACCCCCCACACTTTATTCATTTTCTTAATTTAAAAGAACCGATGAACCCAAATGAAAATAAAGGTTATTTCCCCAATTTTTTTTTTTCATAAAGTTGTTGTATCATTAAGACAATCCTTAGCCATATTGCCAACATATCCCCCTGCTCGTGTAGTGGAAGTAGATAACTAAAAGCTCCTTTCCCCCAGCAATAACAGCTGATAGCTGAAAGAGAAACCCGATCTACAGCTGTTGGTTGGTCCAATCAAAAAAGAGTTTGACTTAATGACACGACTCCTTTAAGCATACAAATGTAGGGTCAGACTTCCCACAAGGAGACTAGTTTCACTATGTACTTTAACTGGAGGGAAGGCACACCAACTCTTGTTCTCAGGTGATCCCAAACTATTATCACCTGTAGATCATCTACTGTAGCAATGCACCAAAAGCGTACATTAGTAGCAAAAGTGAATTTTTCTTAGTGGAGTAAAGTAGCAACTTTTTTAACAACATCCAGTCTCTTTTGACCACCCTGACAATCTCCTTCATCACAAAAAAATACCTAGAGTAATGCAGTAAAGGACAGACAGAAAGGGGAGAAGGTGGGCAGGGAGCTGCAATTTCTAAATCTGGGTGTTAAAAAAAAATTATGAAGGGGAAAGAGGCAGGTGTGGGAAAAACAGGGAATATGCTGTGATCTCTTAAAATGCAGCTCAGAAAGCCCACCCACTCAGTGATCACATAAAGATAGGAAAGGCACCACTCAGTCACCGGTGCAGAGAAGGAAAATGACTCAAATATGAAAAAGAGAGATGCAACTTATTTAGCTGCAGTACATCAAACACCAAGTTTTCAATAAAACTTTAAACAAAAATAAAAGAGTAAATGCTCTTAGATGCACATACCGGCAATTGGCTGCAGAAAAAAATATCTTTGTTGTAATAAAATTTCTATCTGTCCAATAATGGGGGAAGAAAATATTGGCTTAATGCAAATCTAAGTGCGATTTTCCTAACTCATCCAAAACATAAAGTAGTGGAAGTAGAAAGAGCATCCAAAAAAACTGCGAAAAATATGTTGCTGCTCCAATATTGCAGTTACCAAAAGAGTATAGCAACAATAGACTAGAAATGGATATGTAACTCAAAGCAACTGGGTCCCTGTATGGAAACAAAATAGTAACAGAACCCCGCACCCACTAGGTTCATTTGATAATAGTGGTGAGTTCTTATGGCAAAATGGCCCGGGACAATTTGCTAATTTTATACTTTCTATAGTGTAGAATGTAAAAAGTCCCAACCATCGGCATTGGGTTTGAAGACGCGTAGACAAGAACATATTGCATTATTTTCAGAGAATGCCAGAAAGTCTCTACTATTGGGTGCGTCCATTTTTTACAGCATTCTAGGACTATATTTAGATGCATGTGAAAGGTTCCATTGACACATAACGGGAACGCTCAATGAATATCCTGTTGCTTTCTCAAGAATTGTACAATCGTGCTCCTGGTCCCTCGTTTTTGCATTGAGTTGCCAAAGCTCCCGGGTAACAAAAGAGGAAATTCTTATCCCTTATGTCCAGTTGCTGAAGCTAATTGTGAACCTTCAGGGTTTTGTTTATAAGGAATGCAAGCATGAAAGTGTTTTTGGAAGATTCTTGAGGAATGTAGGAGACTGATTGCCAAATTACAGGACATGTGTTTCCTGTCATTTTGTTTTTCAGGAGGGAAGTGCGTCCGATTGGGGAGATATTATTTAGGCAGACAATCCCAGGCTACAAACTTATTCTCAGACCTCGGCATAGTCATGTAACAATGCCGCTCTGCTATCGCAAAATGTCATCGAGCAATATTGATAATGTTGACTTGAAGAAGTTGAAAGGTCACCTTCAGTGGGGTTATGACCTTTTGATACACTGTAAAGCTCCCCTTGTCCGAGATTCATCAAATCTACATTCTATTTTTTCAACGAAATGTATTTGTCATATTTGTTTACAACATCATCTGAGTCATTTCCTGGAAGTTTAATAAACTTCCGTCCAAAGTACTAAATGTACCGGAGGTGACATAAGATCTTCAAAAGGAATTCCCTGCATTGGAGCAGATGTACTCGTGATAATATGAAAATCCGTTATTGACTTATAAGGGTTATCCAGTTTAGAAAAGGCTTTTCCATATACACTATTAAGCAATTCTGAGATAGTAGAAGGGGTTTAACTTGATCGACGCTAGGTTCGTCAAGGTCCAGGGCCTCAAACCACATTCACTGTCCAGACCTATACCCAAAATCTCCATCGACTCTGCACCCTTAAGACAGGGGTATTTTACGCAAGTCATCTGAGAGTTACTGTAGGGGTCATGCACTCAGAAGGTATTGATTGTTATGTACTAGAGTGTCTGCCCTCTCCTGTGGCTCTTAGACTTCCTTAACTCACTCTGCACAACCCTGTGGTAGATTGGCGACTTGGGAGGTGGTAAAGTGGAGTGAGTATTGTCAAAGACACTGCTTGGGCACCTTGCTTGCAAGGGTTGATACCCAGTCTGTGTCTAAATACCTGTCTGACTTTGGGGATTTGTTTTCAGAGCAGGGGTGTAAAGATCTTCCTCCCCATTGTCCTTATGACTGTGTCGTTAATCTTGCTCCTGGGGCCGCGCTGTCGAAGAGCAGATTATATAATATCTCTCGTCCAGAGAGGCGGGCCATGAAGAACTATATCATGCAAAATTTGGCAAAGAGTCATTTCAGACCATCCTCATCCCCCACTGTTTCAGGGTTTTTCTTTGTAAAGCCTATATTTCCACGAACTCAATTAGATCACAGTCCGGGATCCATATCCGCTCCCTCTCATCCCGGATCTCTTTAATCAGATTATAGGAGCAAAATGGTTTTCTAAACTGGATCTTGGGAGGGCGTATAATCTCATTCGTATTAAAGAGGGGGATGAGTGGAAAACAGCTTTCAATATGCCTGAGGGACACTATGAGAACTGTGTAATGCCATTTGGGTTGACTAATGCTCTCGCCATCTTTCAGCACTTTGTAAATTATATCTACATAGGTAGATTTGTGGTAGATTTGTGTTAATCTATCTTGATGACATATTAATTTATTCACCTGACCTTTAGTTACGTCAGGTACATGTCAGGCAAGTCTTACAGATACTCAGAGACATTAAATTATTTGTCAAACCAGAGAAATGTATGTTCTCAGTTGAGGAGATCAATTTTCTAGGATATGTTTTATCGTCAACCGGTTTTCACACAGATCCAGTTAAAGTCCGGTCGTACTGGATTGGGATAGTCCTGAGGATTTTAAGGTGTTACATAGAATTTTGGGTTTTCGCCAGCTACTACTGTAAGTCCATCAAAACCTTTCTGGTAGTGGCCAAACCTCTGACTAGGAAAGGAACAGACTTTTCCAAGTGGTCCAGTCCCACCAGGGAGGCATTCAATACCTTGAAGGAGTATTTTGCATTTGTGCCGATTCTCATACATCCTGACGTCACTCAGTCTTTTAATGTAGAAGTTGATTTGTCTGAATTGGGGGCTGTATTGCTGCAGGGTGCATCTCCTGGTAAATGGCATCCATGTGCATACTTTTCTAAAAAGAACTGGTTGCATTACTCCGTGTGGGATCACACCAAGTGGGATCTACAACTTCATCTTCATCCTTTCTGTTCTACCACCTCTCGCCCTGAGAGTCACCCTCCTCTTCCTCCCCTGACAGCACAGTTGAGTTCACGTGCACCTCAAGTATTTGAGTCTCATCAAGATCACCTCCACTACCAGGAGGTTAACGTCTGGTGACGAGGGTCTGGATTTTGCTCGGACCCTACTTCATCCAGTCCCATATCTAACAGGAAACATTTGGGGCATCGGTGCAGATGATTTTCTCTTCTGTATTGTATGAATCTTTGAAGCAAACCTCTGATGCCCATGGGATAGAATGAGTGAACAGTTCTGCAGACTCGCCCATATGTGGTTTTCCACAATCACTTGGGTAGTTGGAAAGTTATGATGCGGGAGAAACCAGGGTAATTGGGGTACCAGCACTGAGGATTGTACTGTGTGTGATGTTAAGGTGGAGGAAGAGGATGAGAGGCCACTTGATGCAGCGCTTGCCATCCATTGGAGCATATGCTCTTCCTGGCCCTCATTTACGAGGCATACCATTTTACAGCTGCCAAAGAAAGGGAGTTGAGGAGCCTGTCTAGTGACAGATGTTAAAATACAGAAATAAACTGGGAAGAGACAAAAAGCAATATCCAATGACAATGGGGTATCAGAAAAAGGGGAGATACGCTCACCTTTCTGAGTTGTTAACGGCAACACATAAACGGCATATAACAGGCTACCGGTCGAGAGGATGACCACTGGTATAAAGGAAAACGAAGGGAGCAATCACTTATACGCTGCTGAAATGGAATAATCCTTAAAATCAAAACATTATTTGAACAAGTTTAAAAGTCAAGGTGTTTCGAGGTCACGCAGGACCTCTTTCACCTATTTTAGCCCTAATGATTTGCAATAGTAAATGGGGCCTGGTGCCTGCAACCCAACATTAGCTCAAACTATTTTGATTAGGAAATGGGGCCTGCTGGATACAAACCAATATTAGACCAAGCGACTTTAATTAGGAAATGGGGCCTCCTGCCTGCACCCCAATATTAGCCCAAACGATTTTGATTAGGAATTGGGACCTGGTGCATAGGCACCAATATGAGCCCTAACGATTCGGATTAGTAAATAGGGCCTGGTGCCTGCACCCCAATATTAGCCCAAAAGATTTTGATTAGAAAATGTGACCTCCTGAGTCCTGACTAGAGTTGAGCGACTTTTGGTTTTTTAGGGTCGCGTTTCGTTTCGTGAAACCCGACTTTTCCAAAAGTCGGGTCGAGCAAGATCGTCCGATTATAGGGAAAAGTCGGGGTCGTCCCGAAACACGAAACCCAATGTAAGTCAATGGGGAATAAAAGTCGGCAGTGAGAGGAGGACAGGAAACACACCTACAGTGCCCATTTGAATGCCAAAAGCATCAATTCTTCTTACTTAAGCTTGTCAACCTTAATTAACTTCATAATATAAGTTACGCACTGAAAAATGGGGGTTATTTGGCTAAAGTTGTGGGGGGGGAGGGCTGGCTGCAGGTTTTCATGTGCCCTGGGCGAAAGAGCGCCCCTTTAACACATACCACAACTCATCATGCTCCGATACGGCAGAGAAATAGCAGTATAGTACAATGAAAAATACCTCACTTTTTACATCTCATGACGAGGCCCATCTATTTCTCCATACAGAATCATTGGTCCCATATAATGTTTGAAACAGTATATGATGAGCTCCACATAATGCTACAGTATATGTTGGTCCCCATGGATGAAGCTCCACTGTCTTATGGGCCCAAATAATGCTCCAAACATAATGGGCCCCATTTCTAATGCTCTAGTGTATAATGAGCCCTGTAAATGCTGCTCCAGTGTCTGATTCCACCTTTGGAATGTTCCAGTGTATGGTGGGCCCCATCTATCATTCTCCAGAGTATAGTGCTCCCCAAAAATTGCTGTCCCAACATTGAAAACAATCAAATAAGTCTCCTCGCTAGGGAATCCCTGTACTTGTCTGGACAGGTGCTGTAGCTTGCTTAACAGCTCGCCAGCCGTTCTCACGCCCAGTATGGATTGCACGTGATTGCGCAAAGGTTAGAAAGGGTACCGTATCCCTGGATAACATGTATGGATAGCGTACACATCCAAAATATATGTCTCAGGAGGCAGGCTCAGACGGTGTCAGGCCCAGTATGGATTGCACGTGATTGCACAAAGGTTAGAAAGGGTACCGTATCCCTGGATAACATGTATGGATAGCGTACACATTCAAAATATATGTCTCAGGAGGCAGGCTCAGACGGTGTTAGGCCCAGTATGGATTGCATGTGATTGCACAAAGGTTAGAAAGGGTACCGTATCCCCGGATAACATGTATGGATAGCGTACACATTCAAAATATATGTCTCAGGAGGCAGGCTCAGACGGTGTTAGGCCCAGTATGGATTGCACGTGATTGCACAAAGGTTAGAAAGGGTACCGTATCCCCGGATAACATGTATGGATAGCGTACACATTCAAAATATATGTCTCAGGAGGCAGGCTCAGACGGTGTTAGGCCCAGTATGGATTGCACGTGATTGCACAAAGGTTAGAAAGGGTACCGTATCCCCGGATAACATGTATGGATAGCGTACACATTCAAAATATATGTCTCAGGAGGCAGGCTCAGACGGTGTTAGGCCCAGTATGGATTGCACGTGATTGCACAAAGGTTAGAAAGGGTACCGTATCCCCGGATAACATGTATGGATAGCGTACACATTCAAAATATATGTCTCAGGAGGCAGGCTCAGACGGTGTTAGGCCCAGTATGGATTGCACGTGATTGCACAAAGGTTAGAAAGGGTACCGTATCCCCGGATAACATGTATGGATAGCGTACACATTCAAAATATATGTCTCAGGAGGCAGGCTCAGACGGTGTTAGGCCCAGTATGGATTGCACGTGATTGCACAAAGGTTAGAAAGGGTACCGTATCCCCGGATAACATGTATGGATAGCGTACACATTCAAAATATATGTCTCAGGAGGCAGGCTCAGACGGTGTCAGGCACAGTATGGATTTGACAGCCCAGATTACACAGCGGAGGAGCAGGGAGAGGTAAAGATTGCAAATGCTGGGGCCCTGCCCAAGCAAGGGGGGCCCACTCGTGGGCGTCGGTACTGGCACTGGGCCCCTCATAGTACAGCGGTGTGTCTGACGGCGGGTGTGCACCACCACCGTCAGAGACACTTGATTGCACTATGAGGGACCCTGTGCCAGTGCCCGCGCCCAAGAGTCGGCCTACCCACCTGTCCAGGGCAACGGCACTCGCACGGTGTCATGCGCTAGGTGGTGACCCCGGCCATGGGGGGGGAGGCAGCACAGTTAGGGAGTTTTAGAAAGTGGCATATGTTGATGTTGGACATTCAGCTGATGCAAAAGGCGAAATAGGTGAAGTACCAGGAAGAGGTGGACCAAAGCAAGCCATTTTTCTGTCACCCTATGTGTCATCAGGGGAAGGTGGGACAAAATCCTTGGAAACCCATGCGTGGTTCATTTTAATGAAGGTTAGATCATCCACATTTTGGGTTGACAGACGGGTCCTTTTTTCTGTCAGGATTGATCCAGCTGCACTGAAGACTCTTTCCGATAGCACACTTGCAGCTGGGCAAGCGAGCTCCTGTAAGGCATATTGGGCCAATTCAGGCCAGGTGTCCAGTTTAGCGGCCCAATAGTCAAAGGGGAATGACCTGTGTGGGAGAACATCGATATGGGAGGAAAAGTAGTTTGTAACCATAGTTGACAACTGCTGTCTCCTGTCACTTTCCATCGATGCAGTATTACCAGTTGTGTGAGCGGTATTTGAGAAATCAGTCCACAACATTGTCATGAAACCCCTGTCTCCAATGCCACTTCTGCTGTGTGCACCACGAACACCTCTGCCAAGCTGCCCCCGGCCCGTACGGCTCGTGTGAGAACCATCACCGCTGCTGTGTGCTGGGAATGCCTCAAGCAACCGATTTACCAGAGTTGCTTGTTTATTAGCCAATATTAGGTCAAGGTTCTCCTGTGGCATGATGTTTTGTAATTTGCCTTTATAGCGTGGATCCAGGATGCTGGCCAACCAGTAGTCGTCATCGTTCATCATTTTGGCAATGCGGGGGTCCCTTTTTAGGATCCGCAAGGCATAATCTGACATGTGGGCCAATGTTCCCGGTGTCAATGATGCACTGCGAGTGCTGGGTGGAGGAGCACTTTCTGGCAAATCCACATCCCTCCAGTCACGCACAAACCCTGTACCAGACCTTGCCACGCCAACATTTTCACTTGCCCCACGAAATGCATCCTCCTCCCCTAAGTAATCATCCGCATCATCCTCCTCCTCCTCCTCTTCTTCCTCCACCTCGTCCAGGAGAGGTCCCTGAGCAGACAATGGCTGAATGTCATCAAGGATTCCCTCCTCCTCTTCCTCCTCATCAACATTGGCTGCAGACGCCTGCTCCTTAAGGTGCGTCAAAGTTTGCATGAGCAGACGCATAAGTGAGATGCTCATGCTTAGGATGGCGTCGTCTGCGCTTACCAGCCGTGTGCATTCCTCAAAACACTGAAGGACTTTACAAAGGTCTTTCAGCTTCGACCACTGCATGCCTGTCAACTCCATGTCTGCTCTCAAAGTGCCTGGCCGTGTATCCTCCCACAAATGCATTATGGCCTGCCTCTGCTCGCACAGCCGCTCCACCATGTGCAGGGTGGAGTTCCACCTTGTTGCAATGTCGATAATGAGGCGGTGGTTGGGAAGGTGGAGCAATCGCTGCAGCTTCTGCATACGAACGGAGTGTACAGGCGACCGGCGGATGTGCGCGCACAGTCTTCGCACCTTCTGGAGCAGGGCTGTTAACTCCGGATAATTTTTGAGGAAGCACTGCACCACCAGGTTCAAGGTGTGAGCCAAGCAAGGTATGTGGCTGAGTTTTGAAAGGGCTATGGTTGCCACAAAATTACGCCCGTTATCACTAACTACCTTGCCTGCCTCAAGATGTACACTGCCCAGCCATGACTCAGTTTGTCGCTTCAAGTACTCGGCCAGCACCTCGGCGGTGTGTCTGTCGCCCAAACACATCATCTGCAACACAGCCTGCTGACGCTTTCCACTAGCTGCTCGATAGGGGGACACATCATGTGCAACAGTGGCAGCTGCAGATGGAGTGCTCGTACGACTGCGCTCTGTGGACGAGCTTTCGCTTCTGGAGGAGGAGGAGGAGGAGGGTCGAACGCCTACAGCCAACTGTTTCCTATACCGTGGGCTAGGCAGCACTGTCCCACCACCGCTGTCCCCTGTGGACCCTGCATCCACCACATTAACCCAGTGCGCAGTGATGGACACGTAATGGCCCTGGCCATGCTGACTGGACCATGCATCAGTTGTGAGGTGCACCTTTCCGCTCACTGACTGCTTGAGTGCATGGACAATGCGGTCTTTCACATGATGGTGGAGGGCTGGGATGGCTTTGCGAGAGAAGAAGTGGCGACTGGGTAGGTCATAGCGTGGTACTGCATAGGCCATGAGTTCGCGGAAAGCTGTGCTTTCCACCAACCGAAAGGGCATCATCTCAAACGAGATTAGTTTGGCAATGTGGGCGTTCAAACCCAGTGTACGTGGATGAGAGACTGAGTACTTTCTTGACCTACTCATAGTGTCTGGGAGGGTGAGCTGGACTTGAGAGCTGCATATGGTGGAAGTAGCGGTGGACAGGGCGGACTGAGAGAGGGTTGATGATGGTGATGGAGTTGGTGTTCTTTCTGATGGCCTAGAATCAGTCTTTCGTTGATATAACAGTGGGATTCCCTGACTGCTGTGGCCTTGCAACGACACCTCAACATTTGCTGCTGTGCTAACCGGTGGGATTACAGTGGGGGAAACAATGTAGCGTTGCTGACTACCTTCGTTGTGATCAGTTGCACATGTGGCACTTGAGGTTTGGTGTTGTGTCCACGCTTGCAAGTGCATGCTGGTTAAATGTCTAAGCATGCAACTGGTATTCAAATTTTTCAGATTTTTCCCTCGGCTAAAGGTCTTTGCGCACTTCTTACAGATAACCTTGGCCTGATCATGAGGATTTTGTTCAAAAAAGTGCCACACTGCACTCTTCCTACTTTGGCAGACATTTTGCGGCCTAGCACGCTGTGATCTTTTGACCCTCTGGACAAGCTGTCCAGCAACTCTTTTGATGTTTGGAACCTGTCTTTGGAGTGCTCCGGGCCTGCCAGATAACAGCTGTTGCGATGTCGATGTCTGCTGTGGATGCTCCTCATCTGAGCTATTGGAAGCAGCACCCTCTTCCCCCAATGGATGCCAATCTGGGTCAACAACTGGGTCATCCATCACCTCCTCTTCTATGTCATGTGCACCTTTCTCTGTGTCACCGTGTATGGTGGTATAGTGTGCGGGAAGGGGCACCTGAGTCTCATCAGGGTCAAAATCTGGCTCTGTACACTGCGAGGACAATGTAGTGCTCTGAGTGAATGTACCAGCAGAATCATCCATCAGCGGCTGTGCATCAGTGCACTCCATGTCAGATTCATCTTGGCCTGGGTAATTCACCATTTGACTTGATAATCCAGGCATGGTATGTGAAAACAGCTCCATGGAGTAATCAGTAGTATGGCCTGCGTCATCCTTCAATCTTGGTTGGGGTGAAGGACACAAGGAAAGGTGTGGTTCATGAACATGAGCCTCCAATGACGACTCAGTGCTTTTACTTTTTACAACTGAAGAAGAGGAGGCGATAGAGCTGGAGGCTGAGTCAGCAATGTAAGACAAAACTTTTTCCTGATGCTCTGCCTTTAAAAGCGGTTTGCCAACTCCTAGAAAACTAAGCGTTCGAGGCCTTATGTAGACAGACGATGACGCAGGGTCAGCACCTCCTGCATTCGGTCCTATTTTGCTCTTGCCACTACCATCAGATCCACCACCAACACCATCATTACCAGCTGCCAACCCCCGCCCAATTCCACGGCCTCTTCCACCAGCCTTCCTCATTTTTGGTAGAAATGTAGACAAAATCCAACAAACTATATAGTAATGTAAAACAAGGTGTCTATAGGACAGGGGAGATTTAGAATTTCTGCACACACTTGTGGACAGTGGACACTTTTGGATTGTGTGAGGCCCACTGATATCTGAGCGCTATGTGACACGCTCGATGGCACAGCTGCCTGTGACCAAAGTGACGAGAGGATAATGGAGATTTTGAATCTCTGCGCACACTTTTGGACACTGGACACTTGTGGATTGTGTGAGGCCCACTGATATCTGAGCGCTATGTGACACGCTCGATGGCACAGCTGCCTGTGACCAAAGTGACGAGAGGATAATGGAGATTTTGAATCTCTGCGCACACTTTTGGACACTGGACACTTGTGGATTGTGTGAGGCCCACTGATATCTGAGCGCTATGTGACACGCTCGATGGCACAGCTGCCTGTGACCAAAGTGACGAGAGGATAATGGAGATTTTGAATCTCTGCGCACACTTTTGGACACTGGACACTTGTGGATTGTGTGAGGCCCACTGATATCTGAGCGCTATGTGACACGCTCGATGGCACAGCTGCCTGTGACCAAAGTGACGAGAGGATAATGGAGATTTTGAATCTCTGCGCACACTTTTGGACACTGGACACTTGTGGATTGTGTGAGGCCCACTGATATCTGAGCGCTATGTGACACGCTCGATGGCACAGCTGCCTGTGACCAAAGTGACGAGAGGATAATGGAGATTTTGAATCTCTGCGCACACTTTTGGACACTGGACACTTGTGGATTGTGTGAGGCCCACTGATATCTGAGCGCTATGTGACACGCTCGATGGCACAGCTGTGACAAAAGTGACTAGAGGATAAGGGAGATTGGATTGCTTTTAAAAAAGCAGTTTGCGGAGCAGTGGGTAAACAGCAATGCCAGCGTGTCAGGAAGCCTTAAAAGGCAGCCCAACAACCAACACCACTGATACACCACTATATAGCCTCCCCTTGCACTGCACACACAGTGACTTGTGTGTTGTGCAGGCCAAATCGCTAGCAGCAGAAGCATTTTTTTTGTCTTCTTCCCTGCCTAACGCTCTCCCTACAGAATCAGCAGCAACCTCTCCCTATACTAAGATCGGCAGAAGTAAGATGGCGGTCGGCGTGCACGCCCTTTTATACCCCCTGTGACGCCCACCAAAGCAAGCCAATCACTTGCATGCCCTTCTGAAAGATGGTGGTGACCCGTGCCTAGGTCATCACATTGCCCACAGTGTCCGTGGATCCTGATTGGCTGAAAAAGAGCGCAAAACAAACTTCTGAAACGCGACTTTGGCGCGTAAGTCGCCGACCTCGTGGCCGACCTCATCCTAGGGTCGGGTTTCGTTTCATGAAACCCGACTTTGCAAAAAGTCGGAGACTTTTGAATTTTTTTGACCCGTTTCGCTCAACTCTAGTCCTGACTGCAACACAGTATTATCTCAAATGATTTGGATTAGGAAAGGTCCTGCCTGCACAATACTAATAGTGTTAGGCATCGGGTTCCTGCCACTGCACTGCAGGAATCCAGAGCCTTGCACTCGGCGGTCTCCCATTCTCCTTCGGCTGCAGAGGAGCCTGCTCAGCAGACTCGTCATTCCCAGCGCTCTGCTCAGACCAGCACTTTGGGCTTGCTTGCTGCTGCTCTGGTCCACCTATAGAAACGCAGGCTGGCCAGCAGCGAGTCTCTCCAGGGACTAAGTCCTCCTGTCGGTCCACTGAGCATGCCCGTGGAGTGATCTCCCATTGGAGATCGACGGTCACATGCTCAGGTCCTTCTCCAGCTCGGATTGGAACATCCGAAAGGCCAGGAAGGTCCTGGAAGCACGCGGCTATTAAAGGTTCGCATGGCCGCTCGGCCATGCGCTAGTATAGACTACATTATCAGACTATGAGGAGTGAGAGTTGTATGCATGTATGAATGTCTCTGGTGAATGACTCATTAAGAAGCCCCTACCATTTGTATGCATGTGTTGTGCAGCCTAGCCTGTTAAGCGCCCAGGCTTAGGAGTAGGTAGGACAGAGTCTGAGACAGGCATCCGTCTCCACCAGTGGCTCAGCATGCCTCAGTGCACGTGCTCTACACTCCGTAGTCAGCATCTATAGCGGCGTCCGCAGTTGTGACGCCGCTCACTCAGAAGGTCTAGAGGGACTCTGACGCCGTGTCCTTGGGGCAGATTTCTGTGACCGCTTTCTGTGGCCGGGCTCTGTGAGTTAAACAGGCTCCGGCATTTATGTTAAGCGGTAGTGCGGCTCTGTGAGTTAACAGAGTTCGCTTCTGTTCACACTAGGTGATGTTAACCCACATGTGACCTTTCCACACCGCTTTATACTCCTGCCATTACCTAGCAGCAGTGTACCACCTCTGCACGGTGGACCCCGGGCTGCGAACGCACCTACTATTATTTTATAATTTGGTGCGTTCCTCCAGTCCTAACATAGCACAATCTCTGACCTCTGCACACCCCCTCCCCTAATAAAACACATCCCACCGCTTATCATACAGCACCACTATCCTAGCCAAAGTACTAACAAAAGCATTAGTGGAGATCATATACCGAACTGTGATCGAATTTTGCCAACTTTGAGGGAAAATGCTTGGAAATCCGAACATGAATCCTAATGAACAATTTTTGTGCCAAATTTGAGATTGGCAAACATTTTTTGAACAAGTTCGTTCATCTCTAGTGGAGACCCTTAAGGGAAGATACTTGCATACAGGGCCAGCGCCAACACCATGAGAAATTGGACGAGGCCTATGGAGCCTAGGGGAGGCAACTCTGCCCAGGTTTAAATTTGCAACATCCAATTTACATGGACAGCAGATGTGCTCCATACATGTATGGAGTTGGCTCAGGAGCCAAGCCTACTCCATGCAGCTCATGTGTCAGCTGGTATCTGAGTCTAACTGCTATAATCAAAGCTAGCCCTGATCTTAGATTCCGCAGACAGCAGCATTTAAGAGTTTGAAAATAGGGTATGGTATTCTTTCCGTCCTATGATATCACCCCCCAATACACCCACAACATAATTATGGGTGCTGATGCATTGTAATATCAGTTGGAGGTCTACTCAAGGCTCCCATATGTGTTTTATTTGAAAACCTCTGTGTGTGCCATATTTGAACACCTAACTCAGTCTATAGCTGGGCTTCATAGAAGATGGGAAATTTTACAATACATTGCAAAATGACAGTATTGCAGTGTATTGAAGACGTGATGGAGTTATCCCTAATTCCAGGACCTTAAGGGATTCAATAAATGATGAAAAAAAATATACAAAAAAAAACTTCCTTCTCACCCCCACTGGGGATGGTCTTTGTTGTCGTTTCTCATTTTTAAAAAACCATCCCTTGACCAAAACTGTGCCGCGAACTATAGACCTGTTTCTAATCTTCCCTTCATCTCTAAACTCCGGGAACGCCTGGTCCACACCCGTCTTATCCGCTATCTCTCAGATAACTCTCTCCTCAACCCTCTCCAATCTGGTTTCCGCTCTTTACACTCTACTGAAACTGCCCTCACCAAAGTCTCTAATGATCTTCTAACAGCTAAAGCTAATGGTCACTACTCCATGCTAATTCTCTATGATCTCTCTGCAGCATTCGACACTGTGGATCATCAGCTCCTCCTCACTATGCTCCGTTCCATTGGCCTCAAAGACACCGGTCTCTCTTGGTTCTCCTCCTATCTCTCTGACCGCTCCTTTACTGTATCTTTTGCTGGCTCCTCCTCCTCTCATCTTCCCCTTACTGTTGGGGTTCCTCAAGGATCGGTTCTAGGCCCCCTCCTCTTCTCTTTGTATACTGCCCCTATTGGTCAAGCAATCACTAGTATTGGGTTCCAGTACCATCTCTATGCCGATGACACCCAATTATACACTTCTTCTCCTGATATCACGCCTGCCTTTTTGGAAAACAGAAAATAGAAAAATTATTATACGTGTAAATTAGTTATCATTTAATGGCTCATAAGAAAAAAACTAATTATCCCTTTTTCCTCGATAAACCCCATTAAGTAAATTATTTTTCGGTTACTGATTGTATCCCTTATTCTCGGTTTATTCTTCCTGTGTGTTGCCGTGCAATTTTTCAGGATTGCCTGATTGATCTAATAGGCAACCGTGTTATTGCTTTATCCTTTCCTGTTTGTATTTGGTGGTTAGGATTTAAATAGGGCGAGCAGGGAGAGCCGCCGTGGAGCGGGGGCGCCATTTGCGATTCAAGAGGGTGCCAACCTCCGCTGATAGGTAGGGGTCAGTCATAGGGCCCCATAGGGACAATTGGATTATACCCACCATTGAGTGGTGTGATAAGCAATTTTTGTATAGGTTGTATTATAAAGGAGTGTGCATAGCATTTGTTGAGCCTTGGTTCTAAGATTTTTGAAGGATTTTTTAATGAAATAAGAATAATGGACTTTTTGGAAAACACCAGTGATTGTCTTACTGCTGTCTTTAACATCATGTCCTCTCTCTATCTGAAACTGAACCTGTCAAAAACTGAACTCCTTGTGTTTCCTCCATCTATTCACCTACCTATGCCCGACATTGCCATTTCTGTGTGTGGTTCCACCATTACTCCCCAGCAACATGCCCGCTGTCTTGGGGTCATACTTGATTCAGAGCTTTCATTCACCCCCCATATCCGATCATTGGCTCGCTCTTGTTATCTGCATCTCAAAAACATTTCTAGAATTCGACTCTTTCTTACTTTTGACTCTGCAAAAACTCTTACTGTTTCTCTTATTCATTCTCGCCTGGACTATTGTAACTCTACTAATCGGTCTCCCTCTTAACAAACTCTCCCCTCTCCAATCTGCCTAAATGCAGCAGCTAGGATCATATTCCTCACCAATCATTATACTGATGCCTCTACTTTGTGCCAGTCCTTACACTGGCTACCCATCCACTCCAGAATTCAGTATAAACTTATTACCCTCACCCACAAAGCCCTCCATGGCTCAACACCACCCTACATCTCCTCCCTCATCTTAGACTACCACCCTACCCATGCCCTCCGTTCTGCTAATGACCTGAGGTTAACATCCTCATTAATCAGAATCTCCCACTCCCGTCTCCAAGACTTTTCACGAGCCGCGCCAATTCTTTGGAATGCACTACCCAGGCTAGTACGATTAATCCCCAAACCCCACAGTTTTAAGCGTGCCTTAAAAACTCATTTGTTCAGACTGGCCTATCGCCTCAACGCATTAACGTAAATATCCCTGTGTTGGCTCATTTCTAAATTTTTTACCATAACCAGGTTCCTTGCATTATTTTCTACATGCTTTTTGCATTTAATAGCCCTCTGTGTCTGTACGGTTACATATTTAGACTGTTAACTGGTTCATGCAGCAACAGGAACACCCTATTCTTACACTAGGGAATGTCCAAACCATAAAAACAAAAAAGCAATTGTTTACCATCCACCTTTCGTGTCTCCCCTTTTCCCTTATAGATTGTAAGCTTGCGAGCAGGGCCCTCATTCCTCTTGGTATCTGTTTTGATCTATGTGTTTATTGCTATGCTATGCTGTAATGTCTATTGTCTGTACAAGTCCCCTCTATAATGTAAAGTGCTGCGGAATATGTTGGCACTATAGAAATAAAATTATTATTATTATTATTCTCGGGTCCTAAACCAGATGCATGGGAGTTTGAGGGTTCTGCGCAGGATCTTAGTTGTTCCCAGCATTGTGCTTTTCTGGATAGAGAGCTCAGATGTTACTGCTGAGATCTGTTGTAGCCATTCTTCCAACTTAGGGGTCACTGCTCCAAGTGCTCCTATCACCACTGGAATCACAATTGCCTTCACCTTCCACCTCTTCCCCAGTTCTCTTTTGAGGCCCTGATATTTCTCCTGCTTCTCAGATTCCTTCTTTCTGATGTTGCTGTCACTTGGCACTGCCACTTCTATTATCATTGCTGTCTTCTGATTCTTGTCTACAATCACTATGTCTGGTTGGTTAACCAACACCTGCTTATCCGTCTGGAAGTCCCATAGGATTTTAGCCCTTTCATTCTCCACCACTTTCTCTGGGGTCTCCCACCTGGACTTAGGGGAACTTAGCCATATGCTGTGCAGATGTTCCTGTATACAATTCCCGATACTTGGTTGTGGTGTTCGGTATACGCTGTTCCTGCTTGCATTTTGTATCCTGCCACTATGTATTGAACGGTTTCTGAGGTTTCTTTGCATAGTCTGCACCTTGGGTCTTGTCTTGTGTGGTAGATTCCTGCTTCAATGGATCTGGTACTTAGTGCTTCCTCTTGTGCCGCTATGATTAGTACCTCTGTGCTGTCTCGGAGTCCAGCTTTCTCCAGCCATCGGTAGGATTTCTCCATGTCAGCCACCTCCATTACCTGTTGATGGTACATCCCGTGCAGTGGCTTATCTTGTTCTTCCTTCCAGATCTGTTGTTGCTGCCTTAGGCTTTCTCTCAGCATCTCATCTTTTGGTGCCATTTTTCTGATGTATATTTCAAAAACTGACCATCACATCCAAGCATAAGCATAGTGTGAACAGGTGCTTAACCTAGAGTCACCAACTCCTATACATTCAAACAAAAAAGGAAGCACACTGTAGCGCCATAACATGCAAACATGAAATATGAAAAATGAATTGCATTATTGCATTAGAAGTATGAAAAATTGAGAAAGTTTAGCGCATAAAATGGCCAATTTTATGTGTACCTGGAAGCCACGGTAAGGCATTTCTCGTTTTCCAGGACCCTATGCCAATCCTCGCTTAGACTGAAGTCCTCATCTGAAAGAGAACCTATACAAATCCTCTGTTTAGACTGAAGTCTATGTCTCTGTGGAGAGATAGTGGCCCTGCTTTAATTAAAAACGCCTGCGGCTAACAGGTGGAGTGCTCAGTCAGAAGGTTAATGAATACAGATTTCAAAAACACCATCCCCACTGTCAAGCATGGAGGTGGAAACATTATGGAGCCATGCACCATAAAATTCTGAGTGACAACCTCCTTCCCTCTGCCAGGACAATTAAAATGGTTCGGAGCTGAGTTTTCCAGCAAAACAATTACCTAAAACATACAGCCAAGGCAACAAAGGAGTGGCTCAAAAAGAAGCACATTAAGGTCATGGAGTGGCCTAGCCTGTCTCCAGACCTTAATCCCATAGAAAACTTATGGCGGGAGATAAAGCTCTGAGTTGCCAAGCGACAGCCTCAAAATCTTAATGATTTAGAGATGATCTGCAAAGAGGAGTGGACCAAAATCCCTCCTGACATGTGCGCAAACCTCATCATCAACTACAAAAAACATCTGACTGCTGTGCTTGCCAACAAGGGTTTTGCCACCAAGTATTAAGTCTTGTTTGCCTGAGGAATCAAATACTTATTTCTCACTACAAAATGCAAATACATTTTTATAATTTATACAATGTGATTTTCTGGATTTTATTTTTGATATTCTATCTCTCAATATTAAAATTAACCTACTCTTAAAATTTTACACTGTTCATGACTTTGTCAGTGAGCAAACTTACAAAATCAGCAAGGGATCATAAAATTATTTCCTTCGCTGTATATATATTATATTAGAACATTTCTTATACCCCCACATTAATGTTTGTAGTTGCCTGCACTAATAAAGTACAGTAATATACTATTTACTCCATTGGGGGAAGTTCGAAATAGAAAAAAAGCATAAATTGCTATTTTTAGTCACTTCGCATTTGAAAAAAAATGGAATGCAACGAGATCAAAAAGTCATATGAACCTCAAAGTGACAATGATAAAGACTACAGCTTGTACTGCAAAAAACAACTTTTTTCAGTGATAACAACAAAAAAATAATAGCTCTTGGAAAGTGAGGTGGAAAAAATTGAAAGCAAAAAGGGGTCCACTGGGAATTTGTCGCTCAAGGGCCTCCGTAAACCTGGAGCTGGATCTGCACATTTGGCAGATTTATTGCTGAAAATTCTGCAATTATAAATCAGCTCTACATTTATGCATGCAGATATTTCAGATGCAAGCACATAGATTGCTGCAAGCCCTGGTAAGAGAAATGGAAGAGCAATATAAACTTCGAAAAAAAATCTGCCATTGTGAATTTATCCTAAGGCATCCTTAAAGCACAATTTCCCCATTTACCCCCCTCATTAAGGACCTAGTATGCACACCACAGCCTGTACAGATATACGCTGCATCATATAATAATCCAGAGCTATTTTCGAGAGCTTGAAACAATTGGTAACTTGTCTTCTAATGAAAAAATAATACTGTGTACTTTTCCCTCCAAATGTACAGAGAGATGTTTTTGGATAAGATCAGCTGGTTTCTGTCCGGGCAGCCGCCAGCTTGTTTAAACGAATACTTATTTTAATGCCCACCTAAGCATCTATTGTCTATTATTTTCCTGTGAGAAAGAGAACATGAAATGTACTTGTATAGGGGAGACTTGAGAACAAGCAATCACTCTGAGGGTGTTAAGGAAATTATGTCACGCACTGAACCATTGCCAAAAGTTCAGGCAAAGTTTGTAATGTTCTGTGTCTAACCTTGGCTTGTGGAAGGTTATATAGGATGCAAAAGGAGAATCACATGATAGTCGCACAAAGGAAATAAGTATGTTTGGGTTCTGTAGCATTAGGTTAGAAGTATGCACTTGCCATTTGTGCTTGTACATTGCTTATTCTTATGATCCATCCACTCAAACATTTCTTTATAAACATTTCATTTCTATATAATTCAACATAATGTGTTTATTGATTTTTTTTTTTTACTGTTTTAGTCCCTAGCACGAAGGTGGGGAACCCTCGGCCCCTGTGCATATTCCTATGAACCACTATGTGCCACTATGTGCCATGAACCCCATTTTACTGGCCACTGGTCCATTAATTTCTCCTTACACTGAGAATGTGAGCACGCACACGCTCACTACTGAATGCAATGCGCCTGCAATAAAGGATTACATCTTTACATCAGGATGTACTTTATGGGTGGAGTTAGTGCGTTCTTGTCTCCAGTCCCTATTATGAAGACAGCAGCTCCAGTGTCTTCTATGTGATGAATATGCTGTATCCCTTGAGTATTATATGTGATATTTGTGCACCAGCCCCAGTGTAATCTATGTGATATATATGTCCCAGCCCCTGTGTCTCCTATTTAATGTATATGCTCCAGCCACAGTGCCTCCTATGTGATGTATATGCCCCAGTGTATCCTACGTGAGGTGTATGCTCCAGCCCCAGCATCTCCTATGTGAAGTACAGTGGGTATGGAAAGCATTCAGATCCCTTTAAACTTGTCACTCTTTGTTTCATTGCAGTCATTTGGTAAATTCAAAAATTTTTTTTTTTTTCATTAATGTACACTCTGCACCCCATCTTGACTGAAAAAAACAGAAATGTAGATATCTTTGCAAATTTGTTAAAAAAGAAAAACTGAACTATCACATGGTCATAAGTATTCAGACCCTTTGCTCGGACACTCATATTTAAGTCACATGCTGTCCATTTCCTTGTGATCCTCCTTGAGATGGTTCTACTACTTCATTGGAGTCCAGCTGTGTTTAATTAAACTGATAGGACTTGATTTGTAAAGACACACACCTGTCTATATAAGACCTCACAGCTCACAGTGCATGTCAGACCAAATGAGAATCATGAGGTCAAAGGAACTGGCCAAGGAGCTCAGAGACAGAATTGTGGCAAGGCACAGATCTGGCCAAGGTTACAAAAGAATTTCTGCAGTACTCAAGGATCCTAAGAGCACAGTGGCCTCCATAATCTTTAAATGAAAGAAGTTTGGGACCCCCAGAAGTCTTCATAGACCTGGCTGTGCAGCCAAACTGAGCAATCATGGGAGAAGAGTCTTGGTAAGAGAGGTAAAGAAGAACCCCAAGATCACTGTGGCTGAGCTCCATAGATGCAGTAGGGAGATGGGAGAAAGTTCCACAAAGTCAACTATCACTGCAGCCTTCCACCAGTCGGGCCTTTATGGCAGAGTAGCCCGACGGAAGCCTCCCCTCAGTGCCAGACATATGAAAGCCCGCATAGAGTTTGCTAAAAAAACACATGAAGGACTCCCAGACTATGAGAAATAAGATTCTCTGGTCTGATGAAACGATGACAGAACGTTTTGGTGATAATTCTAAGCGGTATGTGTGGAGAAAACCAGGCACTGCTCACAGGGCCGGTTTTAGGCAAAGTGGGGCCCCAAATGCTAACATATTGCACATCACACAGAAGCATTTCGATTGTATTTACATGTGCTGAGTTCAGGCCGCTAAATGAGTGTGATCGACAATATTGAAGTTGTTCAACACTTGTTTCCTGGCCTCTTTCCATCGTCTGAGAAAGAATCATGGGGACAGAACTATCACTAATGGATCACTAACACATCACCATACAGTATCATGTTATCAGCACCACATCTACAGTTTACACGCCATAGTCCTCCATATAATATAATGTGCCCCATAGTCCTCCATATAGTATAATACACGCCCCATAGTCCTCCATATAATATAATATGCCCCATAGTCCTCCATATAGTATAATACACTCCCTGTAGTCCTCCATATAATATAATGTGCCCCATAGTCCTCCATATAGTATAATACATGCCTCATAGCCCTCCATATATTAAAATACACTCAGCCCTCCATAAAGTATAATACAATACTCAGTCCTCCATATAATACACTCCTCATAGTCCTCCATATATTAAAATACACTGCCAGTCCTCCATATAATATAATACACTCTTCATAGGGCTCCATATAGTATAAAACACCACCAGTCATCCATGTAGTACAGGCTGGTCGCTCATCATGTGGCAGTTTATTGCATGGGCTGATGCCCTCAGAACTGGGGCGAAATGGCTGAAGGAGTCCCCTAATGAAGTAAGGCTGAACATTGAGTACGCTGTAGGATTGAATGGCCCAGTCTGTCCCAGAAGCGAGCTTAGTGACAGAGAGAGAAGGAGAGGGACAGAGGAAAAACTATGTTGTGAAACCTGATGATGATGCTGGAAAGAATATGGATATGCTGTGTACAAGTCTCAGTAAAGTTACTCAGTTAAAAGTTGAACTGGACTGTGGATCATTTTGCACCCAGGCGGACCAAGGAATCCTCCAGAAACGTACTGAGGACCCTGGTGGTGCAGAGTAAGGAGCTACAGGTACGCAGTCTGATGGACAGTGAGTTTGTGTCAGGAGGTCAGGGTGCACTAATGCAAATGTTGGCAGCCACGACTACCACCCTGCTCCTCTCTCACATACACAGCAATCTTGGTTTCTCTTATGTGATGTAAATAGCAGAATCAGTGTTTCCTGTGTGTTGTATTTACAGCAGTCTTGATGTGTCTCTATGTGATGTATATACACAAGTCAGTGTATCCTATGTGATTTATACTGCAGTCTGTGTATGCCTATGTAAACTATATGCGTAAGGGTCTTAGTGTATCCTATGTGATGTATAAACAGCAGGCTAAGTGTCTCATAAGTGATTTATACAGCAGTCTGTGTATCCCAATGATATATATATATATATACAGCAGAGTCTCAGTGCATCCTATGTCATACAGCAGTCTAAGTGTCGCCTCTGCAATGCATACAGCAGTCTGTCCTCTATATGATATATACAGGCATCTAATTATCTGGATTGTGATGTATACAGCAGACCGCCTACCACTTGAGTTCTATACATGTTATATGAGTAGAGATGAATTTCCCTTTTTGAAAAGACATGCAGTGTAATATACAACTATGATCAAAATGACTTATCGCTGTGAGTTCTTTACAAAACCTTTCGCAAACAGACTACCATGCTCCAGACCAACGCAAACTTGCTAAAGCAGTTGCAACTAGCAACCTCATCAATACCACTTAACATCACACACCTCACCAACTGAGACTACTGTATATACGTCATATTGGATACACTGAGACTCTGCAATATATACACACGTGGTCAAAATTGTTGGTACCCCTCGTTTAATGACAGAAAAACCCACAATGGTCACAGAAATAACTTGAATCTGACAAAAGAAATAATAACTAAAAAATCTAGGAAAATGAACAAATGAAAGTCAGACATTGCTTTTCAACCATGCTTCCACAGAATTTAAAAGAAAAAATAAAACTCATGAAATAGGCCTGGACAGAAACTTAATATTTTGTTGCCCAACCTTTTGAGGCGATCACTGCAATCAAACAATTCCTGTAATTGTCAATGAGACTTCTGCACCTCTCGACAGGTATTATGGCCCACTCCTCAAGAGCAAACTGCTCCAGTTGTCTCGTGTTTGAAGGTTGCCTTTTCCAGATGGCATATTTCAGCTAGTTCTAAAGATGCTCAATTGGATTTAGGTCAGGGTTCATAGAAGGCCTCTACAGTATAGTCCAATGTTTTCCTCTTAGCCATTCTTGAGTGTTTTTAGCTGTGTGTTTTGGGTCATTATCCTGTTGCAAGACCCATGACCAGTGACTGAGACCGAGCTTTCTGACACTGAGCAGCACATTTCTCTCTAGAATCCCTTGATAATTTTGAGATTTCATTGCACCCTCCATAAATTCTAGACACCCTGTGCCAGATGCAGCAAAGCAGCCCCAGAACATAACAGAGCCTCCTCTATATTTCACAGTAGGGACAGTGTTCTTTTCTTGATATGCTTCATTTTTCCATCTGTGAACATAGAGCTGATGTGCCTTGCCAAAAAGTTCAATTTTTGTCTCATCCGTCCATAGGACATTCTCCCAGAAGCTTTGTTGCTTGTCAACATGTAGTTTGGCAAATTCCAGTTTGGCTTTTTTTTTTCAACAATGGTGTCTTCTTCCTTGGTTGTTTGCTATGAAGGCCACTTTGGCTCATTCATCGACGGATGGTGCGATCTGACACTGATGTTCCTTGAGCTTGAAGTTCACCTTTAATCTGTTTAGAAGTTTTTCTGACTTCTTTTGTTACCATTCGTATTATCCGTCTCTTTAATTTGTCATCAATTTTCCTCCTGCGGCCATGTCCAGGGAGGTTGGCTACAGTCCCACGGAGCTTAAATTTCTGAATAATATGTGTAACTGTAGTCACAGGAACATCAAGCTATTTGGAGATGGTTTTATAACTTTTACCTATAATGGCACCGTGAGTAGCCTGTAGCCCTACATACAGGTCCAAGTCACTGATTCCAAGATTGTATACACCTGTGATGCTAAATAGCATGGTTGAAAAGCAATGTCTGACTTTCATTTGTTCATTATCATAGATTTTTTAGTTATTATTACTTTTGTCAGATTCAAGTTATTTCTGTAACCATTGTGGATTTTTATGTCATTAAATGAGGGGTACCAACAATATTGACCACGTATGTACATCATATAAGATACACGAACACCGTTGTATATATCACATATTATCTGTGACACTGCTGTATATACATCACATAGGATACACTGACACTACTGTATACATCACATAGGATATTCAGAGACTCCTCTGTATACGTCACAAATGACATATTGAGCCTGCTGTATATACAGAGGCATGTAAAAGTTTGCGCACCCCTGGTCAAAACTATTCTTATTGTGAACATTTAAGCAAGTTTAAGATTAAATGATCTCCAAAAGGTCTAAAGTTAAATATGACACATTTCCTTTGTATTTTAGGCATATATACATATATATATATATATATATATATATATATATATTATTTTACATTTAAAAAATTGCAAAAAGGAATATGGGCTCATGCAAAAGTTTTGGCACCCAGCATGGTTAGCACCCTCATTTGAAAATATAACAGCTTGTAAACACATTTGTAGCCAGACAAGAGTCTTTCAGTATTTTTCAAGTTCTGTGAGGTTCCTGGATCGTCTTCTATACACTGCTATTTTGAGGTCTAGCCACAGATTTCAATGACGTTCAGGTCAGGGGACTGTGAGGGCCATTGTAAAACCTTCAGCTTGCACCTTTGAGGTAGTCTATTGTGGATTTTGACTTGTTTTTACGATAATGTTCTATTTGTAGAAGCCATCTTCTTTTCAACTTCAGCTTTTTTTTTACAGATGGTTTTATGTTTGCATCAAGAATTTGTTGAAATGTCATTGAATCCATTTTTCCTTCTACCCATGAAATATTCCCCATGTCATTGGCTGTAATACAACCCCAAAGCATGATTGATCCACCTCCATGCTTAGTAGTTGGTGACATGTACTTTTCCTGAAATTATTTGCCCTTTTTTCTCCACACATACCTTTGATCATTGTGGCCAAAGAATTCTATTTTAACCTTATCGGTCCACAGGAGTTGTTTCCAAAGTGCATCAGGCTTCTTTAGATGTTCTTTTGCATATTTCTGAAGCTGAATTTTATGGTGAGGATGCTGGAGAGGTTTTCTTCTGATGACTCTTCTATGAAGGTCTTATTTGTGCAGGTGTCTCTATACCACAGCTCCAAAGTCTGTGAAATCTTTCTGAAGGTCTTTTGCAGTCAAGTGGGAGTTCTTATTTGCCTTTCTAGCAATCCTACAAGCAGCTCTCTCTGAAATTTTGCTTGGTCTTCCAGATCTTAGCTTGTCCTCCACTGTTACTGTTAACTGCCATTTCTTCATTACATTTTGAACTGAGGAAAGGGCAACTTGAAAAGGTTTGCTATTTACTTATAGCCTTCTCCTGCTTTGTGGGTCTCCAACATTTTTAGAGTGCTAGGCAGCTGCTTAGAAGGAACCATGGCTGCTGTATTTTGGCACAAGGTTAGAGGAGGCTGGGTTTTGATAAAGCTGGGAAATTTACATCACCTGGCCTTTCCTAGCAATGATGGTGAACAAGACACAGGCTAATTAAGGTCTGAAACCTTGTTCAAAGTTATCTGCTCCCACAAATCTCAAAGTGTGCCCAACCATTTGCAGACCTGTTAGAGATAATTTTGCCTTCAACTTGCTTAACTGTTCATAATAACTTGTAATTTTGATGAGAAGTGTCCAAACTTTTACTGCCACTGTACATCCTATAGGGTACACAGTGACCGCTGTATATACATAACATAAAATACACGGTCAGCTGTATATATCATACAGGATACACTGGGACTGCTGTATACATCACATTGGCATAAGTGTAACAGGAATGAAAGAGCTCGCTAATTCCACCCATAAATAACATCCTGAACAGGTTGTCCAACTTGACTTTTTTTTTTTTTGCGCAGCTTATCAAAAAATCCTGGATGGGCAAATATTTATTATGGACACATTAAAAATCCATAATAAATTATATTTGAAAGATACATGTCTACAGACCATAATTCTGATATGAAGAACTCAGTTGCATTCACTGTAAACCGTAAGATGATGTTACCGGTAATTAAAATCAAAATAATCTCCTTAAGTTTCTTCAGCTTAAAAAAAACCATTGACGCCTCCAATTTTTTTTACTGACCGAGCAAAAACAGGTGCCCTGTTCTTACAGACTGGAATTACTGGACCGTTGGCACCCTGGTGCTGATGCTGATGCTGACCAGTGTCAGACATAATACTTGTAATTGTGCTGAACACTGCGTGTGTGCATGTGCTCTATAGAAAAATTAAAAGGGCAGCCGCTGGAAAAACAGGGTTGGTTGCCCAAGCACTTTGGACCACCGAGAATCTGTGGACCACAGGGACATTCCTCACCACTGCCATCCAGGCTCAAGGTGAAACTGCTACTTCTGCCCCACCTGTAGTTATGCCACTTCTCTGATCATTTGCATTGTGAGAAATGTCATCTTTATAAGCACCTGAAAAAAAAGTCAAATAATTTTAGAGTGTGAAGAACCCCAATCCCATTAAAAAATCCACAGATACCACTGGGATCAGCCATAAAATGTGTATAATGGCCTCCTACTGTGACAGATGAACAGACTTCAAGTTCTCAGGGATCCAGATGTGTCCGACATAGCAGTCCCAAATTAAAATTAAGAACTTGTGAACCAGACCATGGGAGGAAAGGGTAAAAATTTTGCCAAACCACTCCCAAACATGCTTATTTAGCTCGCATACTCAGGCTCTACTAGGCTTAGTATAAAAATAAGCAGCCCAATTTATTTACAAAGTTACATTGTCACCCTCGATGAACAATAAATTGGTACAAAGATCATCTGCGATTAGCTGTCCAATGTCATTGGTGGCTTCACTGCATCTTCTCTCCATCTAGTCCAATCCCCACTCAATGACTTTTAGCTAATGCTATGCCACAAGGAGTTACAGCTAAACCCTAGTGAGTGATGAAAAATATAAAATAGCTGTACTAACGGACTGAGCAGCGCAGTATGTGAAGTCTATTAAAAAAAATATATAGACACTGCCCCTTTAAGAATGTAGTAGCATCGCATATATGGTCCAATAACGAAGCTAAACCAATTACATTACGACAAGTAATCATGGAATCATTGAAAGATGGATCGCTCTATAATTAACAATTAATGTGTTGTGTAACTGAGAGAACAGTACCCCCATCCTTCATCTGCTCTCTCAAAGGTATTTCTTTCCATCTACTTAACACCATTCTGTTTCAAGAAGCCCACCTGTCTCTAGCAGGAGGGGCCCGAGGTTTATGAGGCAGCTGCACCAAAGCAGAAAAATATTTCAACTTAAGACGCTCACCCAATGTTATAGAAGAAGTGTGTGCATTGGGATATATATATATATATATATATATATATATATATATATGTGTGTGTGTGTGTATGTATGTGTGTTTAGATATATTTGTCACTTATGTTCTAGATAGTAACAGATCCAGAGCCTACACTACAAGGGGGGCAGGTAGTGAATGACAGATCCTGCGGTACATATGGAGGGTCATGTAGAGAGTGACAAACCCCAGATTACACATGGAGGCCAGGTAAAGAATGACAAACCCTGCATTACATATGGAGGGTCATGTGGAGCATAACAGACCCCAAACTACACATGGAGGGCTTGTAAAGAGTAAGAGATTCCACATTATACATGAAGGCAGGCAGGTAGCGCATGACAGAACTTGCACTACACAAATAGAGCGGGTAGGAAGTAACAGACCCTGCACTACACAAAAAGAGTGGGTAGGAAGTAACAGACCCTGCACTACACAAATAGAGTGGGTAGGAAGTAACAGACCCTGCACTACACAAATAGAGTGGGTAGGAAGTAACAAACCCTGCAATACACAAATAGAGCAGGTAGGAAGTAACAGACCCTGCACTACACAAATAGAGCGGGTAGGAAGTAACAGACCCTGCACTACACAAATAGAGCGGGTAGGAAATAACAGACCCTGCACTACACAAATAGAGTGGGTAGGAAGTAACAAACCCTGCAATACACAAATAGAGCGGGTAGGAAGTAACAGACCCTGCACTACGCAAATAGAGCGGGTAGGAAATAACAGACCCTGCACTACACAAAAAGAGTGGGTAGGAAGTAACAGACCCTGCACTACACAAAGAGTGGGTAGGAAGTAACAGACTCTGCACTACACAAATAGAGCGGGTAAGAAGTAACAGACCCTGCACTACACAAAAAGAGTGGGTAGGAAGTAAAAGACCCTGCACTACACAAATAGAGTGGGTAGGAATTAACAGACCCTGCACTACACAAATAGAGCGGGTAGGAATTAACAGACCCTGCACTACACAAATAGAGTGGGTAGGAAGTAACAGACCCTGCACTACACAAAAAGAGTTGGTAGGAAGTAACAGACCCTGCACTACACAAATAGAATGGGTAGGAAGTAACAGACCCTGCACTACACAAATAGAGCGGGTAGGAAGTAACAGACCCTGCACTACACAAATAGAGTGGGTAGGAAGTAACAGACCCTGCACTACACAAAAAGAGTGGGAAGGAAGTAACAGACCCTGCACTACACAAATAGAGTTGGTAGGAAGTAACAGACCCTGCACTACACAAATAGAGTGTGTAGGAAGTAACAGACCCTGCACTACACAAATAGAGTGGGTAGGAAATAACAGACCCTGCACTACACAAATAGAGCGGTTAGGAAGTAACAGACCCTGTACTACACAAATAGAGCGGGTAGGAAGTAACAGACCCTGCACTAAACAAATAGAGCGGGTAGGAAGTAACAGACCCTGCACTACACAAATAGAGTGGGTAAGAAATAACAGACCCTGCACTACACAAATAGAGTGGGTAGGAAGTAACAGACCCTGCACTACACAAATAGAGTGGGTAGGAAGTAACAGACCCTGCACTACACAAATAGAGTGGGTAGGAATAAGAGACCCTGCACTACACAAATAGAGCGGGTAGGAAGTAACAGACCCTGCACTACACAAATAGAGTGGGTAGGAAGTAACAGACCCTGCACTACACAAATAGAGCGGGTAGGAATTAACAGACCCTGCACTACACAAATAGAGTGGGTAGGAAGTAACAGACCCTGCACTACACAAAAAGAGTTGGTAGGAAGTAACAGACCCTACACTACACAAATAGAATGGGTAGGAAGTAACAGACCCTGCACTACACAAATAGAGCGGGTAGGAAGTAACAGACCCTGCACTACACAAATAGAGTGGGTAGGAAGTAACAGACCCTGCACTACACAAAAAGAGTGGGAAGGAAGTAACAGACCCTGCACTACACAAATAGAGTTGGTAGGAAGTAACAGACCCTGCACTACACAAATAGAGTGGGTAGGAAGTAACAGACCCTGCACTACACAAATAGAGCGAGTAGGAAGTAACAGACCCTGCACTACACAAATAGAGCGAGTAGGAAGTAACAGACCCTGCACTACACAAATAGAGTGTGTAGGAAGTAACAGACCCTGCACTACACAAATAGAGCGGGTAGGAAGTAACAGACCCTGCACTACACAAATAGAGCGGATAGGAAGTAACAGACCCTGCACTACACAAATAGAGTGGGTAGGAAATAACAGACCCTGCACTACACAAATAGAGCGGTTAGGAAGTAACAGACCCTGTACTACACAAATAGAGCGGGTAGGAAGTAACAGACCCTGCACTAAACAAATAGAGTGGGTAAGAAATAACAGACCCTGCACTACACAAATAGAGTGGGTAGGAAGTAACAGACCCTGCACTACACAAATAGAGAGGGTAGGAAGTAACAGACCCTTCACTACACAAATAGAGTGGGTAGGAATAAGAGACCCTGCACTACACAAATAGAGCGGGTAGGAAGTAACAGACCCTGCACTACACAAATAGAGTGGATAGGAAGTAACAGACCCTGCACTACACAAATAGAGCGGGTAGGAAGTAACAGACCCTGCACTACACAAATAGAGTGGGTAGGAAGTAACAAACCCTGCACTACACAAATAGAGCCGGTAGGAAGTAACAAACCCTGCACTACACAAATAGAGTGGGTAGGAAGTAACAAACCCTGCACTACACAAAGAGTGGGTAGGAAGTAACAGACCCTGCACTACACAAATACACCAGGTAGGAAATAACAGACCCTGCACTACGCAAAAAGAGTGGGTAGGAAGTAACAGACCCTGCACTACACAAATAGAGCGGGTAGGAAGTAACAGACCCTGCACTACACAAACAGAGTGGGTAGGAAGTAACAAACCCTGCACTACACAAAGAGTGGGTAGGAAGTAACAGACCCTGCACTACACAAATAGAGCGGGTAGGAAATAACAGACCCTGCACTACACAAAAAGAGTGGGTAGGAAGAAACCAACCCTGCACTACACAAATAGAGCGGGTAGGAAATAACAGACCCTGCACTACACAAATAGAGCGGGTAGGAAGTAACAGACCCTGCACTACACAAAGAGTGGGTAGGAAGTAACAGACCCTGCACTACACAAATAGAGCGGGTAGGAAGTAACAGACCCTGCACTACACAAAAAGAGCGGGTAGGAAATAACAGACCCTGCACTACACAAATAGAGCGGGTAGGAAATAACAGACCCTGCACTACACAAAAAGAGTGGGTAGGAAGTAACCAACCCTGCACTACACAAATAGAGCGGGTAGGAAATAACAGACCCTGCACTACACAAAAAGAGAGGGTAGGAAATAACAGACCCTGCACTACACAAAAAGAGCGGGTAGGAAGTAACAGACCCTGCACTACACAAAAAGAGTGGGTAGGAAGTAACAGACCCTGCACTACACAAATAGAGCGGGTAGGAAGTAACAGACCCTGCACTACACAAATAGAGCGGGTAGGAAGTAACAGACCCTGCACTACACAAATAGAGTGGGTAGGAAATAACAGACCCTGCACTACACAAAAAGAGCGGGTAGGAAGTAACAGACCCTGCACTACACAAAGAGTGGGTAGGAAATAACAGACCCTGCACTACACAAAAAGAGCGGGTAGGAAGTAACAGACCCTGCACTACACAAATAGAGCGGGTAGGAAGTAACAGACCCTGCACTACACAAATAGAGTGGGTAGGAAATAACAGACCCTGCACTACACAAAAAGAGTGGGTAGGAAGTAACAGACCCTCCACTACACAAAGAGTGGGTAGGAAGTAACAGACTCTGCACTACACAAATAAAGCGGGTAAGAAGTAACAGACCCTGCACTACACAAAAAGAGTGGGTAGGAAGTAACAGACCCTGCACTACACAAATAGAGTGGGTAGGAAGTAACAGACCCTGCACTACACAAATAGAGTGGGTAGGAAGTAACAGACCCTGCACTACACAAATAGAGCGGGTAGGAAGTAACAGACCCTGCACTACACAAATAGAGCGGGTAGGAAGTAACAGACCCTGCACTACACAAAAAGAGTGGGTAGGAAGTAACAGACCCTGCACTACACAAATAGAGCGAGTAGGAAGTAACAGACCCTGCACTACACAAATAGAGTGGGTAGGAAGTAACAGACCCTGCACTACACAAATAGAGTGGGTAGGAAATAACAGGCCCTGCACTACACAAATAGAGTGGGTAGGAAGTAACAGACCCTGAACTACACAAATAGATTAGTTAGGAAGTAACAGACCCTATGCTTTATATGGAGAGTCAGGTAGAGAGTGACAAATCCCACACTACACATGGAGGGCAGGTGGTGAGGAACAGACCCTGCATTACATATGTAGGGCGGGTAGAGGGTTACAAATCAAACACTGGACATGGGGAGCAGGTAGAGAGTGACAGATCCCGCACTGCATATGGAATAAATCAGCTGTCACTTACTGACTTATTATTGTTGTCCTGTGTGCATATAATATCATAGTTACCAGCAGTAAGTCTTTTTTAGATAGGATGATGCGCTCTCTATAAGGATGATCTTAATGTTGAATGACCAAATCACCCTATCGATGATCGTTTATAGCCTTCACAGGGTGATTTCTGGCATGTTTACGCAAGCCAATAACCAGGAGACAATGCTTGAATGAACACTCGTTCCCAATTATTGGCTTATTTAAATGGCTTTATGATAGAAGAGAGAAGTCTCATGCTTCCTCAATTAAAGTTTATGAAAGCTACAGAAATTGACAAACTGTTTTTATAACTCTTAGTGGCTTAAATGGAAGGAGCATCACATCATAGTCACCTATTCTCCCAAAAGGTGAGGATCCCTAAACTCTGCCAATCTATTGATCTACTCCTACAGAGTGAAACATGAATAAAATAAAGGCTAGAATAACAATAAGCGCAATAGGGTCTTATCCGGTATACAAAAGCAAAAGAAAAAATGGGACTTGCTCACGTGGTGGGATTGTGACAGTCTGCCCCTTAGTTAGCTAGTTTGAAAAAGCTGCTGCAGATCCAACAAAATAATAAGGTATAAATATGGAGACGACGAGGACGTAAATCCACACTTCCCAAGATCCAATTTACAATGAGAGATCAAATGCAGTACGAATGTCGTTTTAATTTGTCAATGCGTTTCGACAAATGATGGTTTCTCCTGATGTAGAGTCCATCATTGTACAGTAGTTTGTCTTGACGAAGTCCATCAAAGTCCTTCGTTGTGGTTTGCCCTGATGAAGACGTGAGATTACTTCAATGTTTTGACAAATAAATACAGCATTCATACTGCATTTGGTCTTTCATCATAAATTGGATCTTTGGCAGCGTGGCTTTACATCTACGGCATGTCATCTCTATATTTACACAGTGACATGCCAGTGCTTTGGAGTAGGAAATTTGCAGTAACAATGACCCATACACTTTTTTCAGTATTGTGCATTGTGAAGTCAAGTGGCTACAATATTGTTAGTCTTTTGTTAGGATAGACAATTGATATGCAATTCATTGGATCCAAGTCTCACCATCCCCACCGATAAGCTGAAGAAAGGTGTTGGAGTACTACAGTGACTCCTGGCATTCCAGCTGACCAAATTATTGGTGCCCAGACACATTGCTGCACAGTTTGGCTGTGCCTGGTACTGCAGATTAGTCCATTCAAGCCACTATCAAAGGTACAGCACAAAGTCTGATTGGCTTGAATGCAGAGAAGCCACTGATAAGATATTGATGGCCTATCATAACATTTGTCCATCAGTATTTGAATCCTAGAAAAATCCTAGAGAAACCCATCGACCCCTTTGAACACTCATGATTTGGTAAAAGTTATCCTTTTCATAGTTCTCAGTTTTCTCAACTCTCCTTTTAATTGTGCTCTTGGCCCAACCAAGCATTTCAGAGTTTAACTTCATCCACACAATGAATACCAGAGAATGGAGAACATACTTTGGAAATTCCAGTGACGTCTAAGCTTGATCAGCTTCAGTCCAAGCGGAAACATCGGCACTGTTGCATTTCTCATGCATGTTTTTCACAGTATTTAGTACAAGAGGTTGGATTATTGGACATCTGGCACTATAGGTATTAGGAGGAGATTGCCCCCCCTAGGAGTTTATATTGGTCAGTTATTTTGGATTTTGTGTATCTATTGTTTTCCATGAAAATTTAATTTTGTAAAGTGAATTGACATGTTGGCCACATCTCCGTTGGAGCATCCTCATTTTCTTTCGAATACCTATGGACAGTTTAAAGGGGCTTTCTACATTGGATTATTCCTTTTTGTTAAAAGAAGTGATAACCTGATCACAAGAGGTCCTGTTGAGACATACAGTGACTTGTGGAAATCTTTTGGGAGCATATCTAATGGACGTAAGTGCTCTCTTCTCCTGCAGCGCCTCTACATTGGAAACGATGAATAAAAATGCTTTTGACAAATATCTGCATTTCAAATATTAGGAAATCACCATAATAATTCAATAGCAGACACCAATAAATGGACAATAAGGACAATCGCAATCTACCAAGAGAACACACTGAGCAAAGCTCCAAAAAAAAGCGACTATAAGTCCAAAGTAAAATCAATAATTTTTATTGTTAAGACAAATCCAGATACAAGTGGGGGGAAGTGGACAATAACGTGTGGAAACCGCACACCGCATGGATAACAAAGGGTTGCTGTACAATCAGAACCTATACAATATCAAAAAAATACATGCATAAATTTACTAAATTATCACAAAGTGCATATAGTGCATGGCAATGTATAGCAAATAAAGTGCACCGCCAAAAAAGATATCTTATTCAAGCTCCATCGATCAAATAAACAAATAAATACACAGGTCCTTGTCAAATAACAGGTGATAATTCACCATAGTTCGACATATGTATGATGCCTAGAAAGCAAAGGTTCCAGCAGTCAGCAACCCACCCCAACGATCGTTTCGGAGGGTCACTCCTTCATCAAGGGGCCCCTGGCGGTGGCGGTGCACTTTATTTGCTATACATTGCCATGCACTATATGCACTTTGTGATAATTTAGTAAATTTATGCATGTATTTTTTTGATATTGTATAGGTTCTGATTGTACAGCAACCCTTTGTTATCCACGCGGTGTGCGGTTTCCGCACGTTATTGTCCACTTCCCGCCACTTGTATCTGGATTTGTCTTAACAATAAAAATTATTGATTTTACTTTGGACTTATAGTCGCTTTTTTTTGGAGCTTTGCTCAGTGTGTTCTCTACATTGGAAACGTAGAATTACATATTGGTCATTTTAATCAGAAAAGCGGTTTATCCAGACATGTTGGATCCTGCAGAGCAGATGATGTTCTTTGCAGTGGTGTTTTGCTCTAGTTGATGAATTATGGTCCACGAGGATTCCCTTCTATTAACAAATAGGAAACCAATTTTTGAGTACTCTAACTCCCAAAACTCCTTTAACTGGTTCTGCAAAGTGTATGTACTGAAAAATGCCTACACATATACATATCACATACACCAGTGACCAAATCGCCTTACATAAAGTCCAAATTTATATAATAAATGTGTTTGTGGGCAGTTTTTGGAATTATGCAATACCATAAGGTCACGTAATTTAGACAAAGAAATGTACCACATGAGAATAATGACCCATTCATCCAAACTCACTCCCGAGAAATGTAATTACGGTATATGCCCTATAATAAACTATCACAATACTTAATATAATGAATGTTTCTAGTATAAAGAAACCTATCCAGATTCTGGGCTTAGATTTACATCCCGTGCCCACCGCATCACAAATCCGATTATCAACTAATGAGATTGTGTCAGCAATAGATAAATGGAAAGTGTCCTAAATAACATCCTATGAAGAATCTACTAGAGCACATATGTGAGGTCTGTTGTATGTTTTTGGCTAGTCCTGTGCAAACCCTTAATATAGGGTCCTCCGTATAAATTAGTCATTTTCTGGAACATAATCTATTTAGTGTACTCATGTAGGAGATTAATATTTGACCATTTTGTAGGCATTCTCTCCTGCGGGGTTTGGGATCACCTTTCATATGATTGCAGGAGATAATTTATCAACTAGCCCAAGGATCGATGATAAATGTTCTTGTGGCACATCCCATTTGAAGGGTTTTTTGGGGACTCAGAAATTTGTGATTTATCCCTTGGGTAGGTCATCAAGTTGATGGGAGTCTGACACCCTGCAGCCCTACCACTCAGCTGATAACGGGAGCCACATCTGACAGACGTTCAGAGACTTATACACCGTATTGTGACCATTTTCAGGTACTGTAGCTCAGCTCCCATTGATGTTAATAATTGGAGCTGCTATTTCCGAGAACGACTCCTCCATGGTGTCATCAAAGTATTGGGGGTACAGAGTGTAGGCTATTGAGAACCCTATTAGGCACCAAGATAATTTGGTCAATCTAATGCTTAAAATTATCCATAAAGTTGACTTCACTCTCTATTGTACCCAATCACATACGGTTTATAAGGCTCTTTTATTGACCTAGAATTATCTTGCTGCCACTTCTCGGCCATTATCCCACTTTATGTAACCACCTTCCTACTCCTATCATCCTGTACCATGGTCACACTCTATCATCTTACACTTTCAGCAAATTTCACCAATGTCTTGACAGTTCCAAAAAGGAAAAATCAGACACACGTCTAGTGGTTTTTATTTTTTATTATCATTACTCTTGTCGACTTCATTGTGGGACATTTATCTGATTCAAAAATTGCAGGTTAGAGCCAACATGCTATAACCTTGTGTATAGGATCTTCGCCCCTGGCACTGAATGAGGACTTGAATAATTGATGTGTTTCACCAGCTTCAATCAATTTTGTCATTTTCACTTCCCGTTCATAATAGATGGAATTCTTGCTTGTAAGCTTTATGCCGGCTGTCTGAAATCTGCAAAATGATGCATAGCAAATTTCTGGCAATTTTAATATCCTAAAATGTATTATAATTATTCATGACATGAACAATACTTAACATGCATTCTTCTATGCAGTGATATATATGACTGTTACTTATGTACACAGAATATGTGGTACAGCAAGATGATATGTAATCAAAAGTTTTGTGCACCCCCTGCCCTACGGGAATCAAGTTGTAATGCCATTCTGTGTGGCTCCCCCAGCCATGTGATTGCAGACATGTATCTCTTGTGGTGGCTAGAGTGAACCTTTCAAGGTTCGGTTCAGAGAACGTCCCGATGTTCGCCGAACATGTTCGCTCATCTCTAGTGGTGGCTCACATATGCACTGAACAAAAATATAAACTCAACACTTTTGTTTTTGCCTCCATTTTTCATGAGCTGAACACAAAGATCTAAGGGTATGTTTCCACAGTCAGTATTTGCTGCGGATTGTACGCAGTGTACATTTTACCTCACAAAATAAATCCTCTGTGATCCCCTGCTGTAATGTCGGTATTGTCTTTTGCTTCCTCCTCCGTGATCCCCTGCTGTAATGTCAGTATTGTCTTTTGCTTCCTCCCCTGCCCAGGAGATGTGGTATGCTCCGTACACGGTCAGACAGACAATTTTTACAATGAACTTTTTTTTTTGGAAAACCCCTTTAACGTGACTGGCTTTCTCTGCCTGTAGACACGTCGCGCATCTGCCGCTGGGATCAGCGGAATGATTCACTGCACCTGCGTGGAATTTGCACAGGTGCTGTAAATCAGACCGCCGCCATCTTTGTGCAAACAATGTGGCGGTCAGTGAATTATTCGGATGATCCCTGTGGCAGCGGGTGTAGTCTGATTAAGATAGGTGGATATATCTTTCCTGAAATATTCTTGGTAATAAGCAAGTAGCTAAGGCTAGTTTCACACTAGCGTTTGAACGATGCGCGCACGGCGCCGCTAAGCCACGCCCCCTGCCGGCTCCCTGCCCACCCCTTCCTGTTATCGCCTCCTCCAAGCGCAGAGGGCTGCATGCGTTATGCGCACCCTATCTTTAGCATAGGGTGCGCAGGCCGTGCGCAACTATGAATATAGCGTGCGCTGCGCATTTTTGGAGGTGCACCGTGCGCGCCGAACTCAGCATGTTGCATTTTGGCGCGCACGGCGCACATTCAAAAATGCGCAGCGCACGCTATATTCATAGTTGCGCACGGCCTGCGCACCCTATGCTAAAGATAGGGTGCGCATAACGCATGCAGCCCTCTGCGCTCGGAGGAGGCGATAACAGGAAGGGGCGGGCAGGGAGCCGGCAGGGGGCGTGGCTTAGCGGCGCCGTGCACGCGTCGTTTAAACGCTAGTGTGAAACTAGCCATAGTCTTATTTAGCCGGCATGCCACAAAGGGTATAGGGCGAGAGTCGAACAGTGTTTGGCTGGATAAGACAAGTCATTCAACAAAAATAATTTAAGGCTTTTTGATCCAAACAAAAAATGAGCCTGAGTGCTCTAAGTGAGTTCCTGGACTTGCTCAGTCCATGGCATTGGTGTTCCTACAAATTACAGGACAATTCTTCTGATTGAGTTTGGCCATCAACGATCTTGAGCAACAGTGAGAATTTAAAAAAAAAAAAAAAAAACACTGATGTAATATTACAACGATTACATTTTTCATGGCAAAGTTTCTTGAAGAAGGAAGTGACGGCTGTGACTATGTTCACATCTCGTTACTTGAATACTTTAGTATATTTATCAGTAAAATTCCTGGCACATGCCAAACAAGTGAACCTTTGGTGTACACTAGACCGAGTGCTGTGGCTCAGCATGGGACCAAAAACATGAGATGCCTCCTCGTTAATCATATTACTGGCGAGAGTGAATACCGGTACTACGTATAGACAGTGAATCGAAAAGATGGCCAGAGCAAATAATTGCCTAGGTCCTGCATGACTGCATGTGTGCACAGATACTTTACAGAGTAAGCAAATGTTAAGATCATATCCATTCATCTATAATTCAGTGTATAATAGCTGAGTCAGAAGCCACGATCAAACACGACCAACGTGGCTTCTCTTTGGAAATGCAAATTCCTAGTGATGACGACACTTGCGGCTGTATTTAGCTCAGTACAGAGTTCCAATGTTCTTGGATCGATACCAACTAGGTAAATACAGGACCATAAGATACAGCAATTTATAGAAAAATCACAAGACATTTCCATGTTGTATTTCTACATTCCCCTCGGTTTTTCATGTAAAGGTAGAATATTGAAGGGGTTTTACATCTGTTATTAATAGGTATTAGATGCTCCATGTAGCTTAAAATAAAGGGTACACTATTCTACTTTAAAGGTGTTTTCCTATTTTTTTTTTTTTTTTGTTCTTCAGGAGCACACAGCTCCCCTACCATCCAGCTCCCTCCTTGCCGGGGAGTGGTGCGCTCTTGAGCACTTACACTTACAGTTCGGGCTGGTATGAGGACTGTGCCCTGTCCGATGCTACAAAGCAGAAATCGCTTTACCTCTGCAGCAACAGAGAAGTGCAGGAGTACTAAAGATGGCCGCATCCAGACCGCTTTAAAGATGTGCTCGCACGCTGTATAAGAAACTGCTTACAAGAGCGCACTGCTTGCCTAGAAAACCGGCCACTGCAGAGGTGACCGGTAAACTATGCAGCAGGTGCTAAGCTATAAAACAAAACCCCCTCCGTTCTCAAGAACAGAGGAGTTTTAAGAAGTAAATTGCAAGGTTACTTTTTTTTTTTTTTTTTTTTCTTTTACAAGCATTTGGTCCATGCAAAGCTTAAAAAAAAGTTGTCTCATTTTCATAAAGGGCTAAAAGTCTTAGTTACTCACCGGTTAACGGTATTTTTCGGAGTCCATGACAGCACCACCTGAGAGAGGGATCCGCCCTTCCTAGGAACAGGAAAACCTACAGATACAAAAGGGCGGCACCTCTCCCACGCATCAGTTGGATTACAGAGCATAAAAGAGGACCTCCAAGGTTAATGCATCATTATATGTACAACAATATCAACACTTACATTTTTATCACCCGTGGATATGTACAAAGGGAAAACGTGCACACCCAATTTGACTAAGGGAAGGGAATCTATGGGTGCTGTCATGGACTCCGAAAAATACCGTTAACCGGTGAGTAACTAAGACTTTATTCGGTCGTCCATGACAGCACCACCTGAGAGAATTACAGAGAGTAATCACTACTTTAGGGGGGGACTACAGCCTGCAGAACCCTGATACCGAAGGAGAGGTCTGCAGAAGCACCCAAGTCTAGCCTATAATGACTATAAAAAGTGCTCGGAGAGGACCAAGTGGCCGCCTTACAAATCTGGTCGATGGAGACTTCCGACCTCTCGGCCCACGAGGTCGCCACGGCTCTGGTGGAATGCGCCTTCAATTTCTCCGGAGCTACTCTACCTTTTGAGGTGTAAGCTAGCGAGATTGCTTCTCTAATCCATCTGGCTAGTGTACTTTTGGACACCCTAAGACCTTTCCTAGGGCCTTGGTAGGAGACAAAGAGGGCATTGTCCTTCTTCCAAGGATCGGTAGCCGCTAGATACTCCAAGAGGCATCTCCTAACATCTAAAGTGTGTAGCTTCTCCTCTTTCTCATTAATTGGTTTAGGGAGGAAGGATGGAAGGACTATTTCCTGCGACCTATGAAAGCTGGAGGCTACTTTTGGTAAATACGCTGGGTCAGGTCTAAGTATTACCCTATCCTCTTTTACCTGAAGAAAAGGTGGGCTCCTAGACAATGCCTGAATGTCGCTTACCCTACGGGCTGACGTTATGGCTATCAGGAAAGCTATCTTGAGGGACAGGCTCCTAATAGAGGCTGACGAGATGGGTTCAAATGGCGCTTCTGTCATAGCTGTGAGGACTAGGTTCAAATCCCATGGCGTGAGTCTATTTTTTACTATTGGTCTGGATCTACTCGTTGCTTTGATAAACCTATTAACCCAGTAATTAGCCGCGATGTTGCAGCTAAAGAGGGCCCCTAAGGCGAATACCTGTACTTTAAGGGTACTGGTGGAGAGACCCAGGTCCAGCCCTTTTTGTAAAAATTCCAAGATCTGGCCTATAGGGACGGAATCGTCAGTATTTATATTTGAGCTTTGGAGGAATCTTTTCCAAATTCTGACGTAAATCTTAGTTGTCACCACTTTCCTACTTTTTAGTAGAGTGTCAATTAGGTCTGGGGAGAAGCCTTTACTTTTTAGCAATGACCGCTCAAATTCCACGCCGTGAGATGAAGGCCAGCCACCTGAGGGTGGAAGACCGGGCCCTGGGACAGAAGGTCCGGGAGAACCCAAGGATCGTCTACCGACATGATCCTGAGGTTCGAGAACCATGCTCTTCTGGGCCAGAACGGGGTGATGACTATGACCCTTGCCCTGTCCTTCCTGATCTTCCTCAACACCAGAGGAAGTAGAGATAGGGGAGGAAAGGCGTAGGCTAGCCTGAAGTCCCATTTTATCAGTAGCGCATCTACTGCCAGAGGAGTCTCCCTGGGATTTAGGGAGCAAAACTGTCTCGTTTTCGAGTTCTCCTTGGTGGCGAATAGATCCACCTCTGGTTGACCCCATCTCTGCACGATCTGAACGAAAATGGAGGTGTTTAAGGCCCACTCTCCTTGTTTTAACAGGTTGCGGCTCAGGAAATCTGCCGCGACGTTCTCTTTTCCTCTTATGTGAAGAGCCGTGAGAGATAAAAAATGCCGCTCTGCTAGCTGGAACAACTGTCCTGCCACATTCATCAGAGTTTTGGATCGAGTTCCGCCTTGGTGGTTGATATAGGCCACGGCCACTCGATTGTCCGAGAGAACTCGTACGTGATGGCCCTGTAGATACATAAGGAGCTCTTTAGCTGCGTGTACTACCGCTGTCAATTCTTTCAAATTAGAGGACATTTCTATCTGATCCAGTTCCCATAGGCCCTGGACCAGAATTTCCTCCATATGCGCCCCCCAACCGGAAGGACTTGCATCCGTGGTGACCACGCGGGTAATGATATACTCCCAAGGGACCCCTCTAGACAAGTTATTTCTTTCTAACCACCACTCCAGGGACTCTATTGTGTTACTGGATAAGGTCAGTCGACCTTCTAAGTTACCCCCAAGAATCCTCTGATACCATAAAACTTCGCCCTGTAGAGTGCTCGTATGAACTTGGGCCCACTGGACCGCGGGAATGCAGGACGAAAGGGAACCCAACAGGGACATGGCTTTCCTGAGGGACATGGAGGGGTTGTTGGAAGCGTTAAGGACTCGGCAATGCAGGTGCAGCAGCTTCTCTGGGGAAAGACGGCATTCCTGCTTTTTAGAATCTAAGGTTAGGCCTAAAAATTGTTGAATTTTTAATGACTGCAAACGGGATTTTTTGATATTAAGTAGCCATCCCAACCGCTCTAGAGCCGCCGTTGTTTTCTGTAATTGTTCTAAACACTGCTCGGCTGAACTGCCTATTATAAGGAGGTCATCTAGATAGGGAACGACTAGAATGTTTAGCTCGCGCAGATGGGCCATCACCTCTGCCATCACTTTGGTGAATACTCGGGGCGCAACTGCCACCCCGAAGGGTAAGGCCGCATACTGGAAGTGCTGGATTGACCCCTTCAACTGAACCGCCAGTCTAAGGAAAGGTTGGTGTGCTAGACATATAGGTATATGATAGTAAGCGTCTTTCAGATCTAGGACCACCATGAAGCAGTTTTGAAACAGCATTTTTATTGCGGTGTTAATTGTTTCCATTTTAAACGGACGTACGACCAGGAATTTATTGAGGGCTTTGAGGTTAAATATAGCCCTAAATGAGTCGTCCGGTTTATGGACCAAGAACAGGGGGGAATAGAAGCCTTTCCCCCTCTTCCTCTGGAACTCTCGTCAGGACTTTTTTGTCCAGTAGCTCAAGGACCTCGGTCTCCAGGGCAGCTTGTTCTAGCGGGGAAGATTTGAGCGGAGTTACCCTGAACCGATCTTGGGGGGACGCAGGAGAACTCTAGGTGCAGTCCTGTAGCTATCACCCCCAGTATCCAGCTGCTATTTGAGATTCTGGCCCAGGCCGGGTAGAAGGCAGATAATCTTCCTCCTACCGGAGCCACTAGTCATTGGGGCGGCTTCTTATTATCCCGTGATGGACCTTCTTGGCGCCCCCCTCCTCCGAACATGAAGCCCGTACCTCTGGTTTTCTTGTTGTCCCATCTGTTCTGATCTCTGGCCTGCCTCCTGTGGGAATACCCTTTCCTAGAAAAGGGACGTCTCCAGGATGTATTCAGCAGACTTGGAAATTTCTTTTTCTCATCCCCGGCTTTCTCTAACAGTTCGTCTAGGACGGGGCCGAATAAGTATTCACCCTCACAGGGGATAGAACAGAGACGGGACCTGGCTTGGATATCTCCTGGCCAGCATTTTAACCAGAGGGCTCTTCGGGCCGAATTAGACAAACTTGCAGACCTGGCCGCCATTCTTACTGAGTCTGCCGAGGCATCTGCCAGAAAGGCAGCAGCATTCTGGATAATTGGAAGAGACTTACGGATGGAAGCTCGCGAGGTTCCATCCTTTAGCTGGGAGTCCAATTGATCCAGCCAAACCATCATGGATCTGGCTGCGCACGTGGCTGCTATTGCTGGCCTTAGGGCGCCTGCTGACATCTCCCATGTGCCCTTTAAAAAGGAATCTGCCTTTTTATCTAGGGGGGTCTTTAAGGGAGGCCATATCGTCGAAGGGTATAGATGACTTTTTGGAGGCCTTAGCTACCGCTGCATCCAGCTTGGGGGCCTTATCCCATCGACTTACTACTGGGTCCTCAAAGGGGTATCTTCGCTTGAAAGCAGGCGGCATAGAACCCCTTTTTTCCGTTTTTTCCACTCCCTGTCTATCAGGTTCTGGACTCTTTCGTTTAATGGAAAAGTCCTTTGCTTTCTGGGGTCTAGACCCCCGAACATAATGTCCTGAGCAGATAATTGTGTCTTTTTTTCTTCTACCCCCATGGTTGACCTTATGGTTTTAATTAATTTATCCATTTGGTCCAAGGGAAAACAGAACCGGCTGGAATCCTCTTCGGAAGAAGAAGAGGAGGCCGAGGACTCTGAGGAGATATCTTCCCTCCTAGGGCAGACTGAAGATTCTGAGCCTGAAACACTAGCCCGTCTTCTTTTAGAAGAATCTTCTTTTGATAGGGCTTTTATTTCAGTCCTGATTTATTGCCTCAGGTCTGTAGCGAAGCTTGGATCTTCTTCCGCTACCTGCATAAATAGGGAAGAGTGTAAGAGTCTGATACTCCACTCATGTTCTACCCCTCATCTCCGTCCCTACCGTCTGTCTCACGCAAGACTGACACAATCTCTTAGGGTGGCCATCTGGTAAGGGGCAACTACAGAGGGCACATTCCTTGTGCTTCTGCTTCCCTGTGGCCTTCTTCCCCTGAGAATCAAAAAACATAAGGGGACACTGCATCAGGGTACATTCTCGCAGATCTCTTACCCTTGCAGATGAGGACAGGTACCGGATCATGGGGGGCTGCAGGAGGATCCTTTGGCCTAGAGGAACTACTGTGGCTCCCACTCGAACGTCCCTCCTTCCGCCTCTTAGGCTGGTCACTGGGGTGCTTTGCCATGGGCTGCACCTCTTGTGGATCCATGGGGGCTTCTGTTGTGTCCATCGCTGGGCCTCCAGAAGCACCTCAGCAGCAACGCCTTCTGTCTTAAGAAGGCTTCCCCTCCGGATCAGCAGGAGCTCCGTCCGGTGTTCGGGCCCCCCATTGGACCGCTCCCCGCGACCCTCCCCCTCCCCTTCAGGCCTGCCCGGCCCCCTCAGGCGGCAGGCGCGCATCGGCGCGTGTCCCCCACAACCGGAAGTCGACCGGCATCCGACTTCCGGTTTCGGCGCTAGGCTCCGCCCCCTCCGCCGCGTCACTTCCGCCGCGCGACAGGGGACGCACGGCAAGGGGCCAGCACTGCGCCGCCGGCTCGGAACCGCCGCTCCCTTTGTGGGACACCGCCGGTGGCGCCTGCCCGAACGGACCGCACCGCCCTGGGGGAAGGAGACACAGGGGGACACCGCTTACCTCACCGGCCCATGGAGAAGGCGCCCACCGGACCCGGTCTCCGCCTGCTCTTACCACTGCCGTGGAAATCCTACCCGGACCCACCGTGGCGCATCCAGGGCCCCCAGCGAGACCGAGGTAGGAGAACCCCCCGCTACCTGAGTCGGTCCGCTGGCCTGGGAATTCGGTTATCCATGACGGACGATCTGTAGGGAGTTCTGTCCTTCTTAGGAACAGGAAACCAACTGATGCGTGGGAGAGGTGCCGCCCTTTTGTATCTGTAGGTTTTCCTGTTCCTAGGAAGGGCGGATCCCTCTCTCAGGTGGTGCTGTCATGGACGACCGAATAAATGTAAATTTGTTAAATTACAAAGATCAATGGAGGACCGGAAGCATGAGCAATAGTGATGTCTGTTCCTTCCTGTTCTTTATTACAACCATGTGTTCCCTAAGTAGTCCAGATTGCTAACACTTCTTGGATTATTTAGGTGCTCATTAGTGATGAGTGAACGTGCTGGGATAAGGTGCTATCTGAGCATGCTCAGGTGGTAACCGAGCATCTTCGGCGTGCTTGAATACTATGTACGAGTCCCCGCGGCTGCATGTCTTGTGGCTGTTAGACAGCCGCAATACATGCCAGGATTGCCTAACAAACAGGTAATCCCTGCATGTATTGCGGCTGTCTAACAATCAGGTAATCCCTGCAAGTGTTGTGGCTGTTGAACAGCCACGAGACATGCAGCCGCGGGGACTCGAACATAGTATTCAAGCACGCCGAAGACACTCGGTTAGCACCCGAGCATGCTCAGATATCGCCTTATCCCAGCACATTCACTCATCACTAATGAGCACCTAAATAATCCAAGACTGAAGTGTTAACGAGCTGGACTACCTAGAAAATCTCCCTAAAGGGCCTGTCACACTAAGCAATATCGCTATAACATCACTGGTTTTTGTGACGCAGCAGCAATATCGCTATGTCTGATACTTACCTCCGACCGCTCCCCCGCTGGTTATCACGCGATAATGTCCTGGACCGTTTCTCGTCGTCAGCTTCCTGCTGGGGCGACGCGCGGGCGGGAGGACGTCAGGATCGCCTCGTCTGACACATAAGTAGCGACCCCCGACCCCTGCGATGTCGCTGGTGAGATCTGCCTGTGTGGCAGCTCACTAGCGACCACTTAGCGATGTACCAGCAATCCTCACCGCGTCATTTCGCTGGTCGGGATCGCTGGCACATCTCCAAGTGTGACAGTACCTTTACACATGGTTGTAATAAAGGACAGGAAGGAACTGGTATTTTTTTCTTTATTAAATCTGCAAGTGATAAAATAAAAAAGGAAGTAGGTATGGGATGGAAGGTATATTAACATTTTACACAGACTTCATAGCTGTGGTTAAAGGGGTTATCCTCGATTTCTCCCCAAAACAGCACACCTGTCAATGGGTCATGTCCGGTATTTCTGCTCTGCCCCATTGTCAGACCCCTCCCATAGACAGGTGTGGGTGCTGTTTATAGAGAGTGGAAACAAAACTTAAACTGCTCTGCCAAGGTGAGGGGACAGGAAACTGCATCACTAAAAACCTACAGTCCTGAAGAATTTTGAAACTTGGAAACGCATTGACCAATAAACCGTCATCTTGGATTCCTGTCCCCTCATCTTTCCTACGGCAGCACAGTTTTAAACCATTTGTTTCCAGTCTCTTACAATTCCAATACAGTGTTGTCTGAAGCAGCCCAAGCCTTTTTAGTAGTTGTGAGCACTCAACCCAACCAGGTGAAACCATTGCCTACAACCTTCCCACTTAGTATCCGGATAAGACCTCATCACCCATTTCTCTTCCAGATTAAAATAAAATGGAATCCATGTCTTTGGTGAGAAAAAAAAAACTTCACAGAAAATAGCAACAGTTAGACTCATTCACAAAATAAATTTTCCAAAAACTGAAGTCTAAACAGGACACACACAAAAAAAAAAAACAAAAAAACTGAATTAAAATATTCTAAATATAAATCTAGAACTGATCAGGATTTTATACACTGGGCCCCTGATCGATTTATCAGCATGGACCATTTAGAGAGCATGGAGGGTCTCCACAAATAGTGTAAAAAGAAAAAAAAGTGATTAAGACGACAGTGAGACTGACGGGCCACCGCACTAATCTCCGTTTAGGTCAGTGGAAATCAGTGTGACAACCTGACAAGCAATGGGCTGAAGGTATAACCACCGAATAATAGATCTGTAATCCCTATGGAGCATTATTTTTTTTCTTAGTGGTCCCTTTGGTATTCCTCCTCGAAATATGAATAAATTGACAACTGGGTGTTACCATTCATTTTGTTAAGTAGACATCCACCTATGCCATCGGCTCTATCAGCAATTACTAGATGGTGACCGATCGTAGGAGGGACAAATCCCTGGAACTCTCAATTCTTAATTTATTCACAGGAGGAACAACAGAGAAACCATGCAGAGTCCAAAGAAAACAATTACAAATACTTATGTGCACACGTTGAGTACTTGCAGATTTTTCAGCAAAGACGTTGTGTACAGCTTCACTTTTGCATGCCTTTTTACCCGTTGATATAAATGGACAGAGAATCTCCGAAATTTCAGTTCTTTCAGCGATCTCATTCACTTTACTGATCCTGTAAAACACTTTTTTTCTTAGCTGTGGCAAAAATGCATGTAAACAATCCCGTAACAGGAATATCGGAGCAGACCGAGGTCCTGGTCCTCTTCTTTTAGAGGTCTTCCGGCCTAGACAAGTTAGAATGGTTAGATGGGTGTGCGTACACCATAATCCACTGATTACCAACACGGTAGTTGAATGGTTTGGTGGCTCTCACTATCCAAGTCTTTGTCACAGAAGAAGATAGTCAACTGCAACAATTATATTATTCAGGTGGCTTTCAACATCTAAATAGAAGGGCAGGTAACATCAAGGCCGCCATCCTCTGAAATCGGTTGGGTCCAAGATGGCACTCACACCGATCTAACAGTTATCCAGTGTATAGGTTGGAATACCCCATTTTAATGTTTACTATGGTAACTTGTGGTAGCCCCATATAAACCAAACCGATCGAATTATCAAATGCTGCACAGGTGAAACGATCCAGATGAGGATCACATCTGTACAGTGACTACATCCGTAGACCCCAAATCCATCTTTACACTGAGGATTGAACACACAGAGCTGAAAAACTCCTGGCAATGGAAAATTCCCCTGATATTTCTAGTGATAGAAGATCAACATGAATGTGGAAAATCCAAATCCATGTGATTATCCGGCTGGATTTGGAAAACACAAATCCTCCTGACCTCTATACTCTGTAGGGAGGCTGACCTTGTTAGCTTCAATCAAATGAGTGACAACGTGGTTGGAATGCATCCGAATAAACATTTCCCTTAAAATCGGCCTTTTAAAGTGATGCATTAGGGATTGCTACTTAAGCGTTAATGTATAATTCCTAATTACGGTCTTTATATCACGGGAGTTTGGCTCATTACTGTATGAGGGTATGTGAACACATGAGATTCTGATGTAGTTTTGTGGCACCAATTGTGTACCAAAATTAAAAAAAAAAAAAAAAAAAAAAAAAAAAAAAAAGCTTGAAAGGGTTATTCCCATCTCTAAAATCCTATCCCAATATGTATTAGGATTGTTAATATTAGCAAATACTTCCAATTAGAAATGTATAGTTTTTCTGATTCGCTATGTCTCTTTTCTCATGTGCAGGACCTTAGGCATTCATGGTTACGACCATTGATGTAATGACCGCTAGCAGTTAGTGGTTGTAGCCATAGATACCTAAGGTCCTGCAATGCCTGCCCGAGATAAGACCTATCAAATCAGACCTATACTACATTTCTAATTGGTGGTATATTTTTACACTTGCTACATATTGGGATAGAATCTTGTAGCTGGGAATATCCCTTTAAATCTGCTTACATCAATCTCCCATTCATTTAAATGAGAAAACGCACTTCGTGCAAATATTCATTGGAAACTATGGGCGTCAATGGCATGATACTTTCCATTTGGCCGGGATCACACATGCAAGAAACATGGCCGAGTCTGGCATGTTAATACCCGGCACTCAGGAGCGGAGCGTGCGGCCGCATAGCAATACATGTGGTCGCATGCTCCGCTCCATTTCTCGCATGTGTGATCCCGGTCTATAAAGGTGTTGTCCGCTTTATCTGTGTGTTGGGGATATGATTTTGTGACACAATTATAGGTTCTTCTCGCATGCCACGTTCCTCAGACCACAATGTGGCAGCTGATGGAGGAGCATGTGACGAGACCTGTCCATCTTCTCCAATGAAAGACTGATTTTTTTTTTCCATGTGTTCTAAAATTAATTGGAAGAGGCTGGCGGACAGGACTGATCACAGGCTCGTCTATTAGCAAACATTTTGCTGACAGGAGAGCTGTGCAGTCTGTGAGAACGGAGGAGAACCTGTCATACAAAATCATGACCCACACATCTGGTAAAATCTAAAAGTTGACAACTTTTAATTAATGTGCATTTAAATTCAATATTTACGTCAATAGTAAATGCAAAAATGGAAACTGGAAAAATTGGGCAACACATTTGCCATTTTGCTTTAAACAAAGTAGTCAGGTCTTAATTGGTGTGGATGTGGCTTTGGCTGCTCATCAGATTCAATGGAATTTACGCTACCATTGGCTTAAAACTGTACTGAATATGTGCCATTGTTTTTTCTGGTGCAAAGACAGACAAGGATCCAAATAAAGTTTTAAAGGGCCGTAGGCCTTTATTTAGTCTCACTTCATCTTCTTTTGGCTTTGGACCCATGCACAAAATCCTGGTCTTAAAGAAGGACTTATCACCAGGTCAAAAGGGCCACTTTTTGCAATTATTTATTCCTGCTGCTACCTTGAGTATTTCATTATTCGTAAATCTGCTACATGGTTGCATAGATCTGGGGATTTTTATTTAGTGTGGATCTTTCCTGATCTTTCGAAGTAGGTGTGGCTCAAAAGATAACTATGCAGAGCAGCCTAAATACACGCCCCAGAGGATCCTGTGAAAACCCATCGCTTTGATAAAGACTACAAGAATTAGTATTAAAAAAAAGTCCATATATCAGAAATTGTACGGCAGATTTAAAAAAAAAAAAAAAAAAAAGGAAAAGGAATAAAAAGACAAAAAACTGGCCTCTGACCTGGTGACCGATCCGCTTTCTGGTCTCCCATACACATAGAACACATGTCTACCATTTTTAGTGGGATCAGAAGAGTAACATAGGCCTCCTTTGCTCCTTTGTCATGGGGTAGCTCCTTAGGCCTCTTTCACACTTCAGTTTTTTGTGTCAGTTAAAATCCGCCAAAAAGGCAGACAAGCGGATCCGTTGCTAACTGATGTGAACGGATGCCACAGGATCCGTTTTTTGACGGATCCGGAGAATGAGGAAATTTAAAGGAACCGCAGGGGGAGAGAGAGGGAGAGGGAGAGAGATTTCTCCCAGCATGCGCACTGGAAAATGCGGATCCAACCACAAAAAAAACGTTGCAGGGTCCGTCCAGGCATGCCGGCGGATGAAAAAAATTTGGTGGATCCTCACAAAAACAGATCCAACGGATGACCATCAGTCAAGATCCGCCAGTAATGCAACTCAATGGGGAAAAAAACGGATCCGCAAAAAAAAAAAAAAATTGCGGATCCGTTTTTTTTCATAACTTGGCGGATTTTGACTGCTTGTCAAAAACGGAAGTGTGAAAGAGGCCTTAGGGTGTATTGATACCACGGTTTTTGAAGAAAAAAAATTGCAATAAAAGACAGAATTATAGGTTAATAGACATGTTAATAGGTGACCTCTGAGACAGGTAGACAGGTAACCAGGTTCTTGGAAGTCAAATATGGCCAAGTTATGCATGGTCTATGGTCAATTAGTTAAGTTTTTAGTTAGAATGCAGATTGGAAAAATATTGCATGAAAAATACACATATACAACTACTCCCTGCTATTACACCAGACCCCCCCAAAACAATAAAATAAACTTCACACGCAAGAGACAGATTTTAACATTGTTATAAAATGCTTTAATAAATAGTTTTTTTTCTGAAACATTTTTTTTTATTTTTTTAAAGAACATGTCAACCAAAATGCACTGAACAGAACAAGATCCTGCTAAGCAATTCTTGTATAAAATAATTATTTTCAAGCATTCACGGTCATTGGCCAGAGTTTACACTTTCAGATACTCCCCCCCATACCCTCCCCCTAACCCAACCCCCACTGGTAATCCATCAATCAGGATGTCACTTTTACAACGATACTACCATTAGAGGAGAGAAATTAAGCAGCTTGACATACTATGTAGTAATAATAAAGCCTTAAAAAAAAAAAAAAAAAAAAAAAATACAAAAATAAGGCTGGTTTCACATTAGCGCTTTTTAAGCGCACGCATGGCCGGGGGTAGCTCCGCCCCCGAGCCGGCTCTCTGCCCGGCGTGCCCGCCCCTTGCTTGTAGCGCCGCCTCCTAGCGCACAGCGGCGCCTGCGATCGGCGCACCCTATCTTTAGCATAGGGTGCGCAGATCGTGCGCAGGCCGTGCGCTAGTTGCGCTTTGACCTGCGCTGCGCACTTTTGACGGTGCGCCGTGCGCGCCAAAATCCGAAAAGTTTGATTTTGGCGCGCACGGCGCACCGTCAAAAGTGCGCAGCGCAGGTCAAAGCGCAACTAGCGCACGGCCTGCGCACGATCTGCGCACCCTATGCTAAAGATAGGGTGCGCCGATCGCAGGCGCCGCTGTCCGCTAGGAGGCGGCGCTACAAGCAAGGGGCGGGCACGCCGGGCAGAGAGCCGGCTCGGGGGCGGAGCTACCCCCGGCCATGCGTGCGCTTAAAAAGCGCTAATGTGAAACCAGCCTAATTGCTGAAGCCTTATTTACGAACAGCTGTGTTTCTCGTGAGGTAATCCAACCTATTGCGTTTGCTGCCTTTTCCCTTTTTATTTTGAGAAAAAAAATTTAACAAAATAAAAATAATTGTTCCCTTCATTAGGCTTGTCATAAACGAAAGAACATGAAAAAAGTATCAATAGAAATGGTTCAAAAGAAAAAAAGAGAAATGCTTGACTCTGACGTCACCATAACCCACGTTTTGAGCAAAGCCCCTCCGAAAACAACATCACATGGGCTCAGAGACGTTTCTCTATGCTCTATATACTCACACCCCAATCTGTCACAGCTTAGGCACTTCTAACATCGATTAAGACCCAACTTCACACAGACCTAAGAGTTTAGGGGAGACTCCAGGGAACCCCATTTCCTCTTCCACACCACAGAGGGGCTTCCGTCACCTGATTTTATAGTGGCCATCATTTTCTGCACATATTATCCCCATAATTCCAAGGCATCCGTTGGTCTTCTGACTAGAGTTGAGCGACTTTGGTCGGATCGGGTTTTGTGAAGCCCAAATGAAACAAAATTGGAGTCTGATGAAAGTTGTCTGACTAGGGCAAAAAAAGTGGGAGTTTCGTCCGAAACCCGACCCCAATGCAAGTCAATGGGGAATAAAAGTCGTCATTGAGCGGATAACATTCATCCACTCAATGTCGACTTTGATTCCCCATTGACTTACATTGGGGTTGGGTTTCGGACGAAACTCCCACTTTTTTATGCCATAGTCGGACCAGTTTCATCTGAAACAAATTTTGTTGCATTCGGGTTTCACGAAACCCGATCCAACCAAAGTCGCTCATCTCTACTTCTGACCCCAAATTACAGCATAGTATAAGCCTATGGGGTCAGATAGGGAATTACATCCATAAGGAAGGAAAAAAAAAACAAAAAAACAACTACAACATGGATGTGTTTAACCTTCCCTAACCTAAAAGGAAAGAAAACCAATAAGGCGAGGTATGCTGTATGAGTAAAAAGTAAAAAAGTTTTTTTCTCTGGTTGCAGAGACCACACTAATTTCCATGGACCGTGCCTGGTATTGCATGATGCTAAGCTGCAATATCAGAAATGACCCACAAATAAGAGTGGCACTCTGATTTAAAAAAAAAAAAAAAAAAAAGTGGCAGAGGATTTTTTCGTCTGATCTCAGGTTTACCAGTTTGTTTTTGTTTTTTTTGTGTAAAACTGATTGAAATTGCAAAATGTTGTGACTGGAGAACATTTCTGGTGGTACAGGGCTGGAACTACACATACAAGTCTTAATGCACAGTTTTAAAAGCGGTATTGCCATCTCTAAGATCCTATCCCAATATGTAGATGTAATATTAGCAAATACCTCCAAATAGAAAATGTAGTATAATTCTTCTGATTAGCTAGGTTGTTTACACCATGTGCAGGGCATTGCAGTAGCTTAGGTATCCATGGTTACAACCACTCATATAGTGACAGTTGTTAGTGGTGGTAACCATGGTTATCCAAGCTACTACACATGGGGTAAGCGACATAGCGCATTAGAAGAACTATACCACATTTCTAATTGGAGGCATTTGCGAATATTATTACATTCACTAAATGTTGGGATAGGATCTTGGAGATGGGAATACTCTTAAGTCAAAAGCTGAGACGTATAAGCCCTTCCTTTTAAGATATTTTTTATTCATCCCAGAAACTACTTTGGGCATTGGTTGAAAAGACCTGCATCAAAAATTACACAAATAACCCCTGGTTCTACAGTCTAAGACCTTGCCATACAGCACCCCCCATACGTACATGGACACCAAGGAACGCAAGCCATAGGCAAGGAAGGTAAAGGAATGAAAGGCTGCTTCCTTCCAATAACAGCGCCACAGCTATTGATAGGTTTGGGCGGTGGGCTGGCACAACCGATTAATTGCAATATAGCCGATCCAATGGACAGTTACTGGGAAGAAAGCAGCCACATATCTAACACATTTGTAATTTTTAGGTTTCGAGTGAAGTTAGGTTTTAATCTTTCTTAATGAAGATGGACATTTAAAAAAAAAAAAAAAAAAAAAAAAAAAAAAAACAAAAAAACAAAACCTCCCTTCTGAGACATAAATTAAAAAGGAATGGCTTAAAAGAACAAAAAAAAAAAAATCTGAAATAATGTCATTAAATCAAATATACAGAGCGATTCCTTCAATATATACATATTTACAGAACATATGTTTACAATGAGAAAATAAACGTCTCTATAAAGGAGGACCCTAGCGCTCTGCCCGTCATACATGACATATATATTAAAGCAGAAGGTAGTCTTTGACAGTTGCTAAAGAAAAAGTTTAATCTCAAGGCACTTGTCACATACATCAATACTGCAATCCTAAAATAAAAAAAATAAAAATTATGAAAAATAATAAAATTAACCAGAATAAAAAATAAAATAAAAAAAATTAGATGCTTAAGTCCATAGATCGCCTTGTCGCATTAATGCTGTGCCTGTTAAAAAAAAAAACAAAAAAACAAAAAACAAAACAAAAACAAACAAAAAAAATAACTTGTAAGGCAATAAGTTCGTTGGGACCAGTGCTGGAAGCAAGTTAAACCAGACCTAAGTAAGAGTCGGGCATGGATATTTGTTTCCCCTACCGCCTTGTCTACAAGACATTGCAAAAACACTGGACAGAGACAGGAAAATTATGGGGCGGGGCGGGAGGGGATGGGTAAGGAAAAAAAAAAAAAAAAAAAAAAAAAAAAAAAAAAGAAAAAAGAAAGCTGAAGTCACTTATTTTCCTCAACCTGGAGGGGCTGGACGTCGTCATTAAATTATAAAACGTTAACAAAAAAAAAACAAATCTTGTAAACAACTGTAAAGTCTTTGCATAAGAAAAATGTACACTAGATAACGACAATCCTTGACTGAAGAGGATTTAAAGCAAACTTTATAAAAAATAGCAACTATCAAAGAACTTTTCTTTTTTTTTTGCCTTTTTTATATAGTCACAAATAATTTATAGAAAGACTACAGCAACAAATAGAAAAAAAAAAAAAAAGTAACTTTTTTTACATTATGTAAAGAAATTGGGAGTCCAGATTTTAGTCCTGAACCACTCATCCAGAGAAAAATAGGGCCTGGCAATTATTGCCAAGTAACACGCCCATGATGCCAACTAATTGTGGAAGGGTCATTCAATTGGAGATGAATTCTGCATCTCTCCTCGTCCCGTTCTCAGCATAGGTCCATTCTGTGTATACGGCTTTGCTTCCTTCAGTGGGGTGCGTTCACATTTTTAACACATCTGTTGTCCACTTTGTCGAGACTTGTCCGATGTGGTTTACTTTTTGAGCAGTCACTATCCCCTATGCTTGTGTAAGCCTTTGTGTATGACTGAGGGAGGCAATCGTCCTCCTCAGTGTCCTCCTCCTTATCCACCATGTCCTCTTTCACCCCCTCTTCTTCACCAGAAGTTCTTTTTTGAATATGAAGAAGATTTTTGCATTCATATTGAATGTCTCTATAAGGCACCCGAATTGGGTTCCATATTGGATTTAAAGGTTGGCGCTGGTTATTTGCTTCTTCTTCTTGGCGAGCTTCTCGCCGTCTCTCTCGCTCTTTTCTTCGCTTTCGCGTCCACCAGACACATATGCTTATACAAGTCATCCAAACAATGCCAAACACTACACACAGCACCGGGACAAGGTAATCTAAAAAGAAAACCATTAAAAGGAAGTTTTAGATGGGAATTCACATAGGACACATCTGACGTTTAGATGGAAGAGCACCATACATGGAGATTACTTACCTGAACTAGAGGCATCGACTACTGTTGTCTCAACTTTGACTTCCGTTACCGCCAACATGACTGTGCTATTCTGTCGTTTGGTGATGGCATTGACAATTGTATTGGCGGCGTTCTGAATGAGACTGGCATCTTGATTGTCCACTTGTGAGACGAGTGCCTGAAAGAGGGAGAAAAAAATCCAACATGATAGACCTGAGCAGAATCTTAAGGCTACAAGCTTAGTTGAAAACTCTCCTTAATGGTCCTTAACAAGTGAAACTACCTCTCCAATCTTCACCTAGATGTCTCACTCAAGATCCCAAACTTCAACCAAATAACTTGTTTGACTAGCTGTTAAAGAGGACCTGTTACCGGTCACAAATATGTAATTTCTTTACCTGGTGTAAATGCCGCTGTTCTGAATCCAGTGTAGTTTTTCTTTTGTTCCTGCGCCTCTCCGTTCCGGAGACACGGCCACTTCTTCCTTGTATAGAATTCTAGTCTTTAAGTGGGTGTGGTCCTTAAGACGACCTGGAGCTTGTGACTACACCCACTTGGTTAAGGAGACTAGACACAGGGAAAGGGGGGGGGGGGGGGTCGCATCTCAGGAATGGAGAGGAGCAGAGAGACAACTGAAAACAATATTGGATTGGATTCAGGAGAACAGTGGCATTTACACCAAGTTAAGAAAAACAAAAAAAATAAAAACAAACGGGTCCTCCCAAGATAAGGACCGTCTAATAGGACACAATCAGATTTGGAGGTTACTTTTCAGTTAGTAAGTCATTTTTATGCTGTCCCATGACTATGTAGCTGCAATATTCCTTATTCAATGGCTAATGTTTAGCGGAAATATAAGAAATTGATAGTATCATGGTTATTAAGCATAAGATCCAAACATCTCTGTTGCCTCGGTGGCTGTCCTCTCTTCCTCACACTGTGAAGCAGATAATGGCTGCTGACTCGACTCCTCTAAATCCCACTGTCACATATTCAAAGCAATGCAACATATGAAAACTCTTCCAGAGTGGAAGATACTCTTGAGAGAAGTTCTCCTCTCTGGCTCAGACCATTGACCCACAGGAGGACAGACAGAAAAGGGCCCTTGTGCAAGAACATTTTATGGGCCCTTTGTTGCCCCAGAGCTCTCAATTGGTCCCCTTACCTCTTGGTCCAAGCTGCACCAACAATATGTGTACCCCTGCATTGACCCATGTAGCGGACCTCCTGTCTAGGTCATCCATACAGATCGCTTTTTTTCACCATGGAACAACTCCTTTAATACCGATCCTTTAACCTTTAGACAAGCTATACTCACCACTGTAACCTCCACTGCTTTTTCTGCAGAGTACGTTTCAGCACACAAGACGACGAGCGGCTGGTCTTCGGATACAGTCCTGATGGAAGGCAAGTAGCGGATCTCCGAGCAGATATTTTCAACTGTAGTTCCCTTAGACAGGGGCAAAGGAGCAGTTAGAGTAAATCATAATGGTGATCCGAAATACATATTTTTACAAATACTGTTTTTATTTTAGGTCCCACAACCATTTTGAGAACTGGGGTCCCCTGACACCCAATCCTACCATGTGGCTGAGCAGAACAGGAGGGCAAAAGTTGCCAGTTTCCAGATGTGGGACTCACACCTACCTTATCAGACTTTTATATTATAATCCATAAAAGTATATTTCCCTCAAAGGGACTGTCGGCACAGAATGACTGTTCAAACCAAGCACAGGTATTCGGTGCATCCTTGGTGTGACCAAACCGTTCAGTGCACCTCCCCACCGACTTGTTTTCTGTCTATCTCCACCCTACTCTTACGATTGATAGCTCTGGCTTTATAGAGCCATCAGAGGGCAGAGATAGATAAAAAACATGTAGTTGGGAAGATGCACTGAAGTGTTTTGCCACACCAAATGTGCACTGAGCGCTTCCTTTTACGCGAAGTGCAGGGCCTAAATGAGCAAAGAGTGAAATGGGTCTACAGAATACCAAAGAGTTCATGCATCCATAGCCTCCACCCTGGGGCCTGCAATATGCATAACATAGTACCAGTATTGCCTGCAGTGCTCCTTTAAGTCCTGACTGACGGCACCCATTATAGGGGTGGAGTAGGCTACGATCTCATGCACAGATCAATGTACATGTTATGACAAGTTAATCCAAAATAAACATGAGAATTAAGTACCTGTGGAATTTTTTCTGGGTTGAATATTAATGTTATCCGGGCACAGTTGTTATCCAAGTATCCCGAATTGGGTAGGCATTTAATCATGTGTGATCTGTCGGGGGCACTGCACTCTCCCCACTCACGGCATGGTGGTTGGAAGCACTTTACAGAAGACCGTGTCGGCTCACATTCCTGGTCCTGGGGACACTGGTTCTTATCGTGCAGTCTTTCTAGTAGACATGGCTTTTTCCCACACCAGACCTGAAGAAAGAGCAGTGGTTAAACTACACCAAATTAGAAGGCTTAGATTTGCATGAAGGCAGTGAAACCAATCTATAGAATTAAACTGGAGAGCAAAAAGGTTGGCATAGTTCATGAAAAATTGTACTTAAAGTACATCTGGAATCTCCATGTTAGCCTGCATTTACATCTGTCCCATAAACCATAGTGGGATACCAGATCCAAACTAACAACCTCAAAGGCTGCTAGTTCGAGTCAGGACACCAGAGGCTAGTCTGGTGATTGAGGTCTGTTCTCAGACGTGTGAACGCAGTCTTCATGCCATAACACGACCTCCCCTGTGTGACCACCCCACCATTCACTCTGTATGAGAGGTAATTAAGCATGCACAATACTGCCATGATCCAAGGAGATTACTGCAAACTTAACGGTCCCTGTAAGAATGAAGCGCTTGTTTAAGGAGCAACCCCTGTAAAGGGGGTTTTACACTAAGCGATATCGCTAGCAATATCGCTAAAACGTCACCGGTTTTGTGACGTTATAGCGATATTGCTAGCGATATCGCTATGTGTGATACTTACCAGCGACCGGCTCCCCCGCTGTCCATCGCTGATCGCGCGAGAATGTCCGGCTCCATTTCTCGTCGGGCGCTTCCTGCTGAGACTTCCTGCTGTGACGACGAGCGACGCTGGACGCGGGCGGGAGGACGCAGGATCGCTGTGTGTGAATGGTAAGTATCGTGCGCTGTGTCGCTGCTGCATCGCTGTGAGGTCTTTCTGTATGAAAGCTCACTAGCGATCATTTAGCGATGCACCAGCGATCCTGACCGGGTCGGATCGCTGGTCGGATCGCTGGTGCATCGCTAAATGTAAAAGGGCCTTAAGGGTCCAGTTTGACATAGCGACGCACCAGCAATCTCGACAACGATAAAACCTGGTAAGGATCGCTGGTGTGTCTCTACATGGTTGCTAGTAAGCTGCCAAACAGGCAGATCTCTTCAATGAAGCAGCAATGATACGGCGATCCGTATAACGACCTCGGCGGTCGTTGGGACCTTGTCACACAGCAACTAGTCTGCTTCCCTGAGTTCTGTATCGCCAACGAGGTCGCTCGTTGGCGTCAAACACAGCGATGCATGCTGGCTAGCGGAACGCCAACGATCAAAAAATGGCCCTGGACATTCGAGCACGAACAGCGATATCCAGCGGGGGACGGTCGCCGCTATGTGTCACATGTAGAGAGATCGCTGGCGAGATCGCTGTTGCGTCACAAAATCTGACGTTTCAGCGATCTCGCCAACGATCTCGTTATGTGAGACGGGGACTCAAATTCGTCCCAAAACCAACTATGGGAGACGCAAATTAAGTTTATAGAAATGGAGAGACTCTACACCACGAAGAGCAAAATAGTCATTTTTACAAGCTTCTGGCTGCACCACCTTGGACAAAATCCAAAATTTTGTTAAAGAATAAAAATATTATTAGCCATCTATAAAGTCAGTGCAGATTTAACCTCCATTTGCCTCCATAAGAACTAGAGAATACCTTAATGCGAAGGATTAGAGGAGGATCGCACTATGATCCATACCTTGGTGCAGTCGCTCACTCCATCCAGGCAGTGACAGCTATTGCATTCCTCGTCCCATTTGCTCCCATGTGGGTACTGCATCCCTTTTACCCAGCAAGATCTTCCAAAGCCAATCACTAGCAAAAAGGAAAACGGAAAACAGTTTAGATCTTCTGCCAAGTCGTCCATATAAATTGCTTACAGGAGTCGTGGGCACTTATGTGAACACAACGTGCTAATTACCTTCCTGGCAACGTGGGCCAGCTCGTCCTGAAGGGCAGGTGCACCTGTAGCCATTGATTTCATCTATACAAGTAGCACCGTATGCACAAGGGGAAGACTGGCATTCATCGATGTCTACAAAAGACAAACAATAATAAGGCCGTGCCGGGAAGAGCTTTGTCTACATAATAGAGCGTAATCAAAGATGGCAGCGCCCGTCTGGTTTACAGCACAAGTGTGAAAGGCACAGAGTTGGTCTTTTTTTACCGATGTGCGGAGCAGCTGCTCGGGGTTTGTCATTTAATCTGTTTGTCTGCTGTTTATTCAGAAATTGCATAAAATACTTAGAATGGCCAGAGGCTTTTATAATTTATTGGATCTGGACATATGACTGATGCTCAAACCATAATCAATGTATGAGCTGTTAGTAAAAATAACGATACGTTCCCTCAAAAATAAGCCTTCAGAAAAATAAATTTCTTACTAATTCTGCAATCCGGTCCTGCAAATCCAGGTGCACATTCACAACGAAACCAGTTGACGCCATCAACACAGATCCCACCATTGTAACTGCATAGGATAAACAGATGAAACAGATACGGTAAGTAACGTCTCTATAAAATATACCAATACTCATACGCGAAGGGGATTGGTCACGTAACACGAGGCCCACCTTCTCTGTAACTTGTAGGAGACAGGACAGAATCATGTAGATGGATATTTAGTTTTGTGGGAAGTCAATCCAGTATAAAATGTGGGCTTAGGAGTCCAATGGGTGGGTCGCACAAGGAGCATGTATACAGACAGCTGGCAATCATGACTCCACCCACTGGACTCATACGCTAAGAAAGCTCTCTCAACTCCTTATGTTCAATAACATACTAGATGCAGATCGGAGGTTTTACATTTCGCAGCCAAAAAAATTGAGTATGAAATGTACTGAATTCTAAGAAATCTACACGGTCATAGCCAATTCAATGAAACAGGAAAAAGAGCAGCGATTCCCGGGCGCTGATGCATACACCCTGATCTTCACTCTGTAGCAGCGGCAGGGAATCACCGCTCTTTTTCCTGTTGGTTTGATTACATTGGTTCCCATCGGTGTGTGGGTCAGCGGTCGGGGAAGCAGCCCTTCATTCTCACAAGTCCAGAGTTGTGCCGGGTCACATCCTAGGCAGGGGAGCATATACAATCCTTCGCTCCTGGTCTCTTATATTGAGGGTAAAACACTAAGCGCCTTTTCTCTTGTTCTATGCAGGGTCATAGCCCAGGTCTGGAGGTCTTGGAAGTCTCATGTTAGTAATCTGCACTAGAGATTTATTTCTGCATTTTCCAGGGCCACCAGAATTAAATGGTAATGCTGAAACCTGTGCCCAATTCTAAATGCAGCACAGCAACATCACACTACTAAGGATGCAGCAATGTGATAAATAGGCTAAAAATACAAGCAAATGTCACTTACCAGGGATAAGGATTGCAGTCGTTTGTATCTAGAGAGAGAGAGAAGAGAAAATTAAATTTACCTTTTTCCCTCACCCCAGCTCTAAAAACATCAAATTGTCTTCTAAAGGCTGCTCCATGACTGGTGACCAGAACCTCCCTCTGCAACAAGATATTTCTAAAAAGGGGTTGGGGCTCAAGTCTTCCGTCACTCTGTGTGACTGCAGACTTGTGAATCCTCAGTGCGCACTTGTCAGGATTCTCGATTTGAACACTTCCAGTCAAATTCCGACTAGACGTGCCCAGTCTCGCTCAATTCACTTGTACGGAGTGAGGCTGGGCACGTCTAGTCGGCATGTGACCACATATATGCAAATTGTATACTTGCAGTCACGTGTCCTTTTTCCAGTAGCTTTAGTATTTACTCCTTATTCTGCATTTATTTTGCGCCACTTTACAAGTTGTCAAGGAAAAAAAAAAAAAAAAAAAATTAAATTGAAGAAACAGATTCATGAAATGCGACTTTTACCAAATGCTGCCTCTCACTTTAGTCCCTGCCTGGAGTAAGGTTTATGGAGCAGTTTTCAATGTGATGCATTTTTTTTGGCAAACCTATGACTTTTTGAAGGATTTGAGACTTTTGGTGCTGAAAAGTCACAAAAGCTGATTAAAGAAGAAAAAAAAAAAAAATAAATAATAGGCCCCTAGTGGAGGTAATACAGACATCTGCAACACCCCGTGTCGGTACATGAACTACAAGTGTCACCATATGTACAGGGGGGATATCATGGATCATGAGAGTTGGACTTTAATGGAGGTTAATAAGGTGAGGGGGGAGATAAAATCTCATTCTCTGGACCACTGAAGATCACACCTATTTAGCAGATAAATTAGTAAAGGCATTTTCTCACAACTAGCATCTACAATATCTAACACAAAGAAAACTTAAGCGGCAAAGTGGGACAGTCTGTGACATTAATGGAAAATCCTAAAGCCAGGCAATATTGGTATATGTGGAGACAAAACTCTAAAGGCAACCTGCCACCATGTTACCCATTATTAAACTACCACCAGTAGGTTATTCCTTGGCAGCTGCTGAGATCTTGCAACCCCAATCTCTAAAAAAAAAAAAAAAAGGCATAGCGGCCAGTCAGTGAGCACACAGCAGGCGCGGCGGTGGGCCTGTACACACCCACTGGACCACTCTGTGCGGACTGACCTATAGGGAGAGTGGAATATAAAAATTTAGCAGTATGCCAAGCTGAAGGGGGCACACAAAACAGAGCATTAGGGTCCTAATTAGCGGCACAAAACGTGATGGCAGCTTCCCTTTTATTTTGGAGGTAGGAAATGCTCTCTGACGCATGTAACCTGCACCTATCAGCATCCATTACAGGAAACAGTGTGCAACCGAGGAAGTTGACTTTTGCAAAAATTGTTCAACATTTGTAGAACCAAGAAAAGCCGAAAGAAAGTAGCTCTGTGAATATATCATTTAAAGTCTGGGTACCATTAACCTTAAATGCTTATGAATGTACCAAGTAAAATTTACCAAAGCTGGGGGAAATAATCCGTTGCAAAACTTAGACCAGAGGCAATCGTTTGCATACATTTACAAGTTCTCTAACTACAGCTCATCTACACCTTTACTCTTCGTGTATTCTTAAGACACACACAAGCTTCTTTTTTGTAGCCTCCAGCTATTTCCCATCCCAAATGAGTCAAATATGTTGGCAAATAAATGAAAGGATAAAACATGTTATGAGACACACCCTATATCCTAAAGGAATGAAAAAAAAAAAAAAAAAAAAGCAAAAGGCTTACTCTGTGTGCAGGTACGTCCCTCCCATCCTTCTTTACACATGCAAGAGAAGGAATCTCCGTTGCCCACGCACGTCCCTCCGTTAGCACAGGGGTTGGGGAGACAGCTGCTGTTCTTCGCTGTAACCAAAGACAAGAGAAGACTTTAGATATTTTGCTTTCGGAATGTTAAAACAGATAATGAATATTTTTCAACAATTTTGGTTCTCAAGTCCTCAGACAGTTCTCTTCTCTTCCTGTTCTCCATGCTTCATGTGGGCCACACAAAGCAAAGATTGAGTAAACTTATCGCTTTCTTATCCCGTTTCTGGCTTTTTAGGTTGTTCCGATATACACATGATTATTTCCTTTGTGTGTAACAAAATGTGTAATAGAAAGCATTTTCGGAAAGAAATACTTCATTTTCTGGAACAATTTTGAGGGTGCCAACACTTTTGGCCATGGGTGTATATATAGGAAGTAGGACAATGAAATATGCAACACCGTGACACCACATCAGTTACTGCACAGCACAAGTGATACCAACGTCATCACCGACTACTATACAGTACATCACACTGATCATAACAGACGGGATAGTAAATACCAGCAGATGCCAAACGATCCTTCCCATGCACTTTGGCCATTAGTGGAATTATTCCAGCAAGATTTGTAGATTGACAAAAAAAAAAAAAATAAATAAATAGATACAAATATTTTATAAATTTATACAGAAATGAGGAATTGCTAAGAAAATCGGTCCATTCTGTGTGCAAAAAATACCGTACATCATAATGACATAGCATAAGCCCAGAGGTCTCCAAATAGCTGTTGCAAAGCTATGCCTTGGATGCTGGGAGTCGTAGTTTTGCAGTAGCTGAAGCTAGACTAGAAATGTTGTATAGACTGAGAACACTGCAAGTAATGCAGTCATAAGATATAATATCTGATCAAGCTCACCTATGTTACAAGTGGCTCCTTCCCATCCGGAAGAACAAAGGCAGCGGAAAGTGTCTCCGGTATCGTAGCACGTTCCTCCGTTACTGCAGGTGTTGGCGTCACATTGATATTCACCTGATAAGAACGGTGGGATATAACTATAGTTCGCTGCCAGACACTATGTATTATGTACACACTTGTAAGGGACAGCTTGTTACTTACGTGAATGACAGGTTTTGCCTTTCCACCCATTTTCACACTGGCAAACGAAATCGTTCACCAGATCTATGCAACGACCGCCATTCTGGCAAGGATTTGGATTACAATCGTTGTAGTCTGCAACAGAAGGAGGGAAGAAAAAGGAAAAACAAAAACCGTCAGACGGCGTTCAATACGCACAAAGCCACAACACACGGTTAGTAAAATAAGGCAAAAAAATGTTATGGGGTCAACTTACTGATGTCGCAGAATTCTCCTCCCCAGCCGCTGGGACAAAAGCATTTAAAAGAGTCGATTTCATCGGTGCACGTGCCGCCATTTCTACACGTATTGCCGTGGCAGTCATTTATATCTAAAAATAAGGTACAGAAATAAAAATGTCCGTTAAGAAAAATGACACGTGAATCAATTATACATTATGCAAAATAAACAGATGGAACAATGCAAGAATACCCAAATATTCAAAATATTATTTTAATCTGACATACTTTCATGGCAGTAGGCACCAGTGAAGCCTCGATTGCAGGAACAGGTGAAATTCCCACCAGGCAGACTAATGCAACGTCCGTGAGGCCCGCAGACATTAGAGGAGATGTAACGGATATCTTCCTGGGTGGCATTAGTAGAAATCGCTATTGTACAGCTGTCTATGACTAAAAATAAAGAGGGACACGTTAGTGACACTGAGACGCTCACTATCAGCTGCAGAAAAAAAAACCCTCAGGACGGGGCCCTGTTTCACACGTCGGAATAGCAGCCAGCGACTAACATTTGCACAAAGCATCCTGCTCGCCGGTTTATGGCACCTTACCTCTGCATGTGCCTACAGATATTGGCTCCTTGGCTAGGTCATGCCTATCATTCCTCTCTGGTTAATAGCACGGTGCTGTCATCCCCGCTTACCTTTACACAAACCGTTTTTGCAGTGGTCTTTAAGATGAGAGCAGTTCTTGCCATCGTAATCGTCCGAACAAGCACAGTAATAATCGCCTCCTACGTTGTAGCAAGGAGCTTTATTCTGGCAGGGGTTCGGGTCACAGAAGTCAATATCCACCTAGGGGAGGGAAAAAAAAAAAAAAAAAGTATATATTGTATTATGTATAATTACTTTAAGGGGCAATATCATATTAAGAGACATGATGGGCGAAGGTAACACTTGTATCTGGAGATTAATGTATTTCCAAAGCACCAGGACGGCATCGACTAGAAAAGCCCAAAGTAATGGTGCAAGCGATTTAGCCACACACTAAAAATATACTCATGGCTGCAATTCCTGGTGACCGGGAAGGACCAAGTGTACTGTAACAGCTGCAGAAAATGTAGAAGTGCACCGGGAGGCCCATCTAGACTAAACTGCGTTGTGCAGCTTCAGATGTGTTTGGCATGCGACCACAAGAATACAGAGCCTGCTCCACCTGCAACCCCTAACCGGAGTAATTCAACCATTATGTATTTGCTATTTATGCGATTTTCGGATATGTCAATCCACAAGGTGCAGCTTTACCATATGATTAGTGAAGGAAGACACAGAAGGGCGAGACGAGCCAGAGAGAGCTGGGATTCTGATAAGGCTCTAATAGCAGAAATGGAAACTGGATTATCCCCATGCTTAAAAAAGCCAGACCTAAAAATGAGGGAAGCCAAGATTCCCATTAACCCTGTGCTTTCCTCCCAGGGTCCCATGTCATCCCTGCATCTGATCCATCATCATACACTGTATATACAAGTGTCTCTTTAATGCATCTTACAAGCAGCAAAAATCTCTGCGACGTCTCCGTGAGTGAAACACGACAGCAGAAACCTTAACTATCCAGCACTTTTCTGCAGGTTGAAGCCTCCTCTGCAGTCACTATTAGCACAAAAATGCCCAACTTAAACAAATGTTAAAACCATGTAAACCTTAGGGCGGTTATGGCCTTTTAAGGTAGTACATCCTAATAAATGGCTTCCACTTTTGTCTTCACTGTGGTTACTGAAACCAGGGCTGTGGAGTCGGTAAGCCAAACCTGCGACTCCGACTCCTCAATTTCCCTTACACCGACTCCAACTCCACGACTCCCACACATATTGCTTATATTTAAGTGAAAAATTTATTGTAGTACAATGTGAACCTCAGACATTTAATCATTTTTATGATCCAATAATCAAGATATTTAGATAGAACAGAATATATATTGGTGTACTACCCGGTTTTCATTCTTTTTGGTACAGATACGATATGGATAAATGGATAGATAGAGCAGATTTCTAATCTGCTTTTGCTATTGAAAACATTATCTATGAGCTCAAAAACCTTTCAGGTGATGCAGTTTTTTTAAAAAGATGATCTGCTTTTGCAGCTGAAAAACATATCCTCAAAAAACGCAGGAAAAACGCTGTGTGTGAATGTAGCCTTAGATTAGATAGGACATTTCATAACTTTCCCAAACTCCTATGAAAAAATATTCAGCACATCCTGCATTGAATTACTGTACCCAATTTATTATATATTTTAGGAGTCGGAGTCAGTCCATTTTATACCGACTCCAACTCCGACTCCACCAAAATGAGCACCGACTCCACCTCAGACTCCACAGCCCTGACTGAAACTAAACGCAAATTTAAGTCAGACCTAAAATGCAGAAATTTCAGTCTTAAAAAAACAAAAAAACAAAAAAAACCTCATCTTTGTTCCCCCTGAGAGATTTTAGAGTGTTCACTTACATACAAGCTCTTAAACAATTATTAGGCTGAAAATATTTAGGCTTTCTGCAAAAAGTGCAAAAACTAAACAATATGTACACTCAGCTCTGCTATATCTGCCTCTAACTTTGCAGGCGACTGGGATGAATGCTGCCCAGTCTGTATACGCTTCACATTGCAAAAGCTTCCATCTGCACATGACAGACGCCTCTGCCACCTAGGCCTTTCCTGCCCGGCCTGCAGAAGTGTAGAAGGAGGGAGAGATGTTGGCCAATCCACAGGAAGTTGAACGCATCTGAGCCGGGGCGAGGGAAGCCTGTCTGCCACCTCCCTGATGGAACGCAGCCCCACTAAATCCACCGGTAATAATAATACAACCAAGGGTTGGCAGAGGACTGGCAGACACTTGCTTCTTCCAAACATCTCTGCTTAGGTTACAACACAGGGAGATATGGCGTCAGCAAGGAGCCATCCTACAGTCGCTTAACCACTTCATGACATGAATACATGTATGTATCCAATTCATATATCTCCATAGATCCCTATATTAACTGCCTGCAATTATCTGTGCAAGATATAGGTGCTCCTATATAAAGGGGCATTTCCATCTCAGATATTTATGGCATAAATGCAGAATATTTAATAAAAAGGTCCCTGCCTCTCAAAGTTGGAAGTGGAAAGGTCAACTTCTAACGGAGGAACATGCAAACACCTCTGCTCCTAGCAATGCGGGACTGGGACTTGTTAAGAGATTGAAGCAGGTTCCTCTGATGGTAACCAACCCTTTCATACAGTGATGAACAATTCCATTTGCACTGCCCTGGTCCAGGCCAGTCCTCAGTGGCAGCTGTTCTTCAGTTCTGCACCCAGATTCCTCGGACCAGTTTGCCGCGAGGATTAGTGAAGAGCAGTGATGAATGAGCATGCTCGCTTGAGTGACTTTGGCGTGCTCAAATAATATGTTAGAGTCCCCGTGTCCACATGTCTCATGGCTGTTCAATACATGCAAACCATGTGTTGCGGCTGTCAAACAGTCGTGAGACATATCCGCACAGGGACTCGAATATATTGTTTGAAGGCATAAAGTCACTCGGTTAGCACATGACACGCCTATTAGCACACCAATTCGAGCACGTTCGTTCATTAGTGGCTATACATCATGGGGACCAGTAACAGCCAAAAGCGCCAAGGATGCACTAAGGACCGGCTGCCACTGAGGACCAAGGCAGTTTTTTTTTTTTTTTTTTTTACCCAGACAGCTTCAGATTTAAATGCATGTATGACATTCAAATCTAGTTTTGTGGCCCAATATACAAGGCTTCCAAACCCCCCCCCCTCCAAAAAGGAAAAAAACAACAAAAACACAACAAACAGCACAAGATGCCAGAGTATGGTCTGCTAACAGGTTTTACTCTTTTTTTTTTTATTTTGCACATTTCACACCCAAGTTTGGTTTCATGAATAGCCAAAACTCTGTAAATAAAAGCTTTTAAAGTTCTAAAAAAAAAAAACAACTAAAAAATAAAAATAAAGTCCAAAAGTAAAAAATAAAATCCAATAAAAAAAAAAAAAGAAAAAAAAAATTCTCATCTTGGGAGTGGTAAGGGGGAAAAAAAAAAAAAAAAAAAAAAAAAAAAAAAAAAAAAAATTTACAGCAACAGGCTTACTGATCCAAGAGACTTAATGCCAAGAGAGGAATGTCTTATTTGTATGAGCACGTCTGATGGAGGTTTTAAGATTGAGAGTTGCAAAGGAAAAAAAAAAAAAAAAAAAAATTATGCAGCGCTCAAGGACAAGGATGTCTACATGCCTGACTACATGACAAATGCCTAAATCTCTGCTCAGACCGAGCCTGTGAGAATATGGCCTTCTTCAGATGTCCCCCTATCAGCTGTGTCCACATGTTTCCTCTGGTTAGTATAAATTTCCCTTTCCAGTTCAAGTTTAATAGTATGTAGTGAGGATATGGTTAAGTGGGGACAAAACTTCCTGCAATTCATATAGTTTCTATCCTGGCCCCTTGATCTTCTACAACAAAAATGAAGTACAAAAAGGCAATAAAAACCACAATGCGGAAAAAAAAAAAAAAAAAAAAAAAAAAATAGTATGAGAATGTCCTATATAGTAGTATTGCAGGGGGGTGGAGAATGGTTCAGCCCCTTTAAGCCGCTCGCTTTGCAAATACTTTAACATTACACGTATTTATACTGTTAGCGTTGGTTGTGAATCAAGAGCATTTTATCGTGAGGCCACGTGACATTTCAAGTTGCATTTTCCCCCTTTTCTTTAGATGGAAATGGAAAAAAACTTGTCACACGTTCAAACAAGCACAAAAATCAAGAAGTTCGCTAACTAACCAAGCTTCTGTGAAATCCTTACTGAAGTGCAGCTTCACCTTTTACATGATGCTTTAAGGGGACCACATGGGGGTCAAATATCAGAGAACAAACTCAAAGCTCGCAGATGACCTCATCCTTTATTTTAGGGATCTCTCCTCACTATAGGTAGGGAGTTGTGTCTTTTTTTTTTTTTTTAACCAGTACCAAAAAGGGGCCATATCTTAATTTTCACTACAGACCCCACCTTAACTATGGTCACGCCCCCAGCAGATGACCTTGCAACACAAGAAAATGCAGACGCCCCATTACAAAAGTTGCAGTACTTTCGTGGATTGCTGCCCGACATCAGACAGACTGGAAGGGTTGGGTTGAATGGTTTTACAGGCTAAAGTTAAAATCCGCTGTAAATGTCTAAGGAGCATAATTAAAACTTTGAGCTGCTTGCTTGTCAGAGACATTTCTCCAGGGTATGAAGATTCTACACATGTCTCTGGAATTTTAATGATCCAGGAATTTAATTTGCTTATAAAACCGACTTCGAAACAAAAAAAAAAAACGACAGCCGAGTAGAAGAGGAAGCCGTGCCTTCAAAAGGTTTGGAGCCACTTAGACACTGCTGTACAAATCTGCTCATTATGTATACAAAAGTATCATGTGATGCCTGCATCAATTTCTAGATGTCCTAGTCCCTGGGCATCTGACTTAATTCACAGAGAGATGAGATTTCCAAGCTTTGTCCATGGAAGTCACATGGTAGACTCCTCGGAAACACTCACCTCGCACGTGGTACCGGCAAAGCCAGAGAGACATCGGCAGTGGAAACCGTTGACCAGATCGTCACAGACGCCTCCATTCTGACACGGATTGCTTGCGCACTCATTCACTTCTATCTCACAGTTCTTGCCAATAAATCCACGGGGACATAGACAGCGGTAGCCGTTTATCTTATCCTGGATGCAACCATAAAATAAAGTGCAAACTTAAAACTACAAGTCATTCTTGCCTAGCCATCCTGGTGGAAAGCAATATGGAGGTTTTTCCAACTCTCTTAAAAGGTCAACTCCCACAACCGTATGGCAGATGTATCTTTTTCCTGTGTTAGGCCCAACAGTCCCAGCTTGGCTGTGGGTCTTGTGCCTCAAACTATCAGAATTATAGTCATAGATCGTGCTGTTAGTTTAAATCAAAGAATATAAACAAAAAAAAAAAAAAAAAAAAGCCACATGGATGCATAAGTCACGAAAATAATCAGCAAAAAAGAAAAAAAACTCTAAACTCAAGACAATCCAATTTTATGTTCTTACATGAGACAAGGAGGAATTAGAGATGGCCAACCTAAAGGCCCCGTCTCACTAAGCAATCTCGGTAGCGAGATCGCTGCTGAGTCACAACTTTTGTGACGTAACAGCGATCTCACCAGCGAGATTGCTGTGTGTGACAGCGATCAGCGAGCGGCCCCCCTGCCGGTATCGCTGATCGCTGCAAGAAATCTCTGGACATTTCTTTGGTCGCTGGTCTCCCGCTGGCCAGCACACATCGCTGTGTGTGACAGCGGGAGACCAGCGATCAGGTGTAAAAAATAAAACAAAATAAAAAATATAGTTATTCTCACCTTCTTAAAAGCTGGCAGTGGAAAAGGATGAATACAAAAAAAAAATAAAAAAATATATAAAATATTAAAAAAGGGAACAATATATAACCCTGGAGATCCACCAATTGCTTCTGTGCCTTTTCTCCAACCACCTCCAATGGATTAAAGGAGCAGACGTCATTATCACCCGCTAGTGTCCTCAGCGGTCAGGTGACTAATGGTTGTGACATTACCTCTTCCATACTGAAGGAGGTAGTTGGTGCAGGAGCATTAGAGGGCAAATTCTGGTGGGCAAGTTTTAAGTCTTAAAGGCTGAAAATCCCCTTTTAGTGTTATGCAGGGTCTAAGATATAGTCAGGAGAGTTCTCTCAAACAACTCAGCTTTTATATTAAAGAAAGGTGTAAGCTGACAAAACGATCCTCACCTTGCAGATGCCTCCATTCTGGCACTGGCCCCGGCAATCATTAACATCTAGAAGTAAAAAAATACATTTTAAAGCATGCAGGGCACAAATACGGAGATCAGACGAAAAATAAACTAAAAAAGACAAAAAAAAAAAAAAAAAAAAAAACTATAAAGTCTTTTCCATTTAAAGAGAGAAATAAAAAATCCCCAGCCTGACCCTTAAATTTTCTTTCAGTCATGCTGCCCCGATTGCCTCTCGGCTTTTTGATGGTATAGCATTACATTCGCTGATATCTTATTTTTAGCTACCAAAAATGGCTTTCATTTAAAGTGGTCAAAATAAAGTGAAAAAATTAAAATAGTTCTTCCTTCCCACCCTGTGAATGGCACCCCACTTGTTTATAGGCTGTGTCTTGAGCAGCAATACCAGCCGTGAATAATGATGGCGCATTTCCAGGGGTAGAAAAGGGCATTTTTTTGTTTTGCTTTTTTAAACAGATTTCATAAAACCCCATTTCCAGATAACACTGACTCAGACTAAAAAAGGCTTTACTCACACATTTATAATAAGTCGGGATTTTTGTAAAACATGTGAATAAGGTCTTTTAACTGTCGATTTTTCTTTTTTTCTTTTAAAGAATAAATATGCAAATCTGTATATTACATATTTAGGGAGTTTTAGGCCATTTTCACACATGGCAGGCTGAATAGGGTTGGTTGTGAAGCAAAATCTCCTGCAAGAGAAAAAAAAAAAAAAAAAAAGTCTGTCATGTGTGAACATAGCCTCAACTCTCCTGCATCCTGACAGCGCACAGACAATACATAGACAGTGAGGTGAGAAGGGGACATTGGCTGGGAATGGATGCAGCTGGGTAAGTGGAGAATGAACCAGTCAATACTAACTGATGTGACAGTTTTTTCCTGTCCATCCTGGAATGCAGTCACAGTAATATCCACCAATCAGATCTCTGCAAGAATAAGCATTAACACAGGGATTTCCCTCACACTCATTAGCATCTGTGAAACAAGACAAAAGAAAGAAAAAAGAAAAAAAGAAAAAGTACACACCATTACACAGATTCCCAGGCACCAAGCAGAATACACCGGAATATTAATAGGCTAGCAACAAATTAAGAAAAACAAACATTTCATGCAGAACACCCCCATCTACCGGATTAGCCGAATGCAACGTCTAGTAACTTCATGCTATGTTAATATCCAACCCAAAACAGTACGTTATCATATTCTACTATGTATTTATCACGGAGGAATTATGAGCAAGGTCAGCCACAGTAGGGAAAAAGAAATTATACAAAACAAAAAACCGCAAAAATTAAATATTTTTCAGTACATCAAAAAGATACAAGTGTCATTCTCACGTGTGAGTGCACTTTTAGCAGAGCGAGCTGGAGAAGGCAACTGCACTTGGGAAGGGAGAGCACTCAAGAGCACTGTAAGGGTACGTGCACACGCTGCGGATTCCGCTGCGGATTATCTACGGTTTTGCCTGCGGTTTGGTCCTGCGGATTCACTATCTCCACGATGGTGGAGATATGTTTCCGCAGAAAGAATTGACATGTCAATTCTTTCTGCGGATTCAAAACCGCAGCAAATCCGCGCGGATTTTTCCGCAGCGTCGGCACAGCGATTTTTTTTTCCCCATTCATTTGAATGGTACTGTACACCGCAGCTAAAACCGCTGCGGAAACGCAGCGGAATCCGCAGCGTGTGCACGTACCCTTAAAGCGTGCTTGGGAGAGCCGCCGACTGCACTTGGGGAGGGGGAGCCATCAGGTGAGGAGGGAAGCCATCTTTCCCCCTGGATTTTGATATAGGGCCTGTCAAAATCTAGACCACCAAGTAAGAAGTCGGACAGCACACTTTGCTCTTTATAGTGTTTCCCAGAAATTACAAATACGAAAAATAAGTGGGAAAAAAAAAAAAATTCTCTAATTTTGGCTTTATTCCTTGGTGTGCTCATTCCCCTTCATATGAAGGCAAGAAGTTATTAATTCATATTTTCAATAAACAAAAATTAGTTTACAAGCTTCACAAAAAAGCCCCATCACCAGTTAAGCTAAAGTCTTAAAAAAAACACAAACAAAAAAAAAAAAAATGATTAATAAAACACTCATTAGATAAAATATAATGGATTAATAAGATCACAGAAACTGAATGAAGGATTGGACTTTGGAGATCTTAAATTTTGACAGGGGTTTCAGTAAAGTAATATAACCGTAAGAAGTGTGTGAACGGTTGTCAAATGAATAGTTTCAAGAGCCTACTCGATGTCACTAAAAATGTGGCGGAGGAATATTATGGCTAGATTTCTAAATTACTTACCCAACTGACAGGTGGTCCCAACCCATTGTGGAGGACAAATGCACTCAAAGCCATTAATAAGGTTTTTACAAATTCCTCCACTAGCACAAGGGTTAGATGAACATTCGTCAATGTCTGCAATTGACAAAGAGAAAATTAAATGAAGAAAATATATACTGGTAATGGTTTTCCCCTCATTCATAGAAACATGTTGTACATATTTACCCTTCATTCACACTTTCTTTAAGCCACAAACGAGCAAATTATGTAGATAAAAGATAGGACATCTAAAGTCTGGTTAAAAAAAATAAATAAATAAATGCCACAAAAAAGGGCTTCACGGCAACTACAGGTGCAAATACTAACTACAGATCGTCCGCATCCACAGCCAGCATATGTAGTACGCCGTGGACTCAATAGCAAAGTACTAGTATTCTGCGCTACTCTGCATTCTTGTCAACATTTGAAGAATCCAGTTGACTAGATGATTGGAGACTTCCCCAACCATTTAAAAAAAAAAAAAAAAAAATGAAATAAAATAAAAAATTACCAGGCAACCAGGAGATGTCAGGTAACAACCGTTCTGACCTTAAACAGAAATGTCCTCTAACGCACATTGGGCTAACTTACCAATAGCACAGGTTGGACCAGTCCATCCTTGTGGACAATGACACTCAAACCCAGAGGAGACTTCATGACACACGCCATCATTTGCACATGGGTTGGAAGCACAGGCGTGTTCAGCTAGAAAACATAGGTTGTGTTAGTATGTTGGTCATCTGCTCGCAGATATTCTGTCTTCTGGTCAGAAGATATTATTTATGACTGGGGCATTTCTGGTACACTTTGGAGGCCTTTTAGACTAGACTAGAGACCAAATGTATAAAACGCTAGTAAAACTACCACTATATGAATACATTGGGTAAAGTGAAAAAATACAAGCCATCCCCTCTAAAAATCGCAGAAAAGTATATATGATAAATTAAAAAAGCCAAGTACTTTTTTCATTTTCTTTTTGGGATCCACATTTACCTATTTCGCAGTTCTTTCCAGAGTAGCCATCCGTACAGGCACAATGATATTTGTCAGGCTCTGTGTTCATGCAGGTTCCTCCATTTAGACAAGGATGATGGGTTCCACAATAGTTCAGATCTTTACCACAAAAGGAAAGCAAAAATAAAAATTTATCAAGGTAAGGAGGCATCTAAAGATTGTCAGTACAGATTCACAGCAACCATTTTTTTCCTGACCAGACGCACCAAGATTACCCAATGTCATCCCCATGAGCCATACACATTAGATGGCTGCCATCAGAACGCCGTTTTGGATGATCACTTAGAGACATTCCAGCCAACTTTCCCCACACACCGGGAACGTTCGACCGAGCACTCCTGTGTTCTCTATGAGAAAGCTGCCGACTGACTTGAGCCAGCGGCCGATCTCCATGAGAACAATGCAATCGGCAGTTTGAAATATGACATGTTCAGTCAACATGTCTGACCATCAATTCAGCCTTTACCCTACCCCTATATACATCAGACTATTGGCCAAACCCATCGATCTACACTAGTCTGTATATGGGGGCCTTAACATTGTGTGTACAAAAAAAGCCTAAAAGCAATGAGAAAAAAAAAAAAAAGAAAAAGATTGACAAAACGTGTGGTAATACAGTCTGGAGTCTAAATGTGGAAGAGTGGAAGATAACCCAGCAATGCTCAATAAGTTACAGAGGTCAAGGCAACAATCTTTTTAAAGCTGTTGAGAACACGAGAGACAATTGGTGGTGCAAAATTAACAACCAGAGATGCCGTAAAAATAGTCCGGAGATCATGATGAACCGAGCGCCGCCAACTTAGTGTTGCTTGGCCTTGACCTAATGTCTCAAGCAATACGGTCCTATGGTGATCTTCAGATATATCTGATTTCATTGATGACAAACTTAAAGTTACCAGACTCATTGTATGAAAACTTAATGAAAGGTTAGAAATTCTACACATCTGAGGGATACTGGATACCTGGTTTTCTACTCTGAGGCAGCAAACATACATACACACACACACACACACACACACACACACACACGAGAACAGAGTACGTCATTGGGAGCCTGATAATCTCAAACAACTAAAAAACCTACAATGGCTCAGATCAGCCAGGACTGTCTCCAAACCAACGGCACTAGTGCAAGAGTCATGGGTCAGTCTAGTCTGTGTACCACTGCATTCAAGAACACTATAGAATAGGGCATTTAGCAAAGCAAATATGTTCCTGAAATTTACCTTTATCACAGAGAAGTCCACCCCAGTTGGTCTCACATTTGCACTCCCACGGCAAGCGGCAACTCCCATGCAGGCAGCCTGGGTATGAAAGACACTTGTTGCAATAGTCACCCTGCCAGCCATAGTGGCACCTAGTAAAACAAGTTAAAAGTAAAAAATGTGGTGTATTTTAGATGACAAAAGTGGAAAAATGAATATGCAGATTTAAATTTCTCAGAAGAATGGCCTAAAAGTCTCCTTGCACTAGCATGCCAGGCATGTCACTATGCACAAGGAAGGTTACCCTTAGACCCCAGCAAAAGGCCTCTCATACAACCAAATCAGATTGCTTTGCACTGAGGAGGGGTATCTCTTCTATGAAAAGGCAATTTGCATATAAAAGTAAGGGTGTGTGTGTGTGTGTGTGTGTGTGTGTGTGTGTGTGTGTGTGTGTGTGTGTGTGTGTGTGTGTGTGTGTGTGTGTGTGTGTGTGTGTGTATATAAATTATCAGTTTTTCAGTGTGCTTTAGAACGGCTAGACTTTCAAATAGCAAAATGCCGACGGATTCACAGAGTTTTTCGGCTCCCCACAGAGGCGTTATGATGCCAAATTTGTTCCAGAGAGATTTTGAGAGATTTATTGCAGAACCAGTATAACACTTATGGCAATTAAAGGGGGTTGTCCAGGCCATGGGTCACCCATTACCAAAAATTGATGGCGGATAGATAGTCGGCACCCTCCTCGATCAGCTGCGGAAGAACATATTGTACAGGAACTCCACCCCTTTGTACACTTTAGTGGTAATCTCTGGTACTGCAGTTTACATCCCATTCACTTGAATAGGAGCAATACAAGAGAATGGCCACTACATAGTGTATGGAGCAGTGGTGTTTCGATTTTGTATACCATCTACTTCTGGAGGCTACGAGGCCTTGTAACATTTGATTGACGAGCATCCTCATTGTCAAACCACCCATTAACCAGATATTGAGGAACTCTAAGAGGTCATCAACATACCGGGTCTAGACCTCGTTGTAGACACAGTAGTCTTCTGGTCGTACAACTTCTAGACCTAGAGAACTTAAAACTGACCCTTCCGTACTAGACGTACCGTTGGGGGCCTACATGAGACACATCAGATCAGTACCAGAAAAATATGGCTAGAATTAGGAGCATTACAGCATTTTACACCGAAAATAAATTATAAAGCACATTTCAGCAGATGCTTTTGGGCAGGATTGGCATGAGGTTAGCCAATTTGTTTTTCTAAAGAGTGGAAGTGTTATTTCAGTGCCTGGGGGTGGGTGAAGACACAGCTGTCTTGTCAGTTTTAACTGCAGTTATTTTGGGAACCGTTTCCATACAATGAGTTTTATGTATTCACGCTGTGCTTTTATATTGTACTATTCCCTGATATCACAGAGACCCTCAAAACGGCTGCAATGCAAGATTTCCTTCATTTATTCACATAGTTAATAGACAAAGATCAGCAAGATAAAAAAAGGGAAGGAACATTCCACAATTTTACTTTCTTTTGTGATTCCTGGTAACAGATACAGTAAAGTAGTCTTTACCTGCAGTCCCACGTAATACCCCACTGGGGAGCAATTTATTAAAGGCCTTGCACCATTTTTTGTAGTTACAAAGTTGTACATGTTCGTTCAAGCCATAATTTGTGTAAACAATTGTGCCTTCTTGCCCTTTGTCTAAAGCCCTTGCAACAACAAAAAAAAACCTCCCAGACTGGGCGTAAAACAGGAGGGGTGAAGTCATTTGCAGCCAGATAGACATCTTGGACAATTTTTAAAGGTGTGCTCCTTTTCTTAAATTTGTAAATTTACTCCAGCACTTTGGGATCATGATGGGAGTACGAAAAACGCTCATCTTAAATAAGGGGTTATTCCCAACCTTAAAGGTTATCAACTAGCCACAGAATATAGGTGAGGACTTGTATATCTGTGGCAGTCCGAGCTCCACAGATACAGAAATACCCTGTTGGACTGGAGCATTGGCCACGCATGTCACCAGAGATTCATTCATTCATTCATTCTTTAAGGAATGCCCAGCCCTTTACTTTGCCACCTTCATCATTCCCAAAGAGAACGGCAAGGATAGCCATCGCATTAGTCCACTGGAGCGCATCAAAGCACAAATCTTGGAATTGATGGGGGGAGGGGTCCTAGAAGTGGGGTAGGTGATGTTGTGAATAATCTATTAAAAGGTAGGGAGAACATACAAACTCCTTGCAGATGTTGTCCTTGGGATTTGAACAGTACAGTTTTAGCTCTATGCTCTTTCACGTGAACCACTTGTCCAAAACCAGCCATAGTGAGGCGGTGTGCATGATGCCAGTAATCTGGTTCATATTTGTAACTCTGTAGTCCAATTGAATATTAACACCAAACACATACCAAAACATCTTTTAGGAAACCAATACTCATCTTAGAAAGTCATTTTAGTAGCAAGCTTAGAGCGGCACAGGATTCTCGCATTCCTCAGTGATTTTTTTTTTTGAGGAACACAAATGTTTATGAATCAAAGGGTCACTACGTGTTAAGTCCGGCTGTTCTACCATTATCTGGGAAGAGTAAATGTGGACTTCCTCTCGCACAGGAAGCCTGTTGTGTCCTAATTTTACAGGTGATGGGCCAGCTTTAATTTGACTTCCTTATCGGAAACTAAACGGATTTGCACGAATCCTATGTCACGGTCTAGGCCGCCAGGAGGGGACAGAATAGGGTTGCTCTCTTTCACGGTCCTCCAACATCCTTTTGTTGTAGTGACGTCTTGAAACGTAGATCATGTTTAAGTCACAAGCATGAAAGTCAGAAACGTCATCATTTGTTAGCCTGACCTCATCTCACACCAGATCAGTCACATAAAATCAGTAATGGGCAAGCTAATCTTGTGAGTGGTTAGGAACTAGGTCATTCCAGACTTTTTTTTCTAAATAAAGTAGATCGCCTTCAATAGAGGATAGGAACAATATGGAACAATCTGTACAATACTGAAGTATAAAAGGAAAAGATCAGAAGAGATCCCCAAACAGTTAGAATGGGCTGTATAGCAATGAAAGAAGGACTGCTTCACTCTTAAAACAGCACCACCAGTGTCTACAGGCTGTAATTCATATTGCAACTCTGCTTTGACTTTAATAACACTCACAATATGTGTGCCACCAAGAAAATCGGCCACGTCATGGTAATACTGGAAAACCAAAAAGGTAAAGCATACTTTTTAAATAAAACTTTTTAAAGTGAGTGTCAGCAAAAAAATGACTGTTCAAACCAAGCACAAGTGATTGGTGCACCCTTGGTGTGGCCAAACAGTTCAATGCACTTTCCCACCTACCTCCTCGATGGGACAGCTCTGGGTTTATAGTAATCAGAGTAAGGTGGAGAAAGATGTAACACAAATAAATGGGAAGGTTCACTGAACTATTTGGCAACACCAAGGATGCACCGAGCTCCTGTGCTTGGTTTGAGCAGTCATTTTGTGCTGACAGACTCCTATTAATGTTCCCCCTAGTTGAAAGTTGTTGTAGTCATCCTGGTAAGGATAAAACTATGAAAAAAAAAAAAAAAATCTAAAGCGTGGCAGTACCATCCAAAATCATCATCTAATCATAGAGTACTATAACGCAGAAATGGACAAAAATAATATTAAAGCCACTCTAATAGATGACATTTCTAGTAACTTGCAATGAAAACTGCCCCAGAGGTAAATACATGCGTTTTTGCACATTGGCTACTTAACATTTTCAAAATGGATAACCCCAAAAGTAAAAAAAAAAAAAAAAAAAAAAAAAAAAAAATATTGCTTACATCACTATTTAACCCATTTTATTTTGACACCGGCAGTGTAACGAGAGTGGGAGGATAAAGGTGAAGAGGATGGAGGGCAACTAACCTGTGGTGACCAGGATGCCGGGAGCCGAAGTGAAAACTGGTCGCCAAAGAGGACCGGACACCAGACCAAGGCAGCGCGACTAGAATTTATCATTTCAACAACCATGCACAATAAAGAAAATTTATAGGCCACTAATGGCATGGGGAACTAAGCCTATGGCTGATGTCCAAAGATGGTAACCCATAACTGCCAAAACTGGATTTGTGTTTTTTGTTCAAAGTAAAACAAATTGTAATACACAATAAAGTAGCACCACAAATAGCCTTTGTGTAGTCTGGGTGACCTTATCAGGCTCCAAACTTCTATGTCTGCACCAAAAGCAATTGTTAGATGTGGAATAAGTCGTTCTTGCAGCGGGGAGGAAGGGGCTGCAAGACGGAATTTCACGGGGGTACAAAGTCATTCTTTACATTGCATCCTTAGAACCAGCTGGCACCTTGAATACAAGGAAGGTACTGAAACAAGGGAAGGAAAGGGAGCGGAATAGGGTGCTGAGAAATACAGACAATGTGTACTTTGGATATTCTTATCTAGAAAATGACAAGGAGAAAGATATACGTACACACGTGGTCAAAGTTGTTGGTACTTGAATCTGACAAAAGTAATAAATCAAAAATCTATGAATATGAACAAAATGAAAGTCAGACATTGCTTTTCATCCATGCTTCCACAGAATTTAAAAAAAAAAAATAAGTAAATAAAACTCATGAAATAGGCCTGGACAGAAATGATGGTACCCTTGACTTAATATTTTGTTGCACAACGTTTTGAAGCAATCACTGCAATCAAACGATTCCTGTAACTGTCAATGAGACTTCTGCACCTCTCAACAGGTATTTTGGCCCACTCCTCAAGAGCAAACTGCTCCAGTTGTCTCGTGTTTGGAGGTTGCCTTTTCCAGATGGCATTTCAGCTCTTTGCAAAGATGCTCAATAGGATTTAGGTCGGGGCTCATAGAAGGCCACTTCACAATAGTCCAATGTTTTCCTCTTATCCATTCTTGGGTGTTTTTATCTGTGTGTTTTGGGTCATTATACTGTTGCAAGACCCATGGCCTGCGACTGAAACCAAGCTCTCTGACATTGGGCAGCACATTTCTCTCTAGAATCCCTTGATAGTCTTGAGATTTCATTGTACCCTGCACAGATTCTGGACACCCTGTGCCAGATGCAGCAAAGCAGCTCCATAATATAACAGAGCCTCCTCCATGTTTCACAGTAGGGACAGTGTTCTTTTCTTGATATGCTTCATTTTTCTGTCTGTGAACATAGAGCTGATGTGCCTTGCCAAAAAGTTCCATTTTTGTCTCATCTGTCCATGGGACATTCTCCCAGAAGCTTTGTGGCTTGTTAACATGTAGTTTGGCAAATTCCAGTCTGGCTTTTTTATGATTTTTTTCAACAATGGAGTCCTCCTTGGTCGTCTCCCATGAAGTCCACTTTGGCTCATACGACGGATGGTACGATCTGACACGGATGTTCCTTGAGCTTGAAGTTCACCTTTAGTCTGTTTAGAAGTTTTTCTGGGCTCTTTTGTTACCATTCGTATTATCAGTCTCTTTGATTTGTCATCAATTTTCCTCCTGTGGCCATGTCCAAGGAAGTTGGCTACAGTCCCACGGAGCTTAAATTTCTGAATAATATGTGCAACTGTAGTCACAGGAACATCAAGCTGTTTGGAGATGGTCTTATAACTTATCTTTAACATGTTTGTCTATAATTTTCTTTCTAATCTCCTGAGACAACTCTTCCCTTTGCTTCCTCTGGGTCCATGTCGAGTGTGATACACACCATGTCACCAAACAGCACAGTGAGTATCTGTAGCCCCCTATACATACAGGCCCACTCACTGATTCCAAGAGTGTAGACACCTGTGATGCTAATTAGTGGACACACCTTCATTTAACGTGTCCCTTTTGTCCCATTATTTTAGGGGGTACCATCATTTCCGTCCAGGCCTGTTTCATGTTTTTTTTTTTTATTTATTTTTTAATTCTGTGGATTAATGGTTGAAAAGCAATGACTGACTTTCATTTATTCATTTTCATAGATTTTTGATTTATTATTACTTTTGTCAGATTCAAGTTATTTCTGTGACTATTGTGGATTTTCTGTCATTAAACAAGGGGTACCAACAATTTTGGCCACGTGTGTAATATGCATGACCTCTGTATATAGGGTAGAAATACTATTCTGCCAAGGGGGGGGGGGGGGGGGGGGGGGGCACACATTGCTGTGCAGTCTCACATTCATGAGCGACGTGGAATTACACAGTCAACATATTTGGAGTCCTGGGCCAGGATGGTGATGGGATAGAATGGGATGGAAGTCACAATTTCTCAGAAATATAGCTGAACATTAGGGAACAATGCCCCCTTAAATCTTAGGAGGATACTGAATAATGCTGCAGGATAAGACATTAATATAAAAACGACCTAATGATATACAAGGTCTCAAAAGACACCAAAACAGGAAAACTACTACATAATCATCTCAAAACATCAGTTGCTGCACAAATCATGCAAACTGCTGTCAGAATGGATTGCAAGAAAAAAGTATGATGTATGATCAAGCAAAAAACAGACAAACCTATAAATGGTTCATTGCAAGAAACAATTGAGTTTCATGTTGTGTCCAACATCCAGAAATTCCCAAACACTTGTAAAAGACCAAGGAGATTCAGTTAATCAGTTCTCCTCCTTCAACAGATGAGCTGAAGGTTGAGCATTGTTTCAAAAAAAAGTTGTACTCAACAAAACATCGATTTCTTAAGACATATCTTATTTTCAAGAATTCGAGTGAAGTTACCTGAGCTCATCAGGGGAGTTTTTTTTTTTTTTTTTTATACATTATGGAAAATCATCTCTCTTTGGAGGACCTGTCCTATATTGCACAGACAGCCCACTGATGTGAATGGGATGTGTGTAATGCTTAATTTCTCCTGTGGGGGTGCTGTAGGGAAACTGCTTATAGTCCGGTTTTCCCCACATACGACTAATCAGTGGGTGTTTAAAAGGTAATCTATCAACCCTGGTAAGCGGTCTATATGGGCATAAAGGACACCTCGATATCGGCAATCTGAGATCCAGAGAAATTCTTTTCTTTATATATGTGCATGAGCTTAAAAATGGAATATGAGCAAAGACCAGAAAGTAAAGCTGATCCAGAGCAGAGAAGCAAAAATGTTCTGTATCACACACAAACATCTATGAACTGCAGAGGTAAAGAAAGAAGTGGTATAGGAACATCAGATGTCAAATAAGTCAGTTTTCAGAAGAACTTCAGAAGAAAAAATAAACGTAAAAAAAATAAACACATAAAACAGAACCCAAAAACTTTAAGAAGTGAGCAGTCAATGGAAACAGCCAAATACAAGACAGACAAATCAGCTCGACAAGAATGATATGAACTTTGACGATCCTTCTCATTATTCAATTTTGAGGTTTCATCTGATAAACAAAAAAGTGGCAATGCTCCAGGAATCCATATCAGGGGGATAGGATGCAATTACAGGTCTCCAGCAAAACAAAGCATGAATCACAGTCTGCCACATCCCAGACCAGAAAAAAGGATTTGTCCAATTTAAAAACAAATTAAGCAATAATGGAACAGATTATGAAAAGAAATGCAATAAGACCCTATGTGGAAGACGAGATCCCCAAAAATACACTATAGAACTTACTTGCATTCTCCGGGAACAGAACATCCGCCATGGAGTAGGTCACATCCCTGCTTGCATATTGCTGCAAGAAAAAGACAAAACCTCTATTTATGGAGGACAAAAAAAAAAAAAAAAAAATTTTAGACCACCGAATCTGAATAGGTCAGCGGCTCACCTTGCTTGCACTCCTCCCCCATCCAGCCGTCCATACAGGCTTTATTTCCATTGTGGTCACATGTGTAATGACCAACAAAGTCATCCCTGGGGCGACACAGCTTGTTACACATGACTCCATAGTAATTTTCATCACATTTGACTCTAATTTTAACATCGAAGTGGGCAACATGGCCATTCAAAACCAACGGTGTCCACTGGTCGTCTGGGTTGATGACTCCAGCGTAGGGAATTCGGTCAATTAAAAGACTTTCGTCTATAAAAGAAAAAAAATAAAAATAAATAATGAAGCTCAGTAACTGGATTACATCACTGAATAAACTCAACAAAATTATCAGGTCAACAACTGCATATTCAAAAAGGAAAACTTATAAACCTTATTGAAGCACAAATGGACAATTCGGGTATCAAACAATAACACAACGAGAAGAACCAAAAACAACGTCCAGTGTTGATTATAAATATTTATTGAAAAATCATTTCCAAACAATGAATGCAGGGGTGGGAAAAATTACCAAAGGGGGCGACACCAGAGACAGTCTGCACAAGTAAAATGCACTCGATTATAATGCAGTTTCAGAAAAGTTACAAAAGATAATGAAAATAATAAATCATACCATGGTTATGAAAAAGTGCAATTAAATAGTTCATGAGTAAGCACAGGTAAATACAAGATAATTCCTATATAAAGTCCAATGTGCAAAACTTTATAGGATTAGTTAATACAGGACTTGGTTTATACTTGCCATTGTGCATTTTTTTTGCCTATTAGGACGCTTGTCCATTTTTTGTCCATATAAATTATCCTTAATTACTACCAAAAAAAAAAAAAACAACCCTCTTTTAGTATATGGTTGTATGCATAAGCCCATGATATTTATGTTGCACATTGCACTTTATATATGAATTATCTTGTATTTACCTGTGCTTACTCATGAACTATTTAATTGCACTTTCATAACCATGGTATGATTTATTATTTTTTCATTATCTTTTGTAATTTTTCTGAAGCTGCATTATAATCGAGTGCATTTTACTTGTGCAGACTGTCTCTGGTGTCGCCCCCTTTGGTAATTTTTCCCACCCCTGCATTCATTGTTTGGAAATGATTTTTCAATAAATATTTATAATCAACACTGGACGTTGTTTTCGGTTCTTCTCGTTGTGTTATCACTGAATAAACTGCAAAGCTCAAATAAACCGGAACGAATGCCCCGTGATGGGATATCAATGTAAGGAGACAACAGTGAAGACCACACACAGTTGACATCACAAGATCATATCTGGCGTACACAACCATCCCCACCTGCCCTCAGGCTCTGCATCTGGCAGTCAACATACCCTTACCCACAACATATAGCCAGGATCACATGGAGATCTGGTGTTGTAGCTGATCTCCGGTCATAAGTACCATAGAAGCAAGTCAATGTGACTCTTATGGGGGACCCAGAGAAATTTGCACAAATTTCGTTTTCTCATCCCAAATTTAGGGCAAAGAAAAAAAAAAAAAAAAAAACACACAACAAGGACTGGAGACCTTAAGGCCTCCAGTCCCAGGTGGTTGTGAGGGTGGTGGGATCAACAAGTACCTGAAAAGGGTTCATCGTTGCTATGGTCTCCCATCATTCATTTACACTACAAAGCTGCAATGCCAGATACAGCCGATAGTCAAAATTTTCTATTTTTTCATAACCACAAAAAAAAAAAAAAAAAAATAGTAAATATTTATTCCATTATAGCAGTCTTGCTCCATCTCACGATCCCCCAATACAAAGTTTCTTTGCTGGAGTTCATCTACTGAAAGAAGCTTTCGTCTAGCTGATCGTGCTTTTTTGGCTTCTTAAAAAGGCATTTCCTAGTCAACAACATGAACAGGATACAGACTGTATACCTCATTCCTACATTCTCAGACTGTTTCATTTACCGTACAGAAGAATTATCCACAATTACGACCGTCGAGATCTAAACAAAAATTTCCCTTTTGAATTTGTGAATATTTTGTTTGTCTGGCACAAAATACCAAAAAAATGATAAGGTATAGAGCATAAAAAAAAAAAAAAAAAAAAAAAAAAAAAAGCACAAAACTAAAATTATAGTCAAGATCATTAATAGCCATAGCAAAAAAAAAAAAAAAAAAAAAAAAAAAAAAAAAAAAAAAAAATAATGTCTTGCCACTCGCAAAGACAAACAGGAAGTCAGCTTTACAAGAAACCGCAAGTGAACTTCTACTCAACAGAACTAAAAATGGGTTGTTTTCTGAAGGCACACCCTTGTCCATTAGCACTAAGAGCAAATGGACGTCACTCGGTGCCCCTGTCCATTGCATGGCAAGTCCCCTCCACCCCCCCACAGATTTATCAGATTTATGCAGTCATAGCCCACATCCCAAAATAAGAGGGCCTTTACTCTTGGTACGGATCTAAGAAGCCAAGTGACGAATGACCCAGGGTCTGGTTTATCTGTTCCTTCTTTGCTAGGGTCATGGGCATTGATCCTGTCTCAGTCCTATTTACCAAAATGTGTACAGAGATGGGGCAACTTGAACTGGAAAACACTCTTGAGTCCCAGTAACATCTTCACAGTGACAACTAGGCAGTAGACATCACATTATCCATTTTCCCCCCACTAGCACAGCTGACACAACGAGGATTCTCAGCAGAGATGTCCTCAAACGAGAGGTCCAGTAGGCCTGAAGACACGACTACTTCCTCAGCATTCCTCCCTGCACTCTACCAGTCTGACGACAGCAAGAGGCAGTTGCTTTCAGCCAGAGGAAATAAATACAGATGGAAAAGGGCTATAAAAGCAGCAGATTTAAAAAAAAAAATATCTAAAGATTATATATAGCCAGTAGCTAGGGTTACAGAACTACACCGTACCTCACCGGATCTGTTTTTATTCTAGTTAATCTCTATTATGGTAACAAAATCTGAAGGGAATTTACAGGCGCGATAAATTGCAGTTTGCAACGTTATCAGAAACGCCGATTTTTAGATTCTTCATTATATTCGTAAACAAAACACATCCTATATGCGGCGTGAACGGATTAGTAACAGGTCGCAATTGCTCGGTTGACATCATGGCGCTTTTTTATTTACCAAGATGCCAGTCACGCTGGGAGTAGACAGACAATCCAATTGAGAAAACAACATTTGGAGCAGACTAGTAATTTAATGTGAGATGTGCCACTCCGATGAGACCAAGTTTGCACCAATGGATAAATACAGACCAATGCGTGATAAACCTTTACTTAAGGCGGGGAAAATGGGAGAAAAACTTGTAAGAAAATATAGGATGAGGCAATCACTCAAATGGGAAAAGTCTCAATAGTTTGGGGGTAAGGAGCAAATGTCTAAAATGAAGATGTGGAGCCACGCATCAGTAAAGGCTTCCATAAAAATTATGTGAAAGCCAGCCAACCCAATGATTCCAGCAGGACCTCCTGATGTGTAAGGGAACTGCCCGACTCCCCCGACAGATGTCAGGGAAGAGGACGTATAATTGGGCAGTTGGAATTTCAACACCTACTCATATCGTTTTAAGGAGACATAAGCCTCGGTCGAAGGAGATGATGATAATGATAATGATAATGATAATAATAATACCACTCTGCCAAGTATAGGTGGGAAAGATACCGGTTGGCCGAATGTTGATTAGTCACTCATCCTATATGTAACACCAGATTAAAACCAAAAGGATTTTCCCAAGAAAAATAAACACTATTTACCAAAAAATCCCTGGCAGAAAGTAAAGGCTAAATTTGATTTCAGCCACAGATGCACCTGCAGATTCAGATGAGGATTAACAATTTTGTAATTCAATTTGCAGATTTTCCACAATGCAATAATCAATGCCCTGTGAAGTGTAAAGTTGACGCAGATTTTTCTCAGAATCTGTCAAAAACCTTACGGAATCCTAAGCGGCTGAACGTAGGTTTTGGAGAGGTGGCCATTTATACCGCTCAACTGAAATGTGATTTAAAAAGGCAGGCTGCCAATCTCTGAAAGGATTCTCAAGAACTCCTTAAGCACACTAGTTTGGTAATTCCATTTTTACTTTTGCCTAAATGAACACAAATCTTAAGCAGCTGTTTTGCAATGTCCTGACATACAGAACACATTCTAAAAGGTAAAAAGGTCAATTCAGTAGGTAAAAATGGAAGCTACTTTCCTACAAAAAGGTGCTACTTTTATATGTGGGGTACAGGGCAACAGTTAGTAATCTTACCAGAGACTTAAGGTACTGTCACACTTAGCGATGCACCAGCGATCCCAACCAGTGATATGACCCGGTCAGAATCGCTGGTGCATCGCTAAGTGGTCGCTAGTGAGCTGCTACACAGGCAGATCTCACCAGCGACATAGCAGCAGTCGGGGGTCGCTACTTACCTGTCAGACGCGGCGATCCTGACGTCCTTCCGCCCGCGTCCACGAGTCGCTAGTCGGCGCCACAAGAAGCGGCCGACGAGAAAAGGCCCAGGCCGTTCTCGCGTGATCAGCGATAACCAGCGGGGGAGCCGGTCGGAGGCAAGTATCACACATAGCGATATCGATCGCAATATCACTGCTACGTCACAAAACCAGTGACGTTATAACGATATTGCTAGCGATATCGCTTAGTGTGACAGGCCCTATTGCAACTTAAAACAGAAAGACAAAAGCCAAAACACCACAGCATTTCATGAAGACTGGTCATTGCAAACAAAAGCAGGTGCACCATTCCCATGGACGACAACAAGCTGACTTTGCTATAAAGAGTAATTTGGACTGATAAGTGCACAGGATTAACAATAAGTCAGACACCGAGCTGGGATCATATTCAACCTGAAATACCACATACAGCAAGGGAACAAGAGTAAGGTCACTTCTATGGGTGAGGCGGAGGCAAGCATGGGATAAACACAGACCCCTTTTTTTAATGGAACATTCCCTTTACAATAGACTTCATACAAATGACATTCACGGTCCGAGTACGGAACAGTTACGGATCCCTTCACCTAAACGCAGCCCAGGTTAGAGCACAGCATTTCCTTGAGTGAGGAAAGAAAGGGCAGAGGGATACAGTGAGCGTCATGTTGCCTCCATCCTTAAAATTTCTAAGACTGCAGTCCATTACAACAAGGTCAAGCAGCAGACATTGTTGACTACAAAGCTACAGACCGGCAGAGGGCGAAAACGACGCTCCACTGACCGGGATGACAGTCATCTTATTTGAATGTCACTCAGCAACTGCAGGATGACATCAAGTGACCTACAGAAAGAATGGCAAATGGCAGCTGGGGTGAAGTGCTCAGCAAGAAAAATTTGTAACAGGCTCCTAGAGGCAGGGCTCAAGTCATGTAAAGCTAGAAAAAAGCCTTTCATCAATGAGAAGCAAAGGAGAGCCAGGCTGAAGTTTGCCAAAGACCATAAGGATTGGAACATAGAGGACTGGAGTAAGGTAATATTCTCTGATGAGTCTAATTTTCAGCTTTGCCCAACACCTGGTCATCTAATGGTTAGACGGAGACCTGGAGAGGTGTACAAGTCACAGTGTCTTGCACCCACTATGACATTTGGTGGCGGATCGGAGATGATCTGGGGATGCTTCAGCAAGCCTGGAATTGGGCAGGTTAATCTTTGCAAAGGACATATGAATCAAGCTGCACACAAGATTATCCTGGAAAAACAGTTGCTTCCTTCTGACTCAGGCAATGTTCCCCAACTCTGAGGACTGGTTTTTCCAGCAGGACAATGCGCCATGCCACACAGCTAGGTCAATCAATGTGTGGATGAAGGACCACTACATCAAAGCCCTGTCATGGCCAGCCCACTCTCCAGACCTGAACCCCATGGAAAACCTCTGGAATGTAATCCAGAGGAAGATGGATAGTCACAAACCATCAAACAAAGAAGAACTGCTTAAAATTTTTGTATCAGGAGTGGCATAAGATCACCAAAAGCACTGTGAAAGACTGGTGGAAAGCATGCCAAGACACATGAAAACTATGATTAAAAATCATGGTTATTCCACAAAATATTGATTTCTGAACTCTTCTGGAGATAAAACATTAGTATTGTTGTTTCTAAATGATTATGAACTTGTTTTCTTAGCAATATTTGAGGTCTGCAAGGACTGCATTTTTTTGACCATTTCTCATTTTCTGAAAATACAAAATTTAGTGCTTGGAAATTCAAAGACGTGTGTTTGTGTGCGCGTGCAATCTGTCAGTAGGATCAACCCTCCTGTTCTGTCTATATGGCCATTCAGGTTGAAACAGAAAAGCACAGTAAAACAAACGTATAAAAATACTCTGTTGGCCATGCAGGTTACAGAAAGTGGAATCAAACAATACCTTGATATCTGCAATCCGATGAATGTTTCCCGAATAACGCACATTTTTTCTTACATGCAAATGAGATATCTGGCCCAGATCAATCTCGGGATTTATCATGAACCGTGCTTCAGTTCGCAGACATCAAGATATCATTTTATTCAACTTTCCATCAACTGTATGTCCATATAGATGGCTTAGGAGGGTTCACCCTACTGACAGATTCCCTTTAAAGGGAATCTGTCAACTATTTTTTCACCTATAAGCTGCTGCCACCCAGGGGCTTATCTACAGCATTCTGTAATGCTGTATATAAGAAAAACGAGTTATATTATACTCACCCGGGGGTCTGGTCGGTGTTGCGGTCCGGGTCAGGGGCCTCCCATCTTCTGTCGTGCTCCTGCCCAGGCGTATTTTATCTGCCCTGTTGAGGGCAGAGCAAAGTACTGCAGTGCACAGGCGCCGGGAAAGGTCAGAGAGGTCCAGTGCCTGCGCACTGTAGTACTTTGCTCTGCCCTAAACAGGGCAGATAAAGTACGCCTGCACAGGAGCACGACAGAAGCAAGGAGGATGTCATCGCTAGAAGATGGGAGGCGCCGGACTCGGACCGTGACACCCATCGGACCACACCATCGGGTGAGTATAATATAACTCGTTTTTCTTATCTTTCAGGTTACATCTAGGGCTTTATCTGCAGCATTACAGAATGCTATAGATAAGCCCCTGATGGCGGTGGCAGCAGCTTATATACGAAAAAATAGGTGACAGATTCCCTTTAAGCTGTGGGAAAATGAAAGTGGCCTCTTGAAGAATAGAAAATAGTTAATTTTATAAAATATTTATTTTGCCATCAAGCCTTTCCCAAGATGTAAGCTGTCCAGAGTCTACAACCATGAAAAAAAGCTTTTGTGCAATCACTGCAGTCCAAACACTGACAAGTATCAAGTAGGAGTCAAGTGTTGAGTTGAGGCAACCTTGATCAATAAGAGTTGCCCATCAGCAATCACAGGTCAACAAAGTGCTTCCAGTACAGTAGCATTCTGACCTCCTGCCCACTAGGGCTCCTCTAAGTTTCCATGTAGCACAAGTATCAGCTGCAAGAAGTGATAGTCTAACATGACCCATGAACCAGATCATTTTGCTATTCATGAATTTTTATAATCTGCCCACAACCACCCAACCACCATATGGACTCAAGCCAGAAAAGGTATTTTAAGACCTTCATACAACCATAGGTAAACGCCCATCAAAAAGATGCCCAAACAGACCACCTTTTTTTTTGCTTTTCTATAAACTTAAAAAGGACAGTGGTAATAATGAGTTTAAGGGTACCTGTCAGCAAATTTGGCAGATATAAGATGCAGCCCACTGCCTTTCAAGGCTTATCTACAGCACTCTAACGCTGCAGATAAGCCCCTGATCCAACTGGAAAGATAAGAAACTTTTCTTATTATACTCACCCGGGAGGGGGGAAAATGGGCGGTTCGATGGGTGTCACAGGTCCGAGTCCAGTGCCTCCCATCTTCTTGCGATGCCGACCTCCTGTTGCTTAATCGCACCCCGGCATCGCGCTCCTCCGCAGGCGTACTTAACTTCCCTGTTGAGGGCAGAGCACAGTACTGCAGTGAGCAGGCGCTGGGCCTCTCTGACCTTTCCCCATATCTGCGCACTGCAGTACTTTGCTCTGCCCTTAACAGGGCACATTAAGTACGCCTGGGCAGAAGCGCCTTGCTGGGGTGCGATGAAGCAGGAGGGTTGCATCATAAGAAAATGGGAGGTGCCGGACCCAGACCTGCAACACCCATCGGACAGGACCGCCCCCTGGGTGAGTATAATAAAACTTATCTTTCAGGTCGGACTGGGGGCTTATCGACAGCATTCTAGAATGAATGTTATAGAAGCCAAAACTGCTGACAGGTTCCCAGTAATAAGAACCAGACAAATTTAGGCAACGGTTACTCCAAGCAGCCAAATACAAAATTTCTAAATTGCAACTACATTTTCAGAATACATTTCCCCATCTGGCTTAAAAATATCGGCATGTAAAGCAAAAAAAAAAAAAAAAAATCCACAAAGGATAGCAAACTTCATACACAGGTTACAAGTAAATTAGTGTTGTCCCCAGAGATCTTGTTAGCGGCGCCTGTGCTATAAGCTTGGGAGAGGAACTTTGGCACCCAATACTATTACAGTCAGGATTGGGAGAATCACACTAGGATTATTTTGGTTCACAATGATGAGGGAGAGCCGAGAGGGAGAGCCGAGAGGGAGAGCCGAGAGGGAGAGCCGAGAGGGAGAGCCGAGAGGGAGAGCCGAGAGGGAGAGCCGAGAGGGAGAGCCGAGAGGGAGAGCCGAGAGGGAGAGCCGGCTGCAAAGGCGAAAGCATGAAAAAGTAAAAATGGACACAAAAAAAAAAAAAAATATATATGACAAAAAGGAGGGAGGATAACTGAGACAGCTTTCCACATACATTGTGGCAATTAAATACTTACCAACTTTGGTGTCATTATCCCAGTCCCAAGCCTCCAAAATCAAAGTGAAAGATCTCTGAAAGAGAGGAGAAAAGGAGCTTACTAAACGATTTTCATTTTTAATATAAAAGTACATGTCAAAATCAAGTCAGCTTCTTCCACATAAAATGAAACTATCCTGCAGCAAAAATAAATAGCACAAAGTACACAAAATGTACAACTAAACAGACAATGCTGCCCATTTTGTTCATATGTTTTTTTTTTTTTTTGTTTTTTTTTTTTTTTTTTTGTCTTTTTGCCCAGGATCTGTACTACTCTAATAGAATACCTCCTAGCGCTCTAGACCTAAAAGTGGTAATAGTAATCTTTATTGCATTTCATGGGGATAGCACTGATGAAAATGGGCCCCCATCAAGACCAATGATAACCATAGACACAACCCTTGTAATGAAGCATGTCAAGAAGAGATTTCCATTAAAAAAAACAAAAAAAAAAAAAACTGTACATATATGGTAATTTTTTATGGCGCTGACTTGCTTCGTCTAAAATGCTACATGGCCTCGATGTTACAAATGGGAAGCTGTGCGCAGTTTAGAACAAATTACTTAAACATTAAAATCAGATTCTGCAGAAGGTGATAATTCTTAACCTAACAATGCATCATTCATGAACCCAAGTGGTGGGTGGCTTGTCACTTCTGCATTTCCAAAGGGGAAAAAAAAGGGTGCACAATAGGCCCAATCTAGGTGAACTCCTCTTAACTTTACGACGTCAAAGCACTCTATAGCATACAAAGTACTTGAGCATCAAGTTCAAAGAAAATATAAGTACATTATTGAAGAGATTGTAATAAGCAGAGCATCCTTTTCCCACCCATGTACATAGACAACATAGGCAATCCCAAAAGGAAACACAGAATTAGAAGCCAGTTTTGCCATGCCAGTGGCCAACTGAAAAACTTTCGAAGATATCACTAGCAAATCTGTTAGCGGTTTTTGCCATCAAGCTCTATGGTAAGGTATGAGACTGTTGGGGCTTCCCACTTATGAAAAGGGGGTCTTCCATGGTAAAAAGGCTAGGAATCCCTGCTCTCTAGGATTCAAGAATGATTGCAGTTCTGGAAAGGTTATCAGACCAATGCCCTTCTGGAAGTCATCAAGCAATTCTTAGACAAAACTGTAAAGTCATGACGCTTCAGGGCTGTGGACTATGCATCTTGGATTTTATATATCATTTTTCATTCTCTTTAAAAGGGACTGAAAACCTATCCCCATCTTCCGTTGACATTAATAAACTCCCTTGTGCCAATTATGGAGCTCATCCAAGCAGTCATCCCACATTATGGGCTCATTTATATGAATGAAAAAAAAAAAAAAAGAAACCTCACAACATGTTAGGGCAAGATATGGGTTGAACTAGATGGACTTAGTCTTCCTTCAACCTTAATAACCATGTTACTAAGTAACATTCCTACATGGTATCAAAATTGTTAAACTAAAAAACACAAAAATATGTATTAAAAAGAGAAAAAAAAAAAAAAGACTTTCTTGACTATACCAATGTAAAGACATGCAGCAGACAATGTTTTCCACACATAATATTGCACAAGACGTCCTCTGGGCATTCTGGCTAAACATGTGCCCTGATGTCTGCCTACATCCTAATAGCTCAGATATTCATCATCACAACTGGATAAGTCACAAGAGGACAAGACATGGAGCTCAGCGTGACAACTGTCTGCAGCAGCTGCGCTTCGACCCCGACACCACTTCCCAGTTTTCCGCTTGTTCTTTCCAAACCTGTACTGAAGAAAAAAAAAAAAAAAAAAAAAAAAAAAAGGGGGGGGGGGGGGGGGTGTGAACCGCTTCTCTATACAGGTAACTCAAGTGTTGACATTTTAAAAAAAAAAAAAATTTAACCTTCTTTCAATTTTGCACAATAGGAAGCAAATAGTTGGCAAGAGCAAAAGTGTGGGCAAACCTGACTGTAATCCCTTCAAGTATAAACTTGATGGAGAAGTTTCAGTTGGGTAAATGAAGTGTGACCAGGTCTAACTCTGACTACTTGTGGTTTCCGTGGAGTGTGTGTCTCTTAAACGTAAACCACAAGTAAGTTTCAAGATGGCAAAGTTGCACGATACTGCTTGAGCAACGAAAGTTAAAAAAGCTCTAGTCTAAAAACGTAGACACGTTGGCTGGTGGGAGACACCAAGGTGGTAGTTTGGCTCCAATTTAATATGCATTCAATGCTTCCCACGAGAGGGCAAAATCCTGCATCCGATCTTAATAGTGGCATAATGAAAGGAATTGTATACACAGGGGATCTGTGGTCTCCCATCTACAATACCCTGCACATCATTAGAAGGTATGGAGACATTTTACATCTTCAAGTTGCAAAAAGGGCTGATCAAATACATTAGCTTTTTGGAAAGAGAAATTATTTTTCTGTTGTAACCTTCAAAACCAAAGTTTGAAATTTAGGTCCACATTTTACCCATTATTCTTTAGCAGAAGCCTTGGCATAGAACCTCCTATCACAAGCCAACAGCAGTCTATGCCAAAGAAAAAGCAAGTAATGAAGAGTCCCGAATAAGATTCATACACCCATATTCCCGTTTCTACCAGTGAGAAAAGCCTGGACAAAACCCAGCACCCAAGGCCCAATGCTGCTCTTGCTTGGCAACCCAGCTTTTGGCGATCAGGTTGCTTTTGATTTTGATGCTGGCAAATATGAAGATGACTTACGGAGCAATCTACGGTATGTAGATTCAGGGATACAGTATTTTGGACACCCCTGAAAAAAGTACCATTAACAAATTGGATAGTGTAGATTCACATTCATAAGGACGTACAGAAATTGCAAGAACTGTGAACCATGGAGGGGAAAAAAAAAAAAAAAACAAACCTAAAAAGAAAACCATATTCAACTCTACGAGTCGCCTTTCCTATGATGTCACCGCTGTGCATGCCAGCATTCACATCACATTATGTCAGTTCTGTCTGACAGAACTCGAGCCCACCAGTGGCCACCAATACGTCACATGAGCCCACGCAAACAGCGCTGGGGCGGTCCAACAGGGGAGTGGAGGTTTGTTTTTGTTTTACTCGGGGAAATAGAGCATATGAGAAGAGGTAGTGCAGAAACCACCCTTTTACGCTCATATTACAGTACATAGATGTACGCCTCCGTGTCCTTGCAACACTGGAATCCTGGAAGAGGTAATGTTGACCGTTTGTATGATTTTCTGTGTTTGAGTGTGAACAGAAGCCAAAAGTAACTGGAAGAAACCCACACAAACTGGAAGCGAGGCTCCACCCTGGCACTGAAAAGTGATTATACATTTCTCATGTATAACCACTCTAACCAACCCAACAACACCACTGCAACAGGCATCTTTGAAAGCCAAACAGCAAAGAAAACAGTGATGTAAAGTTGAGGGGACCTTGTAGGGTACCTGTACATGAGAAATGTATGGCCGCTTCAGTTCTAGGGTGAAGGACCGCAGTCATTTGGAAATCCTTCTACAGCGCTGCACAATGGGTTGATGCTACATTGTAGACCGTTCATAACATGACACATTGGGAAGTCATGAAGTTAGCCCACAACAATTCAATCCATCGATCAAGAAAATTAGTTTGATCCTAGTTATTTTGGAATGCGCAAATTGGGAACCTAAATGCGAAACAGATTCCACTACAAAATACTGTACATTTTTTACTAGTTCATTAGATCACACAGTTATTCATAGAAGTTCTAGGAGAATATTAAAATCTTGTAAAAGATAAACATTAAGAATACAGAAAAAAAAACAAAAAAAAACTTCCCCATCTTTGAAAGTTTTCACTTCTGATGATCAAGGTGACCAGCTTGTGTAATAAATGACAATGAGCACAGGTGTTATACATGATGGCATCACCATTTTAATTCATTCATATTCCTTCCAGGTGTATAATCCTTTCCACCATGGAAAGATCAGGGATTTTTTATTTGTTTTCCTCTTTTAATATTATGGCCAGTCAAGTTGCGGTGCCAAGTACATAGTGACATGATGAATCCAAACTATTCCTGCATAACCTCAAGGTCCCATTATGTTTATCCTACGTTGTATTTGAATCATAGAAATGAAGTCTTGTTTTTTGCTGATGCGGACATTTTGCCATACTGTATAAGCCAGGCATATATAATTTTTCTTTCCGCCTGCAATGAAGCAGCATCACTGAGCGGAGAATAAAAGGCACAGCGCTCTGTCTCAAGGTTAAATTGTCATTCCTACTGGTATGCGTTTCCTCGCTCTAGTTTCTAACAGCTTGCAGTCTCCAGTGTAGTTGGATCCCACCAGTATCGAATAACATTGCTTATTCCTGGCAACCTTTAGAAGAAAATGACGCTTTCATGTCATACATTCACAGAGTCCCTTTGATTGCTTCACTTCAAATCTTTCAACTTATTATTTACATGTCCCTAAATTAAAAGGGTCATAAGGGGTGGGAAAAAAAAAAAAATGGGGTCAGCGAGTTACTAACCTTATTAAGAGCAAGTTAATGTATAATGAGCTATTAATTATATAGTCTCCGATCCGTAAACAGTCACTGGGGACAGGATAAGTGTGGGGGCTGCAACTCGCCAAGACGTGTTATATCTAGTAGTCCATTAATCCCCCTACTTCATAGGATAAGATTGGTAAGAAATGTACCTAAATGCAAAATCTGGGACCCATACACAATAATGGGCAGGGCTGAGGAGTCCAAGTAAGGGTCCATTCTGGTGGAGTTGCAATAAAATGGACTGATTCCTAAAATATAACACATTGGGTACAGTGGTACAATGCAGGACTTGCTGTGTTTTCATAAGAATCTGGGAGAGTTATGAAATGTATTAAAGGTCTGTTCCTGATCTCTGTTTTTAGCCAAGTGGTATCTGTGCCGCACTTTATGTACACGCTCAGTAGTGACCAGTGCTGTAGAGTCGTAGATGAGATGAATCTGTGCTGCACTTTATGTACACGCTCAGTAGTGACCAGTGCTGTGGAGTCGTAGATGAGATGAATCTGTGGTGCACTTTATGTACACGCTCAGTAGTGACCAGTGCTGTGGAGTCGTAGATGAGAGGAATCTGTGCTGCACTTTATGTACATGCTCAGTAGTGACCAGTGCTGCAGAGTCGTAGATGAGATGAACCTGTGCCGCACTTTATGTACATGCTCAGTAGTGACCAGTGCTGCAGAGTCGTAGATGAGATGAACCTGTGCCGCACTTTATGTACATGCTCAGTAGTGACCAGTGCTGGGGAGATGTAGATGAGATGAATCTGTGCTGCAGTTTATGTACATGCTCAGTAGTGACCAGTGCTGTGGAGATGTAGTTGAGATGATTCTGTGCTGCAGTTTATGTACATGCTCAGTAGTGACCAGGGCGGTGGAGTCGTAGATTAGATGAATCTGTGCTGCACTTTATGTACATGTGTAGGATAGGTGAGAGTGTAGCCAACAGCGCTTCACCATTCCAAGTACGCCATCCGCTTGGTACCCTCAGACAGTCTACGTCTGCGGCTACTGTCCTTTGGGCCACCCCCCCGTGACCGTCTCAACTGTCAGTTCCTCTGTGGAGCCTTTCTACCGTCTCTCTCTCTACAGCAGAACCTCCTTACTAGTGAGCTCCCCTGGCTGACTGGACTTTCCAGAACCTTCCCTCAACCTCTTATACTCCCAGTCCTGGTAGCTCTGCCCACTATCACCCGACAGTTTCTTTGACCAATGGTAGTTACAGTGTCAAACTCCTACGCTCCCCACTGCCCTCTAATGGTCAAACTACAACACAGCACACACTTCTCTATCTCAGCGCTTTTGATGAATCTGTGCTGCACTTTATATGCTCAGTAGCGACCAGTGCTGTGGAGTCGGGAAAACTGAGGAGTCGGAGCAGAGGTTTGGCTTACCAACTTCACAGACCTGATACTGGGGTCCCTCTTGGGCTTGTTTTACACTTACTGTATTTTTGCGGGATGATTTTGCGGCCCCAATAGCTTTCTATGGGGCCGCAAAAATCGGCCCGCAAAAATTCAATGATGAGCCGTGTGCCATAAGGCTGTGAGGGCCGTATATACGGCCGTGAAAAAATATCGAGCTTGCTCAATATTTTTCACGGACACGGTCCCCATTAAATGAATGGGGCCGCAAAAACAAACGGTTGTTTTTGTGTCGCGCTGTCACTTCTGGTTTTGCAGAACGCAGTTTTTTTTCTCCAATACCATTTCCAAAGCATTGTGGGGGGGGGGGGGCGCGATCCGCAAACATTTTTTGCGGCTCGTTATTGCGATACAACACAAAAAATGCGGCGATACGGCCCGCAAAAAATGCAGTAAGTGTAAAACCAGCTTTACAGGGTTGTGCACTACTCTAAGTAGTCAGCCCTGATAAAATATTAAACCTATACACGCCTCCCATGTCGGCTTTGTTCCCACGGTGTCGGCACTCGCGGTCCCAGGGCTGTGATGCGGTTGAATGACACAAGATGTGATGCCTGGCACCCCATCAGCGCTGGCATCACCGTCTCTACCTTTGTACGAACTAAACATGAGTCGGGAGTTCGGGCTGCATCCGATCCCTAGCTTCCTCCACATGATCATTTCGACAAGAGGTGGAGAACGTGATGCCAGCACTGATTGGGCACTGTGCATCACACGTGTCATTTCACCACATCACAGCCCTGGGACCGAGAGTGCTGACACCAATGGAACGGAGCCGACACAGGTGGAGAGTATAGGTTTATTTTTTTTAAATTAGGGACGAACATTTTAAGGGTATGTTTCCACTTTCCGTATTGTCGGCGCTTTGGACGCTGCTGAGACCCCGATCCGCCCAAAGCGCCGACCCCCTTTCTACGTGCAGTGATACAGCATGTGTTCATTGAATACGTGCGGTATCACCGCATCGTATCCATAGACTGTGTAATTTATCTTGCGTAGACGGAGCGTCTACTCAAGATAAATAGACATGCTGTGAACTAAAAAGACACATCCGTAATTTCGGTTGTGTCACCCGTGTTTTCACGTATAGTAGAGACGGGATTTCATAAAATCCTCTCCACTATGCTGTAACATCTGGACGCTGTGGATTGCACGCTGCAGCTGTACGCAGTGTCCAATGCGCAGCAAATCCTGATGTAATCCTGAACGTGGAAACATACCCCAAGGGTGTGTGCACACGCTGCGGATTGATCCGCGCGGATTTTGCAAAATTCGCAGGTCAAAAGACCTGCGGTTTATCTGCAGTTTTGCCCTGCGGTTTATCACCTCTACAAAGGAGGAGATGGTAAACCGCAGCGGAATCCGCAGAAAGAATTCACATGTCAATTCTTTCTACGGATTAGAAACCGCGGAAAAATCCGCACCGTCTGCACTGCGGTTTCCATTTCCCATAGGATGTTATGGTACTGTACACCACAGCAGAAACTGCTGCGGATCCGCAGGGCCAAAACCGCTGCAGATCCGCAGCAGAACCCGCAGCGTGTGCACACACCCTAAGAAGGGGTTGCCTTTAAGCACCAAAGCCTGGGTGCAATCGCTACCCCAATTCTTACACCTAGCACAGTTTCATATACATATATGCGGCAAATTAGGAACTGCATTAAAACACGATGGAAGTATAAAAGACTCCTCAATAACTCCAAGCACAGCACAAACTGTATCACCCACCCGTCGGTAGCTGCAATTCTGCAGGTCGAGTCAATATTTATGAGAACACGCAGTATCAGTTCTAGGCGGTATTATCCGGAGAAGTGTTTTATTGTCACCGCTTGCTCGGCATTCATAAATATTTCACATCTCCTCGGTTTTATTAAGGTTACATCTTACATCAGATTTCCTATATCTTCGAATAGCTCCATAAACAAAAAATATGTCAAGTACGTGAGCATGTTTTCCGATACATTAGAGAGCATTGCTCCCGAAAACTTAGCAGTGATAGTAAATACAAACCCTAGAGGAGTCGCTGTGTTCGTGTACTGAAAAGTCAGTTACAAAAATATTCAAGTTAACAAAAGGAATACCGTAATAACCAGTGCGGATGCCATTAGTATTCATATAAGGGTCATCGGTTGGCATTTCTAGACATCCTGAATGAAGTACGTGCCTAGAAAGGCATAAAACATAAGAGCAAGCGGAGGTACTCTCACATACGTCTGCCTAATAGAAGACATCTAGGTCACTGGTAATAAACTCTGATATGAGGGTACAACATAAAGAGGCATATAAAGTAGCCGATGCGTCTTAATAGCACAGTGCCCCCGAGAGGAGCTTTATGGCGGACTGAGTACTTTACATACAGGGGCGCTCATATCTGGTTATGGCAGCTGCCTATAAGGCAATGTGCACACGCTGCGGTTTTGGCCCTGCAGAACTGCAGCATTTCCGCAGACATGGTACTTTACCATGTTAGCCTATGGGTTTTAAAAACCGAAGTGCTCACGCTGCGTTTTTTTTTCCGCAGCATGTCAATTGTTTCTGCGGATTCTGCTGCGGTTTGCCACCTTTTCCATTGTCCAGGTGTCAAACCGCAGGCCAAAACGCAGGTCACTTTACCTGCGGTTCCGCAGGAAAAAACCCGCAGGTGAATCTGCAGTGTGTGCACATACCCTAATGGTTTGACTTCACCCAGGGGTACATGTGGCCATTAGCGATCTCCGGAAATAGTTTATCTACACAATAACCATTATGAAGTTACAGCCACACTGGTCTCATACTGGAATATGAAGTATCTGCTACGTAGCAGCAAAGTGGATAACATTTTATGAAGTCTCGTGTGCATGTTGTGGATTTAATGTACAGAAAATTACCTGTATTGCAGTCTTTCAATTCACAACCTATATTTTTCAGCAGGGATTTCACCTTTTGTTTTGCAAACCACAGCATTTGTGTGGCCGCAAAACGTGCACTACTTGGTACAGATCAGCTACCAAAATTGGCGCTGTAACTGCTTAAAAAAGTTTTTGGGGGGAGGGTTTTGGAAAACCCCTCTCCAACTTGTGAGCTCAGCGGATCTGCACGAATTGACGGCACGAGCCGCTGAGCTCACCGACCGACTGCAGAATTGCCAACAATTCCAGTCATCAGGAGCAGCAGTGGAGACTCAGCGTTGGACACGGGGAAGGAGAATTAAGCATAATTTTTTTTTTTCCCCTCTAAACATCCCGCAGGCGACTAGGGTTTTTTCCTCAAAACCAGAATACCTCTTTATAGGCCCTTTCAGACGTCGATCCGATCTCAATACACAGACTGGTGGCGCATCTACTGATCCAAGCACAACAGCCGCATAAAAGCATAGAAGTCTGTTCTGCGGCCAGTCCATGCATTGCGATCTAAGATCGGATCGATGATCATAGATGTCTGAAGAAGCCCATAGGGTTATCCAAAATGCAACGGTTAACGCAACGTACAAATTAAGTCCTGGGATAGGCTTAAAAATCCATAGCAAAAGAAGCATCACTTAATCCCATATCTGGGCACATGAGCATCCGGCTGGAGGTTACGAACTGTCGGCATACAGGAGACAGCAGGCAACAGACCACGCTCTACTGATTAGAACACATTTTCTTTCCACTTTCATAATTTCCTTGAATAATTTGGCCGCTAGTGGGAGAAAAAAAAAAAAAAAAAAAAAAAAAAGTTTTAACAAAAGAAGAAATCCCGAGGTGAACTCTGAAATGCACTAGCATTATGATTGGCTCCCCTACCCGACCTCATATTAACTTTCCTGTGCAAAAATAGGGCTAGAGCCTTGGCATGCCACTGACTGCTCCGAGGACTCATTTTGCCATTTCTGTGCAAGATACAACTTATCACAAAAAAGGAACACGGGCATATCGTCAGAAGAACCGGGGTGGACGAAGTAAATATGCATACACAGTATACATCACTCCCATCAATAATTGGCCAAACTAAAAAGAATTTAAGATGTGTCTGGTGACATTTAGATAAAGAATACAGGAGGATAAGCGAGAGGATCTGCGACCAGGTTCCCACTGCAGTGTCCTATAAATAACGAAGTCTTCGAGCGTGCAAGCCAGAGCGGCACCTATCCAAACCCAATAAACACCAGCGAGCTGCGAAACACTTCTGTGCGCCTGGTTATATGGAGTACATTCCTGCGTCATGAAATGTACAGAAAGAATTGGAGAATGCTGCAGGTGGCAGACACATCAATAACACAGCGACCATTATTCAAGGCTACAAAAACAAGAAAAAAAAAAAAAAAAAAAAAAAAATCAATCAAGAAGGAAAAATATTGGAAAAAATTGGTCTTTAACCAAACACCCCAAAAAGGTGGCGTACAACGCACGATTGTTATAGCGGTCACGTATTCAAACAACCATAATTTGATTTTTTATCATCATTTCCCAATCAGAAGAGAAAAGACTCGGATCGGAGACCGTCTTGGGGACCTGAAGGACAAAACTTACATTGGTTTCAAAAGTAGGATTTTGCTTTTTTTCTTGATTTTTTTTTTCATATTTATCTGCCATGATGAGGAATTTGGCAAGAATAAGTAAAAAATTAAAACATAAAAGTCACCTCAGATTTGTGTCGTACAAGACAATCTTTTCTGAATTGGAACATGACCAACTTCACGAGAGAACAGGGCTGGTGGGTTGTCCAATTTAAGAGCCAAGCCAGCCCCCTTCTCTTTCTATACATTAGTTTTGACAAATTGGGCTGACTTCGATATTGAAAGTGAACAGCCAGCCAACTCACTTTCAAGAATGGAGCTAATCCCTGCGATGGAACGGAAAAAGCTGTCGTGTTTCAGACACAGAAGACCTGCTTGAGATCTATGCTTATAGCAAAAGATAAGGACACACTTCAGAGTAGAGTATAAACTGCAAGTAACAGTTTACACATTCAATACCAAATTATTTTATGTGGAAATTTCCTTTAAAAGACCTGATCTGGAGGTAAATAGCTTGGGAAACCCTTACTTCGGAATAGGGCTACTTTACATATACTGATGTATGGTCCATTTTCCATTAAATTGGAAAAAGGGAAAAAATTAAATTATGTTCTGAACGCCTGTATCGCCATTATGTTAAAAATTTGGCTGCAACCAACGTCAAATAGGCCACAACATGAAGCTCAAGATTTTCTCAGCTAACGACATACGATGAGCTCATAAGGGTAAGTGCTGTCTCTGCACGACTTCCCAGCAAGTGATTTGCATCATGTTTAATAGCCCTGAAAATAGATCCATGATGCCGGAGTGCAGTTTTGCATATGGACAACGCAGAACAGTGACTGCACCAACAACATTCACTTTGTGTCCTATTCCTGAGACATGTCGATACACAATGCAGTATTAATTCCTCCCCAGTCATTTGGGGCATTGACCAAAGACAGCAAGGGTAACACAAAGGCAAGGTGTAGCCGCCGCAGCTGTCGGGGGGGCTCCGGACAGAAGCCAGCACGAGTACATCATATCTGAAGAAGGCAATGTAAATTATGAGAATGGAAGGTTTCTTGCAGCGGATCTGCTTCCCATCAACGTGTTTGTGTGTAAGAGCCTCGCTGGTGATATTACCGTTCATCACACAGCACAGGGCGGTCTTAAGAATGACTTGCAAAGGGAAAAGTCCAGGGGGGAAAGACTACTGAACGCTGTCAAAAAGGCACCCCCATACAATTTATGATTCAAGCTGGTCATTGGGGTTAGGCCTTGCAGGGGGTTACAGGCTTTAGAAACAAAACACTCAAGAAGAGAAACTTAGGGACTTATAATTATGACTAAATGATCAGGTTGGATAACCTAGCAATAGCTTTTAATTGGCGCCGCTATGCAAACATGCCACTGACCTGCTAAAAACAAGAACTACTGAATGGAGTAATACCTAAAAGTCAAAAGGGAGTTGGAGCGTGGGTACAACTCAAGCGATACAAAATTTAGGAGCATATTCATCATTGGAAATAGGAGATTTCTAGACTTACTTTGAAAGAATAAAATTACTAATGTAAATTATACAAAAGGTCTCTACAGCCAAGGACACGGAACCTTTGGACACAGGGTTACCTAGACACAGGGTGTCCTGCTACTAACACCCCATTGATCAGCGAGTTCAATTCCCCTACAGCACCTCCGGAGGAGAACTGAAGCATTACGCATTTTCTATTTCAAGTGGCTGTCCATATAATGTACAAAGATACCTGGTCCTCCAAAGCAAGACATGTTCTTTATAATAGCGCTCTACTCTGGCTAATGGATGAGATCCTAATTACTTATGCATCCACTTCAATTGCAAACAAACTTCTTGGCACTTTGTAGTGCAATTGACAGTCTCAACCTTAAAAGGGAGTCTGTCAGCCCAAAATGACTGCTCAAACCAAGCACAGGGATGGTGAGGCTGAGGAGCTGAGTATTTTTTCTTACCTACTAGTTTTCTATCTAGAAAGTGCACAGAACTGCTTGGCTGTGCCAATGTTACAACGAGCGCCTGTGCTTTGCTGGTCAGTCATTTTGTGCTGATAAGACTCCATTCATGTTGATTTGCCATGATAGGACTTTTTGCTAAAACACAATGGGCATCACATAGCACAGCCTGGAGAGATTCAAGAATTATAATAAAGTTTGTATAAGGGGCCAGGAGGGCGAGTTTAGTTTTTTTTTTTTTAAAAGACAAATTACACTCAGATCATATGATGTAACCAAATAGAAGTTGTACATAATATTAGTCTCTATAATCTTAGTTATTGGAAGTCGCTACAAAAGCCATTGCATTTAGGAATAGATCTGCAGTGCGCTGACTACTGTACAGGAAATGCAGTCAGCAATGTCTAAAATGGGACTGTACAAGTTGTATCCTTGAGAGCATGAGAAGTGCCAGCACACGGGGTAGGTTGGATAAGAAATGCTGCATAACCCGGCACACGTTACTACACACGAGAAGGATCGTTCAGATTGATTGCAGATGGACACGTCACGTACATTCACAGGGTTGTTCTACACAGAATCTGATCGGATTTCACATCAGAATCTTCATGAAGAATAAGTTTCCAAAAATTGCTTCAATAAGACTCGCCAGCCAAAATGTTACAGCTGAAAAGTCATGGCACAAAAATGGGACCAATTGTTGCTTTGACCACCAACGGCTTAAAGGGAGTCTGTCAGCAGAGAATGACTGTTCAAACCAAGTACAGGCACTCGGTGCATCGAGGCGGGGCCAAATGTTTAAATACACCTCTCCATCTGCCTCCTCCTTTCTCTGGCTCTATGAAGCCAGAGCTGCCAATCAAAGAAGACGGGAGTGGAGACAGAGGGAAAACAAGCAGGCTGGAATGTGTATGGAAATCATGGGCCACGCCGTGAAGCACCGAGCGGAGGGACTTCGTTTGGACAGTCATTCTGTGCTGACAAAGGCCCTTTAAAATGCAAATCTACAGCAGAAACCCGAAGTGCTACAGTACCATGGATTTTTGGTGTGGAATCCAGAGCAAGTACAATTTTCTTTTGCATGCATTTATTCCATGTGGTCATACACTTCTGTTTTTTCCCCAACACAGGACTGTGGAATGTCAGCAGTGGAGGAAAACAAAAAAAAAATAAAAAAAAAAAAAATAAGAATTGCTGAACATTTCACCACTGGGATTGCAAAGTGTAATTTGCAGCATAAACTGGCTTGCAGCTTATCAAAGTCGGCAGGACTGGTCATTTTATCTGTACGGTGCAGATTCTATAAAATCTTATCCACAATGCCGCTGCCACACTTGGTGGATTCCAACCCCTCTGGACATGTGGAAAATTGTACTTTACTCATATCCATTAAAAGGAAGGGCTGAGTGACAACCAGTATGGTTGCAGCTGCACAACTGATTGCTTGCTGGCCTTCCAGAAAAAACAGTGGACTGCTGCACCGACCTCTGAAGTTGTAGTACGTTTGGCTAGCAGAACTCGCTCCATGATCAGTGTCGACCCAGGGAAACAATGCAATCAATTAGGAAGGATAGACCCCCTTTTAAAAACTTCAACTCTGGTAAACTGTTCAGATTGCAAGCGGCCATGTTCCAATGCCTCATGTCACCCCCTGTATAACAAATTGACCGCAGATACCACAAAGTGGTAGTATCTCTACGGCCAGTATCACACGCTCAACATTATGGTCAGATTTCGCACCTCAGTCGATACTGGTAGAGCATATCCTGAACTAATGTAAGCCCCCGTAATATATCAAAGGGGGCACTTGGGATCATTTTGCCTTTATTAATTTATTACTGTGGTACATTCATCATTCATTTTCATCCACCCTTTTTCATAAGGTTCTGTTAGTTAATGGTATCTACCTTCTAGAGGTTTGGTCAGTAGGTCATGTGATAAGGCAGATTTTGCTAACAGGAATTTGATTGGCAGTTGTCAGTTTAGGCGGGAAACGGGCATCTATTTAAACCTCTGCTTTCTGGATCTGGAGCTGTCTGACTGAAGATTTCTGCACGGAAGCATCTCCCCGCCGACTCACCCCTATTTTATTGTTATTTATTTTTTTTAGTTGCGGTATTACTTTTGAGGGGGGGGGGGGGGCGACCAGCTAATGCTGGGTGGACAGAATTTTAATGTACTGAGGTAATTTTGGTATAATTATTTATTAAATATTTGATTAAAATGTATTACTTGAATTTACTTTTGGGTAACCCTAAAATAAACCCTGTGGCCTTTACGCCAACTTCTGTTGTGTCTCAGATTTCTTTATTTACATGATATTTAGACTAATTTATAGGCAAATATGAGCCCATGACGGAGGCTTGAGCTCGGGTCAGGAGACCTGTGGCCGCACAAACTTCGGATGCACAAAGACAGCCTAAAGAATATGAGGCAACTTTTTGCCCTCCAGGCGGGAGAACCCCGTGAGTTTTTCCAGATGAACATGCTTCAGGAAAACATTTGGTTTCGTTTTTTTCTTTTGTTTTATAAACTCCATTCAACAATGCAGAAACCATCAGTTTTTCCCAAGCAAAACTCTTCAGCATCTTTTTTCACCTCACTCTTGACTTCTATTATAAAAGTTTAAAGTGTCTTACAAATTGTGAATGTCTGAAGAATTGTCAGGTCACCTTTTAACCACCTGGCGTCCATGGAAAGCCAAAAGTGAATAGTGAAGGGTTTTATTTTTTTTTTTTTTCTTTAATATAGAAATGCATACATTCTCTCTTTTACATGTTTAGATAACACACTTATTCAGGTGGTTTTGTGGGTGGAATCAGCCTGGAGGAAAAAAAAAAAACAAAAAAAAAAAAACAAAAAAAAACAAAAAAACACAATAATAAAAAAAGCACAATTTAAAGTTGCTCAGGTCAGATATAATATACTTATTATAAGTAGGATTTTACAGAAGGGCACATATCAAGCTGGAAGGGTGGGGGAATTATCGTTATAGCCATACCAAATAAACACATGTAGAAAAAAATCCTACACATGCTCCTTCATACAAAGACGCAAAGCAAAATACTAAAACATTAAAAAGGAACACGTTTACATAAGCTTGCAAGGTCCATTGAATTTTAATGATCCTCTTAAGCACAAACTGCCTCCTACGTGCCAGCGGCCATGGAATACCAACCTGGCTCCTGGACCAGAGTACTGCGCAGATCTACATATAATTTATTAGAGTAAAAAAATAAATAAAAAACCCACATCGTTTCTGAAAAGCAGCAATTCCTCAAATTGTTTCCTCTTGCAAAACGTTTCCGCTTCGAAAAAAAAAAAAAATAAAAATAAAGTGGAAGGGCCAGATTCATTAACAGTATTTCCAGCTGTGTTACCGAGTTATTAGCGCTTGGCTTTTAATTTCCGCCAATTTTCAAGTCTATTTTGTGTTTGCTGTTTTTTTTTTCCCCTTGTCCTTTTTCAGTTTCCCTTATTTGGCAATGTTTTGGGGTTTGAAGATAGATTTGCCCAATTCATCTATAGCTTTTCAAACAAAGGGCATAATTTGCCACAAATAATACTCCATATGGAGCTTTTTTTGTGCAATTTTTTGTGTCACTTTGAAAACGTGTCAAAAAAAGTGACAAAGTTACAAAAGGAAAAAAAAAAAAAAAAAAAGCCATTTTTGACTAGGTGCACGGTTCAGGAATTTTGCACACAGTTTTGACAAACTTAACCAAGAACCCATGCGGTAGGTGACTTAAGAATGCAGTCGTAACAAGTAGTAGCTGAAGGTTGCCAAATCTATTTTTTTTTTATATAATAGTCTTTGGCAGTCATTGCACCTAAGGCAGACATTAAATATTGGTGCTTTCAGTAGAAATGTAATGTACATGTCACCATTGGCCATTGAGTTCATACAGAGTGGTAGCAATTGATTTTGCACAACTACTTAGTTTGGGGGGCGCCCGACTTCCACTGACCAATGAAGTCGGGAGAAAAGATTGGGCCTGTTCAAATACTTTAACAACCTGAGTCAACCTTTCCTGTGTATGGGGAGTCAGGAAAGATGGCTGCCAGCTCAACGGACATCCCTCAGCCATCTAATGATGTATGGGGTGGCCTATGTGTGACAACTGATCTCTAGTATTGGTCAAAAGATGGCGAGCTAGACAGATTGTGAATACGCATAGAACAAGGGGTTGGAGAAAGGCGCCACTTTGTGGCTCAAACAATATTAGAAATACATTTGGTTTGAAAAAAAAAAATATTTGTAAAAAGGTCCGTTCCAGCCAGATACAAGGCTACTGGTACCCTACACAAAATGGCCGTCTCCTGTACATCCCAGAGGCCAGAGAAGTAGGAAGAGAGCTATAAAAATCAAAAACACATGTAATATACAAGAGCAAAACATAACGAGCCCCCGCGGTAATGTCTTTAGAGCATAATCTGGACATCAATTCAATCTTCTAAGCATTGGGGTTTTTAACACTGGCACCTACTCAGTTGCCTAGCAACCCTTCAATCTAATCAGTCCGGAAGTAACCTGGAGGATTTGGCACTCCCTCTTCTCCGAAATCAATATGTGACAAGCCTTCAAGCACAAAGGCCTGTGGTGGTTGTATGTGGAGGCTTATTGAATACACAAAATATAAAAACAAAAATTACATAAGCTTGCGCCTTGCCTCAAAAAAGATTGAGGATTTCAATTATAAAATGAAGGCCGCATTCCCACTTGGTATAAACACTGCATGTCTTTCTGCAGGTGTCCGCGACAAAAGTACGCAATAGTAATGTACTCTGATTATTGCATTTCTCCCCTCATTTTATGCCTTTTTGGTGCAGGTTCTCCATAAAAATCTGTAAAGAAGGGGAAGAAAATCCCCCAGCTCAACAGCATCTTTGCCATCAGTTCTCATGAAATCACATCCATTTTGCTTGAACTGTTTAACGCAGATTCTAATAACAAATTCAGTGTTCCCATAGGACAGAAAAAAAAAAAAAATAAGTAGAAAAGTGCAAGAGAAAAGAAAAATATATATATGTTCTTAGTGCACAAATTGGCCAATTCTTGTAAGCCCATCAACCACGAACCACGGCAAGGTGACCTGATGGGTCCCTGCTCTAGCGTACATAAGCCACACACAAATATATATTTTTATTTATTATAGATTTTGTATTTATCATTGTAAAGCGGTGTGGGGGGGGGGGGGGGGAGGGGTGCCAATCATTGAACTTTGTTTATAAAAAGTCTTTACAAATCTTATCCCAGGTGAAACTTGAACAGGTGTTTAGTTTCTGAAGCGTCTGTCCACAGGGCATAAGAATTGGTGACTTACAGCCTTGTTGCTAAGGAACAGCGTGCTCCTCTTTAAGCTGTGAATAGAGTATGACAGAGTGACACTTAGCCTTGAAATCCTGTTTCTCAGCTATGGAACGGAAGATTTTTTTTTTTTTTTAAGTCATTAGGGAAAGCCACATTGACTGATTAAAAAAAAGTAGAAAAACAGATTATGGTGTTAGCAGGGGCAACACCCATACCCCAGTAACTTAGAGGACCCGAAAGCCCCTATGAGCCACGCTAGTTACCAGTTTTTGTTAAGATGCATGGTATGTAGGGGCCCTTTACAGGCTTCACATTAGGGATCAGAATCTTTACATGACAGCTGCCCCCCAAAAAATAAGGTCCATCTCCATCAGTGTTTCCAAGACCGTGATTTACATGACTTTAGATCGGGAGACCCTCAACAGATAGGGTGCAGAGTTGGGACCATTCCTATACATACCATGAAACCGGCGTTATTCCTCTAGATTTTAAAAAGGTCTTCTGGATATACTCAAGCTGTTTTGAGGGTAACTAAAACACGAGATCAGTAATTGCATTTCAGAAATGGGGCAAAACACAAAGCACGTGCCTTTTTGCCATGTACTATGCTACATCGCAGGGGGATGGGGTGGATTGAAAGAAAATATATAGTCTCCAAAAATCACAATGTGACCACATCCACTGCTCATCTGTGATCGTCTGATCCGTGTTGTAGCCAAAGTCAAATAGTAGCCCAGTTTCCAGACAGCAAAGCAAGGAGGCGACGTTAAAAAATTAGACAAAATCTGCAGTGGGAACTCAACCATAGGCAACTTTTGTAGGTCCGCCTCTCACCGTCTGCGTGTGAACAGCGACTTCTGGATTGGCTGCAGGTCTAATTCATCAGCCTTGTATACCTAGTAGGCCACAGAGTTTGGATCAAGAGACTCATGGCTGGATAGGAAGTCACACCGACATGAGAGTGCAGTTGTAGGCCACATATCTGACCACAGATTGGAGATAACCATTGACCATTTCCAATGGCAACCAGCAGAATTTTGAAATTGACTGAATGGAAGTGTCAACCATATACAAGTTATCAGTACAATTTAAAGGGTAAAATATACACTCTATACAGTTGAAGGTTTTGTTTTTTTGTCTTTTACATGCTTGTGAATAGCAGAACTTTTAGAGATAACAGGAGCCAACAAAGAAAACAATAGTGATCCTCCTGCCATCACCAGTAAGATCTACCTTCCAGGCTCTATATATAATTAGATGTTAAACTGTATATAACGCTAGTATATAATTACAGGGGCTACGCTACAACATAAGCTGATACATTTTACACACTGAGCCGACAGGATCATAGAGGAAACAGGAACCGAGCTGCGGTCTGACCATTGGTAAATCCATGATCACATCCCTGGTTGTTTTTGCGAAAGGTATGTTCATCACAACGTCTGGAAGACGAGCACTAGCGACTATCTACTCCGGGTGTCATCAACATGGCAGGAATGCATGATAGAAGATTGAAACTTAAGTAGGTCTTACAAAAAATTAAAATTTTGGATTTTCTCTCCTGGTTTTTTACCTTTATTGGGGTACATGCAAACATGACTATTACATTATAAAAATAATCCAACCCCTTATGGAAACAGCTCCTTATAAAGTCCCAAGTAAGGATGCCGAAACCTCTAGAAGGAAGCTGCCGGAAACGAGAGTCGTTTCTTGTGCAATTTTACATTGTGCCTATGCCAATTAAAGGACACCTATTAAACTTGAGCAAAACCATTTGCAGGACCCTGGTCGAACAGCCACGGCAGCAGAGATCTGCAAACTCTTTACTACCTGTCGGCATCCTTGATGCCTCTTCTGATAAGTTGGCCCATGCAAAACATGACTTTTTTGCATTGTGTCACAACATCATGACATCACAAGGTCTACTACTAATTACAGAAGAGGCGCATAGAATGCCAGCAAGTAGGAAGAAGCTCAGTGCTCTGGTCCAGCGGCCACAGAATGCCAACGTGGCTCCTGGACATAATAGATGAGCAAAACCACTCACCGAACCCGACAGCGGCCAGGGTCCTCCAAAAAGCGGCTTGGTGGATCCACTAGCACATGGCCCACGCTCACGTGTCCAACCCCTTTAACAGTGGTTGTCTGACTTTAGCAAAGAGAAACGACAGCCACTTTTAGGGAATCTTGGACAATAATGCATTTGCAACGTTCCATCAGTATTTTCATTCACAGCTGCAATCCCACTTCTGATAGCTTCCAAGATATTTTCTAGCATTCCCTGCTGGCTCAGTGTCTGCACAGTAGTATAATAAAGTAAAACAAATATATAATCCAGGCTGTAACAGATTAGAATGTAATGTGTCAAAATAATCCAGTGCTTTTACAAAGCTACCAACCATTTATACAAAACAATAAATAAAAGTGTTCCTCGGTGCATAGAAATCCTGGTGACAAGGAGGACCCAACCAGTGTCTCCCCAGCCCAAAACGGCTGAAAACAGGGAACAGAAAATTAAAATACTATCCAATTAGCTTACTATTGGAAGCTTTATCTCTCTGCGGAGCAGACAGACGGCGGCAGGTTAATCCACCAAATCCATTTTCGCCAACAGACAAGTCAATTACCGGGATCTATGAACATTTCAAGTATCTCTGGGCCGAGGACAGTGGATGGGTGGTATGGCTCAGTTTGGGCACAATCACACATTTTGCTGCACGACATACCAGTGACGCCCCCTATCTTTCCCCCCATCAAACATGACAGAATTGGCAACGGTAACTCCGAACGAACTCTCCAAAGCAGCCGCAACCCAAAGTAAAAGTCAGATTATAACACAATCCTACCAGCCAGTTGATATTACATTTCGTCGCCATTGTTGGCCAGTCTTTACAAGTTTACTATGAAGTCATTGTATAATAAATGAGAGAAATACATCATCCTTCCTGGAATCCTTAAATTCCCCAAAATTCATATCCATTTGGCTCAGACTTCTAAATATGTATTGTAATCTTAAGGCATGCTGAGACTAGTGGTAACTTCCAACTTCCAGATTATGTCAGATCTGCTACATTCCACAGAAACAGCGCCACTCTTGTGTATAGGTAGTGTCCGGTATTGCAACATTCAGAGCTGCAACACTTAATACCGTACATACACAACATTGCCTCTCATTCTGGAAAGTAAAGGGGATGCATGAAATAGAAATGTAAGAGAGAAGCTTCAAACGGTGAAAGATCTAAAACAAGAGTTCATGTCTCTAAATTGCAAAATGGCTCCACAGCGGTCACTGCGCACACGTACACTGCGTTACGGGAAACTAAGACATTTTACCAACACTTGAGAGATAAATTTAGAGCGGAGAATTTTTTGTGAAGGGGTCCGGAGACTGCATGTGACCGGAAACGGAGTACACCTGTCGCCGTCAAAAAGGAAGGGGTGCGTGTGCACAAAGGGGGGCAGCTTGAGAGGGAATGTAGGGGGAACAGGGGGTCCGTTATACGACTCCTTGGTGAAACCCGTGTGTTTAATGCACTTTGATCCCACGCAGAGCCAGGACTACTGATATGCCTCAGACTTACACTGGGATTGGGTTTCTGACAGCTATCGGAGAACAGGAGACTGCAAGCGAGAGTGTGTGTGTGTGTGTGTGTGTGTGTGTGTGTGTGTGTGTGTGTGTGTGTGTGTGTGTGTGTGTGTGTGTGTGTGTGTGTGTGTGTGTGTGTGTGTGTATAAAATATTTACTATAGGATGCGAAGTCACTCAATGCATTTAATACACAAATTAAATAAGAATGTAGACAGATCTCAATATCCACTATTGCAATACAGTTTTCCCCTCTGGGATCATCACATCCACAATTTTTTGCAGCTCTGTAACATGACCTGCTCGCTGTAGGGACTGGTTGACGTTCGGCTACAGACGTGTTCAACGGTACATGTCATGTGTTCGTGCCGCAATCCTCCCATTTTTTTTTTTCTCCTAGAGCCTCATTCTGGCTCAGAGCCAACTGCGCAGCACACCCCCAAGGTGACAATGCATTCCCCGGAGGAGTCTCCAGCCCCGAGCCAGCCTCTCTCCAGCAGGCTGCTCTCAGCCGGTCTGCAATATCAGCTCTACATTTGCCAGGTAAACACATTTGTCCCACCGTACAGTCACCGGCGCAGCTTGGCCTCACCCCACTACATTCCCTGTGCACCAGCAACAACAACACAAGCTACTCACAACCTATATGGCTAGAAATGCAATGTAAAAAAAAAAAAAAAAAGCCTCCCTGATAAAGTACAGAAGCAAAGTTTGGCAGCATTTGCCATTGGGAACAACTCACGATATTACAGTTTTCTGCCTTCACATGGGTAGCAAACTTTACATCTGGATTCGGGGCAAAATATACCAAAACGAGATTTATTTTAATCATATTTGCACGTTGACTATTTTTATTTATTTTTTTTTGTAATAAAAGTCAAGAAAGCCTGCGTCAAAATCCTCATGAGGATTTTCCAACTATACGGATTCCAAATCAAGTGAGATTTGCCATGGAAAATACACTTTTGCAACCACAAAGAAAAAGAATCCAGAATTTTCAGGTTGGCCCTGCTATAATTGCATACACACAAGGTGGTATAAATGCAATCTCAGCGAGGAGAGCGGTGACCTGGGTGGTGGATACTGATCGCGTGGTCACTAGCAGCATATCCTACACAACAGGGAATGCTATAAACCAAAATGACAGTCAAGTTTGCAAAAATTAAAGAAAAAATGAGCTTGGATACAACGCTGCTAGTGGCAACCTTGACTAACAATGTCCGCTCGCTGCTGCGCCCTGTGCAAATCCATATAATCTGCAAACCGGTGTCACAACAAGACACCCAGGTGGCTCCGGTATCCATGCAAAATCAGGTGAATCGCATGCAAGACTTTCCTTGTAAGTGCAAATCAACTCCCAGCGTCAGTCCGTCTGCCTGCAAGCGAACAGAAGGGAAAAACACAACAACAAAAAAAAAAAAAAAAACACCAACACCACCACCATTTTATATTCCACCAGGGATGAGAAAATATGGGACAAGACACTATGGTATAAAGTGTGCATTGGCAGAAGTTCCACTACTACACAAGACTGCGGGGAAAAAAAAAAAAAAAAAAAAAACATCCAACGGCGAAAACATCAACTGTCCGGTCCATTATTTCAAATTTTAATCAGCAATTACACATGAACTAGAGGAGCGGCACCGACAGATGTATGATTAATACACTGGCGCCCAAACACCTTCACAACCAAAGTACCCACAAAGAGCCAAGAAATACTGTAGGAATAGTAATCCTCAGACCACAAAGTCACCGGTGCCAAAGAGAAACGGTTACGAAGGAAATGGCGACACCACTGGGGCAGCGGCTGTACTGCCCTCTATGGGACAAAGTGGAGTGTAGCAAAAAAAAAAAAAAAATAAAATCACACAGTAGCGCAACCCAAAAATATTAAGAAAAAAAAATATGAAAAAAATATTAGAAAGTTACGTACCGGCCATGCGAATTGAAAAGGGATTACAATCCTGCCATTCTCTCCGGTGGCGGCAGCTTTACCCTGCAGTTTGTTGTTCATGTATATAGTATTCCCACCAAGCACCGATGTGTGTCCCGAGCCATAGTTGCACGGCCCCGTCGGAGTGATCTTGGCCTGAAACTCCTTGAGGCACACTCTGAGATAGGTGTCACACTCATCCTTGCTGCAGTCCTGGTTCTGGGAGCTCTTCGTATCGTCGCAGCATTCCCCGCTCAACAATTCTCCGTTGACATTCTTCAGCGAGTTCAGCTGCAGCTCAAAATAACCCGTGGACTGGGAAGCCTAAATATAACACATCAAACGGAGGGAGACATCATTATGGTGCCCTGCTGGTGGGTAAGGGAGAGGTGTAGTGTCTATGGGAGGGTGGGGGACAGGTTACCCCTACGGGAAAGAACAAATTCAGATTAATGGCTGCTGCTCATAAAACGTATTGATTGCATGAAGGTAATGCAAGCAGGGACCCTGGTGCCCCCGCATCGATCCACGAGAGAGATCGCTGACAGCAGGGAGCTAGTATACAATAATACACGTCCTACTGAAGGTATACAGCATCTGCAACGTACCGCTACCTACGCCGCTTTACACATCCGTCCTATACAGGAGCACTACAGAGACTTATTACAGTCCAGGCTAACCTGCAGCCTATTACGCTCCATAGGGATCCTGCCCTATATACACATTAGATAAATATCTATATAGGGGTCATGAATTATATAAGGCTTACAGTCCTAGATCCTACGCAAGACCATATGATCCTATACTTTATATGACAGATATTCGGTTATTACATACAGAGAAATATCCATCCGGCCAACATCACATATATAGTGATTATAGCCACACACCGGAATATTACAGTCCAGGCTGACCTGCTATTATACCCCACAACAGCTATAAAGATCAGTGACTTATACAGACACTTATTACAGTACAGGGAGACCAGATCTCCCGTTATACAGTTATTACATACAGAGAAAGGAGGTCTAGTATAATAATCCCTGACAATTATACACCGATTAGTCCTAGATTGGAATCACAACCTGCAGGCTAGAACGTCAGGCTGGGGGGACCCTACAACATTAATTGCATAACAGATAAGACAGCCATCCGAGTAAACATTAGGGGGGGTCCGGAGCGATCATCCCCACCGATTATAGTCCCGATATCGCAAGCTAAATGGTAACCGAACACTTCTTGTCAGTAATTGCACCGATGCAAATGCAGGATCTAGGGGTAGTGGGGGGGGTTACACTAGGATGCAGGATCTAGGGGTAGTGAGGGTCCCTGGAACAGTGCAGCACTTGGGAGAGAGTAGTAAGTGGGGGGGGCTGCGGAGTCCTGCATTAGTGCTGGTTCTGTGGGGGGATTGTACTGCCAAATCTTGCACCAGTGCATAAACTAGAGGGAAGGGGTCTTGCACCAATGCAGGCTCTCTGGGGGCTGTGGCACACCTGGGGGTCTTGCACCAATGCAGGCTCTCTGGGGGCTGTGGCACACCTGGGGGTCTTGCACCAATGCAGGCTCTCTGGGGGCTGTGGCACACCTGGGGGTCTTGCACCAATGCAGGCTCTCTGGGGGCTGTGGCACACCTGGGGGTCTTGCACCAATGCAGGCTCTCTGGGGGCTGTGGCACACCTGGGGGTCTTGCACCAATGCAGGCTCTCTGGGGGCTGTGGCACACCTGGGGGTCTTGCACCAATGCAGGCTCTCTGGGGGCTGTGGCACACCTGGGGGTCTTGCACCAATGCAGGCTCTCTGGGGGCTGTGGCACACCTGGGGGTCTTGCACCAATGCAGGCTCTCTGGGGGCTGTGGCACACCTGGGGGTCTTGCACCAATGCAGGCTCTCTGGGGGCTGTGGCACACCTGGGGGTCTTGCACCAATGCAGGCTCTCTGGGGGCTGTGGCACACCTGGGGGTCTTGCACCAATGCAGGCTCTCTGGGGGCTGTGGCACACCTGGGGGTCTTGCACCAATGCAGGCTCTTTGGGGGCTGTGGCACACCTGGGGGTCTTGCACCAATGCAGGCTCTTTGGGGGCTGTGGCACACCTGGGGGTCTTGCACCAATGCAGGCTCTTTGGGGGCTGTGGCACACCTGGGGGTCTTGCACCAATGCAGGCTCTCTGGGGGCTGTGGCACACCTGGGGGTCTTGCACCAATGCAGGCTCTTTGGGGGCTGTGGCACACCTGGGGGTCTTGCACCAATGCAGGCTCTTTGGGGGCTGTGGCACACATGGGGGTCTTGCACCAATGCAGGCTCTTTGGGGGCTGTGGCACACCTGGGGGTCTTGCACCAATGCAGGCTCTTTGGGGGCTGTGGCACACATGGGGGTCTTGCACCAATGCAGGCTCTTTGGGGGCTGTGGCACACATGGGGGTCTTGCACCAATGCAGGCTCTTTGGGGGCTGTGGCACACCTGGGGGTCTTGCACCAATGCAGGCTCTTTGATAGGGGGTGCAGATTCTGGGGGTAGAAGGCCATCATCCAGAGCAGATGGATGGTTGGGGTGGGAGGGGGGATAGTGACCACTTACCTGAACCCATAAAGTTAGCAGGATGAACGCCACGGCTGTCAGGTGGCGGCTGCCGCTCCCCGCCGTCTCCCGCATGGCCAGCGAGCTCAGGGCTGCCGCACGGAATGACAGGAGGGCGCGGGAAGCGGCTGGGACGGGCGGGCAGCCATGGAGTGAAGGCATCAGGCGGTTAGCAGCAGCGCAGAGACATGGGCTGGATGTCAGCGGCAGCTCCTCACATCACCGTCCCCTGCTCTCCCAGCCCCGACTAACCCACAGTGAGCGGCCGCACTGACTGACATCCCGTCTAGCCAGTGGCGAAGGCGCTACGTCATTCATATTCATGAGGGGGCGGTGCACGGGGCGTGACCAGGCTGCAGGTGGTGTCTGCGCTGTGTGCGCCGCAATCGTTATGGAGACGGACGTATCTATAATATCAGGGGGGGAGCGCTGCGCTAATGGACTGCACTCACTATCCACACCCCCCTCTTCCGTAAGTAGTTTCCCCCGATTCGAGCAGATTCGCAATTCGTATTCATGACGCGAATCAGTCTCACAATTATTATTATTATTATTATTTTTAATAAAAGTGCAAATTTCCTGTCAAAATGTTTCTTTTAATTCTGGTTTTCTGATAACGACGACACGTTTATATTCTGCGGAGAGCGCCATATTGCAGCAAGATGCCTAATCGACAAGTGGCAGGTTCTAAACTGTGAACATTCCCTTTAACCTCTCACTTAAAGGGGTTGGCCAGAATTAAATAATCATGGCTGCTTTTTTTAACTCTGCCAGAAACAGTGCCACCTCCGGTACCAGGTTGTGTCCGGTATTGCACCTCTGCTCTATTAGGCTGTGTGCACACGCTGCGGATTAGGTGCGGATTCATCCGCGCGGATTTTGTAAAATCCGCAGGTGAAACCGCAGGTCAAAATACCTGCGGATTGCTCTGCGGTTTTACCTGCGGATTGCTCTGCGGTTTTACCTGCGGATTGCTCTGCGGTTTTACCTGCGGATTGCTCTGCGGTTTTGCCCTGCGGTTTTTCATCTCCTCAATAGAGGAGATGGCAAACCGCAGGAGAATCCGCAGAAAGAATTGACATGTCAATTCTTTCTGCGGATTGAAAACCGCAGATAATCTGCGTGGAAAATTCCGCACCGTCTGCATTGCGGTTTTTGATTCCCATAGGGAATAATGGTACTGTACACCGCAGCAGAAACTGCTGCGGGTCCGCAGCAGCCAAAACCGCTGCGGAACCGCAGCAAAATCCGCAGCGTGTGCACACAGCCTTAAAGCCAATGGAATTGCGCAGCAATACCGCGCCCGACCTGCAACCAGGCGTGGCGATTTAAAAAATACAAGTCTCCATGGCTTTTCACTTCTCTCCTTCCCTTTTAAACCCTTTTTAAGGGGTTGCCCATTATATTTAAACTTCTATGCATGCCTTAGGGCGAAAAAAAATAATTGGGTTTCATTTAAAAAAAAAAAAAAATTATCCCTTTGCCTTCAGAGCGTCTATGTTGCATTGTATTGCGGCCTGCAGAATGAGGTAACTGAGAATCTGTCAGTGGGCCCGCTATGACGGTCTCTTGCCGCGCTTGTTGCTCTTTTTTCTGATATCTGACCACAGATCACATCCAAGTTGAATATGAGTGGAAACAACAGAGCCTGTAAAGGACAAACTTTTTGAAAATTGTTGATAAAAGATGATGTGTAGCCCCAAATATCTGCATTTGAGTAAAAAAAAATGGCCTTATAAGGTGGAAAACCCGGTTAAAGAGATGAAAAAAAAAGCTGGATGTAGTTTTTGCCTCTGGTACACTCACCTGTCTGTAGACTGGGAGTCGTAGTGCCCCCCATTCACAAATGTTGTCCGGAGTCCCCCTTTTATGAGGAGACATGACCCCTCTTCTGCCAGAGGTTTCTTCATTAGTCCTTGTCCTGACAGCAAGCAGTTAATCCTCCGCCAGCACCTACATGGGAGATGCATATTGTGTGGATTTCTAATCCATGGAGCGCCCCCTTCTGCTTAAATAATGCAGAGCATTGTGATGAGACGCACACCCCACCCCGGTGCTTAGTGTACAGGGGGACGATCCGGGGAAGGACCACACTCAGCAATATCCTTTATGGGGGCAAAAGCTGATTATTCCTTGTTGGTAATAATTATTTTGTATTACTGTTATGCTTTGCGCCATTATATCTGTCGTCATCATCACTGTCCCCATTGGGGTTCACAATCTACATTCTCTATCATGGGGAGAACATACAACTCCTTTCGGATGGCCTTGGTGGGATTTCATCCCAGGACCCCACCGCTACAAATCAATGGTGCTAACCACTGAGCCACCGTGCTGCCCTATACATTGGATAGTGCTAACCACTGAGCCACCGTGCTGCCCTATACATTGGATAGTGCTAACCACTGAGCCACCGTGCTGCCCTATACATTGGATAGTGCTAACCACTGAGCCACCGTGCTGCCCTATACATTGGATAGTGCTAACCACTGAGCCACCGTGCTGCCCTATACATTGGATAGTGCTAACCACTGAGCCACCGTGCTGCCCTATACATTGGATAGTGCTAACCACTGAGCCAACGTGCTGCCCTATACATTGGATAGTGCTAACCACTGAGCCACCGTGCTGCCCTATACATTGGATAGTGCTAACCACTGAGCCACCGTGCTGCCCTATACATTGGATAGTGCTAACCACTGAGCCACCGTGCTGCCCTATACATTGGATAGTGCTAACCACTGAGCCAACGTGCTGCCCTATACATTGGATAGTGCTAACCACTGAGCCACCGTGCTGCCCTATACATTGGATAGTGCTAACCACTGAGCCACCGTGCTGCCCTATACATTGGATAGTGCTAACCACTTAGCCACCGTGCTGCGCCAGTATGTAGTGATAAGTGCCTCTATATAATACGGCATTGTAATGTGAGGACATGTACAGGGAACGTTCACATTACACGTGACAAATGTAAGGCCTCCACCGAGCAGGTATACAGAAGTCAGCCGCACAGGAGATTTCCCCTATAGAAGCATGCCGTAACTGTCCGATAGCTCATGCACGGTCCTCTCCGTTCGCTTGCAGTAGGGCAATATTTTCCAGGAACATCCATTCTGATCAACTGAGAGAGTTGTGAAACGCGTAGCCACCTCTCTACTGGGCGGCACTGGAGCCCCATTCTTGATGAACGCAAAACTCAACAGTGCGAATCACGTCTTTGGTATATCATTATTCAAGATGGGAACAGCCCTTTAAAGGGAACCCTTCACCAGGTTTTTGCTTTGTGATCTGAGAGCAGCATGATGTAAGGTCAGAGACCCTGATTCCAGCGATGTGTCCTTTAGTTTACTGGGCACAGCCCAGTTATGATAGAGTCACCATTTTCTTTGCTGAAGAGCTTGATTGGCAGCTTTCTGTGTACACTGCATATTGACAGAAAGTTCCTAATTAGTGCTAGGGGTGTGGTTGGAGTAAGAGGCAGGAGGCAGCTAGTCCTGTAGTGATAATCTCCAGCTGTTAAAACGCTATTTGTACTGAAACAGCAAAACACAGCCCAGTAAGTGACACATTGCTGGTATCAGGGTCTCTACCCCTACATCAGATTACATAGAAAAAAACCTGGTAACGGATTCCCCTTAAATCAATGTTCCCAGATGTTAAAAGGTTGCATTTTATTGTCTGCGCCAAAATGTGCACTGAAATTTTGCTTTGTTGATGAATTTTCCCTTTTTGTTAAGGCAATTTCGGTACAGGTTAGATGCAGTGGGTTTTTTATGCTATTTAGTATTCTTTTCTTTTTTTTTACTCTCCACACTGTATTTTCTTTACTCTTCCCATAGAAGTTGATAGGGGGAAAAAATGCACAAAAAAACAGAGTTCTGCAGCATCTTTATTCACATAGAGGGCATGAATTTCCCCAAAATCACATCCACTTTGTTTGAACTGTTAAACGCAGCATATTTACTGTACAAAAAACGCAAACTATGGAGAGTTTAAGCTACGGGGGAATATGACTGGACAGTCATATCCATCTGAGCAGGGTTTGTAGCCTTTATCTTTCTTCTCCTTAACCATCTTCTAAGTTGAACTTTGATTTGGTCATGGATAAGCTCTAGGAGAGTTAAGGAGCTCACTGATGGATTCACAGGTAACTCATTCTGCAGTCTCTAGTTAAGGAGCTCACTGATGGATTCACAGGTAACTCCTTCTGCAATCTCTAGATAAGGAGCTCACTGATGGATTCACAGGTAACTCCTTCTGCAATCTCTAGTTAAGGAGCTCAATGATGGATTCACAGGTAACTCCTTCTGCAATCTCTAGTTAAGGAGCTCAATGATGGATTCACAGGTAACTCCTTCTGCAATCTCTAGTTAAGGAGCTCAATGATGGATTCACAGGTAACTCCTTCTGCAATCTCTAGTTAAGGAGCTCAATGATGGATTCACAGGTAACTCCTTCTGCAATCTCTAGTTAAGGAGCTCAATGATGGATTCACAGGTAACTCCTTCTGCAATCTCTAGTGTACTGTAATACATAGAGGCTGCTGAAGGCAAACGGTTCAATATTTCCAAGGAAACCTTTTTCCTAAAATGAATTTTAATAAAAAAAGACATACATTCAAGTCAACAAAATACCACCAATAAGTGGTAAGTGGGCCCCCACCGATTCATAAATTCACTAGAAATGTGGCCAGATATCGGGGCATAAATTATAGATCAAATCTATTCCAGGCATACATAAAATTACTCCGGGGGGTCTGGAGAACATTTACATAAAAAAAAAGTATCAACTTTTTTAAACGTCGCAATTGAAAAATCGACAGCAAACAAACAAGAAAATAAAAACTGCACCCACAATGGTGAACATTGAAAAAAAAAAAAAAAACAGACGAACACATGTAAAATAGACTTTAAAGAAAGGTGCGATTTAAAAGAAGAATTTGGCAAAAAATAAGCGAAAAACACCAAAAATAGACAAAAAGGGGCACGTACAATAATTAATCAAAAATAGGCGAAAAACAAAAAAAAATTGACAAAAAAGGGTCAAATGTAATAATAAATCGGGTTAAAATGAGGTTGTAAAACTCTTGAACTCCATCATTCAATAGGTTAGCTATGTTATACTCTGAATTAGCACCAGAAAGGGAAATAACACCAATCTCTTGTATTTTACCGTTTTCTGGCTCAGTGGTTAACACTGTTGCTTTGCAGCGCTGGGGTCCTGGGTTAAAATCCCACCAAAGACAACACCTGCAAGGAGTCTGTATTATCTCCCCTTGTTCGCTTGAGTTTCCTCCCACTCTCCAAAGACATACTGATAGGGAATAAACATTGTAAGCTGATGTCTGTGGAAATAATGGTGCTATATAAATGAGTAAAAGAAATAAAAAAAATAAACTACAGGTACATCTGAGAAAAATAGAATATCATCAAAAAGTTAATTTATTTCAGTTCTTCAATACAAAAAGTGAAACTCGTATATTATATAGAGTCATTACAAACAGAGTGATCTATTTCAAGTCTTTATTTCTGTTAATGTTGATGATTATGGCTTACAGCCAATGAAAATCCAAAAGTCATTATCTCAGTAAATTAGAATACTTTATAACACCAGCTTGAAAAAATGATTTTAAAATCTGAAATGTTGTCCTACTGAAATGTATGCCCAGTAAATGCACTCAATACTTGGTTGGAGCTCCTTTGGCATCAATTACTGCATTAATGCGGCATGGCATGGAGGCGATCAGCCTGAGGCACTGCTGAGGGGTTATGGAAGCCCAGGTTGCTTTTATAAAAGCAGCATCTCATCATTCATTAACCAAACTACCCAGTTTATTATTATATAGAGATATAGGTAAATTAGTGAATGAGGATCATGTAATATTTGTATGTAGGTAAAAAGTAGGCCCCCAAAGTCAATGTTACTGGTGGGCCCTTGGCGCCCCAGTCCGACACTGCCACTAAACCATGTAAAGAATGACTGTGGCACCGTTGTCTTACCAAAGCCTTCTAAATGCTGGTAGATTTTTTATGTAGAAAAAAGGACTTCTAATTAGGACTTTCAATGACTATGAACAGTAGTCTGCAATCGTAGAATTTTATAATGAATAAGACCATTTTGTTAGGAAGTATATGCTACTGGGGGTTCGGCTTTCTCCAGCAGTCGGAGGCTGAGCATGTGTGTCTCCACTCCATTCACATTGGGGCTCGGCAAAGTTCCCAAATTCCAGAGCTCTATTCTCGCTATCATTGCGGGTCTCAGCAGTAGAACCCCCAGCCAGCAATCACTAAATTTTCCCCCGTCCTTTGGAGATACTATTACTATTTTTGGAGTAACCCTTTAATAGCAGGAGGCCCCCGGTCCAGGTCACTCTGGAGGACTCAGCGGCGCACATGGCTATTGATTTCAAGGAGAACTGTTCAGTCCTTAATTTCTCCTGCGATGGTGCTGCAGGGTTTCCCTTAAGATCACAGACAACCCATTTCATGTCTTAGAAAATCCTGTAATTCCATAGTTTTGTCTGCCATGCAGAAAATACGCTCTAGTCCCTGCAGTTATAATGGAGAAGGTTGTGCAACTGCTCAATACTCATTGTCTATGTAGACTCAGAATCATACTTTAGTTATGTAAATTATGATGAGGGAATTGTATTAAATATATCTACTATGCAAATTTATGAAGAAGGGTCTTGATAATGAATACGTAATTGAGTTTTAGGCTTTAGGCGTGTTGCAATGCCAGCTGTGCACGGCTATGCATATTTGCACACTCTGTATGCAATATTCTAATTGTATTCATTATCAGAAGTGCAGCGTGTGTATTAACACAATTATGTGTCATTTGCAGCAAGTACTGGGCAGTTCTGAAATGGCATACCAAATTACATAGATATGGATGAAAATAAACAAATCATAATATTGATGTCATTTGCATAATATTCTGTTACTATATAATATATACAGTTTGTAATTACACATTGCTATATTTGCATATTTTGTAACCAAACCATTTAAGGATGTTTTCTCGGAAATGAAATATTGATGACCTCTGGTATGCTAAGGATAGGTCAATATCAGATCAGTGGGGGTCTGACACCTGCCACCCCCATGATCAACTAACGGTTAGCAGGACGTAAAGGGAATCTGTCAGCAGGATTTTGCTATGTAAATCTGAAGACAGCAGGACATAGAGGCTGAAACACAGAATTCAGGCTACTTTCACACTTGCATTTTTTGCGCTGCGTGCGCAGTGCAAACGCGCATAAAAAACGCATCATGCGTTTTCTTGTTTTTTTTGCGCATGGTTTTTGCATCACTAAAAGATTAACATTGTTGGACTAGTCCAGCAACTAAGCACCTCACTGTCTATGGACTTTGTACATGGAGAGCCTGGTGTGGGGGGGATAGCTTTCTCAGCTTTTCTTCATTCTAAATCTAAAAGCTCTGATTGTGTCAGAACTGCTGCACAAAGTAAACTACAGTGGGTACAGAAAGTATTCAGACCCCTTTAAAGGGAACCTGTTAGCTGTTTTGGCTATAAGATGGGGCCACTTCCTTTCAGGGCTTATCTACAGCATTCTATAATGCTGTAGATAAGCTCCTGATCCGACCTGCAAGAGAAGAAAAATAACTTTTATTATACTCACCCGGGGGCGGGCTGGTCCGATGGGTGTTGCAGGTCTGGGTTCGGTGCCTCCCGTCTTCTTGCAATGCCACCCTCCTGCCTTCTTCATGCCTCCCCGGCATAATGCTCCTGCGCAGGCGTACTTTTCTGCCCTGTTGAGTGCAGAGCAAAGTACTGCAGTGAGCAGGCGCTGGGAATGATCAGAGAGACCCAGCGCCTGCGCACTGCAGAAGTTTGCAAGTGTGAGGTTCAGAGCACTCTGGAAGAGGTTTTCATCCAGGATATCTCTGTACTTGGCCGCATTCATGTTTTTATCAATTGCAACCAGTCTTCCTGTCCTTGCAGCTGAAAAACACCCAATAGCATGATGCTGCCACCACCATGTTTCACTGTTGGGATTGTATTGGGCAGGTGATGAGCAGTGCCTGGTTTTCTCCACATATACCACTTAGAATTATCACCAAAAAGTTCTAACTTCATCTCATCAGACCAGAGAATCTTATTTCTCATAGTCTGGGAGTCCTTAATGCGTTTTTTAGCAAAATCTATGCGGGCTTTCGTATGTCTTGCGCTGAGGAGAGGCTTCTGTCGGGCCACTCTGCAATAAAGGCCTGAATGATGGAGGGCTGCAATGATAGTTGACTTTGTGGAACTTTCTCCCATCTCCCTACTGCATCTGTGGAGCTCAGCCACAGTGATCTTGGAGTTCTTCTTTAACTCTCTTACCAAGGCTCTTCTCCCATGATTGCTCAGTTTGGCTGGATGGCCAGGTCTAGATAGACTTCTGGTGGTCCCAAAGTTCTTCCACTTAAGGATTATGGAGGTCACTGTGCTCTTACGAGCCTTGAGTACTGTGGAACTTCTTTTGGAACGTTAGCCAGATCTGTACCTTGCCACAATTCTGTCTCTGAGCTCCTTGGCCAGTTCCTTTGACCTTATGATTTTCATTTGGTCTGACATGCACTGTGAGCTGTGAGGTTTTATATAGACAGGTGTGTGCCTTTACAAATCAAGTCCTATCAGTTTATTTAAACACAGCTGGACTCCAATGAAGGAGTAGAACCATCTCAAGGAGGAGCACATGGGGAAATGAACAGCATGTGACTTAAATATGAATGTTTATAAGCAAAGGGTTGAATACTTATGACCATGTGATATTTTAGTGTTTCTTTTTTAATACATTTGCAAAAATAATGCTACATTTCTGTTTTTTTTTCAGTCAAGATGGGGTGCAGAGTGTACATTAATGAGAAAAAAATGAACTTTTTGAATTTACCAAATGGATGCAGTGAAACAAAGAGTGAAAAATTTAAAGCAGTCTGAATACTTTCCGTACCCACTGTAAGTGATATATGGTTAGCTTTCAGATGAGGTAGCAAAAACCTGCTGACAGATTCACTTAAACCTCAACTCCTATTCAAGTGAATGACAGTTGTACTGCAGTATCCAAGAAAAACACATATTTAAAAAGAGTAGATTCCTTTTCCGAGACCTCCATTAATTATAATGTGTGAAGAATTTTTTGCTCTGGAGGATCTGGCATGTCAGTGCTTTACACAGAAAACCCATTGAGTACATAGTGTATCAGTGGTGACCAAACAGATAAGGACATTATTACTGGAAGAAGCCCAGGATGGGGGCATATTATACCAGGATGGGGAACTTATATTACTGGAAGGGACCTAGGATTGGGAACATTATACCAGGATGGGGGACATATATTACTGGAAAGGTCCCAGGATGGGGGACCATATACCAGGAAGGGACTTAGGACGGAGGACACTATATCAAGAAAGGAAGAAATACTATATTAAATTCATACAGCAACGACCTTTTAAAATCAGAACCTGCTCACATGAAATAGCTAATTTATTACATAAATTAATAATATTTTGGGGGTTTTGTGAGCTAATTTCTTTGCAGCCTTGAGGTAGTCAATCACTAGCTTAATTAAAGATATTTACAAAAGTTGTATTATAACAAAAAATACTAACAAAAACTAACAAAAGATTAACAGACTTCAGCACCAATATGCACATTGGAAGAAATGTATCATAGGGTTTATTTCAAGTTTTTTGGTTAAACGTTAGTGTAAAAAAACTTTGTAATTTAACTTTTGTAAAAAATGCTCTCCGTTCTCTAGAATGGAGGGATATTTAATTGTATTGCGTACATCTCATAAGAAGAATTGACGCCTTTGAAATGTGCTGGAGAAGGATGTTATCAATACCATGGATGGCAAGAAGAACAAACAAAGTTTGAAAAAAATCAAGTTAGACATGTCACTTGAAGCGACGATCACCAAGCTACGACTTGCCTGCTTTGGACACATCATACGAAGAGACCAGTCATTGGAGAAGGACATCATGGTGGGAAAAAAGGATGGAATAATGGGAAAAGGAAGACGAGCAACTCCATGGCTTGATACTATTAAGATAATGGTGGAGAAGACCCTGGTGGACCTATCTAGGCTTTCTCAATATCTACAGTATCTACCTACAGATTGTTCATCCATTAAGTAGCCACGGCTCAAGACTGAGTTGAAGGCTGTTAAAAAAACAAAAGAACAACTCATTGCTTAGGTTATAAGACACCCTGCAGTCACAGGGTAGCCGGTTAACTAGTCAAGGAGCGGGATCCTTGAAGAGCCGCTTTGGAACTGACCACATTGCTGCATCATTCCAGACAGCTTCAGTTGTTCTGTTCTGATGTTGCGGAGGCAAAGCTGTCTCTGCTAGCAGCATAACAGTGGTCACACTTTGGGACAACAGCTTAGCCATGCCGCTAGTCCAAACTGTCAATCTTTAGGAGCACACCGCCCCCCAGCAAAACAGAAAGCCAAGAGATTGGGGAGCAGTACACTCCTGAAGAAAAGATTAGAATACTCCTTTAAAACATTTGTCAGTTCTATTGATGCAAATTTTGGTGCATGATGTTTTTGCCAAAAAAATAGCATCTTGTTGCTATTTTATGTTGTTATCACCCCTTTAAAAAAAAGGGTGTTTAAAGGGCCTTTTACACATAGTGATATCACTAGCGATATCGCTAAAGTGTCACCGATTTTGTGACGCAGCAGCGATATCGGTAGCGATCTCGCTACATGTGACACCTCTGACCAGCCCCCCCGCTGGATATCGTTGATCGCGCGAGATCGTCCTGGTCCATTTCTCATCGTCGGCGTCCTGCTGACGCCGACGAGCGACTTCATGGACACGAGAGGAAGTCGTCATCAGAGCTGCCGTCTGACACGTAAGTAACGACCGCCGACCGCTACTGCATCGCTGGTGAGATCTGCCTGTTTGACAGCTCACTAGCGACCATTTAGAGATGCACTAGCGATCCTGACCGGGTGGTATCGTTGTCGGGATCGCTGGTGCATCGCTAAATGTAACGGGACCTTAAGTGTGCATGGTCTCAAACATCATCTATCTGCATATCTATCGATCTATCTAATCACTGCTTGAGACAGACTCCAAAGAAACATAGCTGTTGTGGGTGAATAAAAGATACCTTTCACTCTTTTTCACCTAATTGGTTGTGCTACCTCATTATTTGGATTTTTATATCAATTATAAGTAGAAAAAATGGAGGCAGCATGCATTTCAATACATTTTGCAAAAATGCTTATTTCATACCGCAATATATGCGACGTTTGGTTCTAACACTGAGCCTTTCTCACTCAATACGCTGTGATACCAATTGTTGACTTCAGTCCTGCAAATGACTATCAACTTCTTTAGCACAGGTAACATCATGACAACATAAATACTGTATGTATCAGTCATAATCATAAGCTGCTTGGACATCACTATTAACTTTAGTCAGGCAACATATTTTGATAACAAGAAAATCTCTCTTCTCCAAATTTTTCACACACCAAAAACACACCACCACCGCAGTCCAAAAATAGATGTGGTTTTAGCGTGATCAGCAGCTGTGCTTCTGCTGGGATCTTAGTCTCTACATGTGGTTTTCCTCTCCTGTGGTTTTCCTTATTCAAGTCTATAGACACTTTTTATGACTACCTTATTGCTCACCACATGTGTTCGCCAGCCACAATAGGGTATATGGAAGAGTGTTGTGTCTTACTTGCCTTTCAAGGTAGTACTGTGGAGATGGGAGTCCTGTGCAGGATATGGCCAAAGGAAGTTGGACCAACCAACCTTCCTCCAAGAGCCCCATAGCAGCCACATAGTCTGACTCTACGAACATATAGAAAGTGAGCGTAATAGTTATATATGTGTGGATCTCTACAGAAATGTGAACCCCACCATGTTTTTTGCCCTAAATACAGGCTACACATGCAGACCACACTGATAAGGTGGAATTGTTTTTTATTTATTTATTTGGCTTTCTTGTGAATGAAGGCACCAAGAGATATTTTCCCTCAATGCCTGTATAGGACACAAGCATCATTCTTTGGAATTGAGAGATAACGGTAAAATGTATAAAGATATCATGTTATGACTTCCATCAGTCAACACATACCAGAAAGTGAAGAATCTGCTCAATAGTGATTATTTATTCTGCAATACACCATGTAAAATATGTAAGCATTCCTCTCTCTGAACATATTGTTATGAATTTGAACATGTTGTGGTAGGTCGGCTCACTTAGCTTCTCCTCGAGGTAGACACAGGCACACGTGGGTTAAAGTCTCTGGTTGGTTTATTGTATCATCTATTCTATTATTTCTAAACACTGTTTTTCGGTAATTCCTTTGTATCCCCGTTAATACTGCACCCACACACACAAATGATACACCATTTAAAAGATAAACTTGCCCCCTTCAGCAAGAAAATAGCCAAACAAACCACCCATCCACAATTTGATCACAAAATACAGTTTAAACATTAATTTTCATCAACCTGCAGTAAGGAAAAAGGACCTGCAGGTGGCACCACAGTACCCCAGAGCACACTATCAACACATTTGTGAACATGCACTGCTTTTTCGCTGATTACTTTACCCACACAAACATGATACACTATTTGAAAGGTAAACTTACTCCCTTCAGCAAGAAAACAGCCAAACAAACCACACATTCACGATTTTATCACTAAATACAGTTTAAACATTTATTTTCATAAACCTGCAGAAAGACACAATGACCTGCAGGTGGCACCTCAACCGGAAGACATTTTTTGGCCTCTACTTATCAAAGCAATTTATTGCATTACCAATCTACATATATAAATACCTGTCTGTGTTCATCATCTCATGAAATTGCCTGCGCCCCCAATGACCTATGAGCGAAAATTTCACACAGGCCAAGCTAGTAAAACCCAAAATGGTAAAAGAAAAACAGCCTTTCTGGCTCAAAAGAAAATAAAAAGTTCATAAAAGTCCTACCCTGCACTTCTGGGCCAACACCTATGGTAGCTCTCACAGGAGCATTAGCCTAGAGCAGTGATGGCGAACCTATGGCACCTGTGCCAGAGAGGGCACGCAGAGCCCTCTCAGCTGGCACACGGCCTCGCCTCACTGATCCAGAGCTGCAGCTTCCTGGCTGCCTCTCATACATTGAGCGGCGCGGCCGCGGATCTGAATGATGATGCCATCCAGCTGCGGCCGCTTCTCTCAATGTGTGAGAGGAAGTGAGAGCCGATGAAGCTGCCGGGGCACAGAGAGATGAGTGTGGCCGCTGGTGTGTGTGTGGCCGCTGGTGTGTGTGTGTGGTGAGTGTGGCCGCTGTGGTGTGTGTGTGTTTGCCAATGATGGGGAGAGGGTCAGTGATGGGGAAATGGCCATTGATGGAGAGATGGCCAGTGATATGGGGAGATGGCCAGTGATATGGGGGAATGGCCAGTGATATGGGGAGAGGGCCAGTGATGGGAAGGTGGCCAGTGATGGAGAGAGGGCCAATGATGGAGAGAGGGCCATTGATGGGGAGAGCGCCATTGATGGGGAGATGGCCAGTGATATGGGGAGATGGCCAGTGATGGGGAAATGGACAGTGATGGGGAGATGGCCAGTGATATGGGGAGATGGCCAGTGATATGGGGAGATGGCCAGTGATATGGGGAGATGGCCAGATGGCCAGTGATATGGGGAGATGGTCAGTGATGGGGAGAGGGCCAGTGATGGGGAGAGGGCCAGTGATGGGAAGATGGCCAGTGATGGAGAGAGGGCCAGTGATGGAGAGAGGGCCATTGATGGGAGAGCGCCAGTGATGGGGAGATGGCCATTGATATGGGGAGATGGCCAGTGATGGGGAAATGGACAGTGATGGGGAGATGGCCAGTGATATGGGGAGATGGCCAGTGATATGGGGAGATGGCCAGTGATGAGGAGAGGGTCAGTGATGGGGAGAGAGCCAGTGATGGGGAGATTTCCAGTGATGGAGAGAGGGCCATTGATGGGGAGAGGGCCAATGATGGGGGTGATGGGGAGAGGACCAATGATGGGGGTGATGGGGAAAGGGCCAATGATGGGAGTGATGGGGAGAGGGCTAATGACAGGAGTGATGGGGAGAGGGACAAAGATGGGGAGAAGGAAATGATGGAGGTGGTGGAATGGGCAATTTCTTCATGAAGGGGATCATGATGGGGCATATTTCTACATGAAGGGGATCATGATGGGACATATTTCTACATGAAGGGGATCATGATTGGGCATTTCTACATGAAGGGGATCATGATGGGGCATATTTCTACATGAAGGGGATCATGATGGGGCATATTTCTACATGATGGGGATGATGATGGGGCATATTTCTGCATAAAGGGGATCATGATGGGGCATACTTCTGCATGAAGGGGATCATGAAGGGGCATATTTCTGCATGAAGGAGATCATGATGGGGCATAATTCTGCATGAAGGGAATCATGATGGGGCATATTTCTGCATGAAGGGGATCATGATGGGGCATAATTCTGCATGAAGGGGATCATGATGGGGCATATTTCTGCATGAAGGGGATCATGATGGGGCATATTTCTACAAGAAGAGGATCATAATGGGGCATTTCTGCATGAAGGGGATCATGATGGGGCATATTACTACAAGAAGGGGATCATGATGGGGCATTTCTGCATGAAGGGGATCATGATGGGGCATTTCTACATGAAGGGGATCATGTTGGGGCATATTTCTACATGAAGGGGATCATGATAGGGCATTTAGCATGTATTGGCACTTCGTCGTAAATAATTGGGTTTTAGGTTGCAGTTTGGGCACTCGGTCATAGAAAGGTTCGCCATCACTGGCCTAGAGGCTTGCTTGCCTCCACACAACACAGACCACAGAAAAAAAAAAACTCTGGCCATTTATTTCCCCAGCCACACCCTTGAGGTTGAGATATGGTGAGCAGGCGTCCCACCCATCTCTTACCTATTCACCTAAAAACCCACCCATAACATGGTCGCTTAACTCCTTCAGCACATATCATGCTGAAAATAAACACAGGTTTCTAGATCACGGAAGAAAGCAGTCTCCGTGACACATATCTCCCCTCACATACCGTGCCAGTGACCCTGTCACAATGTCGACTCAGGTTATGAGGGTACCGTACATTCCAATTAAAAGACAGACAGAGAAACAGTTACCTGAGTTAAACCTGAGGGTTCCTCGACTACTGCAACCTCTTACTCCCTGGTCTCCCCTCTAGCACTCTGGCACCACTCCAATCCATCCTACACTCTGCTGCCCGACTAATCCACCTGTCTCCCCATCATTTCCCAGCCTCTCCTCTCTGCAAAGCCCTTCATTGGCATCCTATCATCCAGAGGCTCCAGTTCAAAACCCTAACTCTGACATATAAAGCCATCCACAACCTCTCTCCTCCATACATCTGTGACATGGTCTCCCAGTACTTCCCACACGCAACCTTCGATCCTCTCAGGATCTCCTTCTCTACTCCCCTCTTATCTCTTCTTCCCACAACCGCATACAAGACTTCTCCCGTGCTTCCCCCATACTCTGGAACTCTCTACACCAACACATCAGACTCTCGCCTACCATGGAAACCTTCAAAAAGAACCTGAAGACCCACCTCTTCTGACAAGCCTACAACCTACTTTGATCCTCAGTCTACTGAACCGACGCACAACTAGCTCTACCCTCTCCTAGTGTATCCTCACCCATCCCCTGTAGACTGTGAGCCCTTGTGGACATGGTCCTCTCTCCTTCTGTACTTGTGTGTGTCTTGTATTGCTCATGTTTATTGTACTTGTCTATATTTACCCCTTTTCACATGTAAAGCGCCATGGAATTAATGGCACTATAAAAATGTATAATAATAATAATAATAAATTTAATAGTCTTGCTGTCTCATATTTATCTATACTCTGATTAAAAAAAATGAATGGGTTAGTTAACTTCATTAAAGAATAAAGAGACATTTGGGGGCTTTTTTTGTTTATAAACAATTTTGGAACATTTAACTTTTGCAGCCTCTATATACAGTTAGATTCATATGTATTTGGACAGAGACAACAATTTTTTAAATTTTGGTTCTAGACATTTCCACAATGAATTTTAAGTAAAACAATTCAGGTGCAGTTGAAGTTCAGACTTTCAGCTTTCATTTGAGGGTATCCACATTAAAATTGGATGAAGGGTTTAGGAGTTTCAGCTCCTTAACATGTGCCATCCTGTTTTTAAAGGGACCAAAAGTAATTGGACAGATTAAATAATTGTAAATAAAATGCTCATTTCTAGTACTTGGTTGAAAACCATTTGTTGGCGATGACTGCCTGAAGTCTTGAACTCATGGACATCACCAGACACTGTGTTTCCTCCTTTTTGATGCTCTGCCAGGCCTTCACTGTGGTGGTTTTAAGTTGCTGCTTGTTTGTGGGCCTTTCTGTTTGAAGTTTAGTCTTTAACAAGTGAAATGCATGCTCAATTCGGTTGAGATCAGGTGACTGACTTGGCCATTCAAGAATATTCCACGTCTTTGCTTTAATAAACTCCTGGGTTGCTTTGGCTTTATGTTTTGGGTCATTGTCCCTCTGTAGTATGAAACGACGACCAATCAGTTTGGCTGCATTTGGCTGGACCTGAGCACACAGTATGGCTCTGAATACCTCAGAATTAATTCGGCTGCTTCTGTCCTGTGTCACATCATCAATAAACACTAGTGACCCAGTGCCACTGGCAGCCATGCATGCTCAAGCCATCACACTGCCTCCGCCGTGTTTTACAGATGATGTGGTATGCTTTGGATCATGAGCTGTACCACGCCTTCGCCATACTTTTCTCTTTCTATCATTCTGGTAGAGGTTGATCTTGGTTTCATCTGTCCAAAGAATGTTCTTCCAGAACTGTGCTGGCTTTTTTAGATGTTTTTTAGCAAAGTCCAGTCTAGCCTTTTTATTCTAGATGCTTATGAGTGGCTTGCACCGTGCAGTGAACCCTCTGTATTTACTTTCATGCAGTCTTCTCTTTATGGTAGATTTGGATATTGATACGCCTACCTCCTGGAGAGTGTTGTTCACTTGGTTGGCTGTTGTGAAGGGGTTTCTCATCACCATGGAGATTATTCTGCGATCATCCACCACTGTTGTCTTCCGTGGGCGCCCAGGTCTTTTTGCATTGATGAGTTCACCAGTGCTTTCTTTCTTTCTTTCTCAGGATGTACCAAACTGTAGATTTTGCCACTCCTAATGTTGTAGCAATTTCTTGGATGGGTTTTTTCTGTTTTTGCAGCTAAGGATGGCTTGTTTCACCTGCATGGAGAGCTCCTTTGACCGTGTGTTTGCTTCACAGCAAAACCTTCCAAATGCAAGCCCCACTCCTCAAATCAACTCCAGGCCTTTTATCTGCTTAATTGAGAATGACATAACGAAAGGATTGCCCACTCCTGTCCATGAAATAGCCTTGGAGTCAATTGTCCAATTACTTTTGGTCCCTTTAAAAACAGGGTGGCACATGTTAAGGAGCTGAAACTCCTAAACCCTTCATACAATGCTAATGTGGATACCCTCAAATGAAAGCTGAAAGTCTGAACTTCAACTGCATCTGAATTGTTTTGTTTAAAATTCATTGTGGTAATGTCTAGAACCAAAATTAGTAAAATGTTGTCTCTGTCCAAATATATATGGACCTAACTGTATGACAGTACTTAGCAAGCTGCAAAATTAGCCTGACAGCAGGGGATGAAACCCTTATCTATCTTCTCATGTAATACATCTGCTAAACTGATTTATGATATAATGAAAGCTCATCTTAGAAGATTTGCTCAGAAGAGGAGAGATGGGAGTCACCACAGATCCTACAGTCTGAATTGGTTTGCTAACAGATTCACTGGTAACACATTCAGCAGTCTCCTATGTACGGTGATACATAGAGGATGTAGAAGATAAAATAATTTAACATTTTTAGTAAAAACCTATTGCAAAAAACGTTTTTTAGGCCTGGAGTACTCCAAGTCTTGCTCCCCAGTAATGACTATGTCTACATCTAAATGCTAGAGGAAAGTCATTCAGACGTGCCCCTTATGGAGTTATTGTTGCACAGCTTCTTGAATACCAACAGTTGCAGTAGAAAACTTCACAGATCAGATTACATGGGATAAAAAGCTTTTACTTGTCAGAACATGAGGAAAAGGAAAAATGCACAGTCATACAATGCTATATCATCAGGAAGTAGGAAAACAAAACTGAAACTAAACAAGAGAGACCTTTTCTCTTACAATACATTAAGCAAGGAAACTTTACACATCATCGCCATCTATTGTCAGATCAGCATAAAGTCCTCCTTTACACAATCGAAGAAGTCTACAGCTGTTGCATATGCCAACACCCTTTCTCAACAGTAAGGACTTATTCAGTCAAACCTAGTTTCTTCATTAGTCTCTGATGTTTTTCAGCATTCAATGCCTTTGTGAAAATGCCTGCTGTCATAACTTCAGTTGGACAATATTCTAATTTCAGGATTCCATGTTCCTGATGATCCCTCAAGAAATGATACTTCAAATCAATGTGCTTGGTTCTGGGGTTAACTCTTTCCATCTGAGCAAGAACAAGACATCCTTGATTGTCCTCATTTATTTTTGTTAGTTCCAACTGTGGTTGTCCTAGGTCTGTTAGCAATTGTCTTAACCATAGAACTTCTTGACTTGCATGTGCTGCTGCAACATATTCTGTTTCTGTTGACGACAGCATTACTATTGATTGTTTTTTACTAGTCCAACTAATTAGTCCGCCTGAGAGAAAGAAAAGATAGCCACTGGTAGATTTTCTGTCACTTGGATCTCCAGCCCAATCTGCATCAGTGTATTCAGTTAAAATGCATTTATCACTTGTAGGCAGTTTCAGTTTAACATTGCTAGTTCCTTTAAAATAGCGTATTACTCTCTTCATGGCATTCCAATCCACTTTATTTGGCTTAGATACTTATCTACTCAGAATTCCTACTGCTGCTGCAATGTCTGGTCTTGTAACATTCGCTAGATACAGTAATTTTCCTATTGCCATTCTGTACTCTTCATTATTTGGTAACACATTTTTCTCACTATTTATCTCTTTAAGATTATTAGTTTCCATTGGAGACTTTGCTATTTTTGCATCCTTCAATCCAAATGTTTCGGTTATGTCTTGAATCATGTCATTTTGATTAAGTAAGAAGCTTCCATCTTCTTCTCTTTCTATCTGTATTCCTAGGTACTGTTTCACATTTCCCAAATCTTTGATCTCAAAATGTTGATTCAGGATTTTTAGTATGTCTTCTTTATCCCTTTCTTTTTCAAAACAAACTAAAATGTCATCAACATATATGAGTACATAAATCCATCTGTCCATTAGTCTTTTTGTGTACAGGCAAAGATCAGCTTTGCTTCTTTGAAATTTTTCATTTGTGAGCACTTCCGCGATTCTATCATTCAACGCTTTAGCTACTTGTTTTAAACCGTATATACTTTTCTGTACTTTGCAAACCATGCTTGGGTTACTTTCATCTTTGAATCCTGGAGGCTGTTCCATGTAAATATCTTCTGTTAAACTTTCATTCAAAAATGCTGTCTTTACTTCCAGATGTTTCAGTTCCATTTGTTTCATTACTGCAAATGCAAACAAAGTTCTTAATGTAGTATGTTTGACAACTGTTTCATCATAGTCTTCTCCATATTTTTGAGAATAACCTTTAGCTACGATTCTTGCTCGGTATCGTTCAGATATGCCATATGTTTGGTATTTTACTTTAAAAACCCATTTACATCCTATAGCTTTTCTTTCTTCTGGCAATTCTGTTAGTGTCCACGTCTTTGAGTCATGCATGGATTTTATTTCTATTTCTGCTGCTTCTATCCATTTATTAGCTTCTTCTTCAGGAAGTCGAGATATGTCTTCCCAAGAGGTAGGTTCATAAATTTTACATGTACTTGCCTTGTATGAGAGGCATTTTGGTGGTTTTCCTTTGTTTTCTCTTATTAAACGTCTTGGTTCTGTGTCTGTTTGTAGTTGTATCGCTTCACTTTCAGAATTCTGTTTTTTATCAATTTCAAATTCTTTTTCATCAGATATTCCTTCAGCAATATCACTGCTGTTTTTCTCATTTTTTGTTTCCAGTGAAATCATAGTGTCTTCATTTTGATCCTCAATGAATGTCACACTGTTTCTCACCGTAACTTTGTTTGTTTTGGGATCTAGGATTCTGTATCCTTTGCAGTTTTCAAAATATCCAACAAATATTCCTTCTACGGACCTGTTTTGAAGTTTGGAACGCTTTCCTGTTGGAATGAATACAAAACCTTTACAACCAAAAACTCTTAAATGATTCACACTTGGTTTCATACCTTGCCACATTTCATATGGAGATTTTTTCAGTTTTCTGGAAAAAAAAGTCGGTTTTGTAGATATGTAGCTGTCACTGCTGCTTCACCCCAATATTTCTCTGGTAGTTTGGAATCTGTCAGCATACACCTTATCATTTCAGTTAGAATTCTGTTTTTCCTTTCTGCTACTCCATTTTGTTCAGGTGTATATGGAACAATCTTTTGATGGTCTGTACCATTTTGTCTTAAGTAGTTTTCTATTTCATGTCCTGTAAATTCACATCCATTATCACTTCTAATGACAATTGATTTCCTCTGAAACTTGTTATTTGACTTTGTCGCGTAGTCTACTAGTTTACTGAAAACTTCGCTTTTGTTCTTGATCAAGTATGTGACTGTGTATCTTGAGTAGTCATGTATAAAAGTCACCTTATATCTATTGCCTCCTGATGTAGTCATTTTCATGGGTCCACATACGTCAGTATGCACCAAATCAAGTGGTCTTGTACTTTTCGTTTCACTTCCTTTAGGAATAGATATCCTTGTGGCTTTAGATTTTATACAACATTCACATCTTACGGTAATTGAGCAATCAGATATCAATAGATCCTTTGTCATTTCTTTCCTTTGTAGCTCCTTTATACTTTCAGGATGTCTATGTCCTAGATGTCTATGCCACATGTGAATACAATTCTTGTGATTGTGTGTACACAACTTCATCTGTTCCTTTAATGTGTCTAGATGATATAATTGTTCATCTGCCTTGACCTTGATTATTACCTTATTTCCTGCTTGGATTGTACATTCATCATCTTTGAATTTTACAGTAAGTCCTTTAGCTGTTACACGTTTTACAGATAACAATCCCCCTTCTAATCCTCGAACGTATAACACATCCTGTACAAGTATTTTTTAATCATTCCCAAATTTGTTAGAACAATTTAGCATTCCTTGTCCAACACCTTCTGCAGTTATTTTGCTTCCATCTGCAAGATAAATGGCTTCTTTCTTATTTAAATCAAGTTCAGTAAAGAAATTTTATTACTTGTCATGTGACTTGTTGCTCCTGAGACAATAAACCAACCAAATGATAATTTGTTATCAGTTACTTTAAATGAACCATTCCAATTATTTTCACATGAATCAGAAATTGTGTTTTTCACCTTCTGTGTATTCTCCCTATGGTGTAGTTTCTGTTCTGCTTGCTTTCCATATAGTACAGTCTTTCTTTAAATGTCCTTTTTTCTTACATCTGAAACATTCTCTTGTCTCTTTATTATAGGGTCTTTTTTATTCTGTAGCTTTAAGAGCATTTCCATTATCTTTTTAGTAGAAGAATCATTTGTTTGTTCGTTCCTTCTTTTATATTCATCTATGAGTCTGGTCTTCACAAATTCTAATGTAATATCTATTTCAGGTCTTGTCTCTAGTGCATTTATTAAAGCAGTATATGAATCCGGTAAACTGCACAATAATATTGCTGCTACATGGCTTTCCTTAATATCTTCACCAATTGATCTCAGCTGTGATATCACTTCCATAATAGAGAATATGTGCTTCTGCATGTCATTGTCTGCACTTAGTCTCATACTGTAAAGCTTTCATAACAGAAATAACTTGTGATTTAAGCTGGGTCTTTCATGCAGCTTTCTCAGTGCCTCCCACATTCCCTTTGCTGTATCCTCATTCCTTATGTGAATTAATTGAGCATCATCCACTAATAGGCTGAGAGTAGCTCTTGCTTGCCTATTTTTTCTATCCCATGTCTGATTATCTTCATCAGGTCTATCTATAGTAATTACTTCCCATAAATTATCTTTAGACAATAACATCTCTACTTTGAACTTCCATAACTGATAGTTCTCATTATTCAGCTTAGCTACTGTGAGTTTTAGCTCTGTGCTACTCATCATCTTTAATTTGTCTTCCTTGTTTGTAGAGAATTATACTGAAGAATTCTACAGCATTCACCAGGGTCTTTGCTGAGAGTTATGGTGTTCTGGGTGTCTGGTATCCTCTGTGCTTGGGATCCTTGGTGAGTCTCTCGGATTCTCTGTTCCTGGGATTCTCTGTGCCTGGGCCCATAACCTTTTGCATAGTTTGTTGCACAGCTCCATGAATACCCACAGTTGCAGTAGAAAACTTCACAGAGCAGATTACATGTGATAACAAGCTTTTACAGTTAGGTCCATATATATTTGGACATAGACAACATTTTTCTAGTTTTGGTTCTAGACATTACCACAATGAATTTTAAACAAAACAATTCAGATGCAGTTGAAGTTCAGACTTTCAGCTTTCATTTGAGGGTATCCACATTAAAACTGGATGAAGGGTTTAGGAGTTTCAGCTCCTTAACATGTGCCACCCTGTTTTTAAAGGGAAAAAGTAATTGGACAATTGACTCCAAGGTTATTTCATGGACAGGTGTGGGCAATCCCTTCGTTATGACATTCTCAATTAAGCAGATAAAAGGCCTGGAGTTGATTTGAGGTGTGGTGCTTGCATTTGGAAGGTTTTGCTGTGAAGCAAACACACGGTCAAAGGAGCTCTCCATGCAGGTGAAACAAGCCATCCTTAAGCTGCAAAAACAGAAAAAACCCATCCGAGAAATTGCTACAACATTAGGAGTGGCAAAATCTACTGTTTGGTACATCCTGAGAAAGAAAGAAAGAAAGAAAGAAAGAAAGCACTGGTGAACTCATCAATGCAAAAAGAACTGAGTGCACACAGAAGACAACAGTGGTGGATGATCGCAGAATAATCTTCATGTGAAGAGAAACCCCTTCACAACAGCCAACCAAGTGAGCAACACTCTCCAGGAGGTAGGCGTATCAATATCCAAATCTACCATAAAGAGAAGACTGCATGAAAGTAAATACAGAGGGTTCACTGCACGGTGCAAGCCACTCATAAGCATCAAGAATAAAAAGGCTAGACTGGACTTTGCTAAAAAACATCTAAAAAAGCCAGCACAGTTCTGGAAGAACATTCTTTGGACAGATGAAACCAAAATCAACCTCTACCAGAATGATGGAAAGAGAAAAAGTATGGTGAAGGCGTGGTACAGCTCATGATCCAAAGCATACCACATCATCTGTAAAACACGGCGGAGGCAGTGTGATGGCTTGAGCATGCATGGCTGCCAGTGGCACTGGGTCACTAGTGTTTATTGATGATGTGACACAGGACAGAAGCTGCCGAATTAATTCTGAGGTATTCAGAGCCATACTGTGTGCTCAGATCCAGCCAAACGCAGCCAAACTGATTGGTCGTCGTTTCATACTACAGATGGACAATGACCCAAAACATAAAGCCAAAGCAACCCAGGAGTTTATTAAAGCAAAGAAGTGGAATATTCTTGAATTGCCAAGTCAGTCACCTGATCTCAACCGAATTGAGCATGCATTTCACTTGTTAAAGACTAAACCAGACAGAAAGGCCCACAAACAAACAGCAACTGAAAATCACCACAGTGAAGGCCTGGCAGAGCATCCAAAATTAGGAAACACAGCGTCTGGTGATGTCCATGAGTTCAGGACTTCAGGCAGTCATTGCCAACAAAGGGTTTTCAACCAAGTACTAGAAATGAGCATTTTATTTACAATTATTTAATCTGTCCAATTACTTTTGGTCCCTTTAAAAACAGGGTGGCACATGTTAAGGAGCTGAAACTCCTAAACCCTTCATCCAGTTTTAATGTGGATACCCTCAAATGAAAGCTGAAAGTCAGAACTTCAGCTGCATCTGAATTGTTTTGTTTAAAATTCATTGTGGTAATGTCTAGAACCAAAATTAGAAAAATGTTGTCTCTTTCCAAATATATATGGACCTAACTGTACTTGTCAGAACATTAGGTAAAGGAAAAATGCACAGTCATACAATGCTGCTTCATCAGGAAGTAGGAAAACAAACTGAAACTAAACAAGAGAGACCTTTTCTCTTACAATACATTACGCAAGGAAACTTTACACAACATCGGCATCTATTTTCAGATCAGCATAAAGTCCTCCTTTACATAAACGAAGAAGTCCACAGCTATTGCATATGCCAACAGCTATTGACTTCAATAAAGTGAGAACCAGTAGCATAATCCACTATGCTATTGTTTCTGACATATTTGAACAGTTAATGGTTTTATCATGTGAATGCCTTAATCCTGTCTTTTGGGTCATGAATGGGGACATAGATTCAGTGTGAACTCAGACTTTGCGCTTAAGTAAAGTGAATACTCACAATATGTATTTAATGGTGTGATGAATTAGCTATGTAGCAAATCTGGAAAAAAAAGTCTGTATATCAGCCTCATTCAAGATACTTGATGAGCTGCAATTCCAGACACAGCCCTTGAGCAGGAGGGGCACTGCTTCCTGAAGAAATCCATAATGGTTTTTCTAATCTCTTGTAACTCATTTAAAGCTTTACAGAGCCTAGTTTTCCTCTATGATATTCTCATGCATATCTATAACCGTGGTGGGGAACCTTCGACCCGCGGGCTGTAAAAGTCACTTGATCTGGCCCTCGGGCAGATTCTGCAGGGTCTCCAATGTGATGAATACAATTGTCTTCATGTCTCCTATGTGATGAATATACAGGACAGTATTTGTGTTTTGTATATGATTAATATAGCAGTCTCCTATGTGCTGAATATACAGTGAAGAGCAAAATGGTAACAATGTTTTGAACTTATGACTTTCAGGCTCCATATCTCACCATCCACTACTGCTTCGAACATGATACTACCATCATTTTACAGACAATCATCTTGGCTATCTCATACATAAATTTGACTTGCAGCTATTTAGCATATGGTTAGTTATGCAGATTCTTGTCATGTCACTGCATTGTTACTGTTTTGCTCCTGGTGGTAGAAAAATATTGTTCTTTCTGAATACTGAAAAATATAACCTGTTTTCACATTCCCTAATAACTCAGTGTGTTATTAGGATGAGTCCCATTGGTTCGAATAAATGAGCTGCCATGAAGATAATTTCCCAAGAAAAGAGAAACAGCATCATTCGGCTCATCAATAGTGGTCTCTTGGCCAAGAAAATTGCCAAACTGCACAGTTGGAAGAATACAAAATGAAATCCGTCCATCCATTCAGAAGCCAAGGGATGGACGTCCAGGCAAAATATTGGAGTCAACAAGTCGGCTCATCCCAAGGTTAATTCTGGGGCGACAAACATGGCAGTGGAGGTGGCTCGCATGCTTTATAATAGTGAGATCACAGATGTTGATGAAAGCACCTTGCGACGCACATTACACAAGTCTGGAATGGTGACCGAAAAAAGGTGAAGAAGCCTCAAGTTAAATAATGTCATAAGAAGCGTTGGTTTGAGTTTACAAACAAGTATGAAAAGATTTGAAACAGGTGATTTGAAGTGATGACACAAAAGTCAATAGACTAGGCTCTGATAGGTGCAAATGGGTCTGAAAGAAACAAGGCAAAAAGGAGCTAACGGATTGAGAAATTGAAGGAAATGTCAAGTTCGGTGGAGGAAGCCTGATGATATGGGGTTCTTTCACAGCCAAAGGCATTGGATGCTTGACCAGGATCGATGCTGGTCTCAATGCTGAGCTATATATCAGTATCCTACAAGATGAGTTACTTCGTACACGCAAGTACTATTGGTATGAAAAGGATGACTAAGTGTTACAGCAGGACAGCAAACCGAAGCATACATCGAGATTGGTGAAGACATGGTTCAATGACAATGAAGTAGAGGTGCTGGAATTGCCCCCCCCCAGTCCCCAGGCCTCAAACGCAATCAAACGCTTGTGGGATGAATTGAAGAACACCTGTATATATACCCAAGTGAGTCGACAAGTATGCACCAACTTTGGGAACGTGTAGAAGAGACCTGAGATCAAATTTTGGTCAATACATGTTTGGATCTGATCACGTGCATGCCCTGAAGGATTCAGGCACTGTTGAAAGCTGAAGGTGGATTTACAAAATACTAACAAAATAATAAAAATTTAAACTTAGATCTTTAGGTAGAACAGTAACAATGCAGTGACATGACAAGAATCTGCATAACTAATCACATGCTAAATAGTTGCAAGTCAAATTTAAGTATGAGATATCCAAGATGATGTCTATAAAATGATGGCACTGTCGAGTTCAAAGCAGAAGTGGATAATGAGATATGGAGCATGAAAGTCAAAAGTTGAAAAACATTGTTAGTCTTTTGCTCTTCACTGTACACAGTATCAGTGTTTCCTATGTAATTGTTATGATAGTGTTGCAACTCACTCAGGAAAATAGTAACACACTAAAAACTGCAGCTGACTCTGTCGGTTCCTCTACAAACTAGAGATCCTGACCCTATAGTCCCTAGTGGTCCCTGCATCAGCTGAGTTTGCTCTAACCACAGACTAAACAATGGCAACTCGGACCTATGGTGCCTGAAAGGCTGTCGAGCACTTCATGTTCCTTCTAAAGAACTGGAGGGCAGAGCAAAGTGCAAATAACCTATAGAAAGGAAAGTGTGCTGAAATAGAAAGAGATCCCAGAGTGATTAAAACAAACCATGAAATACAAAATAAAGGAATAGAGACTATGCCACCTGCTTTCTAAAAAGAAACAGAAGATAAGTGCAGGGTAAAGAACATAACCAGCAGAGAGATAAACCCTAGTTGGTCTTCCATTGACTGGCTTAAAACTACAGCAGTATGGCTAGACATCCAAATGAGGAGATCCCAGCAGCATTAACCAGCAAGAGGAAAGTATATAAAGCTGCACCGGAAAGATGATAGGGCAGACAAATGAGTAAAATAAAACACTGGTTACCCTTAAAAGACTAAAGCAAGGATAACAGAAACTAAACTGCCAGAGAAAAGGTGTACCTGCTGGGGATTGTCGGACAGAGAAACCGACCACAAAGCACAGGCTCAAACCCAAACGTATGTTAATAATCTATTTACTGCATAGTCGTGGTGTCTAATATGTGATGACTATACAGCACAGTATCAGTGTTTCCTATGTAATATAGATATACAGTAAAATTTCAATGTCTCCTATGTAATGTCTATACAGCACAGTCTCATTGTTTCCTATGTAATGTGTATAATGTAATCTCACTATCTCTTATGTCAGACCTGGGCAAGGGGCGGCCCCCGGGCCGCATCCGGCCCGTCCAGTGCCTCATTCATGAGGACCCCGACCTCCTGAGAGCGGCACAGAAACATTGCCTCCAGCGATTGCCCACACACCAGACCTGCGGCGCTGACTGGTCGAGGCTGGAAACGTGCGGGCGTGGAGGTGTGGTGTGAGCTACACTGTGTTCCAAATTATTATGCAAATTGGATTTAAGTGTCATAAAGATGTAATTTTTTGTTTTTCAAATAAACTCATAGATGGTATTGGGTATCAGGGCTCTTTGGATCACTGAAATCAATCTCAAATGCCTGTGATAATTAGTTTATCAGGTGAGCCCAATTAAAGGAAAACTACTTAAGAATGATGTTCCACATTATTAAGCAGGGCACAGGTTTCAAGGAATTTAGGAAAGAAAAAGGATCTCTCTGCTACTGAAAAGCATCAAATAGTGCAATGCCTTGGTCAAGAGATGAAAACATTAGATATTTCCCAAAAACGTGATCATCGTACTGTTAAGAGATTTGTGGCTGATTCTGAGCACAGACATGTTTGTGCTGATAAAGGCAGAATGAGGAAGGTTTCTGCCAGGCAAGTTCATCGGATTTAGAGAGCGGCTGCTAAAAAGCCATTACAAACCAGCAAACAGATATTTCAAGCTGCTGGTGCCTCTGGAGTCCCTCTAACCTCAAGGTGTAGGATCCTTCAAAGGCTTGCTGTGGTGCATAAATCTACTATTCGGCCAACCCTAAACAGTGTTCACAAGCAAAAATGGTAGCAGTGGGCCCAGATATACATGAAGACTAATTTTCATACAGTCTTGTTTACTGATGAGTGTTGAGCAACCCTGGATGGTCCAGATGGATGGAGTAGTGGATGGTTGGTGGATGGCCACTATGTCCCAACAAGGCTGCGACATCAGCAAGGAGGTGGAAGAGTCATGTTTTGGGCCGGAATCATGGGGAAACAGCTGGTAGGGCTCTTTAAGGTTCCTGAAGGTGTGAAAATGACCTCTGCAAAGTATATCGAGTTTCTGACTGACACCTGTCTTCCATGGTATAAGAAGCAGAAACATGCCTTCAGGAACAAAATCATCTTCATGCATGACAATGCACCATCTCATGCTGCAAAGAATACCTCTGAGTCATTGACTGCTATGGGCATAAAAGGAGATAAACTCATGGTGTGGCCACCATCTTCCCCTGACCTCAACCCTATAAAGAACCTTTGGAGTATCATCAAGCAAAAGATCTATGAGGGTGGGAGGCAGTTCACATCAAAACAGCAGCTCTGGGGGGCTATTCTGACTTCATGCAAAGAAATACAAGCAGAAACTCTCCAAAAACTCACAAGTTCAATGGATGCAAGAATTGTGAAGGTGATATCAAAGAAGGGTTCCTATGTTAACATATAACTTGGCCTGTTAGGATGTTTTGGAGTTAAATAGCTTTTTTGTTCAGTGAATGTGACCTCTTAATGCTGCAAATTCCACAAATGAACATTTTCAGTTCTTTAAAACATATCAAATGTTTAGAAATTCTACTGTGCCTAATAATTTGGAACAGTGCAATTTGAGTTTTTATTCATTTTGGAGATTATACTGTTATCATTGGGAGGTTTCTTCAATAAAATTTGATGTATACTCTAACAGGTGATGACTTTTATTAGACTGACTGTCATTTGTACCGACTATTTAGGAAAATCATAGAAAAATATCATTTGCATAATAATTGGAAACACAGTGTATACTGCTGCAAGCAGACCAGTGACACTGTGGTGCAACGTAAGGCTAGCATCAATTACTTTAGACTGGGTCTGGACTGGGTGTTTGGGTCTGGACTGGGTGTTTTGATATGAATGAGTCACCGTAGGAGGCAAAAACAGAAATACTAGCTAAGTCCAGAAAATCAGAGAAGTTGGCAGCTATCGGATTGCAGACCCCTGAACCTAACAACAACTAGCAGTAGCTGTGGGGGGTTCCTACGGTGCCCTAGACCCCTCGATCACAGCCGGAGAACTGCATAGCCTAAAGACAGAAAGGGAAATCTAAACTGCCCCAGAGCAGACCCCAAAGCAATAGGCAGCCCCCAACATATAATGATGGTGAAGCAAGATAAAAAACACTCACACAGATAGAAAGATAGGCTGAGCAAATGATGGGGCCCAAGCCAACTAAATAGGACAGGATAGAAAAGCTGCTGTCAGCAATCCGCCAAAACCCTCTCAAAACAAGAGCCAACAGACTGATAGGGAAAAAAACCCTGAAGACTTCAAAAAGACTATATCAGTACTCAGGTATTTTCTGAAGACAGAGCATAAAGGAATTCAGCTCACCCAGCAGGGAAAGGCAGAAATCCAGAAAAACAAGGCAAAACAAAACCAAAACACAAATGCAAAAAGCAGAGCAGAAAACTTAGCTTTTGAGGAGCAGGAATCAGACTGGTCTCCAAGCATCCCTCAGAGAAATCACCCGCAAGGCAGAAGGGCGTCGGCTGCCTTATATCCAGTCAGCAATTCCAGTCACCCAGTCATCATCATTCTGCTCAGGTGCTTTGCAATCAGCCTCACCACCTTCCTTCACCAGAAGAGGGAGTTCATCAGACCCCAATGGTGAAGGGGAAAATGAACTCACAACAGTGTTTACATCAGGCCAGGGTCTGGGACTCTGGGTAGAGTTAACTTTAACACTGTTAAAGTTAACAATTAAAGTGAACAATCACAAGCTGGTTGCAGTTCATCATCTCATCATTAAATAAAGATGTAATTAGGTCCTCCATATTGTCATTGTATTGTAAATCTTTGCATTGTTTAAGATACTGTTTGTTTATGAAAAGATAGCATATGTATACTATATATTATATACATATATAGTATTGGGTAAAACTGAGTTAATTATATTAGTCCGGCCCTCTGACACCATCCCAATTTCTAATGCGGCCCCATGGCAAAATTAATTGCCCACCCCTGTCTTATGTAATGTATATTTAGCACAGTCTCATTGTTTCCTATGTAATGTATATGCTACCTAGTCTTCTTAGTCTTTGTAATGTAGGCAGCAGTCACACTGTGTCCTATGTGATGCATGCAGAAGCTTCAGTGTCTCCTATGTGTACAACAGTCTCAGCTTTTCCTATGTGCTGTACACAGCAGTTTTAGTGTGTCCTAGATGATGTATACATCAGTCTAATTGTTTCCTGTGATAACTACACAGCAGTTCCAGTGGATAACATGTGATGTAGACAGCAGACTTGGTGTATTCTTTGTGATATATAAACAGCAGTCTTGGTGTCTACCATGGGATAAATATAAAGCAGTCACAGTGTATCTTATGTGACATAGACATCAGTCTTGGTGTCTCCTATGTTATGTATATACAGCAGTTTCAGTGTTTCCTATGTGATGTGATGTATACAGCAGTCTGTGACTGCTATGTATGCCAGTGCATGCAAAGATTCCATTAAACCAGTAGGACCAAAATATCCAATACTAGAATATCATAATGGCAGTAGTAAGAATGAAAATGTGTACTCATGGAATTTTCCTATTTCCTATTGATATACGCCATCTTCCCGTCATTGGATATGAACCAGAACATGCTATATGTTTAGTCTATGTAAATAAGGTGTTGCAGTAAAGACCAAAAATCAAGGTAGGTAAGAACATAATCTTATTTCTGCTCTACAACTTACTGGTCCAAATAGAGTAGCTGGGTCTGTGCTTTATCCCTCTGCCCCTATGAAGAACATTATAATGCTTTTTTCTTCTTTTAAAGATCATTCATATATGAAGTAAGTTTATGTGACAGGTAATACAATCTTGTATTTGTTCGATCATGGATCAAGCACACAGAAACCGCTATAATAAATTTTAGAATTAAATCGACTATATAGCCAATTTTTCCTGGCAGGCGAAACATTATACAGACCTATAAAGTGGACTGGACAGCAGTCGTTCAACAAGGAAAATAAGCAAGCTGCGGTGTTCAGCCTAATATGGCAACCGGGAGCCAGTGTTTACATGCAATAATTTGCAGGGCATAGAAGTAAAGGTGATTTATGTTCCAACAATCTAGGTAAATCTCCTACTAGCAATATGCTGAAAGCCGGAGCTGGCCAGGAAATGGTAAGATAAACGTATTAAGGGTGGTCAGAAAGCTCGACTTGGCCCACACAGTGCTTTTATTATTTATGTCTGTCTAAATGTCCAGCAGGTATATGGTTCAGCATCAGACACTTGTTTTCTACACAGTTTCCTTAACTCTGGTTACAAGGTAAGGAGTCATCTAATACAGTAATACACACTAGCGTAACTATGGGGAATGCCTCGGTACAAATTTTGCATTGGGGCCCCGTGGCATTGAAGATATGTTCTCATCTTCATAGATGATATTGTAGGGAAGTGCTTGTAAAAACAAGCACTTTTGCAATTTACTGCTTATTGAAATGTTTTCGAGATATAAACATTTCTTTTATTTTTACAGCTAGTAGCCTAGGTGACCGACCACCACTGCTATCAAGCAGCGTTGGCAGAACATGTGTAGCGTTTACAAGTTCTTCTTTATTAAATTTGTAAGCACTGGTTTGAAGTTGTCTGGGATCGTTAGATCTCGCTGTAGCATGTTATTTCTTAAGTGCAGTGTTTAGAAGCCAGACAGCAGCGGTGGTTGGTCTCGTAGGCAACTGACTATAAACAAAAGGTAAAACAAAGAGTTACTATCTCAAGAATGGGTGAAAATTTTAATAAACAATAAATTGCAATAGTGTTGGATTTTACAAGAATTGTCCAACAACACTCATCTATAAAAATAGGAGTAACTCTTTAAATTACCCTATAGGTAATGAATCTACAAAATCTCCAGCCTGGGGCTCTCCAGCTATTGCAAAACTACAACCCCCAGCATGATTTGGCAGTAGACAAATACTGCAGTAAACAATAGCTTTATGATTCTGGTAAAATGTCACATACTGCTTTAGAAAAATGGAAATTATGTGACTCCTGCTGCATTATTCACTAATGCTATATTATATTTCAAGGGCTGTTCCAGTCTGAGACATATATGACATATCCTCAGGATATGCTATAAATGCCTGACACATGTTGTACCCACATATATTTTGAAAATAGGGTCTCCAGAAATAGATAGGTGGCCACACGTGCAGATCTGTCCATTCTCTTGTACAGGAGCAATGTAAATTGCTGAGCAGGGATGCTTGATAATTTAAAGAACTCCCATACAAATAAACAGAAGGAGACTTGCAAAAGTGTCTACCTCTATTCTCAACAGCTTGGTTCATATAACCATGTGTAACAATCCTGCCGGCATCACTACATGGCCTCCCATCCTCCACACACCAACTTACTCACTTCTCCAGGCCATACTGTGAGTTCTGTCTGCTGCTGGCTCCATGCTGTGTGGCTCTTGCATCCTGCCTGCTTTCTGCATGCTTCCTGGAGGGGGGCGGCGCCAGCACGCTCTTGTTCTTATGGAATCAGTGTGCACCTGCCTAATGTGCTCCCGGCCAATCACCAAGAGGCCTCTAGTATTTAGGGCAGCTCCAACCGGTAGAAGCTGCCTGTGCAACGCCTTTACTCAGTTAGTGTCTTACTGCTGAATTGCCAGGTCCTGTCCTGTGTTTTGCCTTCTCTGGAGGCTTGATTCCTAGTTCTGCATCTTGTACCTGTCTGTCTGCCCTCCAGGAGGCAGAATATCCTGGTCTCTGTGTCCTTTTTCCTAGCCTTGCCTTGTACGTGTCCGTCTGCCCTCCAGGAGGCAGGAAGCAGAATATCCTGGTCCCTGTGCTATTGCTCCTTGCCTTGTCTCGTACCTGTCCCTGTGTCTTTGTTCCTTGTCTGTGGCTCTTTTCCCTCCTGTGTCTTTCCTTGTGTCCTCTTGCGGCTCTGCCTGTGCTCCGCACTCTTACGGCTCTGCCTGCTCCGTACTCTAGTGGCTCTGCTTATTCTCTGCACACTTGCAGCTCTGCCTGCTCCATACTCTTGTGACTCTGCCTGTGCGCTGCACTCTTGCAGCCCTGCCTGCTCCGTACTCTTGCGGCTCTGCCTGCTCCTTATTCCTGCAGCTCTGCCTGTGCTCCGCATTCTTGCGGCGCTGCCTGTGCTCCACACTCTTGCAGCTCTGCTTATGCTCCGTACTCTTGCAGCTTAGCTTATGCTCTGTACTCCTGTGGTTCTACTTTACATAGTAACATAGTAACATAGTTATTAAGGTTGAAGGGAGACTTTAAGTCCATCTAGTTCAACCCATATCCTATCCTAACTTGCCCTAACATGTTGATCCAGAGGAAGGCAAAAAACCCCCATCTGCTTTGTTCTGCTTCTGCTGCTGAAGAGCCTCTTGCTCCTAACTGCAGCTCCTCTCCGCATCCTTGCAGTTCTTTTCCAGTGTGAACAGGTCCAAACCTGTTCCTTCATACCTATCTATATTTCCATCCTTCTCGTACCAGTACGTGCACCTCCTGTGTGTACAAGTCTCTGCCTATTCCATACACCACTCCTTCCTGCCCTAGTCCCTGTGCCTTCCCAGTCAGCCATGCCTACCTGCCAGTGTCTCCTTAGCCGTGCCCGCCTGCCAGTGTCTCAGCCGTGCTCACCTGCCAGTGTCTCAGTCATTCCCGCCTGCCAGGGTCTCAGCCGTACCCGCCTGCCAATGTCTCAGCCATGCCCGCCGTGCTCATCTGCCTGTCTGCAAGTCGTGCCTGTCACCTGCACCTGTCCTAGCATTCTGTTCCCCAGTGGGATCAGCAACCACAGCCAAACACCACCTGGGAGTGGTACCTGGCAACTACCTATCGCACAAGCCTGACCTCATCATCATAGGCTACAGAGAACACCAAGGTAGCTGCATTAGTTACACCCCTTCCAGGGTAGTCTGGTTTGTGGCACAGTGGATCCACAACCCCCTTGCTTGTGTCAACCTGCCAAGGCATGAACGTGACACCATGGTACTTGAGAACACAACTTGGGAACCAAAAAGACACATGGCTCAAAGATGTAACTTGAATGCTTATCAATTTATTTATCTTTTGTATACCACTTCTGTCTTTCTTACATGACCTGCAGATCGGTGGGGAATAGGGTCCTGAGACATCCACCTTTCACTCAAGGAACTGCTTTAACAGTCAGAGAAGGGGCGGACATACCGCATGTGCAGTCGGTGCGGCTGCACGGGACCCCGAGGTGGAGGGGGGCCCCTGCAGGACGGCTAAAAATGAGGCCAATCTGGCCTGTTTATTCGGCCCTGAGGCTCCGGGGGGGCCCTGGCCAAATTGCCCTCATGTGCGGCGGGCAGGAAAAGATCCCTGCAGCTCCGCTGCCTGCAGGAAAAAATGGCAGCGGAGTGGAGCTGCAGCGATCCCTCCTACTCCATACCCATGCTTCCTGTGTCTCACACAGTAAGTAGCGCGGCTGGATTATTCAGAGCCACAGCTGCTGTGCCAGAGAGAGGAAGCTGCCGGCGACAGTGGTGCTGCGGAAGAGCGTGCGGGAGGTTAGAGGTGCTCTGTGTGTGTGAGTCATTGTGGGAAAGCATGTGGAGAGATGAGAGGTGCTGTTTGTGTGTGCGTGTCACTGCAGGAAAGCATGCGGAGAGGTGAGAGGTACTATGTGTGTGTCGCTGCGGGGGAACATGCAGAGAGGTGAATGGTGGTGTGTATGTAGGTGGAGGAGAGGGGAATGATGGGGAGAAGGCAATGATGGGAGTGACAGAGAGAGGGCAATGATGGGGTTGGTGGAGGAGAAAGCAATAATGGTGGCAGTTAAAGGGACAATGATGGGGTGGTGAGGGAGGAGGAAATGATGGAGGTGGTGGAATGGGCAATGATGGGGTGGTGGGGGAGAAGGCAATGATGGTGGCAGTGGAGAGGACAATGATGGGGGTTGTGGGTAAGGTGGCAATGATGGAGGTGGTTGGAGAGAAGGCAATGATGCAGGTGGTGGAAAGGGCAATGATGAGGGTTATGGGGGAAAAGGCAATGATGGTGGCAGTTGAAAGGACAATGATGGGGGTGGTGGGGAGGAGGAAATGATGGAGGCAGGGAAATGGGCAATGATGGGATGGTGGGGGAGAAGGCATTGATGGTGGCAGTGGAAAGGACAATGATGGGGTGTTGGGGAAGGAGGCAAAAATGAAGTTGGTTGGGTAGAAGGCAATGATGGAGGAGGTGGAAAGGGCAATGATGAGGGTGGTGGGGAAGAAAGCCATAATGGAGGTGGTGGAAAGGGCAATGATGGGGTGATGGGGGAGAAAGCAATGATGAAGGAGGTGGATAGGACAATGATGGAGGTGGTGGGGGAGAAAGCAATGATGGAGGTGGTGTAATGGGCAATGATGGGGTGGTGGGAAAAGGCAATGATAGTGGTGGTGGAAAGGACAATGATGGTCGTGGTGGAAAGGGCAATAATGGGGGTGGTGAGGGAGGAGGAAATGATGGAGGTGGTGGAATGGGCAATAATGGGGTGGTGGGGGAGAAGGCAATGATGGAGGTGGTGAAGTGGGCAATGATTGGGGTGGGGGAGAGGACAATAATGGGATGCAGGGGGAGGACAATGAGGGGTGTGGGGGATTGGGATGGGAGGAAGGGGGATTTATGGTGGCTTTAGGAACAGGGGGAGGTGCAGGAAGACATTGTTATTGCTTATTATGTCTAACACAGTCCCTTATTATATAGTGTACACACTTAATACACATAGCACAGCCCTTTAGTATATAATGTACTCACGCATTATGTATAGCACAGTCCCTTAGTATATAGTGTACTCGCTTATTATGTATAGAGCCATCCCTCAGTGTATAGTGTAGTCATTTTTTATGATGCCGTCCCTTATTTTATAGCTTCCTCTGCTGTTATGTACAGTGCTGTCTCTTACATAGTGTATTCTTGTTATTTTTGTTATTCACAGTGACCTCTTTTATTAAATAGTCCCCTCTCTTGTTAGATATAAAATGATGGAGGAGCCAGTGACCAGACGACCAGTCCATCAGCTCCTCCATTAGAAAAGAAGCTTTCCCATGCTCCATCAACCATCATTGCATTATACAGCTAACAAGACAGGACGATATGTAATAAAAACAGGGCTCTATGTAATCCAATATGTAAGGGACGGTGCTATACAAAACAAGAGAGGACACAGTATGATTGTTAGGAACGGCGGAACGCACTAAATAAAAATAATAACAAAGTGCGTTCGCCGCTCGGGGTCCACCATGCAGTAGGTGATATAACCGCTGCTAGATGGTGGCAGAGACAATATGGCGATTATGCACACGGGTTAAACTTCACCCGGAGTGTGCAGGACGGGCTCTGTTCACACCCAGAGGAGCCGCAACAAAGGATACAAAACACTGAACCTGTTTGTGTCACAGGCTTCAGGTAGAATACACAAAAACTGTAAACTGTCACAGGAGCAGCCCAAAATGGCGGTACTAAGTCCTTCTAGACGTACCATTAGTGACTGAGAGTATAGCGTCGCAGCCGCGAACGCTCAAGTGGGCTGCTACTGCAGCACGCCGTGGATACTGCCGCTCAACAACACCGCTATGGCGCAAGCACAATGTCGGACGCTAGCAGCTGTGCCTATGGAGCAATAGCACACTGGCGCTGGTACTGGTACTGGTAATAACTCAATCCCTCACACACGCGTAATATCCAAGGGTAGGGGTTTCAAATGAGTCATTCACCAGATCATGCATCCATCAACATTCACACAGCAGTAAGTATGACTATACTAGTGCATGGCAGAACAGCCATGCGCGCTTGTTATAGCAGACGGGACCTTCCGGAAGCCTCCAGATCTCCGAGATGGACCGATGAGATCTGGAGCAGGACCTGAGCACATGACTCCCGAACTCCAATGGGAGATCGTCCCATGAGCATGCTCAGAGGATGTAATGAAGGACTTAGCCTAAGGAGAGATTTGCTGCAAGGCAATCTCTTCTGCAATCTCCTCTGCAGTAGATAATGAGCAGGAGACTGCAGAATGTGAGGGTCTGGATTCCTGCATAGTAACCGCAGAAATCTGACTCCTAACAATAATAATGGACGGCAATATACATAATAACGGACACTATGTAATCTAATATATAAAGCTCAAGTGTGTGTATGTATATATGTGTGTGTGTGTATGTGTGTATGTCCGGAATTGGCATCCGCACCGTCTCAGCTACAGTCACAAAATCTGGCACAGTCACACGTCTGGACCCCGAGAGCATCCTAGGCTATGTTGTGAGGCAAAATTTTAACCCTGCGCATTCCAATTCACCAAACAATTTTGCCCCATCTACATAATGGGGAAAAAGTGTGTGCATCAAGCCCCGCCCCTCATTATGATGTCATAATGGTTGCCATGGCGACGCTGATGTCATCATAGGTTGCAAGCCCCGCAGCTCATTTTGATGTCATAATGGTTGACTATGGGACGGAGGATGTGTGATGGGTATATGGGCACTGGACTATGGGATGGAGGATATGTATGACGGGTATATGGGCACGGGACTATGGGATGGCGGATATGTATGATGGGTATATGGGCATGGGATTATGGGATGGAGGATATGTATGATGGGTATATGGGCATGGGACTATGAGATGAAGGATGTGTGATGGGTATATGGATACTCGACTATGGGATGGTGGATATGTATGATGGGTATATGGGCACTGGACTATGGGATGGAGGATAATTATAATTTGTTATAACTAACCACAGTTAGTTACTATGCCCGGGCAGCTCCGGGCTCTTCAGCTAGTCTAATATATAAAGCTCAAGTGTGTGTATGTATGTATGTGTGTATGTCCGGGATTGGCATCCGCACTGTCGCAGCTACAGCCACAAAATTTGGCACTGTCACACGTCTGGACCCCAAGAGTGTCCTAGGCTATGTTGTGAGGTGAAATTTTAACACCGCGTGTTCCAATTCACCAAACAATTTTGCCCCTATCTACATAATGGGGAAAAAGTGTGTGCGTGTCAAGCCCCGCCCCTCATTATGATGTCATAATGGTTGCCATGGCGACGCTGATGTCATCATAGGTTGCAAGCCCCGCCGCTCGCTATGATGTCATAATAGTTGACTATGGGATGGAGGATGTGTGATGGGTATATGGGTACTGGACTATGGGATGGAGGATGTGTGATGGGTATATGGGCACTCGACTATGGGATGGAGGATATGTATGATGGGTATATGCGCACGGGCCTATGGGATCGTGGATATGTATGATGGGTATATGGGCACGGGACTATGGGATGGAGGATGTGATGGGTATATGGGCATGGGACTATGGGATGGAGGATGTTTGATGGGTATATGGGCACTCGACTATGGGATGGAGGATAATTATAATTTGCTATAACTAACCACAGTTAGTTACTATGCCCGGGCAGCGCCGGGCTTTTCAGCTAGTCTAATATATAAAGCTCAAGTGTGTGTATGTATGTATGTGTGTATGTCCGGGATTGGCATCTGCACCGTCGCAGCTACAGCCACAAAATTTGGCACAGTCACACACCTGGACCCCGAGAGTGTCCTAGGTTATGTTGTGAGGCGAAATTTTAACCCCGCGTGTTCCAATTCACCAAACAATTTTGCCCCTATCTACATAATGGGGAAAAAGTGTGTGTGTATCAAGCCCCGCCCTTCATTATGATGTCATAATGGTTGCTATGGCGACGCTGATGTCATCATAGGTTGCAAGCCCCACCGCTCATTATGATGTCATAATGATTGACTATGGGATGGAGGATGCGTGATGGGTATATGGGCACTGGACTATGGGATGGAGGATATGTATGACGTGTATATGGGCAAGGGACTATGGGATGGCGGATATGTATGATGGGTATATGGGCACGGAACTATGGGATGGAGGATATGTGTGATGGGTATATGGGCATGGGACTATGAGATGAAGGATGTGTGATGGGTATATGGGCACTCGACTATGGGATGGCGAGTATGTATGATGGGTATATGGGCATGGGACTATGGGATGGAGGACGTGTGATGGGTATATGGGCACTCGACTATGGGATGGAGGATATGTATGATGGATATATGGGCACGGGCCTATGGGATGGAGGATATGTATGATGGGTATATGGGCATGGGACTATGAGATGAAGGATGTGTGATGGGTATATGGGCACTCGACTATGGGATGGCGAATATGTATGATGGGTATATGGGCATGGGACTATGGGATGGAGGATGTGTGATGGGTATATGGGCATGGGACTATGGGATGGAGGATGTGTGATGGGTATATGGGCATGGGTCTATGGGATGGAGGACGTGTGATGGGTATATGGGCACTCGACTATGGGATGGAGGATATGTATGATGGATATATGGGCATGGGACTATGGGATGGAGGATATGTATGATGGGTATATGGGTACGGGCCTATGGGATCGTGGATATGTATGATGGGTATATGGGCATGGGACTATGGGATGGAGGATAATTATAATTTGCTATAACTAACCACAGTTAGTTACTATGCCCGGGCAGTGCCAGGCTCTTCAGCTAGTATATATATATATACACACACATGTATGTGTGTGAGGCTATATACATATATATTTACTGCTCAAAAAAATATAGGGAACGCATCCTAGTACATTGTGTTGGATAAGCGTTCCCTTTATTTTTTTTGATCAGTATATATATATAGCTTTGTCACCATAGCAGGAGAGGGGCACAGACACATTTCTTGTACTCGGGCCCCAAGCTGTCAGTGAGTCAGAGGAACATGCACAGAGCGGTGTATGGACCTGTAGACTTTCTATTGAGCTCGTACACTGTTCTGTGCACACACTCTGCACTTCTGCTTGCAGAGAAGTTCACATCACAGCAGTTTTTTAAGTGAACGGTGGCGATCTCAGAATCCACTCCCTCATTGATCTACAGGTCAAAAGTGAAAATTAGAAAAAAAAAGATGTAGGTACTCTGCCCAATTTAAATTATTTGCAAAGCCCCCCACCTACAATGTATCATATACAACGCTGGTGCTTTCTTATCTAGCAGAGAGGTGCCTTCAGGCACCATGGCCCAGGTGCAACTGCTACCTCCGCATAGCTTATATTTTACGTAGCTAGTAGCCACAGGAGCATTTTTATTGCCATTGGGGAATAAAGTGCTGCAAGACACATCTGGTGCCATTTATCTCCTAGAGCAGGGGTGGGCAATTTATTTTCCCGAGGGGCCACATGAGAGACCATAACTGTTGTGGAGGGCTGAATTTAATTCTACTCAGTATTAATATAGATATATTATAATTATTATATTATTGATAATTATATTAATATTAATTGTATCACTTAATCTATCTAATCTTAATTGTATCACTAATATTTATATATTAGACTAGCTGAAGAGCGCGGCACTGCCCGGGCATAGTAACTAACTGTGGTTAGTTATAACAAATTATAATTATCCTCCATCTCATAGTCCCGTGCCCATATACCCATCATACATATCCTCCATCCCATAGTCGAGTGCCCATATACCCATCACACATCCTTCATCTCATAGTCCCATGCCAATATACCCATCATACATATCCTCCATCCCATAGTCCCGTGCCCATATACCCATCATACATATCCTCCATCCCATAGTCCAGTGCCCATATACCCATCACACATCCTCCATCCCATAGTCCTGTGCCCATATACCCGTCATACATATCCTCCATCCCATAGTCCAGTGCCCATAGACCCATCACACATCCTCCATCCCATAGTCAACCATTTTGACATCATACTGAGCGGCGGGGCTTGCAACCTATGATGACATCAGCAACGCCATGGCAACCATTATGATATCATAACGAGGGGCGGGGCTTGATACACACACTTTTTCCCCATTATGTAGATAGGGGCACAATTGTTTGGTGAATTGGAATGCACGGGGTTAAAATTTCGCCTCACAACATAGCCTAGGACGCTCTCGGGGTCCAGACGTATGACTGTGCCAAATTTTCTGGCTGTTGCTGCGACGGTGTGGATGCCAGTCCCAGACATACACACACACATACACACACACATACATAAATACACACACTTGAGATTTATATATTAGAAGAGCCTCACATAGCCTCCCCCATATGCGGCATCATGAGTCCCACACAGCCTCCTTATATAGACTGCATGAGCTCCACACAGTCTCCCTATATAAACTGCATGAGCCCCACACAGGCTCCCTATATACACTGCATGAGCCCCACACAGCCTCCCTGTATACACTTCATGAGCACCACACAGCCTCCCTGTATACACTGCATGAGCCCCACACAGCCTCCCTGTATACACTGCATGAGCTCCACACAGTCTCCCTATATAAACTGCATGAGCCCCACACAGCCTCCCTGTATACACTGCATGAGCCCCACACAGCCTCCCTGTATACACTGCATGAGCCCCACACAGCCTCCCTGTATACACTGCATGAGCTCCACACAGCCTCCCTATATATACTGCATGAGCCCCACACAGCCTCCCTGTATACACTGCATGAGCCCCACACAGCCTCCCTATATACTGCATGAGCCCCACACAGCCTCCTTATATACTGCATGAGCCCCTCACAACCTCCCTATACACAACATGAGCCCCACACTGCCTCCCTATATACAGCATGATCCTCACATAGCCTCCCCATATACAGCACGAGCCCCTCACAGCCTTCGTATATACAGCTTGAGCCCCAAACAGCCTCCCCATATACTGCATGAGGCCCCCATAGCCTCCTCAAGTGCAGCCTGACACCCTCATAGCATCCCCAATGTGCAGCATGTCACCCCATAGCATCCCCATGTGCAGTATGACACCCCCATAGCCTCCCATGTGCTGCATGTCACCCCCATAGCTTCCCCATGTGCTGCATAACACCGCCATAGCCTCCCCATGTGTAGCATAACACCCGAATAGCCTACACATGTGCTGCATGTCACCCTCATAGCTTCTCCATGTGCTGCATGACACCCCCCATAGCACCCTCATATGCTGCATGTTACCCCCATAGCCTTCCCATGTGCTGCATGACACCACTAAAGCCTCCCCATGTTCAGCATGACACCCCCCATAGCCTCCCCATGTGCAGCACGTCACCTCCGTAGCCTCCCCATGTGCTGCATGACACCTCCATAGCATCTTCATGTGCTGCATATCATCCCCATAGCCTCCCCATATTCTGCAACACACCGTCACAGCCTCTCCATGTGCAGCATAACACCCCCCATAACCTCCCCATGTGCTGAAAGTCACCCCCATAGCCACCCCATGTGCTGCATGACACCGCCATAGCCTCTCCATGTGCAGCATAACACCATCATAGCCTCCCATGTGCTGCAAGTCACCCCATAGCCTCTCCATGCGCAGCATGTCACACCCCTAGCCTCGGCATGTGATGCATGTCACCCCTATAGCCTGCTCATGTGCTGCAAGTCACACCCATAGCCTCCCCATCTTTATCATGACACCCTCATAGCCTTCCCATGTGCAGCACGACACCCCCATAGCCTCCCCATGTGCAGCATGATGCCCCTGGGTCGCCCCGTCGCTGGCTTCACCCAGGGCTGTGGGGTACTCGGTACCGGGCCGGTGTCAGGGGGATGAGGTGTCACAGCAGCGGTGACCCGGTCCGTGGCCCTGGGCCCCAATATCAATGGCGGTGGTGTTTGGTTGTAATGTAAAGTTCGTGACGCCACCCGTGGTATTTGGCAAGTAAGATGGTAAGCCAACGCTGCTTGCAGATCCACTGGGACTGATGGTGTGATGCAGCTAAGATGGTGTAGCTCCCCACAGGTGGAGCTGTAGTCCCAGGGCAGTGTATAGGAGCGATGGAGGAGTAGGGGCACAGAATGGTGTAGATGTTGATACCCCCAATGTAGTGGTGCTGATGCGGGAATGAATGGAGGACACCAGGGCTTGCAGTTTCAAAGCTTTACTCACTGTTCGTAGTGCACACAGGTGCCCGCTTCGGTACCGTGTCCTCCGGGACAGAGGCCCAGCCAACCTCCAGGCAAAATAGGGCTCTCCCCACCAGCACACCTCCAACATGTGCCTTTGCTGAATGACTCCTCTATAGCGCCTATTGGTGTGAAGAGCTCCAGTACCGTGGTTCTCTGAAGTTCCTCCTGTCAGATGTTCCTAACAACTCTCTCACTTGTATGACAGACAGCTGTAGCCTGCTTCGGGGACTCCCTTCTCCTGAATCCCGGCTCTCTATCCGTTTCGCTGTTGTGTCCCAAGTCTTGGATGGGAGTAGTGCATTTACAGCCAACTACTCCACCGCTGTCTGCTGCAGAACCATAAGTGTCCATACAACCTCGGGGACCGAGCCCCGGCCGTGCGCTGAGAACCTATAGGAAGGGTTCCTATCCAACCCACTCCTCCTGTTCTCCTTCCACTTTGTTCCATACTTGTTTTTCTCTCTCTTATGGAAATGCAGGTTACAGTTCTAGGTCTCTCTCTCTTTCTTTCTTCCAGGGACCCTCACTCCTGTCTGAGTGACTTCCGTCCCGACTGACCTTCTGTCAGCCCGTCCTAACTCTCTCTGACGGCCCCCTAAGGGACTGACCTCGACTCCCCTCTGGGAGACTGACCTGTAATTCTATCTTTCCCAGTCTTTTTAAACTAACTCCACCCACCTCCCAGCACATCTCGTGTTACGAAGCAGGTTCCACGAAGGGTGCTCTGCTACCCCCAACCTGAAGCTGCTAGGTGTCCCTGCTGTACTATCCTGTGTGTGGGATGCAGGTGTTGGAGTGTGGCAGGGATTTCCCACCCTACCTGGACGGTGGGGCACTACATCTTAGGAGAAGGTGCAGTACCTCTGTGGCAACTGAGCCTCAGGGGCGCCACCCCCCCCCGTTAAACACAGCACGTCCGCGGGCTGCAAGAAAACAAGGCATACAGCAGAGAAACATACACAAATTTTGTATTGCATAAACAACTTTTCTTACTCTAAGCTTCCTAATATAGGAGGTACTCATCTTAAACGTTACCAACAATCCTATCAAAAGTTCTATGTTAAACAGTGCAAATATCTAAGTGCAATTCTTACTCTCAAAGTGCTATTCTCTGTAACACATTTCTTTATTACTTTTCTCTCTTTTCCGTCACTTTATTCTCATTTTTCTTTTCTTTCTCATTCTACTAGACGCAAGACTCTGACCTCACATACTTGGCCTGTCACCTGTCTCTTTCAATGCTTCATCTACATTGCACATCTCTACATCAGACATTCCTAATTCTAGCTACATAAAAGCCATTTCTCAAATATCAACTTTCTTATAAAACACATTATCAAATACTTTTTCAATAAAACATTAGAAACATTCTTGTAAGTGCTGGACACTGCTCCCAGCCGGGATCTCTTGCAGTGTCCTTTGAGGTAGACATCATTCTTCGAAAAGTGTCCATTCAAAAACATCATCTTCAGAAAGTGTCTATATCTGTAATACACTATCTTCACAAAGTGTTCCTTTATGTAAAACCAAGAAAGGGCACCTAAAGAGGTGCAAACTATTTACAATATGAGTTTGGATCAATCAGCGTCTATGATCTCTTTAGTTCCATTTCAAAAATAACGCTGCCAATCAAAACTGGGCAACAAAATAAAAAATAGCAAAAAGGCACAACTGGTGCAACAAACTCTCCTGGGTAACGAGATTTGGAAAATAATGCAGAATCTTTTAATGGTGGTCCCCTCCTGGGGTTCTGGGAACCGAACTGTCACCGCTACCAGACTCCGCAGGCCTCCTTCCCTTGCTCTCTAAGATGGCGCTCTGGCGTTTCTCTTCCTGCCTCGGCCCCTCTCCCGCCACTGGCTTCCTCTGCCCCTCCTTCTGGGGGCGGCGTCTTCTTCCAGCGCCTCCATACCAAGCCAGTACGCGAACCCCTCGGGGGGTGGGCCATGTATCCGTCACATAGTAATTAAGGCAGGGCAGGCCCAATACTCTTTGCGGTCTTTTCTTAGGACCTCCTATCTCTTCACGCCCTTCTTCTCCGCGCCAGCGGCTATTTCTAATGTTCATTTCACAGTCTATCAAATCAGGTCTTCTACACATTTTCAAAAAGTCAAAGTTCAATAAATTTCAGGCACACAGGACCCGATGGTGTCGGGTTTTGTCATCCTGTTCGTGACGCCAAAATTGGGTCGCCCCGTCGCTGGCTTCACCCAGGGCTGTGGGGTACTCGGTACCAGGCCGGTGTCAGGGGGATGAGGTGTCACAGCAGCGGTGACCCGGTCCGTGGCCCTGGGCCCCAATATCAATGGCGGTGGTGTTTGGTTGTAATGTAAAGTTCGTGATGCCACCCGTGGTATTTGGCAAGTAAGATGGTAAGCCAACGCTGCTTGCAGATCCACTGGGACTGATGGTGTGATGCAGCTAAGATGGTGTAGCTCCCCACAGGTGGAGCTGTAGTCCCAGGGCAGTGTATAGGTGCGATGGAGGAGTAGGGGCACAGAATGGTATAGATGTTGATACCCCCAATGTAGCGGTGCTGATGTGGGAATGAATGAAGGACACCAGGGCTTGCAGTTTCAAAGCTTTACTCACTGTTCGTAGTGCACACAGGTGCCCGATTCGGTACCGTGTCCTCCGGGACAGAGGCCCAGCCAACCTCCAGGCAAGATAGGGCTCTCCCCACCAGCACCCCTCCAACATGTGCCTTTGCTGAACGACTCCTCTATAGCGCCTATTGGTGTGAAGAGCTCCAGTACCGTGGTTCTCTGAAGTTCCTCCTGGTCTGATGTTCCTAACAACTCTCTCACTTGTATGACAGACAGCTGTAGCCTGCTTCGGGGACTCCCTTCTCCTGAATCCCGGCTCTCTATCCGTTTCGCTGTTGTGTCCCAAGTCTTGGATGGGAGTAGTGCATTTACAGCCAAATACTCCACTGGTGTCTGCTGCAGAACCATAAGTGTCCATACAACCTCGGGGACCGGGCTCCAGCCATGCGCTGAGAACCTATAGGCAGGGTTCCTATCCAACCCACTTCTCCTCTCTGTTCTCCTTCCACTTCGTTCCGTACTTGCCTTTCTCTCTCTTATGGAAATGCAGGTTACAGTTCTACGTCTCTCTCTCTCTCTTTCTTTCTTCCAGGGACCCTCACTTCTGTCTGAGTGGATTCCGTCCCGACTGACCTTCTGTCAGCCCATCCTAACTCTCTCTGACGGCCCCCTAAGGGACTGAATTCGACTCCCCTCTGGGAGACTGACCTGTAATTCTATCTTTCCCAGTCTTTTTATACTAACTCCACCCACCTCCCAGCACATCTCGTGTTACGAAGCAGGGTTCCACGAAGGGTGCTCTGCTACCCCCAGCCTGAAGCTGCTAGGTGTCCCTGCTGAACTATCCTGTGTGGGATGCAGTTGTTGGAGTGTGACAGGGAGTTCCCACCCTACCTGGACGGTGGGGCACTACACCTTAGAAGAAGGTGCAGTACTTCTGTGGTGACTGAGCCTCAGGGGCCCCACACTCCCATAGCTTCCCCATGTGCTGCATGACACCCCCATAGCCTCCCCATGTGCAGCATATCATCCTCATAGCCTCCCCATGTGCAGCATGTCACCCCCATAGCCTCCCCATGTGCAGCATGACACCCCCATAGCCTCCCCATGTGCAGCACGACACCCCCATAGCCTCCCTATGAAAACATCCCATACACATGAAAAAAAAAAAGAACACTCGTGTATAAGCCGAGTTTTTCAGCACATTTTTTTGTGATGAAAACGCCCACCTCGGCTTATACACGAGTCATTGTCCCAGAAAGCTGGCAGGGGAGGGGGAGCAACGGAGCAGCAGGTGACAGAGGCAGGCACTGGTGGCTGTGGCTTAAGCCTGTGCTGCTGCTAAAGAGAAATGAATATTCATTTTTCTAAGGTTGAGTTCACACGTGGCGTTTTTTTCGCGTTTCCACGGCGGTTTTAACCACGCGATTTTGCCGCGAAAATGAGAAAAATAAGCATCCCATGCATTCCTATGGGATTCTGCAATGCTGTGCTAATGCTGCAAAATCGCTTCGCGGTAAAAAACGCAGCATGCTCATTAATTTTGAGGAATCGCGGCGATCCCGCACCCATAGGAATGCATTGTTCTGCTTACCCAATTGAGCATCTCTGGAGAGCCCTGAAAATGGCTGTCCACCAACGTTCACCATCCAACCTGACGGAACTGGAGAGGATCTGCAAGGAAGAATGGCAGAGGATCCCCAAATCCAGGTGTGAAAAACTTGTTGCATCATTCCCAAGAAGACTCATGGCTGTACTAGTGCAAACGGGTGCATCTACTCAATACTGAGCAATGGGTCTGAATACTTATGACCATGTGATATTTCAGTTTTTCTTTTTTAATAAATTTGCAAACATTTCTACATTTCTGTTATTTTCAGTCAAGATGGGATGCAGAGTGTACTATTACTGAGAGAAAAAAAAGAACTTTTTTGAATTTACCAAATGGCTGCAATGAAAAAATACAGCAACAGTTAACAGCTGCCAGCCAATCACAGGCCGGCAGTTGACGTCAGCGTGCATGTCGCCGACGTATGACATCACTGCCATACGCAGGCACATCCACGCCTCAAATGAAGTGAGGAGAGGGCATTGCTGGACCTCAGCCACATAAGGAGAAACTTTTTTTAAAAAAAAAACGCAATATGGCGGCAGTATGGAGAGACATGGGTGCAGTATGAAGAGACATGACAACACTGTGGAGAGACATGGAGACACTGGAGAGACATGGGGGCAGTATGGAGAGACATGGGGCAGTGTAGAGAGAGACATGAGGGCAGGGTGGAGAGACATGGGGCAGTCTGGAGAGACACAGAGGACGGTTGGAGAGACATGGGGTCAGGGTCAAGAGACACGGGGGAGATATGGAGAGACATGGGGCCAGGATAGAGAGACATGTGGGTAGTGTGGAGAGACATGTAGACTGTGTGGAGAGACATGTGGGCAGTGTGGAGAGACATGTGGGCAGTGTGGAGAGACATGTGGGCAGTGTGGAGAGACATGGGGGCAGTGTGGAGAGACATGGGGGCAGTGTGGAGAGACATGGGGGCAGTGTGGAGAGACATGGGGCAGTGTGGAGAGACATGGGGCCAGGAATGAGACATGTTGGGTCCAGAATGGAGTACATATGGGATGTCAGTCTTAGGTCATTAGCGGAATGGAGGACACGGGTAGGATGAAAGACAGAGATGAAGGAGAAGGTAGGTTTGTTGCAGAACTGTGGAGAGCTTTGAGGGTGAGAGTGATAAGTTTATATTGGACTATGTAATGGATGGTCAACCAATTGAACGTGTGCCACAGGGTGGAGGCATCGGTGTAGTGGTTGGAGAAGAATATGATCCTTGTTTCTGCACTCAGAATGGATTGAAGACGTGTGAGTTTAGTAAGACGGAGCCTGATTAGTAAAGAGTTGCAACAGTCCAGGTGAGAATGCATAAGAGCCACAGTAAGAGTTTTTACGTTTTGCAGAGTCAAAGGTAGGGACAGGTCGAATTCTTGAGATATTTTTGAGGTATAGGTGACAGGAGCGGGCGAGAGATAGGATGTGGGGAGTGAAGGAAATATCTGAGTCAAATATAACCCCAAGACAGTGGGCTTGCTGCAGTCGAGTACAAGGTGTACAAGGACAAGAGGAAGGGACCCAGAACTTAACCCTGAGGAACACCGACAGTAAGGGGAAGAGAAAAGGAAGAGGAACCAGCAAAACAAATAGTGAAGGAGCGGTCAAAGAGGAAAGAGGAGAACAAAGAGAGAGCAGTATCCTTGAGCCCAATAGAGAGGAGCATAGTGAGGAGGAGCTGGCGATCCACAGTGTTGAATGCTGCAGAGAAATCCAGGAGAAAATATGGCAATGGGAGGGTTAAATTGCATTATTTAAAACTGCACATAACGGATGACAAATGGATCTTCAGATGGCATTATCAACAATAATAATTTAGATGCAATTTTATAATAATGCAATAATTTATAATAATAATTATTTGTTGCTAAATTTTACATAATCCCGACCTTGGAAGAAAAAATTAAAACGGTGCAGCCAGACACGTGACTTAAAACATCCTGCAGAATATGGTTCTGATATTTTTTCTTGCCGTCATGTGCTCAGGTCATCCTCACCGTATGTCTTGTCCCAGATGAGATTAAGCTGAAAAGAAGAATATCTAGGTCAAGTACCAAGATCAGTCTTATTATGCTCCTAAATAGTTCAAAAACAAGAATGGCCCAGGCGGTGGTATAAATAGATTCAATGGTGTTATACACAGAATAGGGAATCTGGGTTACTACATTATATCAGGGCTAGAAGTGATACGGGGTTATGGGGCTGTAATGAGATGTAAGCCTGGACATATGAATTCATTACGTAAATTATATCTCATTATTGTGTCTTTGTAACTCTGGACTTCCAAGAGAGTTTTGGAAAAAGATGCAGCCAAGGAGAAGTCCTGGTGGTATACAAACAAATCACAGAAAGTAATCAAAGGCATAAAATAATGGAATTTTCAGGCTTTCACAATATATGTAGCAGGGATGTCTTGCTGCCAAATCCATAATCATTACACACTTATGAAAAGACACTGCGATGGCTCATTTCATGAGGTCGATTCTGTAAACTGTAGATATGCAGCACAGATGGGAGGCCTTGATGCTGCAAAGTACAGCAGAGCAGGATATGCTGAATAGTAAGAGGAATAGCAAAGCCGGACATGTTGAGTCGCACGTGGAATAGTAGAGCTGGATATTCTGAATGGAACAAAGAATAGCAAAGCTAGATATGCTGAACAGAACTTGGAACCGTAAAGCTGGATATGCTGAAGAGCACTTGGGACAGTAGAGCTGGATATGCTTGCTGAATAGCATAAGGAACAGCTGAGCTGAATATGTTGAGCGTCATGTGGAACAGCAGAGCTTGATGTACTGAACAGCACATGGAATAGCAAAGCTTGATGCTGCATGGTACCTGGAAAAGCTTGTAACAGCAGAGTTGGATATACTGAATGGTATATAGACCAACAAAAGAAGATGTGCTGGACAGCATGGTAGAGGTTTAATGCAGCAGAGCCCTATGATATAGCAGAGCTGGGTTTTGTTGGGAGCCACACTTGAGGACAAATAAAGAAGAAACCAGTGGTGAGGTTGAACAGGGTCTGTCAGGAGAGACACTTGAAGTCTTACATAGCAGAGCCCAGTGCTGAGGTTGAGCTGGGATAGTCAGGGGAGACAAATGTTTGTTTAATGTAGCAGAGCCCACCAGTAAGGTTGTGGCAACAGCCACAGTATCTGAATACTCAGGTATATCGCTGCCTGAGCTGGCCCAAAAGGACCTGGTTTGCCATGGGTATAGAGGTAGCCTCCTCTTCGCACAGTGAAAACTACATGACATCAAGCATGCTCACATGCATTGTTTGCGCTGTGATGAGTAGTTTTCTAACTTTAAAGGGTTTTATACAAGAATAAAAAAAAGTATAACAGCATTCATCCATAAACAGTGTGAGGGCAGCACGGTGGCTCAGTGGTTAGCACTGCAGCCTTGCAGCGCTGGAGTTCTGGGTTTGAATCCCACCAAGGACAAACATCTGCAGAATATGTTAGCGCTATTTAAAGATTATTATTATTACCTGTCCCCAGGTTGGGTTCGATACTTCCAAGGAGTTGAGTTGTATAATTCTGTCAGGCCGGACATTCTCAACGATGAAATAATAGTTGCAGCTGACGAGCATCCGCTCATTGTGTCCAGCCTATGTCACATAGCTGGAACGGTGCCGCTACGGGAGGTGATTGTCCACTATTTTTATTTTAATTAAGGTACTGAATTGATTAAGGTGGAGTTGTCCAGTAGAGAACCCATTTAAGTCAATACACATTTCAGTATCTACCATAATAGTAAAGGTGTAGGAAAAAATATAAGTATCTAGGATACAATTTTTATATCTAAAAACCATCAGGTCTTGATTTTACGTAATCTTATGTATCTTACTTTCTTACAGACATCTCTTCAGGACCACTATTTGGGTGGCTACATAAGCATACATTAATAAAATAAGGTGTTTATGTATGGTGATAGGTTACATAGTATCAGTAGGAGCAGCCCAGAAGTACAGAGTTGTGTAGTGATTTATTGTCCGAGGCTTTCTGGTCAAAAGAAAAAAAAAAGAAAAGATTAAAGATTATGCAGCCTCGGTAATCCCTCTGGCTGGCATCTGTCCTTGTTTTCTTTACAACATATACAAATGTGCTGATAATAGTTAAGGAAACAGGATCTACGATTCTCCTGCGTTTTTACAAGAAAAGAGACACTTTACCTTTTATGGGGTGTTTCAAGGTTTCTGTCACTTTTACATGTGTAACCGTAAACCACACCGTGATGTATTTTATGTCTGAGCACTAAGCGCCACGTGTAGTCAGGACAATATTTATTTCAGAGCACACTTACATTTTCGGTTTACCCCCAGTAAAATGGAATATTTTAATTTTGGAAAAGTTCTACTAAAAGCAGAACGTTTAGTCCGAAAATGGATTTTAAATCCTAAGTGAAAAGAGCACTGCAAATGTAAACTTTTTTTTTTTTTTAGAATTTATCATTTTTAAGTGGTGTTTTACTTTTTAACCTCCTCAAATGGTTTTTTTTCCAAGGGCATTTATTATCTATACTAGATGGTGGCCCGATTCTAGCGCATCAGGTATTCTAGAATATGGCCAGCGGGAGACAGACGTTCAAAAGATGGTTCAGGATGATCCACCATGATTGGCGATCTGACAGTGGAACCTGGTCGCTACTGCGTGTCACACTGAGGCTAAGTACCCAAGTTGCAGAAATGCTGCGCAAATTTTGGCAGCATTTCTGCAACTCCCGCCGTGGGAAAAACGCATGCGAATTCGCATGCGTTTTCCCGCGGAAAACATGCGTTTTTCACACGATTTTCGCGTGCGGAATTCAAGCGCATTCCAAGCGATTTGAAGCATCACTTGGAATGTGATTGACAGGTTGGTCACACTTGTCAAGCTTAGTGTTTGACAATTGTGATCAACTTTTTACTATTGATGCTGCCTATGCAGCATCAATAGTAAAAGATAGAATATAAAAAATAATTTAAAAAAATTAAAAAGAAAGGTTATTCTCACCTTCCGGCGGCCCCTGATCTCCTCTCCACGCTCCCGGCATCTTCCGATCCCAGTAATGCTTAGCACGAAGGACAGGAGATGATGTCATTCTCACGAGAGCGCGACGTCATCAGCGTTCTTTCGCGCAAGCATTACTGGGATCGGAAAATACCGGGCGAGTGGTGAGAGGAGGAAAAGAGTCCGAGGGCCATCGGAAGGTGAGTATATCACTATTTTTTATTTTAATTCTATTCTTTACAGGTCTATGGTACCCAGGGCCTGGAGGAGAGTCTCCTCTCCTCTGGACCCTGGGTACCATCCACACATTGAGCACTGCGCCGGTCATCTCCCAGCTGCATCGCCGCTGACCTCAGTCCGGCAGGAGATGACCCGCGGCAACCGTCAGGAGATCAACGGCTAGCACCACAGATCTCCCGAAGGTAGCGGTGGCGTACGTTGTTTGAATGACGTGCCAGTTCGCGGCCGGACTGCGACTGTTGCTGATTGGTCGCGGCCGGCCGGGCGCGACCAATCAGCGACGCGGGATTTCCGTTACAGACAGACAGAATTAGACGATTATATAGTAGATGATGAGTGATAAAGATATAGTAGCTGAAACCCCCATTGATTGCAACAATTGAGGTCTTGAATTCTCCTTAACTACATGGTCATTGTAATAAGGAGTTTGAATGGTTAGGCAGCCCAGCGTGCAACTGATTGGGACAAAACATTCCTTATGGAACAACCCCTTAAAGGACTGGTGTATTTTCTAACTTCTAGTCATATCTCAAGAAAACAATCCTTTTCCATTTGATATATAAAGGCAAATGGACATCATAGAGGGGGGTCTCTGTTGTGTCCCTCCTCTTTCTAAATCAGAGGGCAGCAACCAGACTACAGTTCCCATTTGGTCATACTTGACCTACCATGTATTTCATGGTCAGTTATTTATTCAAATGGCTAGCATGTGATACTAAATATTGGATGACTATGGGCCTATACTGTACAACACACGACCCCGGCAAGCACCTGGGCAAAATGCACCCTGGGATCCCACTTGACTCTGGGCACATTACATGTAGGAAGTAGGCTCAGACATTGAGCCTGGTCCATACAGTGCAAGTGCAGGCCGTTATATAGTCGGTAACCAAGTCTAATACCTTAGATGCCATTGTGAATTGAGACAGTGGCATTTCAGAGGTTGTAAATGGGGTGAAGAAATGTCATTGCTATCAGGGACTGTTCAAATTACCCTACTTTTCTCGAAATGTTATTAAACTCTATAAAATAAAAAGATTAACATATTTAATCATATGTAACTGTCCGAACTAATAAAATATTATAACATTTATCCCACTTAAAAAATTACTTAAAATGGAATAAAAGGAGATCAAAAGTTGTATGGATTCCAGAATGGTAACGGAGTACTTACTACATCTCATAGCGTGAAAAATAAGCCCTGATGCAACTCTCTTGTAAGGCAAAATCAAAATGGACGAGGAGCCCACTAGTATCATGCTGCTCAAGGGCCCGCCTAAGCCTGAAGCCGACCCTCTTTTACAAACTAATGTCTATGCTTGAGGGGCCAAAATTTATCCTGCACTATACGCAGTACACATTCTATGTCATATAGTTCTCTACCACTTAGTGCCCTCCAAGAGCACTCAAGTGAGATACCATCAGACTAAAGCAATGCTCACTGCTAGATGATCTACCTCACAAGGGTGAACCTAAGCCCCAGGTCCAGGTGGACACATGGATCCTGGGTACTGATACAGCAGGATGGCACATGGGGAGAAAAGACTTGGAACACTGGAGGCCAAAGGCAGACAGGAATCAAGAAAGTCAAAAACAATGCAGGCATATGTATGCCAGGAGGAGACAGAAGTGCACAGCAAAACAAACCAGGCTAGAAGTCTTAAAGGGGTTGTCAAGTCCAATTGAATAAGTCTGCAGTCACTCTTATTAACAAGGCTGGCTAGTGGGATTGCCTGACTGCAGGGCACGACCTCGCTCCATACAAGACCGTGCCCGCTGGCCGGGGTATGTAAAACTCATACATACCCTCCGGTCCAGGATCTGAAGCCAGCGTATATCCGCAGCGCACAGTGCATGCACTGGAGGGGATTCATTAGTCTGTAGTCACACAGAGTGACTGCGGACCAGTTGATTTGAACTGGACAACTCTTTTGATACCAAGACACAGGAGTGTGTCTTAGTGGGCTTTCACTAGGTCTAGGCAAATAATGTCATGGTAGCACTCTGGGTCACTTGTAAAACCCAACGTGGAGCACAGCAGAGGGCAGAAGCCATAGAGGAAAGTGAAGAAGCCCTGATGAGCCAAGGCAGATGTGTAACACGCTTTTTTTAAGTTAGTCAATAATTAGGAGTTTTCTTGTAGAAAGCATAACAGGAAATGGGGATTTTTATATTTCCTGAAAAGATTATGAAGAGTTTTTGAAAAAAAAAAAATTCCTGATGTATTTTTTTTGCAACCTTCTGATAGAACATTGTCTGGTTTGGAGTGGATTCCATCAGGAGTCACTATATATATGTGACACGCGCTCTCTTTTTTCAAACCGGGCATTTATAAAAACCTGATTCTGGGTGAAAAAAAAAGGTTCAAAAGAGTGAACGTATGATTAGCAAAGTGGTTTTACAATAGAAATGAATAGTAAGAGTTTTTCCAGTGTTTTTGAGCAATTTTACCAGAGTGAACCTGCTCCAAAAAAATATCATTAAAAAATTGTGCATGTACTCTAAAGCCTTATGCAAGCCATATCAATTTCTAGGGGATCATGGTGCCTTACAGAAGCACCATACAAACACACATGCCATGAATTAAGACCTCATATTATGGACCTTTTGAGATTCTGTGTACTGTCCACATGGCTTTGCTATGTGCAGAAAACATTAGTCTTATGGTATCCCACTAGGGTGCTCTCTGTGCTTCTGTCTTATGGACATTGGGGTGCTGTTTTTTGGGTACATATAAAGCCATTACACTGTAGTATATTTGGGGTCATCCTGAAGATGCACTCTTAAAGGGATCTGTTCTGAAGACATCAGTTTCTTAAAGGTCTACTTTTATATAACTAAATATTTAAATTAATTCAGGTTTGTAAATTCCAAGGTTCAGATAAAGAGACACCAGAGAATTGTTTTATTTATTGTATTCATTTTTTATTATTTTTTTTCCCTATGTAATCCAATAGTTTAGGTTCCAGATCTCGAGACATGTAACAGTGGGTGAGATCACGTTTCACACTGCAACAACTGTTAATTTTAGGAGATCAAACGGAGGGGGACATTGTTTTTCCACCTGCAAGTCAAAGACAATTCTCCATTTCCAATGCATGTTGTTTTTCTAAACTATAGAGAGGCTGTATGGCTTCAATTACTGCCATGTGCACTATACCGAGAATCAGGGTCTATTTCTTGGAAATGATATTGAATGTACATTTCTAAAGTATTGCGCTAATTGTCAAGAGATCAGAAATAACATAATACAGGGTCACAGATAATGTTGTCAGTTAGAAGGTAAAATGTACCAAAATGGATCAGTCGGGCAAAGTATTGGCCAACAAGGTGCACTGAGTAAGAAAAATATGTTACACATGACACTATGTAAATTGGGTACTGTAATTTATAAATATGCTTTAAGAAGGGCTATACATTTTAAATAATCTGGTTTTGTTAGAGGATTTCCTTGATGATAGGCTGATCATAAGGTATCCCACTAGTGTGTCTCCAATCAGCTGTAATTCGTAGGGGAAGTGTTCAATTTTGCTACAGAGGAAATTGCATAGTGCCATTGGGCCATCTTCGTAATAAATGGGCGTGCTAGATCTGTGCTAGGTCTAATAGACCACCTTTTCATTTTCTCTCCTCTAATGGAGGAACTAAACAAGGGCCCCGCTGTATGAATTTTTCTAAGTTCACAAGAGCATACTGGGCCATGTGCCGTCCATCATGCAAATAGTAGGTATTCCTCATGGATCCCATTCGAAAAGAATGCAGCATGTATTAGTTAAGTCCGGTTTGAGAATGAAATTCACCATTGAACTAAATGGATGAGCAAAAAAAAACAGAGACCTTATCTACTTTATACGTGGCACCAATTTTTGAAAGATCCATTGCAAAAATGACAAGAAACTGAACTGGATCTTTTTTTTCCTATTATGAATTGTGACAGGGTCACTGGCCCAGTATACGAGAGGAGATACAGTATGTGTCACTGTTCATGTTGGCGTCAGTGCTATAAAACCAGGGCATTTTTCCTCCAGGACACTAAGTGTTCGGAGGGTTAAAGAAAGCTGCATACATGGGATGGTTTTATTTGAGCACTCATTGAGTGGAAGGGAGAGTGCTCACCTTATCTCTTCCTGCAGAGCCGACACTGGCATGTGTACTAGCAGGACCTGCGGTGATGTCCCAATCATGTGATCATCACATGGCCCTGGTTAAATATCTGGACATGAGAGACAGTCTGCTTGGTGTCTTAGGAGAGGAGGTACTCCCACAGAGCTCCAAGAAGGAGAGGAGGATATTGCCAGGTGTCTGCAGGCTGAAGCCTACAGAGAAAAGGACTCTGTTATACTTTATTTGTTTTATTTTCCGTTAAGCCAGAAAGTCTCTGCTTTTGTTTTCTGAACCCTGCCTTGGTGTATGTTGACTTCAATAAACCAGCAGGTGTTTCACTACCAAAGTGTTCCTATGTCAACCTGAGAAAGAAGCTAAGCGTGGCAACCCCTCACACGTGATGGAGAACGTGGGCAGCGTTCCAGGAACACATATAGAGACTGAGGACAACTGCATGTCCTGGGTGAAATCCGCCATTCAGAGCGAGACGTTGGGCAGCATGGTGTAGCTTGTGAAACATCTCATCCAGGTTCAGCAGCAACAACAGCTTACCAGTCAACAACAGATTTTGGCACAGAAGGAAACGAATAAGCTGTTAGCACAGCAGTTTCAGCAGCAGCACCAGCAGCAGCGATAGCAGCAGGAGGCGCTAACACAAAAAATGGAACTCCTTGCAGAGGCGGTTCATGTAAGGCCGGCGGTCTCCTCCCCATATCCAGGTGATGACTCATACGCCCGGAAAATGGAAAGACGAGCCATGCAGAAAATGACTGATGATGTAGAAGCCTTTATGACTGTGTTCAACCGTGTAGCGGAGCGTGAGAGGCTACCACCAGAGCAGTGGGCAGAGGTGCTGGCCCTCTATTTGATTGGTGAACCCCAAAAGGCGCACTATGACTTAGACCTCAAGGATGCTAAAGAATACATCAAATTAAAAACTGAAATCTTGACATGCCTGGGGGTAACAATGTCTGTGAGAGCTCAGTGAGTCCACCGCTGGGCGTATGCTGGTGACAAACCGTCTGGCTCACAAATGTTTGACTTGTTGCACCTGGTCCAATAGCGGTTGCAGCCAGAGACTTCCACTCCTGCCCAGATGGTCGAGTATGTAGTGATGGACAGGTTCATTCACTCCTTTCACAGGCCAATACAGACCTGAGTTGCCCAGGGTGACACTCGGAATGCAGACGACCTGGTTGGCCTGGTTGAGAGATACCAGGTTGTTGAGAAATCCCTGGGGAAACCTGACATCACCACTTCCCCGTACTGGGATATCCACAAGGGGCGGGCTCACCACAGAGGGTGGCTAGCCCAACAAATAGGGGCTTCCCAATCCTGCTGAGGGGTCCCCTAAGGCTGTTATGAAGGATGTGATCTGTTGGACACATAGCCACCCGGTGTCATATGTCCCCTGAACCCATGGACTGCAGCCTAGGCAGGCGGTGTGCCTATCATGCTTATGCGGTCTGCAGTGTGGACAGTCAACCTGTCAAGGGACCGCAGTCATGTACCTTGACCGTCAATGGGGTAATGGTTCCGGGAATGTTGGACTCGGGAAGTCTGGTGACCCTAATCAGTGCTGCACCAAGCCCCATGAGGTTGGGGTAGTTAAAAACTTGATAGATCTTGTCATTCTGGGGTGGGATTTTTCTCTATTTTGGAACTTGTGGAAAAAGGGTGCTGTACAGAGTGTCCTAGTCAAAAGCCAGGCCCCTCTAGAGGAGGTTCTGACAAAATTAAAGATGGAGCTTTTATTGGCCAGGGTGTTACCTATAAATCCTAAATTATTGTAGATCCTGCCCCACCTGTCAAATAACTGCTCCTACTTCTCACTTCCAAAGCTCCTTTGTCCCATTGTCTGTAATAGAAATCCCCTTTGAGATGATTGCCATGGACCTGGTAGGCAGGGATGCCACTAGGAATTTCGGGGCCCCATACTGGCAAAATTTTCGGGGCCCCCTTGAGACTCCACCCAGGCTCCACCCCAGCCCCGCCCTCAACCCCTCGAACTGCTCATAGTCCCACCGCTCTCTCTTGGAAAAACTCCACTTCTCACCAATCACATATTAACTGTTCCCATCTCCAGATCACACACATAGCCAGCAGCTCTTGTTTTGACCAAAAGATTTTTTAAATCTGCCACCATGACATGGTAGACTCTTTGGGCCAGGCCCTACTCTACTGTAGCCTATTAAACATTTGTTAAAATATCCAATACAATTTAGGTATATATTTTATTTTTCAATCTTTAAAATGACCAATAATATCACATCCAAAGGGACAAATACCACTGCAACATGTCCAGACTAGTGTTGAGTGATACCTTTCGATATCGGGAAATATTGGATCGGACCGATACCCAAAAAGTATCGGATATCGCCGATGCCGATACCGGAAACCCATGCAAGTCAATGGGACAGAAATATCGGAATTAAAATAAATCCTTTCTTTCCTTGTAGGTTAATTCTACATGAAGGAAAACAACTAAGAATAATGTAGAATGCATTGGGGGAGGTGGAGGAGACATTAAAGGCATAGAGGTTTAGCTCAATCAAATGTAATAGCAGGAATTAATTTTTTTTTAAGACGTTCGGAGTTACAAAGATATTGACTATGTTAACCTTTTTTATATTTTGTCAGATATGTATGTTTCACTACTTCCATGCTCTTCACCTTCTTTTTTACTTCTCCCACATTTTCTCCTTCATGATCCTCAGCAGGAGCAGCATCTTTTTCATCAACTTCTTCACCTTATTCATCTTCTTCTTCACCTTCTTCCTATTATTCTTTTTTTTTACATTCTTCATATTCTTCTTATTCAACTATTATTCTTCTTCATATTCTACTTCTTCATCTTCTTCCTATTCTTCTTCTTCATCATATTCTTATTTGTGACAGGCATTCCTGTAGTTGTTATCTATAAAAGTTTGAAGATTACACCTTCCATACTGCCTGTCACAAAAGATTTACAACAGGATTTGTCCGCGTTTAGTTTGGCCTGCAGCAGCAGGCATTTTCCAGGGGCACCACGAGGAGGAATGGACTCACCCCCATACACTGCTTAGTCTTCTTCTGCTTATAATGTAGATAATATCTTTTGCTCTGATTTTTAGTCTTATGCTTAATGTTCTTCTGCTTTTTGTTCTTCTGCTTCTTGGTCTTCTGTCTCTTGTTGTTCTGTATCTTGGTGGTTGTCTTCATGTTCTTTGTCCTCTTGGTCATCTTCTTCAGGGTCATATTTTTGGTCTTCATTGGAGTGGTCTTCAGGGTCGTCGTCTTCACGGTCGTCGTCTTCTTCGGGGTGGTCTTCAGGGTCGTCGTCTTCAGGGTCATCGTTTTCGGGGTATTCGTCTTCTTCGGGGTGGTCTTCAGGGTCGTCGTCTTCAGGGTCATCGTCAGGGAGATCCATAGTGATTACCAAAAACCATTTCAAAAAGCTTGAAATTGGAAATGTAGCAGAAGGTACAAGAAGGCTGAGGAACTGCCGAGAACCAGCTGACGGTACTGGAACCCGGATGGGTAGCAGAAGGAACAAGAGCCAATGGCACTACCGAGGACCAGCTGATGGTACTGGAACCCGGTTACTAAGCATGAGGTACCTGTGCTAGAAAGCACTACCAAGGACCAGCAGACGTTGCTGGAACTCGGATACCGAGAAGGAGGCACCTAAGCCAAAGGCACTGCCGAGAACCAGCTGACGGTACTGGAACCCAGATGGGTAGCAGAAGCTACAAGAGCCAATGGAACTACCGAGGACCAGCTGACAGTGATGGAACCCGGAGGGGCAGCAGAAGGAACAAGAGTCAATGGAACTACCGAGGACCAGCTGATGGTACTGGAACCCGGTTACTAAGCAGGAGGTACCTGTGCCAGAAAGCACTACCAAGGGCCAGCAGACGTTGCTGGAACTCGGATACCGAGAAGGAGGCACCTAAGCCAAAGGCACTGCCGAGAACCAGCTGACGGTACTGGAACCCGGATGGGTAGCACAAGGTACCCATGAAAAACAAAGTTGCAAGGCCGCGAGCCGGCCGCAGTTACCGAAACCCACAGTCCTACAGGGGGTGCTTGTCCTATTGGCACTACGGAACCATCCTTTACTGCCAGATCCCGCAGCCCACATAGGAAGCACCTAAACTGCAGGCACCATAGAGTCGGCTAACCCGACCGCAACACGACAGGACAATGTATTGGTGGCAAAGTGACATTGACACTACCCGGAAACAGCCAGCGTGCTGGAGCCAGGCTGGGCAGGAGGGAGTACCCGTGCCAAAGACACTGCCGAGAATCAGCTGACGGTGCTGGAACCCGGATGGGTAGCAGAAGCTACAAGAGCCAATGGAACTACCGAGGACCAGCTGACGGTGCTGGAACCCGGAGGGGCAGCAGAAGGAACAAGAGCCAATGGCACTACCAAGGGCCAGCAGACGTTGCTGGAACTCGGATACCGAGAAGGAGGCACCTAAGCCAAAGACACTGCCGAGAACCAGCTGACGGTACTGGAACCCGGATGGGTAGCAGAAGGTACCCATGAAAAACAAAGTTGCAAGGCAGCGAGCCGGCTGCAGTTACCGAAACCCGCAGTCCTACAGGGGGTGCTTGTCCTATTGGCACTACAGAACCAGGCTTTATTGCCAGATCCCGCAGCCCACATAGGAAGCACCTAAACTGCAGGCACCATAGAGTTGGCTAACCCGACTGCAACACGACAACGTATTGGTGGCAAAGTGACATTGACACTGCCCGGAAACAGCCGGCGTGCTGGAACCAGGCTGGACAGGAGGGAGTACCCGTGCCAAAGACACTGCCGGGAACCAGCTGGCAGTGCTGGAATCCAGGGTAAATAAAAAATAAAATAAATACATCACTGCAGTAATAATATCCCTTAATTAGCCCCTATGGTAATAATATCCCCCATCCTAGGCTCCAGTATCCCCCATCGTGTCTCATTCCTGGCTCCAGCCACATTTTCTCATCCTGCCCTCATGAGTATCCATTCCGCCTCCATATGATCTCCCGATCCTGCCCCATCTGTCTACATCGTATCCATCCTGCCCCATCTGTCTACATCATATCCATCCTGCTCCATGTGTCTCCCATCCTGCCCCCTCCTGTGTCTCCCATTCTACCCCCATATCCATTCTGCCCCTCCTGTGTTTCACTGTCACATTCTGCCCCCCATGTCTCATATTCTGCCCCCATATCGATTCTGCCCTCTCCTGTGTCTCACTGTGACATTCTGCCTCCGTGTCTCACATTCAACCCCTGTGTCTCACATTCTTCCCCTCTGGTGTCTCATAGAGAGGAGTCAAGAAGTGGATGGTTGAGTCCCATTGTCCTCGTGCCGAAGTCCAATGGTGGGTGGCGTTTTGTAACGACTTCTGAAGGTCCAATGAGGTGTCCAGTTTTGATGCATATCGGGTGCCCCACGTCGATGAACTCATTGAGCGACTGGGGTCCACAAGGCACATCACAACCCTCGACCTGACAAAGGGGTACTGGCAGATCCCATGTCCCAAAGTACCAAGGAGAAGACAACCTTCTCGATGCCGGATGGGTGTTTCCAGTACACCAGAATGCCATTCGCATTGCAGGGGGCCCCAGCTACCTTCCAGAGAGCAATGGATCAAATCTTGGCTCCACACAAGAAGTATGCTGCAGCCTACTGGGATAACATTGAAATTTTCAGCACTGACTGGAGATCGCACCTGCCAAAGGTACAGGTGATCCTCGATGCATTGCGGAAAGCAGGATTCACCATGAATCCCAAGGAGTGTGCCATAGGGAAAGAAGAGGCCAGGTTACTTAGGCTACATAGTCGGAAGAGGCGAGATCAAGCTCCAGTTAAATAAGATAGAGGCCATTCAGAATTGGCTGAAACCCGTCTCCAAGAAACAAGTAAGGTTGTTTCTTGGGATTGTGGGGTGCCATCCCAAACTTTGCCATAATTGCATCACCGTTAATAGATCTCCTTGGTGGCACCGATGGTGAAATGGACTCCTGACACAGAGATGGCATTTCAAGAGCTGAAGCAGGCTCTGTGCAAGCACTCAATTCTGGTTGCACCCGAATTTAGTAAAGAATTCATGGTCCAGACCCATATTTCAGAAGTTGCATTGGGAGCCGTGCTGTCACAGGAAATCAATGGTGAAGAGCATCCCATCCATCCTGTATCTGAGCCGGAAGCTCTCATCTTGAGAGAAGAACTATGCAATAGTTGAGAAAGAATGCTTAGCCATAAAGTAGGCCATCAACACTTTGAATTATTACCTGCTAGGCCGTAGGTTTAAAGTGAAGGTGCCATCAAAATACTTTTTTTTCAGCAATTGAAAAAATGTAAAGAATTAATGTATACATTTTCTTAAAAAATATTATCATTTGTTTATAATTTTGTAAAATATGAAAAATAATTTAAAAAGGTTTGGTATTTCCACTTTTAAACACTAAAAATCTAATGTACAACTAGCTCACTGTCATGATCCAGGTTGGATTATGACAGATAAAAGCACTAGTAACCTTTTTTTTTTCCTTAAGCTGTGTGCTTAAAGATAGTTTTGCCCCCGGTGGCCATTAGGGTCATTGCACTGTGGTGGTTTCAGTTCTAGTTTTGCCCCGGTGGCCGTTAGGGTCATTGCACTCTGGTTACTTTAGTTAGTGCATGTGATTATGAAGCAGGTGTTATTGCTGGCTCTTACCTATAAAAGAGTGTCAGGTGGTTGCAATCACTGTTGGTGATAGTGATCATTTCAACCATCCTTGGTGGAGGAAGGAGCTAGAGAGAGTTCCTGGCAGCTCAGTCAGAGTCCTAGTGTGGAAGGAGCTAGAGAGAGTTCCTTGCAGCTCTGACAAAGCATGGTGAAGTAGCAGCCATTCTGGAGGAAAGTTGCATTCTGGTGGTGGACTCTGTTGCTGGGAGCAACAGCAACAAAGCAAAGCTAAGTGGTGTTATCCCTGTTTGTGACTTCCCTTATGAGTGTTTTAGTGCAGTGGTGGGATTAGTTTCTGCACCGTCCAATTCATTAGAAAGGGCTAGGTGCAGGGCGAGCTAGGGTTCTTAGGTTCCAGCTCGGCGACAGGTGCGGAGCCTGTATAGGGACTGTTAGGAGTGTAGAGACTGGCTCAGGGGAGTGCAGGAGGTCTCCACGTCCCCGTTCCCTATCGTAGGGCCCTCCATTGTATCAGTTTCCCTGGTGTTTCCCTTTATTATTTAAATTCGCCCTGCTGGAGGCGGTGTATCCAGTTACACATGTAATTCTGAAATTCGCCTGCTGGAGGTGGTGTATCCGGCTGCACATTATATTATTTAAATTCGCCCTACTGGAGGCGGTGTATCCAGGGTCACGTGTGCCATAGAAATTCGCCCTGCTGGAGGCACTGTGTCCAGTCAGATGTTGACCATCACACTCACATTACTGCACTGCAGTAAATATGGGCTGAATCTGCTCACATATGTGTGATGTCACTCCTCTCCTCCCCTTCTGGGTGTTTGCTAAGGGATAAGAGAGGATGAGATTTAGGAACACAGTGCGGAGCCATTTTGTTGGTGACTGCAAAGTTATACTGACAAGTAGACGGTCACCGAGGATGGCAGGCAGCACGAATTCTGTTAGTTGGTGCTGCCCGCTGTAATACGCTCACACTCAAACGCTGATGCTCACACTCACATGCTGATACTCACGCTCACAAGGTAATGCTCACACTCACACGCTGATGCTCACACTCACACACTGACACTCACATGCTGATGTTGACACTCACGCTCACATGCTCACACTCGCGCTGACGATCACATTCACACTCACATGCTTGTGTTCACGCTGACACTTACACTCATATGTTGATACTCATGCTCACATGCTGACTGTCACACTCACACGCTGACGCTCACACTCACGCTGATTCTCACACTCATGCTCACACTCTCCCGCTGATGCTCACACTCACATGCTGATTATCACACTCACACGCTGACATTCACACTCACGCTCAGCCTGACACCCTCATTACTAAGCCGATAAGTAAACACAAACATAAACAAATCTACGCACACATTGTCACCAGCCTATGTAAGCGCATTAACAGAACAAACATACATAGGCTGTAACCAGACAGCAACTGTTAATTTTAACCTCTTTACCCCAAGGGTGGTTTGCACGTTCATGACCGGGCCAATTTTTACAATTCTGACCACTGTCTCTTTATGAGGTAATAACTCTGAAATGCTTCCATGGAATCCTGGTGGTTCTGACAATGTTTTCTTGTGACATATTGTACTTCATGTTAGTGGTAAAATTTCATTCAAATAACTTGCGTTTATTTGTGAAAAAAATGGAAATTTGGCGAAAATGTTGAAAATTTCGCAAATTTCCAACTTTGAATTTTTATGCCCTTAAATCACAGAGATATAGCAAACAAAAAACTTAATAAGTAACATTTCCCACATGTTTACTTTACATCAGCACAATTTTGGAGCCAAAATGTTTTTTTGTTAGGAAGTTATAAGGGTTAAAAGTTAACCAGCGATTTCTCATTTTTGCAACACCATTTTATTTTTACGGACCACATCACATTTGAAGTCACTTTGAGGAGTCTATATGATAGGAAATCCCCAAAAGCGACACCATTCTAAAAACTGCACCCCTCAAGCTGCTCAAAACCACATTCAAGAAGTTTATTAACCCTTCAGGTGCTTCACAGGAATTTTTTGAATGTTTAAAAAAAAAATGAACATTTAACTTTTTTTCACAAAAAAAATTAATTCAGGTCCAATTTTTTTTATTTTACCAAGGGTAACAGGAGAGATTAGACTGCAGAAGTTATTGTGCAATTTGTCCTGAGTACGCTGATACCTGATATGTAGGGGGGAACCACTGTTTCGGCGTATGGCAGAGCTCAGAATGGAAGGAGCGCCGTTTGACTTTTTCAATGCAAAATTGGCTGGAATTCAGATCGGACGCCATGTCACGTTTGGAGAGCCCCTGATGTACCTAAACAGTGGAAACCCCCCAAAAGTGATCCTATTTTGGAAACTAGACCCCCCAAGGAACTTATCTAGATATGTGGTGAGAACTTTGAACTCACAAGGGTTTCACAGAAATTTATAACGTACAGCCGTACAATTAAAAAATCATATTTTTTCCACAAAAATGATCTTTTCACCCCCAATTTTTATTTTCCCAAGGGTAACAGGACCCTAAAAGTTATTGTGCAATTTGTTCTGAGTACGCTGATACCCCATATGTGGTGTAAACGACTATTTGGGTGCATGGCAGAGCTTGGAAGGGAAGCACCGCCATTTGACTTTTTTGGCTGGAATTGAGATCGGACACCATGTTGCGATCGGAAAACCCCTGTGTCATGGTCCAGTCCGGAGTCTATCTTCTGCTGTCTTCACTCAGGACTGGTCATGCGGGGGTTAATCTCCTCAGCCTCGTTCTGGAGCTAGCTGGGCTATTTCAGTCTCTCATAGCCTGCTGACCAGTGTTAGTGATAGCTCAAGCTTCCAGTTTAGAGCCTCTGACCCTTGCACCTTGGTGATCCTCCTGCCTTTGACTGATATTCACGTGTATGACCCGGACTGATCTCTGACCCCGTCTCTTGGTATTCATCTCTGCTGTTACGTTCCCTCTCTGGCATCTGACCCCCCGGCTTGTACCCCGACCACGTATTTCGTCTCACGTTTTGGACCCCGTGCTCATGTTCCGACTTTCTGACTCTCGGCTTGATATTTTGACTACGTGTATTGCTGCTCCTTCTGGTACGTCTGCTCCTGCTAGTTTCTGACTCGGTTCGTCTGACTATTCTCTCTCGTTACCTGTGGCACCTGTGCTGTTGCTCAGGGTTGCTGCTCTTAGTGTGTAACCTCTCTTCCCTCACCAGCTCCCCTGGTGGAGGTTTCACTACACCCTGATGTACCAAAACAGTGGAAACCTCCCACAAATGACACCATTTTGGAAACTAGACCCCTCAAGGAACTTATCTAGATGTGTGGTGAGAACTTTGAACCCCCAAGGGCTTCACAGAAGTTTATAACGTACAGTCGTACAATTAAAAAATCATATTTTTTCCACAAAAATGATCTTTTCACCCTCAATTTTTATTTTTCCAAGGGTAACAGGAGAAATTGGACCCCAAAAGATGTTGTCCAATTTGTCCTGAGTACCCTGATACCCCATATGTGGGAGAAAACTACTGTATGGGCACACGTCGGGGCTCGGAAGGGAAGTAGTGACGTTTTGGAATGCAGACTTTGATGGAATGGTTTGCGGGCGTCATGTCGCGTTTGGAGAGCCTCTGATGTGCTTAAACTGTTGAAACTCCCCACAAGTGACCCCATTTTGGAAACTAGACCCCACCCACGGAACTTATCTAGATGTGTGGTGAGCACTTTGAACCCCCAAGTGCTTCACAGAAGTTTATAACGTCCGGGCGTGAAAATAAAAAAATCATATTTTTTTTCCACAAAAATGATATTTTTGACCCCTATTTTTTACTTTCCTAAGGATAACAGGAGAAATTGGACCCCAAAAGTTGTTTTGCAATTTGTCCTGAGTAGGCTGATACCCCATATGTGGGGGTAAACCACTGTTTGGGCGCATGGCAGAGGTTGGAAGGGAAGGAGCACCATTTGACCTTTTCAACGCAGAATTGGCTGGAATTGAGATCAGACGCCATGTTGCGTTTGGAGAGCACCTGATGTGCCCAAACAGTGGAAACCCCCCAATTCTAACTCCAACCCTAACCCCAACACACCCCTAACAATAATCTCAGCCCTAACCCTAGCCCTTACCCTAGCCCTAATGGGAAATTAGAAATAAATACATTTTTTTTTTAAATTATATTATTTTCATTTACTATTTATGGCGGGTTTTTATTTTTGGCAGCTGTCGCACGCTAAAAGACGCTAAAAATAGCTTTTGCATCACCACATTTTGAGACCTATAATTTTTCTGTATTTTGATCCACAGAGTCATTTTAGGTCTTATTTTTTGCGGGACGAGTTGACGTTTTTATTGGTACCATTTTCGGGCGCGTGACATTTTTTAATCGCTTTTTATTCCGATTTTTGGGACGCAGAATGAACAAAAATCAGCATTTCAAGAAATTCTTTTGGGGGGTGCGTTTACACCGTTCCGCGTGCAGTAAAATTGATAAGGCGGTTTTATTCTTCGGGTCAGTACGGTTACAGCGATACCTCATTTATGTCTTTTTTTATGTTTTGGCGCTTTTATGCAATGAAAACAATTTTATATAAAAAATAATTATTTTTGCATCACTTTATTCTGTGAGCTATAATTTTTTTATTTTTTCGCTGATGACGCTGTATGGCAGCTCGTTTTTTTGCGGGACAAGATGACGTTTTCAGCGGTACCATGGATATTTATATGCGTCTTTTTGATTGCGCGTTATTTCACTTTTTGTTCGGCGGTATGATAAAAAATTATTATTTTTTGCTTCATTTTTTATTTTTATTTTTTAAGGGGTTCGCTAATTTGACAGTTTTATAGGGCGGGTCGTTACGGACGTGGCAATACCAAATATGTGTACTTTTATTGTTTTTTTATTTCCAAAAAATGAATTTATTAGGGAGTATTTTTTTTATTTTTTTTTATTTATTTAGCGATTTTAAAAAAATTATTTTTACACATTTTTTTTTTTTTTTAACTTTATTACATTGTCCCAGGGGGGACATAGCTGTCATGTGACAGATCGCTGATCTGTCACATCACATATCACTGTGACAGATCAGCAATCTGTCACATGCATAGAATTAGACTTCCTCATGCCTGCGCTTTGCAGGCACTGAGGAAGCCTGCTCCCTGCAGGCCCCCGTCGCCAAATTGGATCCGGGGACCTGCAGGGAAGGAGCCCCTCGCAGCAGCACTGCACATTGCGCTGCTGTGGGGGGCTCAGGGAAGCACGGAGGGAGCCTCCTCCCTGCCGATGCTTCCTTTTAACCCCCGGTACACCGCAATCGTGTTTGATCACGGTGTGCAAGGGGTTAACATGTCGGGCACATAGTGCTGGGTGTCAGCTGTGATAATCAGCTGACACCCGGCCACGATCAGCTGCGCTCCCTCCGTGAGCGCAGCTGATCGCGCTAGACGTACTATCCCGTCCATGGGCATAGGAGCCCAGGTCCCATGGATGGGATAGTACGTCTGATGTCAGAAAGGGGTTAAAGAAAAAAAAAAAATTACGTGGGCTCCAGCGTAATTTTAATAACCAGCAGAGGGCAGAGGAAAAGCCAACGGCTGAGGGCAGATGTTTATAGCCTGAGAATGGGGTAATACCCATAGAGCTTCCCAGGCTATTAATATCAGCTCACAGCTGTACTGTATACTTAGCCTTTATTGGCTATGAAAAGGATGGACAACCAAAAAAAATGACGTGGGGTACCCCTATAATTAATAACCAGCAAAGGCTATGCAGACAGCTGTGGGCTGATAGTAATAGCCTAGGAAAGGGGTATGGATACTGTCCCCCCGACTAAAAAGATCAGCTCTTAGCCGCCCCAGAAAAGGCGCATTTATAAGATGCGCCAAATCTGGCGCTTAGCCTCGCTCTTCCCACTTGCCCTGTAGTGGTGGCAAGTGGGGTAATTCTTGTGGGTTGATGACACCGGCCTGGCATACATGTGACTCGCCCCCAGAGGCCGTGGGGTACTCGGTGACGGGCCCGTTGATTACAATGGGAGATGTCACAGTGGCATTGACCCGGTCCGTGGCCTCAGGTGGTCAATGTAAAAGGGGGTAGAGTGATGGGGATAAAGTTGTTGAGATGATTCGTGATGCCACCTGTGGTTTCTGGTCAGTTTGACCAGCGCTGCAGGGTTGCTTCTCTGGGACAGATGGTGTGGTGCAGCAATGATGTTGAAGCTCCCCACAGGTGGAGCTGTAGTCCCAGCGCAGAGTAGATGAGGTTGGCAAGTGGGGAGATGGTGTAAAGAAGTAGATGAAGCAGAGCCGGGTGTAAGGCACAAGAATAAGTGGAGGACACAAGGGCATGTAGTTCCAAGGCTTTACTCACAGTCTGGTGCACACAGATGCCCGCTTCGGTGCCGTGTCCTCGGGTCAGGTGCTCAGCCAACTCCCAGGCAAGGTAAAGTACACCTTTCCAGCACTCCTCCAACATATGCCTTCTCTGAACGTCTCCACACTAGCGCCTAATCTGAAGTACTTGTAGTTGCATATTAAACTCAAGTTCCTGATGTTACTTAGAACTCTACTTGTACGGCAGACAGCTGTAGCCTGCTTCGGGGACTTCTTGCTATCATGTCCCGGCTCACCCACATTGCTGTTGTGCCCCCAAGTCTTAGATAGGAATAAAGTGGTGACGACTTCTATTCCTCCGGTTTCTGCTGCAGGAACATCAGTATCCATACAACCTCGGGGACCGGACCCCGGCCATGCGCTTCAAACTTGAGGAAGGGCTCTGCTCTGACCCTAGTCCTTAGTTCTCTTCTTCTCCTTACGTTCCGTACTAAACTATCTTCCCTCTGAAGAATCAGGCTTTCTATGGCTCTTTCCTGTGGCAGCAGCTCCAGGTCACAGGAGTCTGCTGCAGCACTTCCTTCACTCCATCCCTCTCAGGGGATCTTCTCTCACAGACTGACCTTTTCCTAATATTCTCCCTCTCTCTTGTGCAGTCTAAGCTCCACCCACCTCCCAGCACTCTTCGTGTTCCAAGCAGGGAGCCAAAAAGGTTGCTCTGCTACACTACTGGTGTGCGTGTGGGATATGAGTTTTGGAGTGTGGTCAGGTGCCTCCACCTTACCTGGATAGTGGGGTACCACACCTCAGGAGGAGGTGCAGTACCTCTGTGGTGACTGAACCCTCAGGGGCACCACACATGCCCCCCCAGACTGGCATACAGCCTCCAGCCAGCCAGCCTGGCATACATCTCCCCCCAGCCTGGCATACAGCCCCCCAGCCAGTCGGCCTGGCAAATATGCCCCCCAGCCTTTCATACATGCCCCCCCAGCCTTGCATACAGAGATAATCTGTGCTGCTGTAGATCAGTTTACTCCTTCCCTGAAATATTCTGCTGCTGTAGAACAGCTCAATCCTCTCCTGAAATACTCTGTGGTGCTGTAGAATAGAACATTCATCTCCTGAAATAATCTGTGCTGCTGTATATCAGTTTACTCCTCCCCTGAAATGCTCTGTGCTGCTGTCACCCTGCTTCTTCTACCATTCTCTGTCTGTGACCTCCCATAGACCAGCACACTGCTCTCCTGAAAAATTTTAAAAGTCGCCGACTTTTGGCAAAGTCGGGTTTCATGAAACGAAACCCGACCCTAGGATGAGGTCGGCCACGAGGTCGGCGACTTACGCGCCAAAGTCGCGTTTCAAAAGTTTGTTTTGCACTCTTTTTCAGCCAATCAGGATCCACGGACACTGTGGGCAACGTGATGACATAGGCAGGGGTCACCACCATCTTTCAGAAGGGCATGCAAGTGATTGGCTTGCTTTGGTGGGCGTCACAGGGGTTATAAAAGGGCGTGCACGCCGACCGCCATCTTACTTCTGCCGATCTTAGCATAGGGAGAGGTTGCTGATTCTGTAGGGAGAGTGTTAGGCAGGGAAGAAGAAAAAAAAACTGCTTCTGCTGCTAGCGATTTTGCCTGTACAACACACCAGTCACTGTGTGCGCAGTGCAAGGGGAGGCTATATTGTGGTGGATCAGCGGTGTTGGTTGTTAGGCTGCCTTCTAAGGCTTCCTGACAGCTGCATTGCTGTTTACCCACTGCTCTGCAAACTGCTTTTTTAAAAGCAATCCCAATTTTTTTTTTTGTCCTGCTGAGGTACGGAGCGTGCATTTTTTCACACCATACAGCGTCAGTGGGCCTCACACAATCCAAAAGTGTCCAGTGTCCACTAGTGTCTGCAGAAATTCAAAATCTCCCTTATCCTGTAGTCACTTTTTTCACACCTGTGCCATCGAGCCTGTGACATAGCGCTCTGATATTCAGTGGGCCTCACACAATCCAAAAGTGTCCAGTGTCCACTAGTGTCTGCAGAAATTCAAAATCTCCCTTATCCTGTAGTCACTTTTTTCACACCTGTGCCATCAAGCCTGTGACATAGCGCTCTGATATTCAGTGGGCCTCACACAATCCAAAAGTGTCCAGTGTCCACTAGTGTCTGCAGAAATTCAAAATCTCCCTTATCCTGTAGTCACTTTTTTCACACCTGTGTCATCGAGCCTGTGACATAGCACTCTGATATTCAGTGGGCCTCACACAATCCAAAAGTGTCTAGTGTCCACTAGTGTCTGCAGAAATTCAAAATCTCCCTTATCCTGTAGGTACTTTTTTCACACCTGTGCCATCGAGCCTGTGACATAGCGCTCTGATATTCAGTGGGCCTCACACAATCCAAAAGTGTCCAGTGTCCACTAGTGTCTGCAGAAATTCAAAATCTCCCTTATCCTGTAGTCACTTTTTTCACACCTGTGCCATCGAGCCTGTGACATAGCGCTCTGATATTCAGTGGGCCTCACACAATCCAAAAGTGTCTAGTGTCCACTAGTGTCTGCAGAAATTCAAAGTCTCCCTTATCCTGTAGTCACTTTTTTCACACCTGTGCCATCGAGCCTGTGACATAGTGCTGATATTCAGTGGGCCTCACACAATCCAAAAGTGTCCAGTGTCCACTAGTGTGTGCAGAAATTCAAAATCTCCCTTATCCTGTAGTCACTTTTTTCATACCTGTGCCATTGAGCCTGTGACATAGCGCTCTGATATTCAGTGGGCCTCACACAATCCAAAAGTGTCCAGTGTCCACTAGTGGCTGCAGAAATTCAAAATCTCCCTTATCCTGTAGTCACTTTTTTCACACCTGTGCCATCGAGCCTGTGACATAGCGCTCTGATATTCAGTGGGCCTCACACAATCCAAAAGTGTCCAGTGTCCACTAGTGTGTGCAGAAATTCAAAATCTCCCTTATCCTGTAGTCACTTTTTTCACACCTGTGCCATCGAGCCTGCGACATAGCGCTCTGATATTCAGTGGGCCTCACACAATCCAAAAGTGTCCAGTGTCCACTAGTGTCTGCAGAAATTCAAAATCTCCCTTATCCTGTAGTCACTTTTTTCACACCTGTGCCATCGAGCCTGTGACATAGCGCTCTGATATTCAGTGGGCCTCACACAATCCAAAAGTGTCCAGTGTCCACTAGTGTCTGCAGAAATTCAAAATCTCCCTTATCCTGTAGTCACTTTTTTCACACCTGTGCCATCGAGCCTGTGACATAGCGCTCTGATATTCAGTGGGCCTCACACAATCCAAAAGTGTCCGTTGTCCACAAGTGTCTGCAGAAATTCAAAATCTCCCCTGTCCTATAGACACCTTGTACCTTGTTTTAGATTACTATATAGTTTGTTGGATTTTGTCTACATTTCTACCAAAAATGAAAGCACTGAGTTGTCATTGGAGGCTCATGTTCATGAACCACACCTTTCCTTGTGTCCTTCACCACAACCAAGATTGAAGGATGATGCAGGCCATACTACTGATTACTCCATGGAGCTGTTTTCACATACCATGCCTGGATTATCAAGTGAAATGGTGAATTACCCAGGCCAAGATGAATCTGACATGGAGTGCACTGATTCACAGCCGCTGATAGATGATTCTGCTGATACATTCACTCAGAGCACTACATTGTCCTCGCAGTGTACAGAGCCAGATTCTGACCCTGATGAGACTCAGGTGCCCCTTCCCGCACACTATACCACCATACACGGTGACACAGAGGAAGGTGCACATGACATTGAAGAAGAGGTGATGGATGACCCAGTTGTTGACCCAGATTGGCATCCATTGGGGGAAGAGGGTGCTGCTTCCAATAGCTCAGATGAGGAGGAGCATCCACAGCAGACATCGACATCGCAAAAGCTGTTATCTGGCAGGCCCGGAGCACTCCAAAGACAGGTTCCAAAAATCAAAAGAGTTGCTGGACAGCTTGTCCAGAGGGTCAAAAGATCACAGCGTGCTAGGCCGCAAAATGTCTGCCAAAGTAGGAAGAGTGCAGTGTGGCACTTTTTTGAACAAAATCCTCATGATCAGGCCAAGGTTATCTGTAAGAAGTGCGCAAAGACCTTTAGCCGAGGGAAAAATCTGAAAAATTTGAATACCAGTTGCATGCTTAGACATTTAACCAGCATGCACTTGCAAGCGTGGACACAACACCAAACCTCAAGTGCCACATGTGCAACTGATCACAACGAAGGTAGTCAGCAACGCTACATTGTTTCCCCCACTGTAAGCCCACCGGTTAGCACAGCAGCAAATGTTGAGGTGTCGTTGCAAGGCCACAGCAGTCAGGGAATCCCACTGTTATATCAACGAAATACTGAATCTAGGCCATCAGAAAGAACACCAACTCCATCACCATCATCAACCCTCTCTCAGTCCGCCCTGTCCACCGCTACTTCCACCCAGGGCTGCCACTAGGAATTTCGGGGCCCCATACTGGCAAAATTTATGGGGCCCCCCTTGAGACTCCGCCCAGGCTCCACCCCCAGCTCCGCCTCCACCCTAGCTCCTCCTCCACCATGCAAACCTTCCAAAATCCCTCCGCCCTTTCTTGGAAAAACTTCACTTCTACACCACACCCTCACCAATCTCACATCAACACCATATCACATACATAGCCATCAGCTTTAGTTTTGACCAAAAGGTTTTTTAAGCCTGCCACCATGACAAGGTAGACTCTATTGACAGGGCCCTACTCTACTCTAACCTATTAAACATTTGGTAACTTTTTTTTAACCATTATTGTGCATCCATCTTCAGACAATGACCAGATGATACTGAGTCAGTGCCCATCTAACTCTAACATACTCCAGCAAGGTGGCAAAGGCAGTACCTTATATTAGGTTGGTCACATTAAGTCAATGTAATTGTACCCCCCATGAGACCCCCAGATTCTGTTCCCTCTCCCGTCATGGCTCTTTGGGCACTGCCACCATGCCACCGGAGACGGAGACATCGGAGAGAGTCAGAGACAGACAGTCTACTCACCCTGCTCGCTCGCCGCCTCGTGACTGGTCTGCCAGTGCCTACCGTCTGCGCCTCGCCATCCACCGTCCCGCTGCCGTCCACGGTCACCATCTTCTGCTCCCAGCCTGGTCCCACCACATGGCACGCTGGCACAGCCTATGGGTGATGGTCACACAAAATCCCTCATGCTCCATTCAAACATGGCTTTAGGACCCCAACTTCTCAGAAAAGGGCTTTTGGCTGCCAGGTATGTAAGGTGTATGTGCACCCCAAAACATGAGATCGCAGATATCAGCACTTCAGACCAGACATGCTTCTGTAGACACGGACTGTGCTAACAAATCGCCAGTGATCAGCACTGACACTGGTATCCGAGGTCCCAGCGGTCAAAGATGACAAGATGAGAATGGAGGGGCTGCCATGTCCCTGACTAATATGTCCCCACTGCTACAGATCTGATAGTGAACTGCCAATCAGATCAATTTACCTGAATGACATTGACATAGGGGAACTGGAAAATCCCCAATGTTCAGCACTAGACCTGTAGTGAGGGTCAGCCCTAAGAGTAAGCGCACGAGCAGCACATTCAATGTGGACTTTCCTCAACAAAATCATGTGGCACGTGTGGATCTTGTCACATACAAGTGACACACTGTGGATTTTAAAATGCACATTTGAGTGGGAATCTCCCACTCATTTGTATTTCCTCACACATTTCCTGGAGGAATAGAAATGCATATTTATAAGTATCTAATGGTCCCAGAACTGCGCTTTATGTTACATTACCATCACAAATCTGTTCTGTCAAAACCCTGCAAAAGAGCCCTGACCCTAAAAATGGCACAGAGTGGACTGAGAACCAGTGGGACTATAAAGCCCCCAGTCAATTTTACACTGCAGACTTCTCCGCTGCCTTGCACATTGTGAGAATAGAGCAGGTGACTTTATAAGAGTTGTCAAAAGGTGACCCCAAAAAATCCCTGAGGTAAGAAAAGACTAGATAATATTACCCCCTCCCCTATGTCTGACTCTGAACCCTTCAGCTAGTGCAGGGGAGGGAGAGGACTGGGGGACTTTATTTACTGTATTGGGAGTCATCTGGGGACAAGTGAAAGACCCCTAGAAGATGACATCTCATGCACATAGGGCAACCTGAAACAGTAGGGTAAGTGGGAAGAAGCCGGCTCTGCAGCAGAGAATATAGGGCAGGTGGGTGGGAGTCTGCCCCTGTGGGGTACAACACGGGGATGTACCCTAAGGCTCCCAACCCCACAATGGCACTGCAGCCCCTCAGGGGGAGACAGGTTTATTGAGCTGGACGGAACCGCTGCCCCACAGAGCCTTGCTCTCCCAGCATGAGAGCCGCAGTCATATCGCAGCAGCTGCAGAACTCCTATCTGAAGCGCGGTTTCCCTTATCCCCTTCACACGGCCATAAGCGCCTGCCGCCGACGTTGCATAATAACTTTCTAATGGGCCCCCAGTGCCAAAATGCACAAGCGGCTCTGTACACCTCGTACACACGGCTCCGCTCCGTACACCTCGCACACACGGCTCCGCTCCGTACACCTCGCACACACGCGGCTCCGCTCCGTACACCTCGTACAGACACGGCTCCGCTCCGTACACCTCGTACAGACACGGCTCCGCTCCGTACACCTCGTACACACACGGCTCCTCTCCGTACTCCTCGTACACGCACGGCTCCTCTCCGCTCACCTCGTACACATGCGGCTCCGCTCCGTACACCTCATACACGCGATGCTCCGCTCCGTACACCTCGTACACACGGCTCCGCTCCGTACACCTCGTACACGCACGGCTCCTCTCCGTACTTGTCGTACACGCACGGCTCCTCTCCGCACAACTCCTACACACGGCTCCGCTCCGTACTCCTCGTACCCACGGCTCCACTCCTTGCTCCTCGTACACGCACGGCTCCTCTCCGTACACCTCGTACACGCTCGGCTCTTCTCTGTACTCGTCGTACACGCGCGGGTCCTCTCCGTACTCCTCGTACACGCACGGCTCCTCTCCGCTCACCTCGTACACATGCGGCTCCGCTCCGTACACCTCATACACGCGATGCTCCGCTCCGTACACCTCGTACACACGGCTCCGCTCCGTACACCTCGTACACGCACGGCTCCTCTCCGTACTTGTCGTACACGCATGGCTCCTCTCCGCACAACTCCTACACACGGCTCCGCTCCGTACTCCTCGTACCCACGGCTCCGCTCCTTGCTCCTCGTACACGCACGGCTCCTCTCCGTACACCTCGTACACGCTCGGCTCTTCTCTGTACTCGTCGTACACGCGCGGGTCCTCTCCGTACTCCTTGTACACGCGCGGGTCCTCTCCATACTCCTTACACGCGCGGCTCCTCTCTGTACTCCTCTTACACGCGCGGCTCCTCTCCGTAAACCTCGTACACGCGCAACTCCGCTTCATACACCTCGTACGCGCGCGGCTCCGCTCCGTACTCCTCGTACACACACGGCTTCGCTCCGTACTCCTCGTACACACACGGATCCGCTCCGTACACCTCGTACACACACAGCTCTGCTACATCCACCCTGTAAACCCCTCCTGAACCCACACAGAAACTTTACCTCATCCAGCAGTACACCATGACAACCAGCACAGCAGAGTCCTGCAGACATGAGGCCCCTGATCATGTGACCCCTGACTCCAGGTATCAGTTATCAGGTATCAGTTATCAGGTATCAGGTATCAGTCATCAGGTATCAGTCATCAGGTATCAGTCATCAGTTATCAGGTATCAGGTATCAGGTATCAGTTATCAGGTATCAGGTATCAGTCATCAGGTATCAGTCATCAGGTATCAGTCATCAGGTATCAGTCATCAGGTATCAATTATCAGGTATCAGTTATCAGTTATCAGTCATCAGGTATCAGTCATCAGGTATCAGTCATCAGTTATCAGGTATCAGGTATCAGTTATCAGGTATGAGGTATCAGGTATCAGTTATCAGGTATCAGTTATCAGGTATCAGTTATCAGTTATCAGGTATCAGTTATCAGGTATCAGTTATCAGGTATCAGTCATCAGGTATCAGTTATCAGGTATCAGGTATCAGTTATCAGGTATCAGTCATCAGGTATCAGGTATCAGACATCAGGTATCAGGTATGAGAATCAGGTATCAGACAGAGTATTTCTGATGTTTGATTTTGATATATGATCATGTCCTAAAATGGACACTGTACTCCTGTGACCTCATCACAGGTCCTGTGCGCACACAGCAGATGGAGCTGGAGGAGCCTGAACAAAACGTAGGGGGGCCCGGGGCCGAGCGTGGACCGGGCTGCCATTGTTCTCAGGCGCCGGGCGGGCACCGGGCCCCCCTAATCACCGGGGTCCCCGCACAGAAACTTTACCTCATCCAGCAGTACACGACAACAAGCACAGCAGAGTCCTAAATACGTCCAGGGCCCTGATCATGTGACACCGGACTCCTCCCATCTTGTGACCTCATCACAGGTCCTGTGCGCACACAGCAGACAGAGCTCGGGCTGCCAGTGTGCTCGGGCGGGCCCCCCCCTAATCACTGGGGCCCCATACACTTGTAAGGGCTGTCATGCCCTGATGGCGGCCCTGCTTCCACCATATGCAGCTCTCAAGTCCAGCTCACCCTCCCAGACACTATGAGTAGGTCAAGAAAGTACTCAGTCTCTCATCTGCGTACACTGGGTTTGAACGCCCACATTGCCAAACTAATCTCGTTTGAGATGATGCCCTATCGGTTGGTGGAAAGCGCAGCTTTCCGCGAACTCATGGCCTATGCAGTACCACGCTATAACCTACCCAGTCGCCACTTCTTCTCTCGCAAAGCCATCCCAGCCCTCCACCATCATGTAAAAGACCGCATTGTCCATGCACTCAAGCAGTCAGTGAGTGGAAAGGTGCACCTCACAACTGATGCATGGTCCAGTCGGCATGGCCAGGGCCGTTACGTGTCCATCACTGCGCACTGGGTTAATGTGGTGGATGCAGGGTCCACAGGGGACAGCGGTGGTGGGACAGTGCTGCCTAGCCCACGGTATAGGAAACAGTTGGCTGTAGGCGTTCGACCCTCCCCCTCCTCCTCCTCCAGAAGCGAAAGCTCGTCCACAGAGCGCAGTCGTACGAGCACTCCATCTGCAGCTGCCACTGTTGCACACGAGGTGTCCCCCTATCGAGCAGCTAGTGGAAAGCGTCAGCAGGCTGTGTAGCAGATGATGTGTTTTGGGTGACAGACACACCGCCGAGGTGCTGGCCGAGTACTTGAAGCGACAAACTGAGTCATGGCTGGGCAGTGTACATCTTGAGGCAGGCAAGGTAGTTAGTGATAACGGCCGTAATTTTGTGGCAGCCATAGCCCTTTCAAAACTCAGCCACATACCTTGCTTGGCTCACACCTTGAACCTGGTGGTGCAGTGCTTCCTCAACAATTATCGGGAATTAACAGCCCTGCTCCAGAAGGTGCGAAGACTGTGCGCGCACATCCGCCGGTCACCTGTACACTCCGTTCGTATGCAGAAGCTGCAGCGATTGCTCCACCTTCCCAACCACCGCCTCATTATCAACATTGCAACAAGGTGGAACTCCACCCTGCACATGGTGGAGCGGCTGTGCGAGCAGAGGCAGGCCATAATGCATTTGTGGGAGGATACACGGCCAGGCACTTTGAGAGCAGACATGGAGTTGACAGGTGTGCAGTGGTCGAAGCTGAAAGACCTCTGTAAAGTCCTTCAGTGTTTTGAGGAATGCACACGGCTGGCAAGCGCAGACGACGCCATCCTAAGCATGAGCATCCCACTTATGCGTCTGCTCATGCAAACTTTGACGCACCTTAAGGAGCAGGCGTCTGCAGCCAATGTTGATGAGGAGGAAGAGGAGGAGGGAATCCTTGATGACATTCAGCCATTGTCTGCTCAGGGACCTCTCCTGGACGAGGTGGAGGAAGAAGAGGAGGAGGAGGATGATGATGGGGATGATTACTTAGGGGAGGAGGATGCATCTCGTGGGGCAAGTGAAAATGTTGGCGTGGCAAGGTCTGGTACAGGGTTTGTGCGTGACTGGAGGGATGTGGATTTGCCAGAAAGTGCTCCTCCACCCAGCACTCGCAGTGCATCATTGACACCGGGAACATTGGCCCACATGTCAGATTATGCCCTGCAGATCCTAAAAAGGGACCCCCGCATTGCCAAAATGATGAACGATGACGACTACTGGTTGGCCAGCATCCTGGATCCATGCTATAAAGGCAAATTACAAAACATCATGCCACAGGAGAACCTTGACCTAATATTGGCTAATAAACAAGCAACTCTGGTAAATCAGTTGCTTGAGGCATTCCCAGCACACAGCAGCGGTGATGGTTCTCACACGAGCCGTACGGGCCGGGGGCAGCTTGGCAGAGGTGTCAGCAGAAGTGGCGTTGGAGACAGGGGTTTCATGACAATGTTGTGGACTGATTTTTCACGGACCGCTCACACAACTGGTAATACTGCATCGATGGAAAGTGACAGGAGACAGCAGTTGTCAACTATGGTTACAAACTACTTTTCCTCCCATATCGATGTTCTCCCACACAGGTCATTCCCCTTTGACTATTGGGCCGCTAAACTGGACACCTGGCCTGAATTGGCACAATATGCCTTACAGGAGCTCGCTTGCCCAGCTGCAAGTGTGCTATCGGAAAGAGTCTTCAGTGCAGCTGGATCAATCCTGACAGAAAAAAGGACCCGTCTGTCAACCCAAAATGTGGATGATCTAACCTTCATTAAAATGAACCATGCATGGGTTTCCAAGGATTTTGTCCCACCTTCCCCTGATGACACATAGGGTGACAGAAAAATGGCTTGCTTTGGTCCACCTCTTCCTGGGACTTGACCTATTTCGCCTTTTGCATCAGCTGAATGTCCAACATCAACATATGCCACTTTCTAAAACTCCCTAACTGTGCTGCCTCCCCCCCCATGGCCGGGGTCACCACCTAGCGCACGACACCGTGCGAGTGCCGTTGCCCTGGACAGGTGGGTAGGCCGACTCTTGGGCGCGGGCACTGGCACAGGGTCCCTCATAGTGCAATCAAGTGTCTCTGACGGTGGTGGTGCACACCCGCCGTCAGACACACCGCCGTACTATGAGGGGCCCAGTGCCAGTACCGACGCCCACGAGTGGGCCCCCCTTGCTTGGGCAGGGCCCCAGCATTTGCAATCTTTACCTCTCCCTGCTCCTCCGCTGTGTAGTCTGGGCCGTCAAATCCATACTGTGCCTGACACCGTCTGAGCCTGCCTCCTGATGTATAGACATATATTTTGAATGTGTACGCTATCCATACATGTTATCCGGGGATACGGTACCCTTTCTCACCTTTGTGCAATCACGTGCAATCCATACTGGGCCTAACACCGTCTGAGCCTGCCTCCTGATGTATAGACATATATTTTGAATCTGTACGCTATCCATACATGTTATCCGGGGATACGGTACCCTTTCTCACCTTTGTGCAATCACGTGCAAGCCATACTGGGCCTAACACCGTCTGAGCCTGCCTCCTGATGTATAGACATATATTTTGAATGTGTACGCTATCCATACATGTTATCCTGGGATACGGTACCCTTTCTCACCTTTGTGCAATCACGTGCAAGCCATACTGGGCCTAACACCGTCTGAGCCTGCCTCCTGATGTATAGACATATATTTTGAATGTGTACGCTATCCATACATGTTATCCTGGGATACGGTACCCTTTCTCACCTTTGTGCAATCACGTGCAATCCATACTGGGCCTAACACCGTCTGAGCCTGCCTCCTGATGTATAGACATATCTTTTAAATGTGTACGCTATCCATACATGTTATCCTGGGATACGGTACCCTTTCTCACCTTTGTGCAATCACGTGCAAGCCATACTGGGCCTAACACCGTCTGAGCCTGCCTCCTGATGTATAGACATATATTTTGAATGTGTACGCTATCCACACATGTTATCCGGGGATACGGTACCCTTTCTCACCTTTGTGCAATCACGTGCAAGCCATACTGGGCCTAACACCATCTGAGCCTGCCTCCTGATGTATAGACATATATTTTGAATGTGTACGCTATCCATACATGTTATCCGGGGATACGGTACCCTTTCTCACCTTTGTGCAATCACGTGCAAGCCATACTGGGCCTAACACCGTCTGAGCCTGCCTCCTGATGTATAGACATATATTTTGAATGTGTACGCTATCCATACATGTTATTCTGGGATACGGTACCCTTTCTCACCTTTGTGCAATCACGTGCAATCCATACTGGGCCTAACACCGTCTGAGCCTGCCTCCTGATGTATAGACATATCTTTTGAATGTGTACGCTATCCATACATGTTATCCGGGGATACGGTACCCTTTCTCACCTTTGTGCAATCACGTGTAATCCATACTGGGCCTAACACCGTCTGAGCCTGCCTCCTGATGTATAGACATATATTTTGAATGTGTACGCTATCCATACATGTTATCCAGGGATACGGTACCCTTTCTCACCTTTGTGCAATCACGTGCAATCCATACTGGGCCTAACACCATTTGAGCCTGCCTCCTGATGTATAGACATATATTTTGAATGTGTACGCTATCCATACATGTTATCCTGGGATACGGTACCCTTTCTCACCTTTGTGCAATCACGTGCAAGCCATACTGGGCCTAACACCGTCTGAGCCTGCCTCCTGATGTATAGACATATATTTTGAATGTGTACGCTATCCATACATGTTATCCGGGGATACGGTACCCTTTCTCACCTTTGTGCAATCACGTGTAATCCATACTGGGCGTGAGAACGGCTGGCGAGCTGTTAAGCAAGCTACAGCACCTGTGATTTGCACACGTAAGTTTTTCATTTTTTCAGGAATGACGGTTAGGCCTAATTCCGGAACTGCGGTTGACCTGAACTTACTGGGAAATCATCGTTCGCGGGTAATAATAATTGTAATCAGTGATCCCCATCACTAACGTTGTTCAGCGTGTTATCTGCACCTGTAAGCGACAAACGCTGGCCTTTTCAGTGTAGCGCACATGCAGCCACAGACATGTAAGGGCATGACACACCAGTTATTGGCCAATCTCATGTGCCAGAGCCTCACGTGTCCCTCTAGTAAGCCGGACTCGGACCGCGGGGCATGACGGAGTCTCATTCGTTAACGGAATTAAGCTTGCAATGTGTGCATCTGTTCTGTAGCTGGCATGGTTGAGGTTTCCCAGGTGGTGTCGAATTTAACCGTAGGCTCCACTCATGGTGGTGCCCTTCTGGACATTCCTTTAAGGTTCAGCTTTGCAACCATACTGCCCACGTAAAACAAACACTTTGCCTTCATGAACGCTGTTTGGAGGGTCATGACTCGTGGGAATAACGCCGCCCAATCAGTTAACCTGCTAGAGAGATCCTTCGTTGCTCCCAAGCATGACATCACACTCCCTAGGAGGAAGGTAATGCCACTGTGGCGACCGTACTCCTGGGGGCGACACAAGTGCACTGATGCCCAGCCACTGCTCGATGAATCTGCTGGTACATTGACCCAGACCACTACATTCCCCTCGCACGCTACACGGCCTGAATCTGAGCCTGATGAAACTCAGGTTACCCTTCCCATATACAGTTCCATCTTACACGGTGACAAAGAGGAAGCTGCAGATGAAAGTGCAGGTTCGGCCCACCCGCCATCAGACACACCACCGTACTATCAGGGGCCCTGTGCCAGTGCCGTCGCCAACGAGTGGGCCCCCCCTGCTTGCTCAGGATCACAGCACTTGCAAGGTTGAAATACTGTGCAGTGAGATGGAAGATGGGGACGACGAGGAGTCCAGACTAGTACAGGGATTCCCTAGCGAGGAGACTTATTTGATTGCTTTCAATGTTGGGACAGCAATTTTTGGGGAGCACTATACTCTGGAGAATGATAGATGGGGCCCACCATACACTGGAACATTCCAAAGGTGGACATCAGACACTGGAGCAGCATTTACAGGGCCCATTATACACTAGAGCATTAGAAATGGGGCCCATTATGTTTGGAGCATTATTTGGGCCCATAAGACAGTGGAGGTTCATCCATGGGGACCAACATATACTGTAGCATTATGTGGAGCTCATCATATACTGTTTCAAACATTATATGGGACCAATGATTCTGTATGGAGAAATAGATGGGCCTCATCATGAGATGTAAAAAGTGAAGTATTTTTCATTGTACTATACCGCTATTTCTCTGCCGTATCGGAGCATGATGAGTTGTGGTATGTGTTAAAGGGGCGCTCTTTGGCCCAGGGCACATGAAAACCTGGAGCCAGCCCTACCCCCCCACAACTTTAGCCAAATAACCCCCATTTTTCAGTGCGTAACTTGTATTATGAAGTTAATTAAGGTTGACAAGCTTAAGTAAGAAGAATTGATGCTTTTGGCATTCAAATGGGCACTGTAGGTGTGTTTCCTGTCCTCCTCTCACTGCCGACTTTTATTCCCCATTGACTTACATTGGGTTTCGTGTTTCGGGACGACCCCGACTTTTCCCTATAATCGGCCGATGTTGCTCGACCCGACTTTTGGAAAAGTCGGGTTTCACGAAACTAAACTCGACCCTAAAAAACCAAAAGTCGCTCAGCTCTAGAGATGAGTATGTCACCACTGAACAGACAGACCAACAGTTAAAGGGAGGTTTATTTACAGGGGATAACACTAACAAAATTAACAGTGTAAATATGAATATAATGAAAATGAGTTAATCAAGCAGACAAAAAGCATCAACAGTATTAAACAGTAATAAGGGTAGTTTTCCTATGAACTTATCAGTCTGAAAGGGTCTTGTTTGAAAGGTCACTCTTCTCCCACGTTGGCGCCGAATCACCAGCAGCACTTGTCGTCTGAAGTACTCTGTATCCTGTGCCTTTAACAATGTCCAGCTGAGATATGAGGGGTTACTGTGGGAGCCAGAGAGGTATGAGACAAATGATATCCCCTATGCTCCAGGTCCTTCTTTCCAACTCCGCAGCGGTGCTTTCTCACCGGAATCAGGGGATCTGCATTAACACATGGGTCACCGGAACTTCGTACATGGCACAGTCTCTCTAAGCAGGTCACAGACCTGTCACTGGGCGCAGTCTCTTTGCAGGGAAAAATCTTATTACAGGGATGAGTGCGCAACCTTCCTGACACTGCAGTACCCGGCTTCACGTACTCACGGACTGCAGTTGTACCGGCGATCTCTCTCTCTCCCGGTCTGTGTCAGCATCCTCCCCTGTCTGCTGTCTGCGCTGCTCTGAGGAAAACCCGCGCCGTTTTCCTGCTTTCAGTTCTCCTCCCTTCCTGTTCCTGGCTGCTGAACAGGTTGCTTTTGTGTCCCCCGGGGAACCTGCTGCCCTGCTCAATGGTTCCGGGCATGGAGCAGATGAGGCAACTCTCTCCTGGCTCTTCCTGCACCTCACCCCCTTACACTGCTGTCACCCTGATCCTTCCTCTATATATCTCCCTCTGTGACCCTCTATAGACCATTACACTGCTCTCCTGAAACACTCTGTGCTGCTGTAGATCAGCACACTCATCTCCCAGGAAGTGCTGCATCTTTATCACGACACAGCAGTGTGACGATCTCCCTGCTGTGCTCTGAACAGGTTGGCAGTGAACGGTGATTGCCGCCTGTACTGTAATACTAATTACAGGCTGCGATCACTGCTCCCCGCTGCAGATACTTACACCGAACCCTCGCTTCTCCCCTGCAGCTCCTGTCATCGCAGGCACTGAGCAGTGTGTGCGATGACAGGGGAAAATAAAGCCCACAGCATACTATGTGGGCTACAACAAAATTGCCACGATCTCCTCCCACAGCTGTGTCCTGGACAGACCAGGAGGCGTACCCAGATCACAGCCTAGAGCAGGGGTCTCAAACTTGGCAGAGTAAATGGGCCGCACATAAAAAAAATTTGAGCTGGCGGGCCGCATTCCTTTCAAACTTAATACACCTTGTACACACACGGCTCCGCTCCGTACACCTCGTACACACGCGGCTCTGCTCCGTACACCCCGTACATACACGGCTCTGCTACATTCACCCTGTAAACCCCTCCTAACCCCACATATAAACTTACCTTCATCCAGCACCATGACAACCAGCACAGACAGCAGCGTCCTGCATACACTGAGGCCCCTGATGATGTGACCCCTGACTCCTCCACTTCCTGTGACCTCATCCCAGGTCCTGTGCACAGTGTGCAGTGTGTGCACACAGAACAGCCATTGCGCGCTCCTGATTGTGCGTTTTCACCCTACCTCAGGAAGTGAGACATGTGGTGCACCGTGGGCCTCAGATGCCTGCCTCAGCGGCCGCATGTGGCCCGTGGGCCACGTGTTTCAGACCTCTGGTCTAGAGGCAGGATGAGCGGCCTCAATGCAAGAGATGTGGTCAGAGTCCAACTGCTGTCTCTTATGCTCCTGGCTGCCATAAGTGAGGTGTGCAAGTGTTGTGCCCAGACATTTACGCATCCACTAATGAAAATGGCAGCCTCCAGTGGCAAAAGTAAATGTTAATAAATAAAAAACTATTAAAGTAGTTCACTTAATTTTGTATTAAAAATAATTGACTATATAATCAATTATTATCAATACAAAAATTAAAATCATGGCACCTTCCCTTTAAGTTAGTGTCAGACCATACCCCTCTGAGATAGTTAAGAGAGAAGAAGAGTAAGAATGCCAGGGTGACTAGGTGGCTCTTAGCCCTTCAAGACTTCACTTTCCACGTAGAGTATAGGCCAGGGAAGTTGCATGGCAACAAGGATGCTCTCTTCCAAATTTCCTGTTTAATGTCTGAAGGTGCCAAAACCCCCAGCTTTGGGCAGAGAGGGGGAATATGTGACAGGGTCACTGGCACAGTGTACGAGGGGAGATATGTGTCACTGTGCATATTGGCGTCAGTGGTATGAAACCAGGATATTTTTCCTCCAGCACACTAAGTGTTGGGATGGTTAAAGTAAGGTGCATACATAGGCTGGGTTTATGTGAGCACTCATAGAGTGGAAGGGAGAGTGCTCACCTTATCTCTTCCTGCAGAGCTGACACTGGCAGGTGTACTAGCAGGACCTGCGGTGATATCTCAATCATGTGACCATCACATGGACCTGGTTAAATACCTGCACATGAGAGACAGTCTCGGTGGTGTCTTAGAAGAGGAGTTATTCCCACGGAGCTCCAAGGAGCGGAGGATATTGCCAGGTACCTGCAGAGAAAGGGACTCTGCTATACTTTATTTGTTTGGTTTTCCGTTAAGCCAGAAAGGCTCGGATTTTGTTTTCTGAACCCTGACTTGGTGTATGCTGACATCAATAAACCAGCAGGTGTTTCACCACCAAAGTGTTCCTGTGTCTACCTGAGGAAGAAGCTAAGTGTGGCAACCCCTCACAGAATGTAAAAAACAGATGCAAAAAATAGACATGAGTTTCTAAACCATACAGCTCCCTTAACTAAGCCTCCATCTCAGAGGATGGGTTCCAGTAATTCACCTCTATAAAAAGAGAGTCATTTCTGTTCTGCCAGTTTGCAGCCACCACCCTCTTTTTACAGAAATGTTTTGTTGAAAATTAAAATGGCAGTGCTGTATGGAAACTAGGTAATTGATAAACATAGACTGAAATTGACAGTTCTGGCAACATTTTAAAGGGAATCTGTCACCTTATTTTTCACCTGCCGGCAACGACATCAGGGGCTTATCTACAGCATTCTGTAATGCTGTAGATAAGCCCCCGATGTAACCTGAAAGATAAGAAAAAAGATAAGGCCCCGTTACACACATCAATGTCCCAGCGATCCCACCAACGATCCGACGTGGATGGGATCGCTGGGACATAGCTGATCGCTGGTGAGCTGTCACATAGACAAACCCACCAGCTATCAGGACCAGCGAGCAAGCTGGTATCCAAGGTAAACAGCGGGTATCTAAGAGTCGTGCGGCTCCCAGCGTCGCTGATTGTCGGTCTCCCGCTGCCACATGCAGCGATGCGCGCCAGCGGGAGACCAACGATCAAAAAATGGCCCAGAACGTTTGAGCGCGATCAGCGATACCCGTCAGGGGGGCCGGTCGCTGATACATGTCACGCTGGCGAGATCGCTGTGTGTGACGGGGCCTTTAGATTATACTCACCCAGCCAACTCACTGAATGAATTTAAGAAAGGAATGGATGCTTTTCTTGTGAGTAATAGTATAGAAGGTTGCGAATAACATAATATTACAGGTAGATGGTTGACCCAGCTTAGGAGAAGGAATTTTTTTTCCCTATGGAGAAATTTGGCTTCTACTCTGTGGGTTTTTTGCCTTCCCCAGGATCAACAATGGAGAACAGCTGCACTAAAAATAGGCTGAACTAGATGGACATAAGGTCTTCCTTCAGCCTTCAAAACTATGTTACTATGTTAGGGGTGGTCCTGGTCCGGTCCGGCGCCTCCCTTCTTCTAACGGTGACGTCTTCTTCTTTTTTTCCGTTGCAGCTCCGGTGCAGGCGTATTTTACCTGCCCTGTTGAGGACAGAGAAAAGTACTGCAGTGCGCGGTCCTGGTTCGGTTCGGGTCCAATGGGTGTCGCGGTCCGGTCCGGCGCCTCCCTTCTTCTAATGGTGACGTCTTCTTCTTTCCTTCCCGTCGCGGATCCGGCACAGGCACACTTTACCTTTTGAGGGCAGAGTAAAGTTCTGCAGTGCACAGGCGCCGGACCTCTCTAACCTCTCCCAGCGCCTGCGCACTGCAGGACTCTGCTCTGCCCTCAACTATGTTACCATATCACAAAAGAATTAAAAATGTAAAACTGGTTTGTGATGTATTTAAACTGTTTTCACTAGATCCTGTGAACCCCGAGAAATCAACAGAAAAAGTGGCATAAAAACCATATCTATTCTGTCTATTTATTCATCCATCTATCCATTCATCTATCCATCCGTCTATCCATCCATCTATCCACTTACCCATCTGTTAAGAGGTGACAGGGAGCCTCATTTGCCTCCTCTCCTCTGGACACTGTTCGCAAGATTACATGCGGCACCTCATTGTTCATTAATGTGAAATGTAATGTTTATGTACTGTGATGTCTTTTATATGCCATGTATTGTGTATATGTTTAGGATTAGGGGTAGAAGTTAGCATAGAGAAATAGCGGGGTTAGATCAGAGGGGGGCACATTAGAGAACAGATAGTATTAGTTAGATACAGGCAGCATAGGGGTTAAGTAAATGGGGGGTCACAGAGCAGAGCAGCACAGAGCAAGGAAGTATAGGATGGGCACTTTCTGATTAGAGGCAGGAGCTTGGGCAGCCTTGCCCAGGGCAAGGTGCATGCAGTGGATGAGACAGTTGCAGGCTGTGGGGATAAAGCTGCTATGGCAGGAAGGGACCCCAGGCTAGAGAATAGTGCAGTCGGGCACCAGCTCAACAGGACCATCCCCAGAAGGACACAGTGTCTAAGACTGGGGTGGGTACAGCTGAGATGGCATTCCCGGCACCTTTCCCAATTGGAACCAGACGAGGGGCTGACAGGGAGCTGGTGACGTGGAAGGTACACATGGGACATGGACTGTCCAAAAAGACTGCCCAGATGGCAGGGAAATGGATAGAGTTTGACTAAAGGTATGGCAGCAAATGCTGGGAGGAAAGAGAGAGTGATTACAGAAAGAATAGAGTCTGCCTGGAAGGCAGGGAAAGTGCAGAATACGTGAATTGTGTGAATTGTGCTGCCAAGATGATGAGTGCCCTTTTGATAAGTAAATTTTAACTGTTGGAAAAAGAATGACTTCAAAGTGTTTTGTGGAACTGGGAAATCGGGAGCCAGAGTGCCAGAACTGGAAGGAACTCTGAAAGTAACCGTAAGTGTTCTGCTGCGCACGCTGCATGTGCAGCAGAAGGGACTTTGTATTTTATCTGTGGAGCACCAGGGTGTGGGAACCATACAGACCGTTGCCACAACTACCACCCTGGCCGCCTTACACATCTACCTACCCATCCATCCATATACACATGTGTGCTTGTAAATACTTGCATATATATTATTGGAATTGTTGATTGCAAATATTTGAGTAGAAGTTTTTTGGGAGGAAGTTCTCCATGCATTGATTTGTTATTTCTTGTTGTAGTCATCTACTTCCACTTTGAATAAGTAGAGATGCAATAAAGCATGGATAGATTAGTGTGGCTCCCCTGAGGGTTCAGTCGCCACAGAAGTACTGCACCTCATCCAGAGGTGTGGTATTCTGCTCTCAGGTAAGGAGGGGGCACCATCTAGAACTCACACACTTGCATCCAACACCAGACCTTTCAGCGCTCGGGAGCAGCTAGGTAGAGGATGTGGGTGGAGAAAGCTGCAGGGGGAGCTGAAGGACGTGACAGTTTGAGGGAAAGTGTTCAGTTGGTGCTGGGGACTCGAGCAGTGAGGAGCTCAGCACTGGACCAGCAGACAGTGGAAAGAGAGAATGGAAAGACAGAAGAACAGAAAGATAAGCTCTAGTGGAAGAAAGAAGTAAGGGGTCCAAGGGGCACGGGTAGTGAGGAATCCACCCGTGGGGCTCGCATCTCCGCTGACCGTAGTTGGGTGGAGGAACCAGGTCGCAGTAGGGGACTGGCCCCATACTAGTGGAGAAACTAATGACTCAGCTAGCTAACTAGAGGTTGCAGTGTCTACATGTGTTGCAGCCACATCCAACACATTTGCTGAAAAGACAGCCGGATAGGATCCTGGGACCTAAAGCACATCGCCCGACAAGATCCGAGGCTGCTGGCTTGGGACACTGTGTCTGAAGGCGCAGGGTAGGAAAGGTGGGAGCCAGCGCAGCGAGATGGCCAGAAAAGGATCATCTGAAGGGAGTTCTGATATGGTGTACCCTAAATTACCTGAGAGATGGCTGGACCACCGACCCTGAGGACACAGCACCCTGGCTGGGGATTGTAAGATCAGAACTGTGAGAAAAACCTGTGAAGTTTATTTACTGCGTCACTTGTCCTGCAGTACAACGACCATCATTACCATCATATCTCACTACAACTGCCCTGGGGTTTAGCTCTACCTGTGGAGAGCTGTAACAACTCTGCTGCATCACCATCAACCCCAGCGGTCTCTTCAAGCAGCGTCGGCTAACATCTAATTGCCGAATACCACAGATGGCGTCACAAACTATCTTTCATAAACTTTATCATCCCTTTATCATCATTTTCATTGGACGCCCAGGGCCACGGACGGGTCACTGCTGCCGTGACATATCCCCTTAAGTACCGGCCCGGTACTGAGTATCCCCACGTTCCTAGCGGGTTCTCCATTTTGGCATGACGAACAAGATTTACCGACCCGGTACCAGCGGGTCCCGTGTGCCTTAGACCTAATTGAACTGTAAAATCGCCACCATTATGGTAACACACGGCACACTGGGAGGCGTGTCATCATGGGTGGCACCAGTTCAAGGGCGCAAACATTATGCCTACCCACAGTAGATACTTCTGTGCTTTAAGAACTTGTCAATTGGCCAGCTAGATCTGCCTCCTGATCTGGGATGGCGGGAAAAGAAGAAATAAGAACCCCACCCACAAAGGGGAGAGGGGGAACGGGACCAGGGTGCAGTAAAGAACACAGCAGGTAACATGGCGAGTGGTGGATACCCGGAGGTGTAGAGGGGGTGTTGTATGTGCCTTTCCTTTTAATTGTTATATATGTATATATATATATATATATATAATATGTGTTGTTGTAATGACAAAGTAATGTAGGGACAGCATAGATATGTAATTAGGATATTGGGACACTAGGGGGTACTGTAGAGTTAGAGAGATGTAGATAAGATAAGATATAGCTAAATAGGTTAGACTGGTGGGAGGAGCAGTTCAGTTGCAGTGGAGTATGAGAACAGGCAAGACCTGGTAGAGTGGTCTGAAGAAAGTTGGAAGTTTGGCTTCTGGGGAGCACTCTCAGGGAGAGGCCAGGAAGATGATCTCGGGTTGGAGTCTGGGGACACCGTCTGGAACTGTCAGGGACCTAAGGTCCAGTTGAGGCTGCAAGCGGCAGTCTGTTACTTTTGCCAAAGATGGGCAACGTAGACGGGGAGCGTCCAGTGACTGCCAACAGGAGGATTCTGCAGGCCTTGGGTACAGAGAACGTGCAGGACAAGAAGTGGCAGGGCCAGACCAGGAACTGTGCAGGAGATGTCATGTTTATGTCTTACGAGAACAGATGGACTGTAAGGGTGTGTGCACACATTGTGGATTCTGCTGCGGATTCGCAGCGGATTTGACCCTGCGGATCCGCAGCAGTTTCTGCTGCGTTGTACAGTACCATTTAAGTCTATGCAAAATGAAAAACGCAGTGCACACGTTGCGGATTTGCTGCTGTTTTAAATCCGCAGCATGTCAGTTCTTAGTGCGGATTCCGCAGCGGTTTGGCACATGCTCCATGACAGGTGTCAAACAGCAGGGGAAAACTGCAGGCCAATCGGCACTAAATCTGCAGATAAACCGCAGGTCTTTTGACCTGCGGATTTAGACAAATCTGAGCGGAAAAATCTGCAGCAGAATCCGCAACTTGTGCGCACACACCCTAACTGTGATGAAATAACTTGTTTCAATTAAAGCCTTGCAGAAAACAAACAAGGATTCTGTGAACATTTCAATGGGACACTGTATCCTGACCAGGCTCCTGTCCCGCAGGTGGGTGAAGAATTGCATACATGCTGCAGCAACACAAAGAAACACTCTAAAGTTGTAGTAGCGGAGCGTCCGGGTGCTGAAGAGTTAAAGCCCCTCCTCACAGCTGGCACTCGGGCACCCATTACAGAGGGGTGGGGTGGAAGCAAAGGGCTCCCCCAGCAAGGAGGATGAAAACCATACCCAGCTGCCTGCAATGAATTCGGACTTCCTGGCAGTTGAAGTAGAGGAACTCAGCAGCCAACTCCTGCAGTCGCAACTGTGCATAGTGTCCAGGTGGAAAGCGGCTCTGAAGGTGAAACTAGAGGAGCCGTGTCCAATCCAGTGGCCCCTGATTTCAGCGGAGGTGATGACCGATACCGGAATAACACCACAGGCAGGTACTGTCACCGACTCTGCCCCGGTAGCCGAGGAGCTTTTAGTGGGGCCATTTACTATGCCACCAGTGCCAATCACAACTAGAGCCAAAACGGTCTCAGCTGCCACGTCTACTGCGGCACTAACCCCTACAACTTATGCAAAACTGACAGTCTGTTCACCAACTACCTCAGAACCTGTGATAGCAACAACACCAAATGCATTACGCTCTCAGGCCACTCAGACCCCAGACCCTGGTAACAGGACATGATCTAACAGTGCATGACTTAATCGGCCATAATCTCTTTGTGTTACCTGGAGTAACACTAGACCACGAACTCCACTGGTCCGGAGGATGCAAACCCCAGGAATTACCCTGGAGACAAAATCAGCAAATGGGAATTACTATCAAGATGTGACTGTATATAGTTAAGTTACCTGGTTGGCACGTGTACCCGTCCAGTGTGACACGATCGGTAAGTAGAACAACAAGACCAACACGTGTACCTGTCCTGTGTGACACGACCCGCAGGTCAGTAACTGAAACAACAAGACAAAGGGGAAGGGGAAACAGTTACAACGGTGGGCCCTGCAATAGGGCACAGGGACGTGGAGACCTCCTGCACTCCCCTGAGGCAGTGTCCCTGAACACTCCTAATGTTCTCTATACAGGCTCCTCACCTGTCGCCGACCAGGATACCTGCATCCCTAACTCACACTGCACCTATCTCTTTCTAGGGAACTGGGTGATGCGGACACTGGTCTCACCGCTGTACTAATACACACAAAGGAAAAAGGGGAAAACACCAAAACACTTATCTTTCTCTGCTGCAGTCACCAGGCAGCAGAGTGCATCACTGGATTAACTTTCAGCAGTGGCTCGACACCTCAGAGCAAGCTGATGCCTTCACCTTCTTCAGCAGTGGCTCGACACCTCAGAGCCTGCTGCTCACTTCACCATGGTTGGAATCCACAAAGGATCTGCTATCACCAACACCAGCTGATAGACCAGCTGACCTTATATAGCAAAGGAGGAGCGGTCACATCAGCAGGGGCCAAAAACAAATGTAATAACCCCTGTGACCACCGGGGGCAAAATGTAAAACAAAAAAACATCATAATGTAATGACATTTGTGGCCACCAGGGGCAAAAACCCATATTAAGCCCCAGAAGCCTGAAAGTAAAGGTTTTAATGAGGGAATCCAGAATCTGACACAGATCCAAGAATTGGACTGTGACAGTACCCCTCCCTCAATGAGGGGCCTCTAGACCCTCAACACCGTACTACACTGCATACCACCTACAGTGTGGATGCCTTGTTCCACCAGAGTTCACTTCAACCATCATCTGACACACTGGGTCATGGCAAGGGAGGGCAGATGGAGGTGATGATGTATACTCCGGAGGCACCACAAATCTCCAGAGCGCCGACCTGGGGAATGAGCTAGGCCTGGGTATAACAAAGAGTAACTCAGGCACCCATACAAACATGTACACACCCAGGCCCGGACCTGAACGTTTATTGTCATTCACTTTCATTCACTCTCTTGCCACTAGATGGTGAACTCCTCACAGAACCGACAACAGAGGCGTCCCCCCATGTCGTAACACTCACACCCCCACAAGGCTCAGAGGTAACCACTCCTCTCTGCCCCCCCTCCTAAGAGGACTCCGACTCTGAGGGGCAGCTTGTGGTGAGAGTTGAGACTTGCCCCTACTCCCTGGCAGAACCCCTACTGCCACTACTGGAGGAGAAGGGGACAGGAACATGGAGGAAATATACACTCCCTGGTTGTCTTCCTCTACACGACCAGGAGGGGGCGGCTTTTCGGTGGCATAGAAGTTTTGGCGTGAGCCCCGCAGACCAAATCATCTGTCTGCTCATTACAGGGACATACCTCATCACCTCGGGGAACACCAGGCAGCACCATGTGGACACCAACTCCTCCCACCTGCCTGGGTGCGCCCGCGTGTCTAAGCAAGTCCCGCTCCCCAGCAGGGACTCCAGGGGGCATATTTGCCAGAGCCGCAATTGGGAAGGGAAGGAAGAAGGAAATATACTCTCCCTGGTCATCTTCCTCCACACGACCAGGAGGGGGCGGTTTCTTCGATAGTCTAGAAGTTTCGGTGTGAACCCCGTGGACCAAATCATCAGTCTGCTCACTACAGGGATGTACCCCTTCACTCCGGGGAACACCAGGCAGCACCAAGGGGACACCAACTCCTCCCACCTGCCTGGGTGCGTCCGCCTGTGTGAGCAAGTCCCGCTCCCCAGCAGGGACTCTAGAGGGCATATTCGCCAGAGCCGCACATTGGGACTCTGGTCGAGCCAGAGGGGAGGCCCCAGACCCTGATAACTGCTGCTGCTCCAACATACCATGCAGCTCCTCACTCTCCTCAATGAGGACCAGCAGCAATTGATCACAGGTCTGTACTTGGCCCATGGCTCACCAGAGAGAATGAATAGTTTGGTGATAAACTGTCACGTGTACCCGTCCTGTGTGACACGACCCGCAGGTCGGTAACTAGAACAAGATCAACATGTGTACCTGTCCTGTGTGACATGACCCGTAGGTCGGTAACTGAAACAACAAGACAAAGGGGAAGGGGAAACAGTTACAACAGTGGGCCCTGCAATAGGGAATGGGGACGTGGAGACCTCCTGCACTCCCCTGAGGCAGTGTCCCTGACAAATCCTAACGTTCCCTATACAGGCTCTTCACCTGTCGCCGACCAGGATACCTGCGTCCCTAACTCACCCTGCACCTGTCCCTTTCTAGGGAACTGATTGATGCAGACACTGGCCCCACCGCTGTACTAATGCACACAAAGGAAAAAGGGGAAAACACGAAAACACTCGTCTTTCTCTGCTGCAGTCATCAGGCAGCAGAGTGGATCACCGGACTAACTTTCAGCAGTGACTCGACACCTCAGAGCCAGCTGCTACCTTCACCATCTTCAGCAGTGGCTCGACACCTCAGAGCAAGCTGCTACCTTCACTATCTTTCTCTGCTGCAAACACCGGGCAGCAGAGTTCAGCACCAGTTTCAGCAGTGGCTCGACACCTCAGCGCCTGCTGCTCACTTCACCGTGGTTGGAATCCACAAAGGATCTGCTATCACCAACACCTGCTGATAGACCAGCTGACCTTATATAGCAAAGGAGGAGCGGTCACATCAGCAGGGGCCAAAAACAAATGTAATAACCCCAGTGACCACCGGGGGCAAAAGGTAAAACAAAAAAACATCATAATGTAATGACACTTGTGGCCACCAGGGGCAAAAACCCATATTAAGCCCCAGAAGCCTGAAAGTAAAGGTTTTAATGAGGGAATCCAGAATCTGACACAGATCCAAGAATTGGACTGTGACAGTACCCCTCCCTCAATGAGGGGCCTCTAGACCCTCAACACCGTACTACACTGCATACCACCTACAGTGTGGATGCCTTGTTCCACCAGAGTTCACTTCAACCATCATCTGACACACTGGGTCATGGCAAGGGAGGGCAGATGGAGGTGACGATGTATACTCCGGAGGCACCACAAATCTCCAGAGCGCCGACCTGAGGAATGAGCTAGGCCTGGGTATAACAAAGAGTAACTCAGGCACCCATACAAACATGTACACACCCAGGTCCGGACCTGAACGTTTATTGTCATTCACTGTCATTCACTCTTTTGCCACTAGATGGAGAACTCCTCACAGAACCGACAACAGAGGCGTCCCCCCATGTCGTAACACTCACACCCCCACAAGGCTCAGAGGTAACCACTCCTCTCTGCCCCCCCTCCTAAGAGGACTCCGACTCTGAGGGGCAGCTTGTGGTGAGAGTTGCGACTTGCCCCTACTCCCTGGCAGCACCCCTACTGCCACTACTGGAGGAGAAGGGGACAGGAACATGGAGGAAATATACACTCCCTGGTCGTCTTCCTCTACACGACCAGGAGGGGGCGGCTTCTTCGGTGGCATAGAAGTTTTGGTGTGAGCCCTGCAGACCAAATCATCTGTCTGCTCATTACAGGGACATACCTCATCACCTCGGGGAACACCAGGCAGCACCATGTGGACACCAACTCCTCCCACCTGCCTGGGTGCGTCTGCGTGTATAAGCAAGTCCCGCTCCCCAGCAGGGACTCCAGGGGGCATATTTGCCAGAGCCGCAATTGGGAAGGGAAGGAAGAAGGAATTATACTCTCCCTGGTCATCTTCCTCCACACGACCAGGAGGGGGCGGTTTCTTCGATAGTCTAGAAGTTTCGGTGTGAGCCCCATGGACCAAATCATCAGTCTGCTCACTACAGGGATGTACCCCTTCACTCCGGGGAACACCAGGCAGCACCAAGGGGTCACCAACTCCTCCCACCTGCCTGGGTGCATCCGCCTGTATGAGCAAGACCCGCTCCCCAGCAGGGACTCTAGGGGGCATATTCACCAAAGCCGCAAATTGGGACTCTGGTCGAGCCAGAGGGGAGGCCCCAGACCCTGATAACTGCTGCTGCTCCAACATGCCATGCAGCTCCTCACTCTCCTCAATGAGGACCAGCAGCAATTGATCACAGGTCTGTACTTGGCCCATGGCTCACCAGAGAGAATGAATAGTTTGGTGATAAACTGTCACGTGTACCCGTCCTGTGTGACACGACCCGCAGGTCGGTAACTAGAACAACAAGATCAACATGTGTACCTGTCCTGTGTGACATGACCCGTAGGTCGGTAACTGAAACAACAAGACAAAGGGGAAGGGGAAACAGTTACAACAGTGGGCCCTGCAATAGGGAATGGGGATGTGGAGACCTCCTGCACTCCCCTGAGGCAGTGTCCCTGACAAATCCTAAAGTTCCCTATACAGGCTCTTCACCTGTCGCTGACCAGGATACCTGCGTCCCTAACTCACCCTGCACCTGTCCCTTTCTAGGGAACTGATTGCTGCAGACACTGGCCCCACCTCTGTACTAATGCACACAAAGGAAAAAGGGGAAAACACCAAAACACTCGTCTTTCTCTGCTGCAGTCATCAGGCAGCAGAGTGGATCACCGGACTAACTTTCAGCAGTGACTCGACACCTCAGAGCCAGCTGCTACCTTCACCATCTTCAGCAGTGGCTCGACACCTCAGAGCAAGCTGCTACCTTCACTATCTTTCTCTGCTGCAAACACCGGGCAGCAGAGTTCAGCACCAGTTTCAGCAGTGGCTCGACACCTCAGAGCCTGCTGCTCACTTCACCGTGGTTGGAATCCACAAAGGATCTGCTATCACCAACACCTGCTGATAGACCAGCTGACCTTATATAGCAAAGGAGGAGCAGCAGGGGCCAAAAACAAATGTAATAACCCCAGTGACCACCGGGGGCAAAACGTAAAACAAAAAAACATCATAATGTAATGACACTTGTGGCCACCGGGGGCAAAAACCCATATAAAGCCCCAGAAGCCTGAAAGTAAAGGTTTTAATGAGGGAACCCAGAATCTGACACAGATCCAAGAATTGGACTGTGACAGTACCCCTCCCTCAATGAGGGGCCTCTAGACCCTCAACACCGTACTACACTGCATACCACCTACAGTGTGGATGCCTTGTTCCACCAGAGTTCACTTCAACCATCATCTGACACACTGGGTCATGGCAAGGGAGGGCAGATGGAGGTGACGATGTATACTCCGGAGGCACCACAAATCTCCAGAGCGCCGACCTGAGGAATGAGCTAGGCCTGGGTATAACAAAGAGTAACTCAGGCACCCATACAAACATGTACACACCCAGGGCCGGACCTGAACGTTTATTGTCATTCACTGTCATTCACTCTCTTGCCACTAGATGGAGAACTCCTCACAGAACCGACAACAGAGGCATCCCCCCATGTCGTAACAATCACACCCCCACAAGGCTCAGAGGTAACCACTCCTCTCTGCCCCCCCCTCCTAAGAGGACTCCGACTCTGAGGGGCAGCTTGTGGTGAGAGTTGCGACTTGCCCCTACTCCCTGGCAGCACCCCTACTGCCACTACTGGAGGAGAAGGGGACAGGAACATGGAGGAAATATACACTCCCTGGTCGTCTTCCTCTACACGACCAGGAGGGGGCGGCTTCTTCGGTGGCATAGAAGTTTTGGTGTGAGCCCCGCAGACCAAATCATCTGTCTGCTCATTACAGGGACATACCTCATCACCTCGGGGAACACCAGGCAGCACCATGTGGACACCAACTCCTCCCACCTGCCTGGGTGCGTCTGCGTGTATAAGCAAGTCCCGCTCCCCAGCAGGGACTCCAGGGGGCATATTTGCCAGAGCCGCAATTGGGAAGGGAAGGAAGAAGGAAATATACTCTCCCTGGTCATCTTCCTCCACACGACCAGGAGGGGGCGGTTTCTTCGATAGTCTAGAAGTTTCGGTGTGAACCCCGTGGACCAAATCATCAGTCTGCTCACTACAGGGATGTACCCCTTCACTCCGGGGAACACCAGGCAGCACCAAGGGGTCACCAACTCCTCCCACCTGCCTGGGTGCGTCCGCCTGTATGAGCAAGACCCGCTCCCCAGCAGGGACTCTAGGGGGCATATTCGCCAGAGCCGCACATTGGGACTCTGGTCGAGCCAGAGGGGAGGCCCCAGACCCTGATAACTGCTGCTGCTCCAACATGCCATGCAGCTCCTCACTCTCCTCAATGAGGACCAGCAGCAATTGATCACAGGTCTGTACTTGGCCCATGGCTCACCAGAGAGAATGAATAGTTTGGTGATAAACTGTCACGTGTACCCGTCCTGTGTGACACGACCCGCAGGTCGGTAACTAGAACAACAAGATCAGCCATGTGTACCTGTCCTGTGTGACATGACCCGTAGGTCGGTAAGTGAAACAACAAGACAAAGGGGAAGGGGAAACAGTTACAACAGTGGGCCCTGCAATAGGGAACGGGGACGTGGAGACCTCCTGCACTCCCCTGAGGCAGTGTCCCTGACAAATCCTAACGTTCCCTATACAGGCTCCTCACCTGTCGCCGACCAGGATACCTGCGTCCCTAACTCACCCTGCACCTGTCCCTTTCTAGGGAACTGATTGATGCAGACACTGGCCCCACCGCTGTACTAATGCACACAAAGGAAAAAGGGGAAAACACCAAAACACTCGTCTTTCTCTGCTGCAGTCATCAGGCAGCAGAGTGGATCACCGGACTAACTTTCAGCAGTGACTCGACACCTCAGAGCCAGCTGCTACCTTCACCATCTTCAGCAGTGGCTCGACACCTCAGAGCAAGCTGCTACCTTCACTATCTTTCTCTGCTGCAAACACCGGGCAGCAGAGTTCAGCACCAGTTTCAGCAGTGGCTCGACACCTCAGCGCCTGCTGCTCACTTCACCGTGGTTGGAATCCACAAAGGATCTGCTATCACCAACACCTGCTGATAGACCAGCTGACCTTATACAGCAAAGGAGGAGCAGTCACATCAGCAGGGGCCAAAAACAAATGTAATAACCCCAGTGACAACCGGGGAAAAAAGGTAAAACAAAGAAACCATCATAATGTAATGACACTTGTGGCCACCGGGGGCAAAATCCCATATTAAGCCCCAGAAGCCTGAAAATAAAGGTTTTAATGAGGGAACCCAGAATCTGACACAGATCCAAGAATTGGACTCTGACACAGGTTAGGTGTTTGTTCCTAATTGAAGTTGATAGACACTAAGGTCATGGACGGTGAATGACCAGAGACTTTCCATTATAAATAGTTAGCACTTCTTAAGGTGCTCCTTATTGGTTTTACACAAAACCTCTACAGTGTGGAGCTGGCACTCCATCTTTTGCACTTGACTTCGAACAAAAACTGGTGTGGCTGAAAATGTGGTCCAAAGAGGTGACCAGCTATGCTTTGTAGCCATGCCCAAGGCCTATGTTGGGGGTTTGAGACGGGTCCCCCATATTTCACTTCAGAGAAGGAAAGACTACCTCAGTTTGGGAATACATTGAACTCTATTGCATTAGGAAAAGTTTCATTGATAGTAAAGTCATATTTCTATTTTTCTTATGTACAGAGGGTAAAATAATGTTACTGAACTCTGTTGCACCTGATAGTAAAGTCTTATTGATAGTACAGTTATATTCTATGTGCAGATAATTTCTATGACAAAAGAGCTATATTTTTGATAGTTTTATGATGGTAAAGCTAAATAGGTATAATGTTATTAAAGCTAAATTTATATTATAGTATTGTTATGTAACGCTCAAGTACAAGTGCCTCCCATAAAGGGAAGAAGAGTTTCCCCTAACTGTTATCCTGTTGCAATGCATTGTCAAAATTTTTGTAGGTTGGCAATATTGTTTTTGCTCTGTTCCAGCCCGAGGACGTGCTGTGTTTAACGGGGGGGTATGTGGCGCCCCTGATGATTCAGTTGCCACAGAAGTACTGCACCTCATCCAGAGGTGTGGTATTCCATTCTCAGGTAAGGAGGGAGCACCATCCAGAACTCACACACTTGCATCCAACACCAGACCTTTCAGAGCTCGGGAGGAGCTAGGTAGAGGATGTGGGTGAGAAAGCTGCAGGGGGAGCTGAAGGAAGTGACAGTTTGAGGGAAAGTGTTCAGTTGGTGCTGGGGACTTGAGCAGTGAGGAGCTCAGCCCTGGACCAGCAGACAGCGAAAAGAAAGAAAGGAAAGACAGAAGAACAGAAAGATAAACTTCAGTGGAAGAGAGAAAGAAGAGGTCCTAGGGGCACAGATAGTGAGGAATCCACTCATGGGGCCCGCATCTCTGCTGACCGTAGTCGGGTGGAGGGACCAAGTCGCAGTAGAGGACCGGCCTCAGACTAGTGGAGAAACTAATGACTCAGCTAGCTAACCGGAGGTTGCAGTATCTGCATGTGCTGCAGCCACATCCAACACGTTTGCTGAAAAGGCAGCCGGATTGAATCCAGGGAACCTAAAGCACGTTGCCCGACAATATCCGAGGTTGCTTGCTTCGGACACTGTATGTGAAGGCCCATGACAGGAGAGGTGGGAGCCAGCGCAGTGAGACGGCCAGGAAAGGAACATCTGAAAGGGGTTCTGACACGGTGTACTCTAAATTACCTGAGAGCTGACTGGACCACCAACCCTGAGGACACAGCACCCCGGCTGGGGATTGTAACAGAACTGTGAGTAAAACCTGTGAAGACTGCACACTGTCACTTGTCCTGCACTACAACGACCATCATTACCATCATATCTCACTGCAACTGCCCTGTAGTTTAGCGCTACTTGTGGAGAGCTGTAACAACTCTGCTGCATCACCATCAGCCCCAGCGGTCTCTTCAAGCAGCATCGGCTAACATCTAATTGTCGAATACCACAGGTGGCATCACGAACTATCTTTCATAAACTTTATCATCCCTTTATCATCATTTTCATTGGACGCTCAGGGCCACGGAGCGGGTCACTGCTGCTGTGACATATCCCCTTAAGTACCGGCCCGGTACCGAGTATCCCCACGGCCCTGGCGGGCGCTCTATTAGCGACCTAAGTTCAGATGACTGCATGAAAAATTCATCTGATTTTCATCCAGAAAAAAACTGACTATTTTTCATCTCTATTGTCATTCACATGGCATTTGTCATTATACATCAACGGTTAATAAAAGTTACAAGACCAGATACAGTTATCTATGTTAAGACTTGCAAAGTAGCCATAAAAATGGTATCCTATATGGTTGATCCTTATGGTATCCAATTTTTTTGCAAGGCCAAAGAATTAAATAGTAACATAGTAACATAGTAATTAAGGTTGAAGGGAGACTTTAAGTACATCTAGTTCAACCCATCTTATACTAACTTGCCCTAACATGTTGATCCAGAGGAAGGCAAAAAAAACCCATGTGGCAAACAGTAAGCTTCACATTGGGGAAAAAAATTCCTTCCCGACGCCACATACGGCAATCAGACTAGCTCCCTGGATCAACGCAATATTAAGGAAACTAGTGTATATACCCTGTAATATTATACTTTTCAAGAAAGGCATCCAGTCCCTTCTTAAATTTTAGTAGGGAATCACTCATTACAACATCATATGGCAGAGAGTTCTATAGTTTCACTGCTCTTACAGTAAAGAATCCGCGTTTGTTAGTATGCGTAAACCTTCTTTCCTCCAGACGTAGAGGATGCCCCCTTGTCCCAGTCACAGGTCTAAGAGTAAAAAGATCATTGGAAAGGTCTTGGTATTGTCCCGCGCATATATTTATACATTGTAATAAGATCACCCCTAAGCCTTCGATTCTCCAAACTAAATAACCCCAAGTGTAAGAATTAAATAGGCGAGTCTCATTCGAAATACGAAAGACTCTCGTGCATGCATGAATTGTCATCTGAACAGGGCCATTGAATAACATTGGTGTTGAGTGCTGTCTGTGTGGATTCAGTTTTTTATTTCATGGACAGCACTTGGACTGAAAATACACTTGTGTGACCATACCTTACAATTGAGGAATAAAATCAGACTTCCCGTGCTTTTCAGATATTAAACGTATTTTAAAACTGTTGCACTAGAAAAAAAATTAAAATAAAAATTGCATTACAAAAAATGCCAATATCAATAAGCAGAATAGTGAAAAGCACTCTTTTTGATGTTTTTTTATCAAATAGTTGAAAAATTCTATTTAATGTATTAATACTGTCCTAACAACACATGGATGATGGGCTTGTGCGCCTATGACAGTTAATGGAATATACCGTCCTAACCACTATAGGATTTTTTTCCATTCAGCAGCTGCCAGGGCTGTTTTCCTAAGCTCAAGTAGCAAACCACTTGCTTTCAACTAACATGTTTGATAGCGATGAACCCCTGTTTATTTAGTGAGGTGTGTGAGCACTGCGGGCTGCGTACGTTGCTATAAAAAGTTTACACAGACATCTAGAAAATTCAATCAGTACTACTCGTGTGTCACGTGGACATTGAATCCCCTCCTGGAAGTTTTTTTTTTTTTCAGTAATACAGTATGTCTGCCACTCGACCTAAATATAGACGTAGAGGAGCACATTCTGAGATCTCCTGTTACAGATTCACACACACGATTATAGGGCCTTCCAAGATAGTACCAACCAAAAGGACCATTTCTTTCATTGCTGCAGAGCGAAATAGCCGAGTAATTCTCGCTGTAATATTATTCTTTAAAAACTAAATATTTTTACATTGTGACACATTTATTTGTATAGGATAATAATAACGTTTAATAAAAGAAATCATGGGATCAAGCTGCATTCCGTAATTGGTTTGTGTGCAATTCTTACAATAGTAAAAGAAATTACAGCCCTTCTCTAAAAGATAGCCCATATAAAAAAGCAGAAACGGCAAAATACAACAGGGCATAATTAATAATACATCAGAACTGGCTCAAAATTTGCTAAATAGGTGCCACAGTTGTAGTATAAATCTATGAGACTCTTGTTGACAGTTCTGCATGCTGAAGATTACTGCAGCTTTAAAGGAGTTGTCCAGTGAAGATAAGTCACATATCCGTGACTTATAGATCAGTATGGGTCCCAGCGACAGGACTCTCACCAATCTGAAGAATGGGGCACTTTTTCCCCATTAGAATGTAGCAGAAGTGCAAATGTTCAAATGCCATTACACTCATTGTCGATAGTGCTGCCGAAAAAATGTGCAGCACTCGACAGCCCCATAGAGAATGAATGGAGTAAACATTGAGCATGCTTGTGGCCGCTCCATCCTAACGCCATGCTGATTGACAGCCAGCTTCCTGAAGTTAGGCAACCGGGAGTCGGCTGTCAATAAGCATGTCAGCAGTCACACCCTGTCAATTGAACAGCCCGTAAGAAGTAGAGCTGCACTGTTGTTGCGTAGCAGCTGAATCAAGAACAGGAATGGTGGGAGCCGGAGCCAGGTAGAACATGCAGTTATTCGACTTTTGAAATTGAAAAGGCTATATACTTCCCTCCCCTGACATAGTCTGTCGGCCAATCACACTGATGTCAGTGGGTTCAGCCAACTTTAGGATTTGCCTTTGTCTATCAAATTTGCATACCTAGGCTATGTGTGTCCCCTCAGGTGTAACTTGATGCTCCAGGGCTGCAATGCAAAATTTATAGCAGGGTCCCCACCTACCATGTGCCATTTAGTTATGCCAATGTCTTCCTATGTTGCAGAGACAATTTTGGCACCAATACTTGCGAGTGACCAATATCTTTGGCCCCCTTTAACTATGCCCTAGTATTTCCTACTCTGTGTTTATTAAACAGTTACTAATTGTAACTCAAACTAAATTACTAAAAAAATACCTACCCTTTCAATAGGTACTGTACTTTCAACAAATTTAAAAAAAAATCCATAGTACATAGTAAGAAACTTCGTAATATATCAGATAAACCTATTTCCTTCTCCACCTACCAACCAATTTTTCATCTCCCCCCCATGCCATCGCAGTCATGTAATAACCACCAACAATAATGTTACCCTTCATGTACACACACAGCTTATTCTAAAAAGTTACTTGAAAGTACATAAGATTGTATGCGTTTTCGCCGCGTTTACGCGACGAAAAAACGCATGAAATCTGCGGGAATTCTGGACGTATGCACATAGCCTTACTCTTTAATTTCTACAATGCTCCCTCTCCCCTGCCCACTAATATAATTAGAATGTAACCGCTGAAGCCAGTCCATGTACCCACATCATTGCACTTCTGAAAAATTTAGGTTGCACACAAAAAAAGGGCGGATCCTTTTTTTGCCCTATGGGTTAAAACTGCAGGCGGAAACTTATTGGATACTTCTCCAACAGCCATCTTTGTGCTCTTATAAAGTCTGTTGTTTTTTTTCTGCACAGCAACAGCATAAAAAACCTCATCCAACAAGGTCAGAATTGCATTTTTTTCTTTATTCCACTTAAGAATTATAGTATACCCCTTTCTTTAGTACATTTTTTTGTACATTGAATGGTGGCATTGAAAACGACAGCTTGTCCAGCAAAAAGGCAAAACCTTTTACGGCAAAGGAAAAGTAAAAAAAAACAAAAAAAATGGCTTTTGAAAGACCAATATTAAAACATTGAGGCTGAGGAATATTTCTCCAAATTCCTTCTTAAATTTTATTGTTTCAATTATTAGTTGATCACTCAATTCAATAACCGTCAAAAATTTTTTTAATTATTTTGGCATAGAACTGATTTTGTCTAAAGCTCAAGATATGTTTATGTCCTATGTCTCAGCACAGACAAGTAAAGAACAATAATTTGGATATTAGGGGCAATCACAAGTACTATTCTTTTTATCAAAAGCTAGTCTGACTATGCAAAACAGTTGTTTTTAAATAATTTAACCTTGTTGCTTTGCCAAGTGGAATTGAAAAACTGTTATTTTAGAAAAGAGTCCTTTGTATGTTCAGGAAGCGTGACACCGAGATCTTAAACTATTACCATTGAAACATTCCTTTGTAAAATGAAATTTAAAAAAAAACACAGGAAAATATAACAATACTCTGAATAAAGTAATGCATTTTTGAAATTATTCCTAAAAACAATTAACATTGATGTAAAAGAACTTGCTCATTATTGAATTGAAGAAAATTGTTGCATTTCCCATATTGGTAATGGAAAAAAAATGATACGAGACAAGCTATGTGTTGAGCCAAGGGTTATATATGGTTCCGTCACGGGGCAGCTGTGTTGGTTTCACTCGTGGCTGCAGATTGCAAAGATCTTAAAGTTTACCAGTAAGGGCATTCCTTATTGATGGGTTTTTTTCCTTTATCCTCCGCATTATGTGTAAGCTAAAACCCGTGGTCTTAGATTACCGTTACTGAGTTTCAACCTAAAGGACATGTTGTCGGGAAAGGTTGAACATGGTAATGTTTTATAACTTGTGTTTGGAAAGTCCATGAAACCGAACAATAAAAGTAAACTGTTTATTCTCTTCCAACACATGTTCTAGAAAGAAGAAGTCCCAAAATGCAGAAAAACATCCAAAGGGGAAATGTAAAAAATATTTTGTAGAGTTTGTGAAAAAAAAAGTTGAAATGATTAACCTTGGATTGGAGATTTTGGCAATTTGATCCACAAGATCTTTGTAGATGCACCATTCTTTTTCTAGTTTTCTGGTTCTCAGGATTAAAATTAGGATCCAAAAAATGTTTCAATACATACACTGCTGGTTTTGACAAGGGCTGTAACTATAGAGGGTGCAGAGGACACTGAATCTTGAAAATTTGTTTTCAAAGTTGAGCAGCTCAAGAGCTTAAAAAATAAGTACAGCACCATGTAAGGGTTGCTGCGTTTGGCCCAAAACTTTTTTATTGAAATATGTTAATTAGTTGTTCAGTGCACTCTTGGCGTGGTCAACTGGTTTTATTGCCTAAGACTGACCATGTGACTCAGTTAGAACTGTGTAATTAATCACCCGCCTGCTATGGTCGAGCCGAGTCACGCTCCGGCGGTAACACAGACTGCTTTGCATTCCATACGATGAATCATGGATCAAGGATCCCACTTAGGACAACGAGGACCCACCGTCATCACTGGGAACGGACCCCCAACTTCTTCAGGACAACACCGGAGACATCACGAGCCACTTGCGTGGGCGCCGCCATTGGAACCTGTAGCTCTGCAGCCAGGAAGCTGGTGAACTGATAAGTTAACCCTTTCATGAACAGTTGCTTTACCTATTACCTCACCCTGTACCCATACCGTGCTCATATCACCTTACTTACCCACCTGCTTATCCCATTATTTCCTTGTGTGGAGTATACCTCGGTTAATAAATCTGTTAATCCTTGCTCTGCCTCCTGTCCGTCACTGTATCTTGTTACCTGCTCACACTATGACCTCAGTCTTTATAGCGTTTCTTCTACCCCTAACTGCTTGTTTTCCTTGGCACAGTTCTCTTTACAGCAGTTGTTTCGGTAGTCGGCTGTCAGGTGTTCTGACCACATGTCCAGCCCACCTGGCTTGGACTTTCAGCAGGAGAGTGTAAACACTGCAGAGCCCAATTTGTTCCAGAATTGCCATGTCCGGGACATTGTCTTGCCACCTGATGTAGAGGAGTCTGCGGAGGCAACTCATGTGAGAATGATTAAGCTGTTTAGCATGCCGGCTGTAGGCTGTCCATGTCTCACAAGCATAGTGAAATGTGGTGAGGACCACTGCTCAGTAGACCTTCAGCTTGGTGGCTAGGCTGAGTCCCCTTCGTTCCCAGACATTTTTATGCAGTCTCGGGGATCGGCCTAGTCCTGAGAGCGATGCCCTTTAAGTTGAGAAATAAAGTCATTAACCATCAATTAACTACTAGATAGCAAGAACGGTTTATGTATTTAGTCATATTGCAGTGTATGACCCTGTTGCTGTAACTTGCCATATAGTATTTATGTATATATATATTTACTTATAAATAGATTTCCCTTCTGTGTTAGTCAAATAAATAGTGTTGGTTAAGTACCACCATGTCCTCATTGTCTGCGCTGTTGCAGCCAAGTCACCTGCTTACAAAACCTGCCGTAAATGTTTGTTTTTGAATGCGAGTCAACGATAATTCTACATTGACAAGTATTTTTTAAACAGTATAGACAAACGTAATGTAAAAATATAATGTGAACCTCCCTTAGGGTGCATTTCCACTTTCATGAACGAGCCTTCCTAGGAACGCTTGTTTACAGATAATCAGCCAGTATTATTAACTGGCTGCCAAACACCCAACGAAAGAGCAAAGCGCTTGTTCATCTGGTGATTAGCTTGCTTAAATATCATCATTATTGGCAGCACATCGTCCTGTATAAATAGTGCATATGCTACTGAGAACATTGACGATCTAAAGCACAGAACGATCTATTACCGATTGTTCTGTGAGTATAAGAAGTGATGTTGGCTTGTCTAAACTGGGTATTAAATGACCAGGTTATATGTAGTCTATGGGTGGTCACCTAACAAAGGTGCTGTCACATAACTTTGCAATATTCCTAAAAGACAAATCCACTTTGTAGTGTACTTATATATTCCTCTCCGTCATATGGTTTCATATCTAGGCATACTTGCAATTCAGCTTTCTAGACAAGAAAGTTCTGCACAGGTTTACTGCTGGTTACTAACTCATATTTGCCAATGATTTAAGGGAATCACTCTCGTAAGAAGCCCAGGCTTGCTTCCATCTGCAGGCACACCTCAAGCACCTTCTTGTAAGTATTTAACTTTGACAAACGCCACGATGAGTATATAATTCCTGGATGACCTTGATCAAAAGCAAACAAGGGCCACATGCTGGAGCAGGTGCAATAGATATGATACTATGATAACATTCACACATAACAAAACCTTTACTTTTGATTCCAGGGGAGGTTCTTTTTGCCAACTGGCTTCAAATGCCTCTGGGTGTGGCCTAAGCAGATCTATGACTCTTTGTCCTTCTTTACATTGTAAAACAGACTATTACAAATAGGTAATTTGTAACCAAGATGAATGGGGGAATTAAGTAACCAGTGCCACAACTCTTACACATACCATGAACAGAATGCTACCATTAAGCAACATAGTGAGTCCATAAGACTTTGACTGCTGAAATAGTCATTGTGTATCAGTGCTGATCAACCTGAAGGACTAGAGGTTGCCACTAGTGATGAGCGAATGTGCTCAGGTAATGTCTTATCCGAGTATGGTCAGGTGCTAACCGAGAGTCTTCGGCGTGCTCGAAAAATATGTTCGAGTCCCTGCGGCAGCATGTTTGTTAAGCATTCCCTGCATGCGTTGTAGCTATCTAACAGCCGCTAGACATGTAGCCTTGGGGACTTGAACATATGTTTTGAGCACAGCAAAGGCACTCAGTTAGCACAAGAGCATGCTCAGATAACACCTTATTTGAGCACGTTCGCTCATCACTGGCTGCCACATGTTGTCTCAAAGTCATCAGGGGACCACACGGTTTACTTTCACAAGTTAGATGCACAACTATGGTACTTAATTGTTAGGGACGGCGGAACGCACTAAATATTAAATAATAGAAAGTGCGTTGGCCGCCCGGGGTCCACCGTGCAGTAGGTGTTAAAACCGTTGCTAGACAATGGCAGACGCGCTATATGGCGGTATGCAAATAAAGTCCGTGGAGCCTCATTTAAGAGTCTCAAACACGGGACTAGCCAGATCTTCCTCAAGGGAAGGACCCAGCCAAGGGGTGGCTCGTTTCGGAAACCACCATTACCACCATATTAAGTGGCCCATTAAGTCAATATCCAGCTCTTTACGAGTTTACAGATATGACAAGGGAAATACCAAGGCCAGGTATCCATCCACAGACCAGTAAAAGAAAACATTGCGGCAGCCGGCAAAGGCGCTCAATCAGTGAAATCCTAGGTGCAATGCTCCCTGGGAAATACGAATATGCAAATAAAGTCCGTGGAGCCTCATTTAAGAGTCTCAAACACTGGTCTCCCTGAGGTCAGTGATTGCTTCGTGATGTTGGTCTAGTAGGCATTGCTCCCACCTAGCCAGAATCCTACTCCACACTGATGAGGGGCAACACCCCGAAACAGCTGTCTGTGGATGAATACCTGGCCTTGGTATTTCCCTTGTCATATCTGTAAACTAGTAAAGAGCTGGATATTGATTTAAAGCGCCACTTAATATGGTGGTAATGGTGGTTTCCGAATGGAGCCACCCCTTAGCTGGGTCCTTCCCTGGAGGAAGATCTGGCTAGTCCCATGTTTGAGACTCTTAAATGAGGCTCCACGGACTATATTTGCATATTCGTATTTCCCAGGGAGCATTGCACCTAGGATTTCACTGATTGAGCGCCTTTGCAGGCTGCCGCAGTGTTTTCTTTGACTGGTCTCCCTGAGGTCAGTGATTGCTTCGTGATATGGCGGTATAGCACACGTGGGTTATATGTCACCCAATGTGCGCTGGGTGTACTCTGTTGATTCACAGAGTCGCCTAAGGCATGAACATAAATGCCGAGCCTGTTGACCTCACAGGACTCAGCGAAGTGCACGCACGGTATGTGGTCACAGGACTAAGTCCAAGACTCAGGGCGATGTCCATCTAGACCTACCGTGCATGCGGTGTCGCTACCGCGGACGCCAACTAGTGCTGCTACCGCAGCGCGGTGACTGACCCAGCCGCAATGCGACAGTGCCCAAGAGGGGCACACTGTCGGATGCTAGCACTGTGGAGGATGTGCCGTGTGGCCAGTAACTTGCCACTGACTGGCGCTGACTCTGTAACTAGATCCCTAAACACACTCGTAATATCAGAAGGAGGGGAATCTTAATGAGTCATTCGCAGTCCGTGCATCCATCACCATTCACACAGTAGCAATTAGAGTCTACACTAGTGCATGGCCGAGAGGCCATGCGGGCCTTTTATAGCCGTGCGCTTCCGGGACCTTCCAGAACTCTGAGATGGACAAATCAGATCTGGAGAAGGACCTGAGCACGTGACTCCCGATCTCCAATGGGAGATCGTCTCGTGAGCGTGCCCAGTAGAGTTACAGAGAAACTTAGCCTCTGGAGCGATTTGCTGCTGAACAGCCTGCATTGCTATTGCTGACCCAAAGGTGGCAACAACTGCCGGACCCACAGAGCAGGACTGGGCAGAGCGTCTGGGATTGCTGAGCAATCTCCTCTGCGGTAGATAGGTAATGGGAGACCGCAGAATGTGAGGCTCTGGATTCCTGTTGAGCCGCTGCAGGAGCCCGATGCCAAACATTAATGGGAACATGTCACTTGTTTAATGCTGCCTGTCAAAGAGAGAAATGAAAATCCATAAGTAATCTTTGGAGAGTGTAGATCTCAACCTCACATTGAATATATAAAACTAATCATAACTGAGGAAAAGAGAAATTAATTAAAACAGGGGAAGAGAGACAGCGGACAATTCCATCTCCATAGACGTAAGGGCCTCATACAGCAAACAGGTAATTACAGCAGGGAGACTTGCTGGTAAGAAGACACCAAGGCTGGGATTAATTTACACAGAGGCAGGGAAGTATGCTTCCAAACCAAATAGTTCACCAAGAGGAGGTAAGTGGGTGTAACTTTGATCTAATAAAAAGCAGAATTTGGGTGTCTGTCATCATTATTCTGGAAGACATAGTTCGCTGTGTGTCACGGGTTTACTGTGACAGAGGAGCCAGATCGCAATGTCTGATTTCTCCTACTCCTGCACTGATTAGAAGCACATCATCATATTACACAATGCAGGTTTATTTTGCAGTGCAGGGGTTAATCTGCTCAGTTGAGGGCTCCTGGAAGTTTTCCTCAGCTATTCATTGTCAGACACTCCCATCTCCTATATAATCTCTGCCCTGGTTAGCACTCATTGTCAAAGCTTGTATTACCACCCCCGTCGTGCCCCACGGTACTTACCGGTCCGCTCCTGCGCCGCAGCCTAGCTTCCTCCGGCAGTCATGGCATCCTTTGACCGGCCCGCGGCCTGCGACGTCCTTGCATGCTTTGCGCATGCGACGTAGGCCGCGGCCACGTCCCTCTCTCTCTTCTTATGCTTCGGCGGTGCCCTGAACCGGAAGCACCGCTGGACCAATGGGCGCTGCATCCTGGGTATTTCAGGCTGCCCCCTATAATGGAGGCGCCTGATCGTTGTTGTTCTTTCCGCACGTTATGTCCCCGGTCGTCAGCCCAGTGCACTGCGCCGGTTCTCATATCTTCCTCTGCTTCCCTTGCAGTCAAACTCTGGTCCTGTGTGTTCCTGCTCAGTCCTGCCTGCCCGTGTCTTGCCCCTGCAGTCCTACTCCTGTCCTTTGTATTCCTGCTCCGTCCTGCCTGCCCGTGTCTTGCCCTTGCAGTCCTACTCCGGTCCTGTGTGTTCCTGCTCCGTCCTGCCTGCCCGTGTCTTACTCCTACAGTCCGACTCTGGTCCTGTGTGTTCCTGCTCTATCCTGCCTGCCCGTGTCTTATTCCTGCAGTCCTACTCCGGTCCTGAGTGTTCTTGCTCCGTTCTGCCTGTTCCCTTTGTCTCCTGCTATCCTACTCCAGTCTCTCCACCCGAGCCCTACACCTTCTCTAAGCTCGTGGTACCAGGTCCCCTATCTCGCTCCAGTTCATTCCAAGCCGCCCCTCTTGGTACCGGCTGCCATGGCATTCGAACCCCTGGGCCTGCTCCTAACGGTCCCTGTATAGGGGTCGGCCCCACCTGGTTGCTCGCCCGGGGCCCCTTGGTGCCACAGTCAAGAGGGTCCACTCCTGGAATCCTTCCTTGCCTAGCTAAACCCTAACAGCTTGCTTTTGCTGCATTGCTGGAAGTTGTTGGTGGTTGTTATTTTAGAAGGAGTTTGCTGGATTTATCTGTGATTGTTGCTAGGTTTTGGGTGTGTGATAATTCCGCTTCTTCTCCTACTTTAGTTTAACCCCATCCTCCACTCCCTGGTGCATTCTTGTTACATGAGTGAGCATATTTGTATGTTTGGTATTTTTAATTACTCCTGTTTGTATTACCTTTGTAAGGTAGCGCTCACTGAGAGTATTGGAGGACATATTTATTAATTACCTTGTAGGGGGCACAGAGAGTAGAATTTCAATATTTGCAGATGACACTAAACTCTGCAGGGTAATCAATACAATACAATACAGAGGAGGACAATTTTATATTACAGGAGGATTTATGTAAACTAGAAGCTTGGGCTGATAAATGGCAAATGAGCTTTAATGGGGATAAATGTAAGGTCATGCACTTGGGTAGGACGAACAAGATGCATAATTATGTGCTTTATTGTAAAACGATTCGACAGATCACATACCACACCATATCATCCTCAGGGAAATGGGGCCTGAGAGCGATTTAACCGAGCCTTGATTCAGATGCTAAGAACCCTTGAAGATGATAGAAAAGCAAGGTGGCCAGAATATGTCTCTGAGCTTGTGTGGATCTATAATAACCGAGTCCATCAAACCACAGGTCACACGCCTTAAGGGGGTTTTACACATAGCGATATCACTAGCAATATCGCTGAAGCATCACCGATTTTGTGACGCAGCAGCAATATCGCTAGCAATATCGCTATGTGTGATACTTACCTCCGACCGGCTCCCCCGCTGTCCGTCGCTGATTGCGCGAGATCGCGCAGCTCCATTTCTCGTCGGGCGCTTCCTGCTGGGCTTCCTGCTGGCGCCGACGAGCGACGTGTGGACGCGGGCGGGAGGACGTCAGGATCACCGCGTCTGAAAGGTAAGTAACGACCGCTGCTGCGTCGCTACATCGCTGTGAGATCTGCCTGTGTGGCAGCTCAATAGCGACCATTTACCGATGCACCAGCGATCCTGATCGGGTCGTATCGTGGTCGGGATCGCTGGTGCATCGCTAAATGTAAAGGGGCCTTTACTCCTTGTTGTTCGGCCGAACAGGGAAATAAGTCACGGAGCTGGAACTGGATCCAGAAGAGGACTACCCACAGACGGGGGTGTCTTCCTGGGTCCAAAAACATCGTCACTGTCTGCAGACCTTACATCGTCTGGTTCTGACACAGCCCCAGGAGCTGGACCACTCTGAGAAGCTTCCTCTTTGGGGGACAGATCTTCAGGTGGGTGATCGAGTGTTGGTGTGGGAGAAACGTCCCCGTGACTAACTGGAAAATTGATGGGAGAGTAGGCCATACAGAGTGAAGTGTCTGGTCGGTGTGAAAGGACCTGTATACAAGGTTTTTCCTGAAGGGGAAGAGAATGCGCCCACCAGAGTTGTCCATAGGAATATGCTCCGGCCATGCCTCTCTGAAGATCCCTTACAGAGGGAAATAGCTCCTAAAGTTCCTGAGGAGGTGCCTCCTGTGGCTGTGGAGGATGAAGAAGAGGAAAGTCTCGAACAACCATCTGGGTATATGTCAGTGGATCAGGGTCCCGAGACCCCAGAAGAAAACGTTACGGCGGATGCAGATTCGGCTTTGCCGTATTTGCACAAGGAGCATATGCAAAATCAATTCAATTCAATAAATGCATGAATAACTGGACCATATATTAAATATATCCAAGGTTGTTTCTCAAGTTAGGCTGCTCACCACACTTACAAACAAATATGCTTATCATATAACGATCACCATAATTAGAAAGCATCAGACACTGATCATTTTCAGTATATCCATAATAATGTCCATACAAAGTCAGTACAAATATGCAGACCAATTGTCTATAATCATTTAATATATAGAATAGACTTATCTTTTAGTAGATGTTGAATACCCCATCTGACAAAGTCAACATACTGTAGCTTATTACACAAAAATCCAGACTCATTGTATGCCATGCACAAATGTGCTGTGCCCTGACAAAAATATTAACTCCACTGCAATTAACATATGAAAAACAGGAGAACCACAGGAGTTTTTGTTAAATATAAAATTACAAAAGTTTTATTAAGTGTCAAAAAGAGCACAATTAACACACACAAGAATAAAAACAAATGTGCTCAGTTAGACACCACCAAGGGACATTGGGCCTCCATATGAAATAGCTTATATACATGTCATCCTGATACATATATCTCCTGGTATACCATTCCCCCACATCAAGTATGTAAGTTACCACAACATATAGCAAATCCCAAAAGGCACCAAAACTGTAATGGGGCCACACATTAAATAACGGGGGATAAGATAACCCTCCCTTTTTGTCCAATAATGCACAAACCATTCAGTACTAAGATACAATTTGCTCGGACCTAATAAGGAAAGAGAGGGGGGGAGAAGAAAGTTCCTTCTTACCAAGTATAGTATCAGCGCCCAGTCCCTAACACATCCCGACGTGCGTTTCGCTTAGGTTTTTTGCTGCTTTCTCAAGGGGAGGTGTGTAGGAAGTTGAGCAGCAGGGCCTTAATTATCCATGGTGATTATGTCATGTGACCGTCACCTGACATATACCGATACCGCTGTGTAATAGCGGCGCATGCGCTGATCCCCAGCCCTCCCATACCTGCGTCACCTGGCGATGCCCCGCCTGCCCGTGAGAGAGGAGAAAATCCCCGATCACAAAGCCTGCGATAGCTGTGCCGGATCCCGCGGGACGGGGGCGGCTGGATGAAAGACGCATGCGTACCACAGTGCCACTGAATCACCAACATGTTAACCCCTAATTACATATAAAACAAAAGATTTTTTTCATCATAATTGCAACAGTAAGGACATGTCACTAAGTTCATACCTTGAGGTGACGCTCCACGTAGGCCTTCTTAAATATTCTAATTGATGTTTATAGATTCTTTCTGGCCATGCTCATACTCCATTTTTGGGACATCACATAAATCCATGCCTCAAGCGAATATACATTCTAGTCCTTATAATGTTGCACCGATTTACATTCCTTATATGATAAGCTTATGGTTTCTTTATATAGGGCATCTCATGGATTCACTTTAAAGGTACATGCACCAATATAGCAATTTTCACTAAATGATAAGAACAAAACAACAATTAACATATAAAACCAACCACACATAAAAATATACAAAATGTAGAGAGATTTTATAGCAAACAAGCTTATTACAAGAAGGGGCCAAAATTCAGGGAGTCATTGAGGCCAAACGGCTTCATGGTACCCAATGTGATAATCCATTTTAATTCACGTTGGGCCAAAAGTTTTTTAACATTACCCGCACGTATTCCAGTATGAACAGTTTCAATCCCCCTCACCATAAATTTTGTTGGAGCGCAATTGTGAATTGCTCTAAAGTGCCGGGGAATTGTTTTTAATTCTGAAACATCTTGTGCAGTTCTTGCCGCCATAATATCCCGCACATGTTCCCTCACTCGTATTCTTAATTCCCTTGATGTTAACCCGATATAAATTGAATTGCAGCTACAAGTAGCATAGTAGATTACATTCATGCTATTGCATGAAATGTATTCATTAATTCAATATTGTTTCGAGTTATCAGCTGAGGAAAAGGACCCAATGCGCGGGATATTGGTGCAAGCCACACAATGTCCACACTTAAAGCACCCCTTGACTTGCCTAGTGTGTCCAAACAAATTCTCTTTGGGTGCCACATAATGACTTTTAATTAGCAGATCCTTTAAATTCTTTGATCTGCGGGGGGTCATGAGAGGTCAATCTGGTAGAAAGGATCCAATGGAGGGTTCACTACGTAAAATCGGCCAATATTTCTGGAAAATTTCCCGCATATTGTCCCATTCATGGTTATATTCTGAAATGTAGCAAATAGTATCACTATTCTCATCATTTCTTGCTTTTTTCTTTGAATACAATAACTGATCACGTGTTGTTGACTTTGCACGATTGTATCCCTTCCTAATACATCTCCCACTATAGCCACGTTGTTTAAACCTCTCCCTCAGGTTTCTGCTGGTAAAAATGATCTTTGAACGTAAAAAAAATATGCGTGCTGCACTTTGCCCTCACGCATAATTTTTTTACGTTCAAAGATAATTACATGTTGGTGATTCAGTGGCACTGTGGTGCGCATGCGTCTTTCATCCAGCCACCCCCGTCCCGCGGGATCTGGCACAGCTATCGAAGGCTTTGTGATCAGGGATTTTTTCTTCTCTCACGGGCAGGTGGGGCATCGCCGGGTGACGTGAGTATTGGAGGGTTGGGGATCGGCGCATGCGCCGCTACTACACAGCGGTATCTGTATATGTCAGGTGACGGTCACATGACATACAAATGGCAGAAAAAACAGACGGCACATCCTAGTCTGAATAGGTGCATACCAAAAAACAGCTTACATATTAAAATAAGGAAATGGTTGCACTCAATTGCATTAAGGCATATCAAATATGAAATATATGAAATGTGAATAGCATAATGGCTTTTGGAATTTAAAAAAAACATATGAGATACTTAGCACAAAATTTGGCCAAAAGATGTGAGCCCATTCACCAACGTCAAGGTGATCTCATTGAACGGGTCCTGTTGTGGACTCATTTTCTGCTCCACCAGTTGAGAGTTCTCCTTCTGTTCTCCCTCTGGTGGTGACAGGAGGTAGTGAGGTTGGTTTAATTGGTAGTGATCTGCCACCTGATGAGGAGGATAACGATTGGATCTCTGGAGTATCAGACTGGATATAAGACAGCCGACGCCCTATCCTGGTGCTGGTGATTCAGTCTGCTTTTCAGGTCTTGGACTTCAGCTCTGTTCCAGTCTTCTCAAGCTAAGTTTGTTTTTGCTAATGTTCACACTTGCTCTTGTTGGTCAATTCAATTTTTTGTGTGGTCAGCCAGCCCCGGCTGGGGCTGTGCTGAATTTCCATTCTTATTTATCTGTATTTGCCAATTTGCCTTTTTTGTCCCTTATTAGATTGGCTTCTTTTTGCTCTGTCTCAGAATATTTCAGAGTGCTGATATAGTGGGAGAAGTCTAGTGACTTCAGGGTTAATTTTGCTATCAGAAGTGTTGGACATTATTTTGGTAGGGTTTTTGGCAGATTGCAGACAGTGTCTTTCCTTTCCTGTCCTTTCTAGTTAGCTTGGCCCCATCGTTTGCTCAGCCTATTTTCCTGCCTTTGTTTGTGTTTTCATCTTGTTTCACTGTCAATACATGTGGGGGGGCTGTCTTTCCTTTGGGGTCTGCTCTGGGGCAGTTAGCTTTCCTCTTTTCCTACTTTAGGCTTATTTAGCTCTCCGGTTGTGACGAGGCATCTAGGATCATCGTAGGTCCGCTCCACGACTGCTGCTAGTTGTGTGGTTAAGATCAGGGATCAGCAGTTTGCATAGTTACCAACCTCTCTGGTTTTCTGAGACTTAGCTTGTGTTGTTTTTTTTCTCCTCAGTGACCCATTCATAACAGGGTCCCTATTCTAACTGCCTCATGTGAACTACTGGCTAATAACAAGATAAAGCCTATATTTATAGGAAGATAGGAACCAAAAAGTGATTGGATGTAATTAAAATCACAGCTTGATGAAGGGAGGAGTGCTCAGTCAGAAAGCTAACATACAAATGACAGAAAAAACTGATGGCACATCCTAGTCTGAATAGGTGCATACCAAAAAACAGCTTACATATCAAAATAAGGAAATGGTTGCACTCAATTGCATTAAGGCATATCAAATATGAAATATATGAAATGTGAATAGCATAATGCCTTTTGGAATTGAGAAAAAACATATGAGATACTTAGCACATTGAACGGGTGCTTAATGTAACTGCCTCATGTGAACTACTGGCTAATAGCAAGATAAAGCCTATATTTATACATGACATAATCACCATGGATACTTAAGGTCCGGCTGCTCAACTTCCCACACACCTCCCCTTGAGCAAGCGAAACCTAAGCGAAATGCGCGTCGGGGTGTGTTAGGGACTGGGCGCTGATACTATACTTGGTAAGAAGGAACTCCCCCCCCCTCTTTCCTTACTAGGTCCGAGCAAATTGTATCTAAGCACTGAATGGCTTGTGCATTATTGGACAAAAAGGGAGGGTTATCTTATCCCCCGTTATTTAATGAGTGGCCCCATTACAGTTCTGGTGCCTTTTGGGATTTGCTATAGGATGTGGTAACTTACATACTAGATGTGGGGGAATGGTATACCAGGAGATATATATATCAGAATGGCATGAATATAAGCTATTTCATATGGAGGCCCAATGTCCCTTGGTGGTGTCTAACTGAGCACATTTGTTTTTATTCTTGTGTGTGTTAATTGTGGTCTTTTTGACACTTAATAAAACTTTTGTAATTTTATATTTAACAAAAACTCCTGTGGTTCTCCTGTTTTTCATACTGTAGTTTATACCACAGTCATCATGAATCATAACCTGCCTGCACAATTGCTGCCAGTTATAGTATTCTCTGAAACGTTTCGGTGTTTCAGAGAAAATATACTTTAGAAATTCGGCCATGGAATATCGCAGTAGAAGGGACTAGTTCAGCTTTACCCCACAGCCAGCTTTTCTTAGCGCTGCTAGAGCTAATTGACAGGTCTCTCGCTATGGTAGAGCCCTGGAAATCACCTTGAGCAACGCTGGGAAAAACTGTCCAGGAGCAGAGTGGGACAAGACTGATCTCTGCCTATGGCCCCTAGCCAGATCTTTAAAGTATATTTTCTCCTCTGGCAATCCACTCTGATTCATGCTGCCCATGGTTTGAGCAGTGTCACAGATAACAGCCAGTTTGTCTCGGGATGCAATCCGCTGCCTCAAAGTATCAGGACAATTATGCAATTGACTGATGAGTGATGGAGGAGACCGTAGTTGTTTCTGCTACTAGGCCACTTATTGGGGAACTCCCAGTGAGCGTATGTTATATAATCTCCAATCCAAGGCATGGACTATATACTGTATATATATATATATATATATATATATATATATATATATATATATACCCAGGTATGGTCATTGCCAACTCCGCAATAACAAAAAGAGCTAACATACTTTTCGGACTGTAAGAGGCACTTTTTTCCTCCTAAACTTTTGTGGAAAAAGGGGGATGCGTTTTATAGTCCGGATGTACCTGCTGTGGCTGGAGATGTATGGGAGCGGCAGCGGTGGAGTAGCGGGTCACAGCAGGCAGAAGCCAAATTCTGCAGCTAATGTAAGGAACAAACAATTCGTGGGATGCAGTGAGTAACCGGAGACAGAGAAGGGGTTAACAAGGATTTACTGAACAATCAATACAAGTAGTACTCCACACAGGGAGGTAAAGGCAATCAGAGAAATAATATACAAGAAAACGGGAAAATTTATCGGTTGCAGTTCTGGCAAGGAGAGGGCTGGAAAATCTCCCGGCGGCGTCTCAAATGATGCACAAAGTCTCTGGCTCTGCTATGGAGAAACGAGTAACACTGCTGCTGAACAGTGCAGATGGATTCAGTCCTGCTTGACGTGGCTGCGCGGGAATGTGGAAACAGTCCTTTATGTGGATTCCTTGGAAATGGCGCCGGGCACGGGTCGTGAGCATGTGTACAAGCTGCAATGGCCCGCAGTCTTTTGGAGTAGTATCTTAGCAGTTTGTCCCTTATCTCGGGTAAGACAGTGGTATCCAACGGTGCGGGAACAAACAGTAATTTAATAGCATCACGAGAAGTCTCAAGGTGAGGACACAGAGGTCTGGGAAAAGTCGGGTTGTCAGTGTAAGCAGCGGAGAGGGCGTCAACCGCTTCCCACCAAGTCTGACCCGTTCCCGCGCTCAGGTCTCCTTATGTACCCTGTGCCCCCTGCTGTCTGACAGAAAGGTCTTTTCCTTTCAGAGGAAATCTCCCTCGCCAACAGTGGTGACAACCCGATAGTTCTGGCCTTAAAAGGGCACCACACATCAATGACTCCGTCTCTATTCATCTTCTCTTTTCACTCCCTCACTTTTCACTCGCCATTCCATGAGTGAGGCATCTTTAGCATAACTGGGGAGTCTTTTTACAGGTTCAGCAGTTTGCCGCCAAATGAACTGATCCTGATTGTACCGAATGGGGGGCTGTCCAGCCGTTGTTCGTTCGGAGCGACGTAGATTGGAAGGAATAGAGGAGCCTTCCTGTGGAGATACTGTACGTGCGGTACTTGATTTAATCTGAGTTCAGTACCCAACTGAATTTCTCAAAAAAGTTGACAGAGCTGCCGTAAAAGGAAAAGAGATGAGCAAAAATTTTCCAATGTTTCCAACAATTTTACTCCAGATTTCGTGAGTAAAAAAAGTCCAGACATGGCCGAAACATTGGTTTATTTCCCTGTTGTTATATTTTTTAATACTATTACATCAAAGTCAAGTTTTATACAAGGATTACTCTTTAGTGCCTTGGACTTCTTGGAGTTTTCTTGCTTTGGACCTAGTGGGAGGCCAATTGGAGCAAGCACAAAACCTATCAATGGTGCAAGAGATCCGTCTACTGTTCTGGAGCAAAGTGCTTGGTGCATGAGATCTGTCCACTGTTCTGGAGCAAACTGCTTGATGAATTGGCTCCGTAATAGTAAAAGGGGACAATGCCCTTTATATTAGGGTCACTATTTGAATATTTGGTATAAATCCTCTTGCCACCTAACAATGTTAGGACTCATGTAGCTGCACATCCTTAGCAGATGGTAAGAATTGTATTCCTTTTTGGGTCTAATTTTTATTTTTAATAGATTATTTTTTTTTAGAATTATTTATGTAACAAAAGGAAATATAAAATAACATTTTGTTGTACTAATTAATAATGATTCATTCTAATTCTTTAGAAATCCTTAACTATTCTGTCCATTATGCATTTTTCCCTTTCCTTAATCACCTCATCACACAGCACACTTCCACAGCAAGCTTAGACGTAACTTTAGTAAAGTCTTTGCCAAGTATGGTCTTTCACTGTGTCCTTTTATGGTCAATGTTATTAAGTCTTATTGATCCTTATGTCAATGTTAAGGATAGCCGTTAAGTGTCATATTGCCAGACGCTTTGGGGGGGCTGTCTGACTTTTGGAAAAATGCCAGATGTCCAGAGATGGGTCAAACTCTATTAAGTGACGAGTAAACCCCCAGAAAAAAAAATAACATCTAGCACTTGACAGACCTCGTATGCACTGTCGTATGTGATGCTTCACCAAATCCTTGTTTAAACAGTCTTGCAATTACTAGTGGCACAACTACACAGGCTGTCTATAAAGGCCAGGTTAATAGAGGTCAGCTCTGGCAGGCGGCACGGTCTGCTGTCAAACCTAAACACTTTATAAAATTGTGTAAGTTAAATAAAAGGTTTAAAAGACATAAAAGCAGACAGACATAAAATGAGATCTCTGTGGTTAATATTTACATTGTGCTGTTTGGATGGCTCTCTGACTCTGTGAGGAACCCTATAATGTGGAGGGGTGGGCAGGGATATGGAACAGGTGATTGAAGTTACATGTGATGACCCCATAATAGTCAGAAGTATATTCAAGATATTTTTGATACTACAAGCCAGAGCCATAACATGTAGCTCCAGCATCTGCGGCAGCAAAGGGGTCCTCAGGATAGGTCATCAATATCAGATCATGATGGGTTCGACAGCCACCAACCCCACCGATCAGATATTGGCTAATGGATGCACATAGAACATGTAACACCACAGCTCTACATACTGGTGGCCGTTCTGGTGTGCTGCAGCACATCTACTGACAATCGTACAAACTGGAGTACCCTAGAATAGGCATTATACAGTGTATGTAGCCATGGTGTCTCAGTTTTGTACACTGTGTAAGTCTGTCTGCAGACCTGCTATTAGCTGATTGGTGAAGGTGACGGCAGGCAGACCCTCCTCGGTTTGATTTTGATGACCTATGTCTTTAATATAATAGTCATGGACAATCCCTATAGAGGATAAATCACAAAATAGTACGTTATCCACCAGCAATTCTAAGTATGAGTGTCTGGAACACGGGAACAGGGCTCTGCAGAAACTTGTGTTCAATGGAGTAAAAGGTACACATGCTCAACCCCTCATCTGTTCATTGTCTATGGGAATGCCATAAATAGTCGAACACTGTATTTTGCTTTCTCAGTAGCCCCACAGATAATAAATGGAGTGCAAATTGAGTATGCGCACCTGTGCTCCATTCAAGACTAGGTTCTGCGCAGCCCAGTACTCAGGATCACTGCAGGTCCCAAAGGTCAGATCCCCATCAACCAACAAGTTATCCTCTTACGTATGGATAGGAGATAATTATAACCCTTCTATACAGAGTTAAAGTCTAATGTGGCGCCCCTGAGGCTTCAGTCGCCACAGAGGTACTGCACCTTCTCCTAAGGTGTGCTACCCCACCATCCAGGTAAGGTGGGAAATCCTGACCACACTCCACACCTGCATTCCACACACAGGATAGTTCAGTGGGGCCACCTAACAGCTACAGGCTGGGGGTTAGCAGAGCACCCCTCGTGGAACCCTGCTTCATAACACGAGATGTGCTGGGAGGCGGGTGGAGTAAGATGTTACAAAAGAGTGGGAACAGTGAGGATTAGTTAGTAGGTCAGATGGTTAGAGAGAGGAGAAAAAGATGGATGTTTGAAGGAAGTGCTGCAGCAGGTCCCAGTGATCTGGGCTGCTGGCACGGGGAAGGAAGAGAAGGAGACTGACAAGACTGATAACCTAACCTTCCAGAAGAGAGATAGAACAGATCGGAACGAAGGAGAATAGAAGGACGGTGGGAAGCAGGTTGAGAAAGAGAGATAACCCTTCCAGTCCAGAGCACAAAGGCCGGGGCCCAGTCCCCGAGGTTGATCGGATCCTTTATGTCCAGGCACAGACACCGGTGGAGTAGTGAGCCGCTAACGCCTTACTCCCATCATAGACTTGGGACACAACAGCACTTGGATAGTGAGCCGGGATGCAATAGTGGAGTCCCCGAAGCAGGCTACTGCTGTCTGTCATACAAGTAAAGACTAGGAACACCTAGATAGAGGCATTCCAGGGTAACTAAGTACTGGAGTGCTTCGCACCTAAAGGCGCATTGGAAGAGTCGTTCAGTAAGGTACATGTTGGCGGAGTGTGGAAGGGAGAGTCCTGTCTTGCCTGGAGGTTGGCTGGAGCCCTGGCCTGGAGAACACAGTGCGGAGGCAGGCGGTTCTGTGAACTGCAAACAGTGAGTAAAGCTTTGGAACCGCACACCCTGGTGTCCTCCAGTTATTCCGCACCGTTACATCGAGTACCTGTACCTACACCATCTACGCCCTCCCCGCCATTACTTCATTTACACTGCCCTTGGACTACAGCTCCGCCTGTGGTTAGCTTTACCATCTATGCTGCACACACCATCAGTCCCAGTGGATCTGCACGCAGCGTTGGCTTAACATCACACTTGCCAAACACCACAGGTGGCGTCACGAACTATTCTACCCATAGCTACATCTCCCTATTGCTTGGGTGCACAGGGCCACGGACCGGGTCACCGCTGCTGTGACACATCCCCCTGACATCGGCCCGGTACCAAGTACCCCACAGCCCTGGGAGGGCGACCCACTAACACTTTACTCCACTTGTTGTCAAAATAACATATGATCAAAGTGAGGCCTCTAATAAAGACCACAGATGACCTCGGCCACAACTCATCAACTTTGAACCACAATATTGTACATAATGTAGCAGCATTGCTGTATTTGTTTGGTGGATTGTTACTCCGCAGTACCATGATTTCTTAGGCAGTACTGAATTTGTGTATTCCATCGCCAACAAGAAATGTAAACTTACCCTTATATTAACCTTGATACAATAATCTGGGTGCCATTTTTGCATGTAATTATTTAGGTTTGGCTGGTACTGTCTGGGTTCTTGGTTACAGAGATAATGTTATCAGTCTACCATAGTTGCCAACATTTTCAAGTAATTTCCAGGAACACTTGTCCACTGAGCCAATGCTGTAAAACCAAATCAAGCGTGACTCATATTCCATGGATGTAGATCCATAATATATGATGTTCAACAGAAATCAATTACTGTATATACTCGTGTATAAGCTGACCCGAGTATAAGCCGACCCTCTAATTTTGCCACAAAAAACTGGGAAAACTGTTGCAGCAGCTACTGGTAAATTTCAAAAATAAAAATAGATACCAATAAAAGTAAATTTAATTGAGATATCAATAGGTTAAATGTTTTTGAATATCCATATTGAATCAGGAGCCCCATATAATGCTCCATACAGTTCATGATGGGCCCCATAAGATGCTCCATACAAAATACACCCCATATAATGCTGCACAAAGGTTAATAATGCCCCCATAAGATGCTCCATAGAATAATATGCCCCTTATAATGCTCCATAAAGGTTATGGCCCCATAAGATGCTCCCTAGAATATTCCCCATAAGATGCTCCTGTGACAACTCCTGGAGTGGACCCTCTTGGTCGTGGCACCAACCTTCCCAGGGCAAGCTGGCTTAGTGAGGACCACCCCTATACAGGGAGTGTCAGGGGCAAGCCCCAGGGGGTATGGTACCACGCCTGCTGGCACCAGGTGGCCGGCTCACTGTAGACACGAGTGAGTGTGTCTAGGAACTGGGGGTGTGCAGAGTGCCAGAGTGTGGAAAGCGTGGGAACAGGGACTCGTAGAGTAAACAGGATGAGTGTACGGGAGCACAGAGAGTACAGGACAATACTAGGAGTGTACACAGGAGTGCGCTGGATGCTAGATAGTGTAAGGCAAGTACACGAGAGCATGTATGGCGTGTACAGGCAAGCACGCCCAGGTGAGAGCAACGCAGGGTGCGTGCAAAGGTGCACACCACAGTACATAGTCAGACAGAGCGTGCGCGGAGAGCACGCCGGAGTGCAGAGTTAGACAGAACACAGAGCAGAGTGTATGCACAGAGCATGTGCTTGGAAGTACGGCTAGGCAGAGTATAGGAACAGTGCACAAGGCAGAGTCCAGGAACTGAGCAAAAGGCAGAGGACCTGAATACAGTGCACAGCCAGGCAAGGACTAACAAGACCTAGCCAGGAAGCACAACAATAATCAGGCACCTCCCATAGGAAGAGATAGCCTGATATAGCACATGAGTACAAGAACTTCTGGGTCAAGTCCTCCAGTATCATAGAGGGGACAAGACCGAAGACAGAGCTGGGCAGAGCGCGCGTGCGCAATGGAACATAGCGCAACCATGGAGCTAGCAGCGAGAGGTGTGTGTGCGCACCCAACGGGACCCTCGGAGCGTCCGCGGCAACGGAAGTGGTGATGACAGGCCCGGGGTCCCGCCTCCAGGTGGGAGCAGCGTGACAGTTGGCATGACAGCTCCATAGATTATTCCCCCATAAGCTGCCCCATAGATTATGCCCCCGTATGCTGCCCCATAGAATATGCCCCCATATGCTGCTCCATAGAATATGCCTCATGTGCAAAGAAAAGGAACATACAATGGGGAGAGTGTCATGAAGAAGCATTCTGAGCTGCTTTCGCAGATGCAGGACAGGAAAGAGCGCATCATAGCGTACGCCAGTCGGTCCTCACATGACTTGGAAAAGAATCCAGATAACTACAGTTCATTCAAGCTGGAGTTGTTGGCGCTGGTGTGGGCAATGACTGAGAAGTTTGCGGAGTATCTGGCCGGCTCAGAATTTCACGTGCGTACAGATAACAATCCATTGGCTCATCTTGAGACAACAAAGTTAGGGGCCCTAGAACAATGTTGGGTAGCCCGAATGGCAAAGTTCTGGTACAGGATCTCCTATAAGAGAGGCGCAGAGAATACTCATGCTGATGCCCTTTCTCTAGTGAATTATCGCAAACCAGCGCCCAGTCGGGATAAAGAGCTGAAGGCTGTGGCAGCAGGAGGACAAGGAGATAGCCCAGTAAGAGACGGTGGGTCGCATCTAAACAGGTGCCCAGTCATCACAAGAGGAGATCTGCATCACCTGGAATGCTGAGGATGCTGCGTCAATGTGAAAGGCTTCGGTTGCGGGATGGCATCGTGTATCGGAAGATGTTCCTCCAATCGGAACTCAGCCTTGTCTGGCAGACGGTGATTCCCTCATTCTTGGTAGAACAGGCGGCTACAGAAGCGCATGAAAAAGGAGAAAATTTTGGTCCGGAAAAAACCTTCCAATGGTTGCAGTGCCTGTTTTACCATCCCAATCTGAGGAATGTCATGGAAAGAGCCTGCCAGCAGTGCCGGAGTTGTGAACTGGTCAAACCACCTGAACAGCGGTCTCCCACAGAGACGGTGAGGGCCTCTGGACCTTTGGATCTGCTGGCCATAAATTACCTGATGGTCGGACCAGCGCATGAAGACTATGAGCACTGTTTATTGATGATAGACCACTTTACTAAATTTGCCGTAGTGACACCTACACGGGACCAGACTGCCGAGTCTGCTGCCCACGCAATCTGCAAGCATTTCATAGAGCTGCATGAATGCCCCAAACATATCCACTCCGATCAGAGGGCCTGTTTCCTTGGAAAAGTGATGGAGGAGCTGCACCAGCTGTATAAGATCAATAAGTCCCGGACAACTCCTTATCACCCACAGGGGAACGGAGCTTGTGAGAGATTTAATCACACCCTGATCCAAATGCTGCGAACTCTGGAATAGGACCAGAAGGCATGATGGACTGAATTCGTCCCAGAATTGGTGAGGGCGTATAACAATCGGAAACACAGTACCACTGGCTTCACACCCTACTCTCTGTTCTTCGGACGGCCGTGGAAAGAGTTGGCAGAGTTGGAGTTAGAGTCCGATGAGGACTACCCACAGATGGGGGTGTACTCTTGGGTTCAAGAACACCGTCGTCGGCTACTGACTGTCCATCGACTAGTGCAGAACTGGCTACAGGAGTTGGAACATCCTCAAGTCACTCCTCAAAAGGGGACAGCTCTATGGCCTGGAGACCGAGTCTTGGTGAGAGAAAAGCACCCACAAAACAAATTGGAGTACCGGTGGGACAAGAGCCCGTACAGGGTGAAGTGGCGACTAGGCAACAAAGGTCCCGTCTATGAGGTTCAGCCAGAAACGGAGGAAGGGGCCCCCACTCGCACGCTGCATCGAAATATGTTGTGACCATGTTTGTCTCAAGATCCTGAACCAGTGCAAGTGGCTCCAGCGCTTCCACAGGCCATTCCAGTGGTAGATGTTGGTGTTGAAGACGAGGAAGACTCCCAACTTCCCCCCGGGGGATACGGAAACCGGGCTTGTGCCTGAAACTACCAACATATAGGGAGTGACCCCAACTCCCATTCCTCCCACAACAACTGACACCGCTGCTCCTTCTGATTTGCGACGCTCTGAACATTCAACAGCAGGTGGACCCCCCATTCGCTATAATCAAGATCAGTTCGTCTAGCAGCAGGGACTGGAACACTGGCAACGAGAGCTCCAGAAACGTTTGCCAGTGAAATAGGGAGCAAAAAGAGAGGGGGAATGTAAGAGGGTGAAGTACAAGAAGAATCAGAAGGATGTTACCTCTTATGCTCCGTGTCCAGAACCATATAGTTGGGCAGCAGGGTTGCCGGGGGGAGGACGTTTGCATCATGGGCCTGTCAGCATCAGTGGGGAAGGTGAAAGGGTGATGGACAGGAAGCAGTGCAGGCTGAGGGCATGAAAGCAGAGTACAAACAGGTCAGAGCAGCAAGTGCAGCAAGGGGAGTAGGTAGCCGTGTGCACGAGAGGAGAGAGAACTCCCGGTCAGAAGGATAAGAAAGGAGGACGTGACATAGATACTGCTGTCTGTGAGTACGTGGAGTCTCCATTGATTAGAGGAATATGGTCTCCTGACAGTGCAGAGACGGAGACCCATGCACGCAGCCCTGGTGCCCGCGGTGACTGGTCAGAGCCCCTGATTCCGGCAGAGAGACTTAAGAAAAGACTGAGCATTGTTCTGGCGGAGAGACTGTTAGTTTGAAAGCAGAGACTCAGAGCAGGGGAGACCCAGTTTGGCCCAGTGTCCCCCCTGCCTTCCTCCTTAACCCCTGAGGCCCCAGTTACCTGCTAACAGAGACTACAGAGCTTACAGAGACTACAGAGACTACAAGTGACGCTGTTGACGGTGCCTATGTTGGAGAAGATGACCCTTCAACCAAGATCTCTTCAGACTGATAAGTTGCAAGAATACCGTTAATTACCATTCTCCTGCTTGACTGTTTGATAACTTTGTCTAGTTTACATAAACCGTTAAATCACTATTACCTTGCCAGTTTAACCCCCACTGTTTTCTCCGTGCGAGGAGCTTTTGACCCCTGTAAATAAACCTTTTAACTTTTGGTCTGTCTCTGTCCCATGGTGAAGATGGCTTTAAGGTGCAATGATACACTGCGCTGCTGTAGGTGTAATTCAAGGAAATTTATTGGTGCCTACGCGTTTCCTGAGCTGTCCCAGCTCATTTCATCAGGGCAGCTCAGGAAACGCGTAGGCACCAATAAATTTCCTTGAATTATACCTACAGCAGCGCAGTGTATCATTGCACCTTAAAGCCATCTTCACTTACAAGTCCTTGGACCCTGTGCAGACTGCAGCAGCTGTTTCATGCGTTTGTAGGTGTTGTGACCGAAGTTTCACAACCCTATCAGGTGAGTCTCTCCTTACCTCACCATTACAATTGTGTTTTAAAGGTTTCACACAGTGGATGCGCCCTGTTTTGTTTCTGTCCCATGGTGACATACTCAGCACCAGCATGTTACTTTAGTGAGGCAAAAAAACACTGCTAACAGCGTTTTTTTTTCCACTACTGCAAGTACTGCATTTGCCGGATCATGGCAAAACCGCAAGTGCTGCACATGTCTGCAAGTCCCAAAGGGAATGAATGAGGCCGAACGAAGTGTTGCCATTATTGTTGAGCATTCTGATACTGCAAATATCGGGTATCAGCTGATATTCGTGCTATCGGAATCCCGATACTGAGTTCCGATACTTTTTGCACATCGAATACCGGAATCGGAAGTTCCCATAATGCTATGAGCCCGTTTGATTTGATTCTGCCAATGAGGAATCCTAAGAAGTGTGGGCACATCCTGTTATGCATGTTAGGCATGTTAACTAATGGCATGGCTGTGATTGGCTGCGAGCAGACCACCCAGCTGCTCCTCCCCCAGACACACGCTGAACAGTGATCTATGGAAAGTGAAACTAGTGAGGGAGGAGGAAACGACAAGTTCTCATTTCAATGCCAGAACACCCCCCCTGGACATTTATCTTAGAAGCAAGAGATGATATCTTGGAAACCGTGCAGACTAGCCACAGAACGTAAATTACTTATTGTCAGCATTCTGCAGCCTAGATATGCACTGAGATAATGTGAAAAGCCCGGACAACCTGTTCTGTTATGTATTTCTGCCAAGTTGGATCGCCCGCCAGGGCTGGTGGGGTACTCGGTACCGGGCCCGTTGGTTTCAATGGGAGATGTCACGGTAGCTGTGACCCGGTCCGTGGCCCTGGGCGTCCATTGTAAAAGGGAAATGTTGAACGTGTGGATGATGATTAAAGTTTATGAGTGAATGATTCGTGACGCCACCTGTGGTGTTCGGCAATGAAGATGTTAAGCTAACGCTGCAGACAGATCCTCTGGGACAGATGGTGTGATGCAGCAATGATGTTGTGGCCCTCCACAGGTAGGGCTGTAGTCCCAGGGCAGTGTAGATGGAGAGGTAGTGAAGAGACGTAGATGGTGCAGTGCCAGGCACAGAGATGTAGCAGTGCTGAGTGGGTTGGCGCAGGAATAACTGGAGGACACCAGGGCATGTAGTTCCAAAGCTTTACTCACAGTCTGTTGTGCATACAGGTGCCGGCATCCGTGCCGGTCCGGGGCTCAGTCAACCTCCAAGCTAGATGAAGCACTCCGTTCCAACACTCCGCCAACATGTGCCTTTTCTGAACGTCTCCCTCTATTGCTACACAACCCCTTTAACATAGTCAATATCTTTGTAACTCCGAACGTCTTAAAAAAAAAATTAATTCCTGCTATTCCATTTGATTGGGCTAAACCTCTATGACTTTAATGTCTCCTCCACCTCCCCCAGTACATTCTAAATTATTCTTAGTTGTTTTCCTTCATGTAGAATTAACCTACAAGGAAAGAAAGGGTTTATTTTAATTCCGATATTTCTGTCCCATTGACTTGCATTGGTTTCCGGTATCGGAATCGGCGATATCCGATACTTTTTGGGCATCGGTCCAATCCAATCCGATCCGATATTTCCCGATATCGGAAGGTATCGCTCAACACTAGAACACTAGTTGCCATAAGTGATCCGTTATGCAGCACATGCGGAAAAACTGCCGGATCTGCTGTGAATAACAAAAATTGCTGATGTGAAAGTAGCCTAAGGGTATGTGCACACGTTGCGGATTGCTGGGCAGAATTTTGCGCCCGGAATCTGCATCTTTTGGCAGAATCCGCAGGTCAAAATCCACATTTTTTTTTTGCAGATTTCATGCGGATTTATTGCAGATTTGGCATGCATTTTTACACCTGCGGATTCCTTTAATGAAATGGGTATAAAAACGCTGAATCCACACAAAGAATTGAAATGCTGCGGGAAAAAAAACGCTGCATTTCCGCACGGATTTTTCCCCATAGAATAACATTGTACTGTAAATCACTTGCGGATCTGCAGCGGATCCGCAGGGGCAAATTCGCTGCGGATCCGGAGCAAATCCACATGTGTGTGTGTGCATTATTCTCACCAATGGGGAAGGCAGCACTAAAAGTACCTAGGGCATCATAAACTCTAAATATGGCCATGCCTAATGAGAGCTGTATTTGCCTTTGTCTAGATCAAAACTGCAGGATTATAGGTTAAAGTAGGTGAATTTATGCCGTTTTTAAGCTGCATCCGTAGCCATGTACTTCATTCTAAATAGGACAATGCATTCTGTTTTTTGGAGGTAGGTTTGTCATTTCAAAAGGTTAATTCTGTATAGTTTACTTGAGGAAGCGATTATCTAGAACACAGATAAGGAATGGCTGCCATTCTATCCATTGTTAATATACCGAATGTCTCCATGTTGTCATAATGCTTAGCCACTCCTGGGAAAGAGCCATGTATCTGTGATAAGGCTGTGATGGACATCATGTGTATAGCTGGGAAAGAATTAACAGGACAAAAGCATATAGTAGAAACTGACTTTATATGTGATATGTGATGAGTAGCAAGAATATCTACAGGACTACATACATACCGTATTTTCTGGAAACAAAATATTCCTGCTCTAAACACAGCCATGCTGGTGATCAAAAGATTGTCGTGGGTCCAACTCCTAATAACTGTCACGGGGCAAAAAGGGGAAAACAGAAGACGTGGAACCTGGGCCCCTGAACTGCCCCTCAGGCTAAGGGGGTGCTCTGACTTTCCTTAACTTGGGGGTACACTTGAAGGTAGTGAGGCCCAAGTCCCCGACCTGTCCCTATCTCCTGTTTAGCCCTGAGCTAAACCACCAACCCCCTCCCCAGGAGGTTAGACAGGGAATAAAGTGAACTGCACCCAATAACTCACAAAGGAAAATAAAACAGACACCACGGGGTTAAAGCAACTAAAACCCAAAACTTAGCTTTGCTTTGCTGCAAATGCTCCAAGCAACAGAGTAAGGATCCGATCAGCATCCAGCAGCAACTCCACTGCTCCAGATAAGCTGAACCCCATCTCCACCAGGTAGGTCAAGTCTTCACCATGGTTGGATAACAAATGAACAATATTACCAACAGTGATTTACTGCACATGACGACATTTTATAGGAAGGAGGGGGGAGTAGTCATCACCTGTTGGTTAATTCAAACGTGTAGTAACCCCAGCGGCCATCGGGGGCAAAACCAGCACCAAATCAACTACAGTTGTAGTAAACCCCAGCAGCCACCGGGGGAAATAGGAAAAAGGTTTCTATAAGAATCCACATTCTGCCATGGCTCCAAAAATGAACCGTGACAATAACACCAATAATCACAATTGAACTGAAGGTTCCAATAACTAGACCCACAGCAATATGACATCTGTACTGTTTGTTTTACATGGGCATAAGAAAAGAGGGTTTTCTTCAAGAGATATCCTGTTGGATATTTACTATAAGATAATTGTCATGATCCAAGCCAGGTTTTGTATCCTCTCTCTCTTTCCCGGTCTGATTATGTTAAGGGTTAACTTTTCTCTGCCTCGTTCTGGCACCAGGCTGGATATTTCTCTCCACTGCTTCCTGCAGGCGGTGTCAGTTATAGTTTCTGCCTACGGCGTGAGTAGCTGACCCCGTGTATACCCTGATTTGTCCTCCTGCTGTTGCTGACTTTGCCTGTGTCTGTTTGTTCCCCACTCCCTGTCCCGACTCAGAGTTTCCCTTTCATGTTTAGGACTTTCTGGTATTTGACTTGGCTTGGACCCTGACCTGCTGTGTTGTGAGTTCATTTTTCCCTTCACTACTGAGGCCCGAGGAACTCCCTCTTCTGGTGAAGAAAGGTAGTGAGCCTGATTGTCTAACACCTGGGGCTGATGATGATGACTGGCTGAGTGGAGTTAATGACTGGATATAAGGCTGCCGATGCCCTTCTGGCCTGCGGGTGATTTCTCTGTGGACTTCTAGGAAACCAGCCTGATTCCTGCTCATCTAAAGCTAAGATTTCTGCTTTGCCTTTTTGCATTAGTGTTTTGTTTTCCTTGCTTTTCTGGATTCTGCCATTCCCTGCTGGGGTGAGCTGAATCTCCTTTTGCCTGTTGCTCTGTCTTCAGAATATTCCTGAGTACTGACATAGCTTTTTTGAAGCCTAGCGTCTTCAGGGCCTTTTACTGTCAGTTTGTTGGCTCTTATTTTCATAGGGTTTTTCACGGATTGCAGACAGCAGCCTTCCTGTCCTTTCCTATCTAAGCTAGCGTGGGCCCCATCTTTGCTCAGTCTATCTTTCTGTCTGTGTTTTGTTCTTTCTTCTTGCTTCACCGTTATTATATGTGGGGGGCTGCCTTTTGCTTTGGGGTCTGCTCTGGGGCAGTTTAGATTTCCCTTTCTGTCTTTAGGCTATGTAGTCCTCCGGCTGTGATCGAGGGGCCTAGGGCATCGTAGGAGCCCCCCACGGCTACTGCTAGTTGTGTTGATAGGTTCAGGGGTCTGCAATCCGATAGCTGCCAACTTCTCTGGTTTTCTGGACTTAGCTAGCATTTCTATTTTTGCCTCCTACGGTGACTCAATCATAACACTGCTGTTTGTCTTTGGCATGTCTGTTCCTGACCCGTACTGACCCATTTGGCTTGCTTCTGATTCTGTATTTGTTTATTCCTTTGTTACTGCGCTACAGACTAATATCGACCCGGCTTGTTTGACTATTCTGCTGCCATCTGGTGGTAGCCTCGCTGTTGCGTTGCAGGTATGCTCTTGCTGTGTGCAGTCCTCCCTCCACTCTATTGCCATCTATTGGAGCTTGCATCTACCTGCATAGCAACATTCTGACAATAATGAAAAAGGGCAAAACCCCTAAGAAACCTTCTGGCAGGCAGATAATTATGTGCCTCCTGTCTACCTCTTGATCTATCTATCTCCCTATATGTATTAAGTGAGCAAAAGTATTGGAACACCAACTTATTACACCTACCGAAGTTTTTACGATGTTCCATGGGCATTAAAATAAAGTTGATCCCTACTTTGCAGCCTTGACATCTTCCATTCTACTGGGAAGACTTTCTAAAAGTTTTTGAAGGGTGTCAATGGGAATGTATGCCTATACATCCAGAAGAGCTTGTGTGAGCATTGTGGAGGAGAGGGATGGGTTCGCAATCTGCATTCTAGTTCATCCCAAAGGTGTTGGATGGGTGGGGGTTGTGGTTGGTGCTTTGTGAGACCAGCCATTCATTTCCATACCTAGCTGACCCGAAAAATGACTGCTTAGATCTTGTTTTGTACACTAGACATGGTCATAAGAAACATAAAAGGGCCTTCCCCAAACTGTTACCACAAAGTTGGAAGCTACAATTGTCCTAAATGTCTTATATGCTGAATCATTAAAATTTTACTTCATTGGAGTTAAGGGGCCATGGGCGAAACCTGAAAAAGCAATGTCATAGCAGTAACTTGCATGCCTCCTCAGTGCGGCCCTGCTCACCATGTTCTCCACATGGCTTCTCTTTGCATCAGGCCATCTCACTGAGTTTTGCCTCTTGCATCACTCCTCATCACTGCTGCATCTAAAATGTGGTTTCCATTTGGCTTTGTGGGGGCGTGGCCGGTCTCTACAGGAATTTTTCCCTGCTGTGTCCTACTGAGACTAGATTCTCCAGCCTATTCCATAACAGCAGGCTCTATTTTAGGCAGTTCCTCCCACCATTCTTTGCCTGAATGTTGGTTCCTAGTCTGCTAGTACCTTGTTTATGCATTCCTCATATTCTGTCGCCCGTTAATGACCCGACTTGTTTACCCATCCTGTCTGACCTCATCTATGTGTATCGAACCTGTGTTGCCTGCCCTGACCTCGAATTTTATGACCACATCTTTTTCCTTGCCTTTCTGTACCTCGTACCTGTGCCTCTGACCCTCCAGTCAGCTGCTGCAGTCCTGGGGACTGCTCTGGAGTGATCCTGGTGTCTACCGGCAGTCCAGCCTATGCTCATCATCATGGGTCCTTGTAAAAACCTGGTAGACACTTAATCACGCCCCTCCAGGGTAAGTCCAGCCCTTGGCGCAGTGGGTCCACACCCACCAATGTTACAACAAGCCAATAGCATTATCTCTTCTTCACCAAACTTTACAGCTGTCAGACAGCTAACATTCTAGCATTCACTAAACCCAGACTTGTCTATCAAAAGCCAGATAGAGAAGTGTGATCCATCACTTCACAGAACCTGTTTCTAGTGCTCCAGAGTCCACTGTTGGCAGCTTTGCACCACGCCATCAAAAGTTCAGCATTGTGCTTGGTGATGTAAGACTGTATGCAGCAGCTTGTCCATGAAGCTTCCAGCAGGGGCACATATTTTGGATTGATCTTAATACCAGATGATCTGTGGATTCTGCAGTCATAAAAGCACACAAGAGTTTTTGACTCATATGCTCTATGCACCTCAAAATCCACTCAATAACTTTCCTGTGATTCCCAAACACTTTCACTTTTCAATAATATTACAAGTGCTTCTCACTAAATTAGATAATCATCAAAAAGTTGAAGAACTGAAATAAATTAATGCAAAAAGTGAAACTCATATATTAAATAGAGACATTACAAACAGAGTGATCTATTTCAAGTGTTTATTTTGTTAATGTTGATGATTATGGCTTACAGCCAATGAAAACCCAAAAGTCATTATCTCAGGAAATTAGAATAATTAACAAAAAACACATGCAAAGGCTTCCTAAGAATTTAAAAAGGTCCCTTAGTCTGTTTCAGTAGGCTCCACAATCATGGAGAAGACTGCTGACTTGACAGATGTCCAGAAGGCAGTCATTGACACACTCCACAAGGAGGGTAAGCCACAAAAGGTCATTCCTAAAGAAACTGGCTGCTCACAGAGTGCTGTATCCAAGCATATTAATGGAAGATTAAGTGTAAGGAAAAAGTGTGGTAGAAAAAGGTGCACAATCAACCGGGATAACCGTAGCCTTGAAATTTGGGAGTGATTCACAAGGAGTAGACTGCTGCTGGAGTCATTGCTTCAAGAGCCATCACACACAGACGTATCCAGGATATGGACTACAAGTGACGCTTTCCTTGTGTCGAGCCACTCATGACCAATAGATAATGCCAGAAGCGTAGTACCTGAGCCAAGGAGAAAAAGAACTGGACCGTTGCTCAGTGGTCCAATGTGTTGTTTTCAGATAAAAGTACAATTTTCATTTCATTTGGAAATCAAGGTCCCAGAGTCTGGAGGAAGAGTGGAGAGGCCACAATCTAAGCTGCTTGAGGTCTAGTGTGAATTTTCCACAATCAGTGATGGTTTTAGGAGCCATGTCATCTGCTGGTGTAGGTCCACTCTGTTTTACCACGACTAAGGTCAGTGCAGCCATCTACCAGGAAATTTAAGAGCATTTTTTGGAGATGGAAATTTCATTCCCCAGCAGGACCTGGCACCTGTCCACACTGACAAAAGTACGAATACCTGGTTAAAAACAACACTATCACTGTGCTTGATTGCCAGCAAATTCGCCTAGCCAAATTATTGTCAAGAGGAAAATGACAGACACCAGACTCAACAATGCAGACAAGCTGAAGGCTGCTATCAAAGCATCCTGGGCTTCCATAACACCTCAACAGTGCCACAGGCTGATCGCCTCCATGCCAGGCCGCATTGATGCAGTAATTGATGCAAAAGGAGCCCCAACCAAATATTGAGTGCATTTACTGAACACACATTTCAGTAGAGCAACATTTTGGATTTTAAAATGATTTTTCAAGCTGGTGTTTCGTGATGAGAGAGTATACTCGTTACTTGAGATTTCCCGAGCATGCTCGGGTGATCTCTGAGTATTTGGATGTGCTCCGAGATTTAGTTTCTGTCGCCCATAGCTGCATGATTTGCAGCTATTAGACAGCCTGAATACATATGGCGATTTCCTAACAAACAGGCAATTCCCACATGTATTCAGGCTGGCTAGCAGCCGCAAATCATGGAGCTATGGGCGACAGAAACTAAATCTTCGAGCACATCCAAATACTTGGAAATCATGGAGCATTGTCAGGAAATCTTGAGTAACGAGTATACTCACTCATCACTACTGATGTTATAAAGTATTCTAATAATTTAACTGAGATAATGACTTTTGGGTTTTAATTGGCTGTAAGCCATAATCACCAACATTAACAGAAATTAATTGAAGAATTAAAATAAATTACCTTTTTGATGATATTCTAATTTAGTGAGAAGCACTTGTATGTTCAGCTTGTCACAGAATATTTAGGAGGGAAGAAATGTCATCAGCTAATTTGTTACCCCTGTGTCTCCAATTACAGGTATTAGGGAGAGCTCTTTACCACCAGCCATTCTGTCACGTTAGTAAAGGTAGACAGCATGGTGAGGTGTCGGATGTTATACTCCGGGGGACGAGGGGCTGGATGTTGTACATCGGGGGCGATGGGAATGAAGGAAAAACCTGAAATTTGTGATTAAGATGTTTGTCCCAATACTGTGGTCCTTATACTCTATCTAGTACGTCTATCTCATCAATATTTAGAAAAAAAAAATCATACTAATTGCCTTTTCCAAGACCTTTGTGCCGGAAGCTAACAAATAAGATTATACTAATATGGGGAGAAACACCAGGTAACAACCACTTTCAGTGGTACGATGCCCAAAAGCTAGTACATTGCAACAGGAAAAACAATAGAAAAATGAGACCTTGCTATTACAATGCTTTAGAGGGGATTTGATCTAAACAATGGGTAAGGCAGTTTAATTATCATCTTTTTTTATCAAGATTTATATTTTACTTCAATAGCAAAATCCCATAAAAGTTTGATGACCAAACATTATAAAATGAGAGTTGTACAGTTGGTAGGCGGAATAGGGCGCTGCCAAATATCATTTTATGACATCGAATAGCTCTGCCCGCTGCCATTTCACCAGATGCTGTTGTAAGCAGCCTCAATAGCTCTTTATTGTGAGTGAGGGATGTTACACTGTTGTGGAGCTGAATAATAGAGTTGGTTCAAAAACAGGTTATGGTCGGTTGAGGAAATGGGTTGGAGAAACTGACACAGATCTCATTCTTCAATTGTATCGCTGTACATTTCATATCCTATTACAATAAATTATTCTGTATCAGGATACAGTGTGTACTCTAATACTACTACAATCTATGCAGAGCAACCCAATTTTGGGCCTCCTGACGAGACAGAAAATGTAATGTATTCAAACTAAAGGAACAAAAAAGCGCAATAGGGTCTTATCTGGGTTATTTCTGGAGAAGTAGATTAGAATTTACTCACCCTTTTTAGGAGAGGTTCAGGCATGTGGGATCAGTAATCTGCTTGCTGCATGTCCAAAGGTCAGCTCTGTGACCACTTAAAACATCAGATTTCGGAATAAATTATTGGACTTTTGTGCGCTGCCAGATAAAATCACTAATCCAGTTGATGAGAAAGATTAATCCATTTTATTTCCCAACGCGTTTCGAAATGTGTACCATTTCTTCTTCAGGGGATGACATATATGATCAAACAGAGCTGTCACAGCTTATATACAACAAGAATTCAAAAAACGGCGCCAAAGGATCACATGTCATCTGGTGCAAATGTCAGGGTTCAAAGTACCACAGATGAACTGATGTATAAGTTAATCTAAATTCATTAAAAACATATTATTTTTATTATTTTATCTATGAAATAATAAAAATAATATGTTTTTAATGAATTTAGATTAACTTATACATCAGTTCATCTGTGGTACTTTGAACCCTGACATTTGCACCAGATGACATGTGATCCTTTGGCGCCGTTTTTTGAATTCTTGTTGTATATAATCTGTGACAGCTCTGTTTGATCATATATGTCATCCCCTGAAGAAGAAATGGTACACATTTCGAAACGCGTTGGGAAATAAAATGAGACAGAAAATGTAGCATTTTCATTTCTGCAGTCAATAAAACATATGGTAGAGGGTGTGCCCCTAATTTTTTACAGGATGTTTGCCCCTTAGGTTTAGATCAAACGAGTGAATTTTGAGAGTTTTCTAAGGTGTTTGAGTGCCATAAAGCCATGCTCACATGTCGAAGATTTCCAATGCAGATTTTGCACTGCAAATTTGAAGCAATATAGAGTGAAATGCAGGTATTTGGGCTTTCCAAATCCTATTCACACATTGATAAAAAAAATCAGTTGAATAAGGAAAGCATGGAGAAGCAGAATATTAATTCTTGTGTGGCTTTTCATTGCTGATTTCAGGCTATTCAATGTTTGGAAATGGAGTATGGTGAAATCCGCAGCTAAATCTGCAACTAAATCTGTAAGTAACACATGTGAATTATATGTGAACATTCAATGAGGAATTGTCACAAATTTGTGACCAAATTCGCAGCAGAAATTTTCCACAATGTGTTAATATTGGCTAAAGGAGGTTTGCAGAAAAGGATCAAGCATGTTGGATTTCAACCTACTAATTATTTGGCCCTCAGGTGGGATCTGACAATTACTTATTTCCCTCTAAGGCTGGGGTCACAAGTCACATGTCAATACCCAGCATTGTCGCCGGCACTCGGGACCGGGCGCTCAGCTGCATAGAAATACATGCTGCCACACGCTCCGGTCTCGAGTGCCGGCGGCAGTGCCGGGTATTGAGATGTGAGACTTCTGCGTGTTTCTCGCATGTGTGAACCTGGCCTAACACTGATAAAAGCCATGAAGTTGAATACTACTCCAAATATATGAGCTGTATGATATGTATGGAGCAGCCCGATCAACCCCTATTTGCTTTCCCAGATTGAAAAAAACATGTCAGATGTTGACTAACTCCAAAGAGTAAATGACAAATATGAGTGGTCCTGGCCAATCACTTCAGTACAAATATCCCCAAAGTGCTTGCCTCACATAACTCAAATGTGTCTGCCCTAGTTGCTTCAGAAAAGTAGGGCCTGCGCGCTTACTGTTAGCACCAGCATGGACGAGTATTTGGGGGTCAGTATTTTATTTGCTTAACACATTGGAAAAAGGGTCTTCTTTCCTAGATGTGACTATAATCTGAAAAGTTACAGCACCTGTCCAAGGGTCTCAGAGCAGCAACATGGTCTGTATTTCTGGTACAAATTTCCATGGCTTTGATATTAGGTATGTGAGCCCAAATTACAACATAAAAATCGAGTGACTACTTTTTCTATGGATCAGTTTCAGAGTGAATTCACATTAGAATGGGAATATTGAGTGATCTACCCAACCAAACTGCCAACCATGTGAGATTATTTTGTGTAATTGGGTCAAGAGTGAATAAAGAATTGGCTGATCGAGAAAAAGCATTCAGCCATTGGGTATACTCTGAGAGTAAACAATTCATCGACAAAAGAAGTAAGAGGCGAATGTCAAAGTATCATATTAATGAACAGGAGGTGTGCACAGGCAAGCAAATAGTAGCGGAATACAGCTTTGATGGCCAGTGGAAAAATATTGACTGATCTGATGAATCCAGATTTCACCATGCTGATGGAGCAATCATGAAAGCAGTATGATTGTTGTAAGATGTCAACAGTTCAGGCTGGTGAGGTGGAATAATGGAATGGAAAAAGTCTGAAAGGCCAAAAATCCTGCAGACCGATTTCAACACCTAGTGGAAGCTACACTGTATAATAATCACTTGCTCCACTTCCTGAAGGGTAAAGGATGTTTAATGAGCTGCAGGATGAATGACTCATATATGTTCTGAATGAAAAAAATAAATACAATACATAAATACGTAATACGTAGAGTGTGCAAAGCAGTAATCAAAGCAAAAGGTGGCTACTTTGAAGAACCTAGAATATAAGACATATTTTCAGTTGTTTCACACTTTTTTGTTAGTTATATAATTCCACATGTGTTAATTCATAGTTTTGATGCCTTCAGAGTGAATCTACAATTTTCATAGCCATGAAAATAAAGAAAACTCTTTGAATGAGAAGGCGTGTCCAAACTTTTGGTCTGTACTGTACAGTACTCAACAGTGAGGCTGCAACACCAAGAAGGAGAAGTCGTGGAAATGTGGAAATCACTGAATCGATAGATATGTTGCTGATATGCAAATGATAAAAAATGGAAACAAATTTTTCAAAACATATTGATTTATTCAGTATTGAGCATGAGTCCTGCAGTTACTCACCTTGGTTGCTAAAAGTGAGGTTATTAATGGTTGCCTGAAGAATGTTTTGGTGCACTAAAGGCACTTGGGCAAATCATCAAGATCTGCTGCTAGCAGCTCCCTGTGTAACTTCTGAGTAATGGCTCAGTTAGGCTCGAGGTAAGACAAGTTTGGAGATGCTGCTGGTCATGGCAACATGTTTAGGAGACGCAATTGCATAGTGCCATGCACCTGCCAGAGGTTCTTGATGATATGCCAAAGTGCATTCAGAGTGGCAGAACATTCTTCCTTAGAAAACCATTAATAACCACATTGATAGCAGACAAGGAGTGTAAGTTTGGAGATTCCTGTGCGTGCTACTCATACGCGATAATAAGCAAATAGTTTCATAATATCATCATCATGTCATATATACCCACAATCCTATATACAGGTGCATCTCACAAAATTAGAATATCATCAAAAAGTTAATTTATTTAAGTTCTTCAATACAAAAAGTAAATTTCATATTATATGGAGTCATTACAAACAGAGTGATCTATTTTACGTGTTTATTTCTGGTAACGTTGATGATTATGGCTTACAGCCAATGAAAACCCAAAAGTCATTATCTCAGTAAATTAGAATACTTTATAACACCAGCTTGAAAAAATGATTTTAAAATCCGAAATGTTGGCCTACTGAAATGTATGTTCAGTGAATGCACTCAATACTTGGTCGGGGCTCCTTTTGCATCATTTACTGCATCAATGCGTCGTGGAATGGAGGCGATCAGTCTGTGGCACTGCTGAGGGGTTATGGAAGCCCAGGTTGCTTTGATAGCAGCCTTCAGCTCGTCTGTGTTAGGTGTCGGGTTCCTGCAGCGGCACAGCAGGAATCCAGAGCCTCACATTCTGCGGTCTCCAAATCCCCATCGACCGCAGAGGAGATTGCTTAGCAGCCTTGTCGTTCCCGACGCTCTTCCCAGACCTGCTCTGCGGGTCTGGCTGTTGCTGCCACCTTTGGGCCAGCAATAGCAATGCAGGCTGTTCTGCAACAAACCACTCCAGAGGCTAAGTCCTTCTGTCGCTCCACTGAGCATGCTCACGAGACAATCTCCCATTGGAGATCGGGAGTCTCATGCCCAGATCCTTCTCCAGATCTGATTGGTCCATCTCAGGGATCTGGAAGCTTCCGGAAAGTCCTGGCTATAAAAGGTTTGCATGGCCGCTCGGCCATGCGCTAGTATAACCTCTAGTTGCTACCTGAGTGAATGATGACGGATGCATGAACCTGTGAATGACTCATTAAGATTCCCCTCCCTCTGATATTATGTGTGTGGATAGGGACTTAGTCATAGAGTCAGCGCCAGTAAGTGGCACGCTACAGACCACAGTGCATATCTCCACAGAACTAGCATCCGACAGTGCGCCCCCCCTGAGCATTGTCGTATAGCGGCTGTGTCAGTCGCCACGCTGCAGTCAGCAGCACTTTTCGGCGTTTGCGGTAGAGATGCCGCACGCACGGTAGGTCTAGACGGACACTGACCCTGTGTCTTGGGCCTTAGTCCTGTGACCATATACCGTGCGTGCATTCCGCTGAGACCTGTGAGTCCAACAAGCTCGGTATTTATGTTTATTGCCTTGGCGCCTTTGTGAATCAACAGAGTACGCCCAGCGCACACCGGGTGACGTTCAACCCGCGTGCGATATACCGCCATATTGAGCGTCCGCCATTACCTAGCAGCAGTGTAACACCTTCTGCACGGTGGACCCGGGTGGCGAACGCACTTTCTAGTATTTATTATTTAGTGCGCTCCGCCGCCCCTAACAGTCTGCATTGTTGGGTCTGGTGTCTGTCATCTTCTTCTTGACAATACTCCATAGAGTCTCTATGGGGTTAAAGTCAGACAAGTTTGCTCGCCAATCAAGCACAGTGATACTGTTGTTTTAAACCAAGAATTGGTACTTTTGGCAGTGTGGATATGTGCCACTTCATGCCGGAGAATGAAATTTCCATCTCCAATAAGCTTGTTGGCAGAGAGAAGCATGAAGTGATTTAAAATTTCCTTGTAGACGGCTGTGCTAACTTTGGTCTTGATAAAACACAGTGGACCTACACCAGCAGATGACATGGCTCCCCAAATCATCATTGATTGTGAAAACTTCACACTAGACCTTGGAGATCAAGGTCTCAGAGTCTGGAGGAAGAGTGGAGAGGCACATAATCCAAGCTGCTTGAGGTCTAGTGTGAAGTTTCCACAACAAGTGATGGTTTCGGGAGCCATGTCATCTGCTGGTATAGGTACACTGTGTTTTATCAAAACCAAAGTCAGCATGGCTGTCTACCAGGAAATTTTAGAGCACTTAATGCTTCCCTCTGCCGACAAACTTTATGGAGATGGAAATTTCATTCATTCTCCAGCAGGACTTGGTACCTGTCTACACTGCCAAAAGTAAAAATACCTGGTATAAAAACAACAGTATCACTGTGCTTGATTGGCCAGCAAACTCACCTGACCTTAACCCCATAGAGAATATTTGGGGTATTGTCAAGAGGAAGATGAGAGACACCAGACCCAACAATGCAGATGAGCTGAAGGCTGCTATCAAAGCAACCTGGGCTTCCATAACATCCAGCAGTGCCACAGGCTGATCGCCTCCATGCCACACCGCGTTGATGCAGTAATCGATGCAAAAGGAGCCCCGACCAAGTATTGAGTGCATTTACTGAACACACATTTCAGTAGGCCAACATTTCGGATTTTAAAATCATTTTTCAAGCTGGTGTTATGAAGTATTCTACTTTACTGAGATAATGACTTTTGGGTTTTCATTGTCTGTAAGCCTTAATCATCAACATTAACAGAAATAAACATGTGAAATAGATCACTCTGTAATGACTCTATATAATATATGAGTTTCACTCTTTGTATTGAAGAACTGAAATAAATTAACTTTTTGATGATATTCTAATTTTGTGAGATGCACCTGTATATATAGCATTCATTCATTTTTTGCCATCAGAATATATTCCCAGTTATTTATATATTATACTTTCTACATTTTAGCTTTCAGGCATAGTGAGTGGTTGTCAGAATATACTTGTATATTTCCTCTATCCCATAATGGTTTTAGATAGGTGAAAATTGTAATATAGAATTATTTCTGCTTAATGTGCTTCCCTGACTCATTACAATAAATGAATATGTAGATTTTCTTTTTAATTGCTTTAAAACTAAGTTATATAAAAGGATATGCAAATTATTCCTTTTTTTTTCTTTCTCGGAATGAAGCTTTTGTTTTATGTGTCACAGCATTTCATCATTAACATTCCTTTGTAGACTTAGTGTTTATATGTAAGGTTTCTGCACAGAGTGGAATTGTCTCTCCATGCTGTCTGCCTGTACTGGACTTGGTTTATGACTGTCATTGCACAATGTTAACCAGAAAAGAAGTGGGTTGTTAGTGGGTTTGCCTTGCTCAGCGTTCCCCTCTCCTCAAACAGGCAGGTGGAGCAGCTGTGTATTTGAAGACAGACAGTTGGATTCCATCTTCTCCCGTGGAGAGAGCATGCACAGGGTCCAGGATACTATCAAAGCAGCCCAGCAAGATAGAAAACAACTGGTTGGGGGTGACAGCCAAGACAAAGTGCCATGCACCTGCCAGAGGTTCTAGAATGGTTTTGAAGCTGGCAGATGGCGCTCCTCACCTCGGAGTCACTGATAGCAAATTTAGAGCTGTCTGACACATGAATTTATTACTGTACCAAATACCAACCAATACAGCATCTATCAATCGTTCGATTGATCTATCTACCTATCCATCCATGTATCTATCTGTTATGGAGCATCTGTGCTTTTTTTAACATCATACTGCTTGGAAAAAGTGCAATAACACGTGATCAAAATGATGGATATAAATAAACATGGTACCGCTGAAAACGTCATCTTGTCCCGCAAAAAAACAAGTCACCATACAGATCCATCAGTGGAAAAGTAAAAAAGTTATAGCTCGCAGAATAAAGTGATGCAAAAATAATCATTGTGTAAAAAACGCCACCAAAACATTAAAAAAACTATATAGAGGTATCGCTGTAATCGTAGTTACCCGAAGAAAAAAACTGCCTTACTAATTTTACCACACACGGAATGGAGAAAAAAAAAATCCTGAATTGCTGGTTTTTGTTCATTCCGCCTCCACAAAAATCAGAAAAGAAAGCAATCAAAAAACGTTATGTGCCCGAAAATGGTATCAATAAAAACGTCAGCTCGTCCCACAAAAAATAAAGCCCACACGTGACTGTCGGCCTAAATATAGAAAAATCATAGCTCTCAAAATACGACGATGCAAAAATTTCTTACAAAAAATTCTTACAAAAAAAGCGTATTAGTGTGTGACAGAAGCTAAACATGAAAAATGGAATAGCTCTGGTATCGCTGTAATCACACCGACCCGAGGAAAAAAGTCGCCTAATCACTAATACCGCACGAGGAACAGCGTAAAAAATAAAACCATTTCTTCACCTTTTGTGAATTTGTTCATTCTGCCTCCCAAAGATCGCAGTAAGGCGATCACAGTGGTTTACCCCTACATATGGGGTATCAGCGTACTCAGGACAAATTGCACAACAACTTTGGGGGTCTAATTTCTCCTGTTACCCTTGTGAAAATAAAAATTTGGGGGCAAAAAGATCATTTTGTGGAAAAAAATAAGATTTTTTTATTTTCACGTCTCTACTTTATAAACTTCTGTGAAGCAATTGGGGGTTCAAAGTGCTCACCACACCTCTAGATAAGCTCCTTGGGGGTTTAGTTTCCAAAATGGGGTCACTTGTGGGGGATTTCTACTGTTTAGACACATCAGGGGCTCTGCAAGCGAAACATGATGCCCGCAGACCTTTCCATTAAAGCCTGCATTCCAAAACGGGGCTCCTTCCCTTCTGAGCTCTGCCATGCGCCTAAACAGTGATTTCACCCCACATATGGGGTATCAGCATACTCAGGACAAATTGCACAACAACTTTTGGGGTCCTATTTCTCCTGTTACCCTTGTGAAAATAAAAAATTGAGGGCAAAAAGATCATTTTTGTGGAAAAAAATATGATTTTATTATTTTCACGGCTTTACTTTATAAACTTCTGTGAAGCACTTGGGGGTTCAAAATGCTCACCACACATCTAGATAAACTCCTTGGGGGGGCCTAGCTTCCAAAATGGTGTCACTTGTGGGGGTTTCCACTGTTTAGGCACATCAGAGGCTCTCCAAATGCGACATGGCGTCCGATCTCAGTTCCAGCCAAAAAAGTCAAATGGCGCTCCTTCCCTTCGGAGCTCTGCCATGTGCCCAAATAGTGGTTTACCCCCACATATGGGGTATCAGCGTACTCAGGACAAATTGCACAATAACTTTTGGGTCCTGTTACCCTTGGGAAAATAAAAATTGGGGTTGAAAAGATCATTTTTGTGGAAAAAATATGATGTTTTAATTTTACGGCTTTACGTTATAATCTTCTGTGAAGCCCTTGGAGGTTCAAAGTGCTCACCGCACATTTAGATAAGTTCCTTGGGAGGTTAAGTTTCCTAAATGGGGTCACTTATGGGGAGTTTCCACTGGTTAGGTAGATCAAGGGCTCTTCAAACGCGACATGGCGTCCGCTCTCTATTCCAGTCAATTTGACATTCAAAATCCCAAATAATGCTCCTTCCATTCTGAGCACTGTCGTGCGCCTAAAGATTGGTCTTCCTCCACACATGGCGTATCGGTGTACTCAGGAGAAATTGCACAACAAATATTGTGGTTCATTTTCTCCTGATACCCTTGACAAAATAAAAAAAAATGTGTCCAAAGAAAAATTTTGGGGAAAAAAAGTAAAAATGTTCATTTTTTCTTTCCACATTGCTTCCATTCTTGTGAAGTACCTAAAGGGTTAATAAACTTCTTAAATGTGGTTTTGAGCACCTTGAGAGGTGCAGTTTTTAGAATGGTGTCATTTTTGGGTATTTTCTGTTATATTGACCCCCCAAACTCACTTCAAATGTGAGGTGGTCCCTAAAAAAATGGTTTTGTAAATTTTGTTGGAGAAATGAGAAATCGCTGGTCAACTTTTAACCCTTATAACTTCCTAAGAAAAAAATTTTGGTTCCAAAATTGTGCTGATGTAAAGTAGACATGTGGGAAATGTTATTTACTAACTATTTTTTGTGACATATCTCTCCGATTTAAGGGCATTAAAAATTAAAAGTTTGAAAATTGCAAAATTTTAAAGATTTTCGCCATATTTCCATTTTTCATAAATAAACGCAAGTCATATCGAAGAAATTTTACCACTAACATGAAGTACAATATGTCACAAAAAAGTAAACTCAGAATCAGCAGGATCCGTTGAAGCGTTCCAGAGTTATAAGCACATAAAGTGACAGTAGTCCGATTTGAAAATTAAGGCCTGGTCATTAACCTACAAAATGGCTTGGTCCTTAAGGGGTTAATAACCACCCTTTGTTTCCTATCCCTGAGAGAGCTCTTAACCCACTTACACATATTTTCCCCTAGCCCTATTGTTCTCATTTTATGTATTAACCTTTTGTTTGGCACCGTATCAAAAGCTTTTGAAAAGTCCATGTACACCACGTCCACTGCATTTCCTTGGTCCAGTCCGGAACTTACCTCTTCATAAAAGGTTATCAGATTAGTCTGACAGGAACGGTCCCTCGTAAACCCATGTTGATATTGGGTCATGAGGTTATTCTTCTTCACATGCTCCAGTATAGTATCTCTTAGAAAACCCTCCAGGATTTTACCCACAGTAGAGGTTAAGCTCACTGGCCTATAATTTCCAAGTTCAGTTTTTGCCCCCTTTTTGAATATTGGCACCACATTTGCCATACGCCAGTCCTGTGGTACAGACCCTGTTATTATGGAATCTTTAAAGATTAAAAATAATGGTCTATTTATGACTGTACTTAATTCCTGCAGTATTCGGGGGTGTATCCTATCAGCATCTACAATTCAATTTATTATCTATTTAATATTTTTCTATCAATCTATTTAGCTAATATTTACTTTTTTAAAGGGAATCTGTCACCCCTTTTTTGAGATATCATATAATGATATCATTCAAATGTGTGTCACATAAGGATTCTCTTAGTACTTTTGCATCCCCCTGACCCTGCACCTTTCATGCATAAATACCTTTAGATGTATGTAAACTGCCGCTGTCCGGTCCGCTGGGCGGGGCTTATTCACCTGCCCCCCCCTCCCTGTCTTGCTCTACACATTTCTTCAGAGACTAGAGACTACAGAGACTACAGAGACTACAAGTGCCGCTGTTGACGGCGCCTATGTTGGAGAAGATGACCCTTCAAGCAAGATCTCTTCAGACTGATAACTTGCAAGAATACCATTAATTACCATTGTCCTGCTTGACTGTTTGATAACTTTGTCTAGTATACATAAACCGTTAAATCACTATTACCTTGCCAGTTTAATCCCCACTGTTTTCTCCGTGCGAGGAGCTTTTGACCCCTGTAAATAAACCTTTTAACTTTTGGTCTGTCTCTGTCCTGTGGTGACATACTCAGCACCAGCATGTTACTATAGTGAGACAAAAAAACACTGCTAACAGCGTTTTCTTTCCGCTACTGCAAGTACTGCATTTGCCGGATCGTGGCAAAACCGCAAGTGCTGCACATGTCTGCAAGTCCCATAGGGAATGAAAGAGGCTGAACGAAGTGTTGCCCTTAGTGTTGAGCATTCCGATACTGCAAATATCGGGTATCGGCTGATATTCGCGGTATCGGAATTCCGATACTGAGTTCCGATAGGTTTTGCATATCGAATACCTGAATCGGAAGTTCCCATAATGCTATGAGCCAGTTTGATTTGATTCAGCCAATGCGGAATCCTAAGAAGTGTGGGCACATCCTGTTAGGCATGTAGGCATGTTAACTAATGGCATGGCTGTGATTGGCTGCGAGCAGACCACCCAGCTGCTCCTCCCCCAGACACACGCTGAACAGTGATGTATGGAAAGTTAAACTAGTGAGGGAGGAGGAAACGACATGTTCTCATTTCAATTCCAGAACACCCCCCCTGGACGTTTATCTTAGAAGCAAGAGATGATATCTTGGAAACCGTGCAGACTAGCCACAGAAGGTAAATTACTTATTGCCAGCATTCTGCAGCCTAGATATGCACTGAGATTATGATTCAGCCAATGAGGAATCCTAAGAAGTGTGGGCACATCCTGTTAGGCATGTAGGCATGTTAACTAATGGCATGGCTGTGATTGGCTGCTGAAATGATGTCATGATGCACTATAAAAGCCGCCGCCGCCATTTTGTGTTCACTTTGCTGTGAATTCAGTTAGGGACAGGATGCTGCTGTTTTGACTCTGAGGGACAGTTTGAGATAGTGATTTGCTATATTGTGCTTTACCCAGGCTACTTTAGCAAGCGCAGTGTGAAGCTTTCTTTTGCCTTGCAGTGCTGTTCACAGCTGTATGCAAGGACTGTGTGTGAGTGCAGCTCACGCTGTAGTGTGTTCTGCAGCCACCTCTGGTAGTAGTCCGCTCAGCGTGCATCACTGCCTCATACATAGTCCTTTTTTTGTTTTATTGCTGCTCATTTTTCCTGATTTCTCCTATTAGTGTGCTTCCATCCGTATCCATCTACATTGGTTGCAAACACTATATAGGAGTAGATAGCGGAGCCTTTCTGCAGCCTTTCAGTGCTAGTGCACAGTTCTCTGCACTGTTCACGGCTGTCTGTGAGGTCTCTATGTGTGAGTGCAGCTCACGCTGTAGTGTGTTCTGCAGCCACCTCTGGTTGTAGTCCGCTCAGCGTGCGTCACTGCCTCATACATTGTCCTTTTTTGCTGTAGTGCTGCTTATTTTTCCTGAATTTCTCCTATTAGTGTGCTTCCATCCGTATCCAGCTAGATTGGTTGCAAACACTATATAGGAGTAGATAGAGGAGCCTTTCTGCTGGCTTGTGCCCTGCAGCCCCAGCCAGATTAGTATTAGCCTATTTTTTTTTTGTCTCATCTATTGCATTGTAGGTTACCTTCCTGAATTGTAATAGCTACAAAAAGTTTGTGATACTATCACTTTTACATCTTTGGTCACATCCTTTTTTTTTGTGAAAAAAAAACACGTAAATAAAGTTCACCAGACACTCCACTTTACAGTTGTGTGGGTCACATTAGCTCATATTAAAGTGTAGTCCACACTTTATAAACTTAGTGTTTCTTATACCTGTTAGCAGCTGTTCAGGAATAAGCACACTAAGCCCTTAGTACTTTTCTGCCTATCTTTATCAGTCTACCAAGATGAAGAAGGCAGGGAGTAAGGCACATGGTCGTGGGCGTGGCGTTTCAGCAGGGAGAGGACGTGGGGATTCTGTGCCTGCTGCAGGCACCAGTGACTCAGCATCCCCCAGTTTTACCAGGGAACAGTCCTTTATGCGCAGCTTTGTAGGAGCTCGCCGTACCCCACTGCTGCGGGAGGAACAAATTGAAGCCGTTGTCGGATGGATGGCAGCTAACGCATCGACTTCAATAACTTCCACATCCTCTCAGGTCCAGAGCACTGAAGAGCAACCATTTGTCTCTTCACCAACTGCCAAATTGCCAAGGCAGTCAGAGAGCCCTGGACAGGAGCCATCTCTACTTCTGTTCTCTGAATCTCTTGGCTTGGAAAGAGGGGGCCAGCCAAGCAGCATTCTAGAATGTGAAAAAGAGGGAGTATGCAGTGATGCGCAACTGCTTTGTCTCTCTGAATATGAAGAGGCGGGTGGGCCAGTGCCTATGGTCAGCACACCTCAGTATGCATCTGATGATGAGACTCAGGTGCCACTTTCTGGTGCGTACTGTGCTGGCGAGACTACCAAGGAGAAGCAGGTGTTTGAAGAGGGTAGTGTAGATGATGAGGTCCTTGACCCATCATGGCGTAAGGAACAGGAAGGTGGTGGGAGAAGCTCTGAGGAAGAGATTCCCTGACCGGCCAAAACAGGAGGGAGAAGGAGGGGGCAGACTTGGTTGCCTGTAGCCTCCACTTCGGCACCCATTAGGAGCATTCCTCTTCCAAAATCCAAAACGGGCGCTCCCAGGACTTGCAGTGAGTGGTCCTTTTTTGACACAGTTGCAGATGACATTTGCTTTGTCAAATGCAAGCTGTGTAATCAGAAAGTCAAAAGAGGGAAAAGTGTCAGCAACCTCAATACCATAAATATGTGGAAACATGTGCGGACCAAGCACGTGGTGGAGTTACAAAGACACACTGAAGACGTAGGCCAACCTACAGCACCACCTACCACCTCTTCAGCTCATGTTGTAGCCTCTTCCTCCAGCTCACACACAGCTGGTTCGGCTTCCTCACAGGATCGCCATGGAAGAACCTCTGGCACTGTTGTACAGAGACCAAGTGACATTCCACCCACAGCACCACGTTCCCGGTCATCTTCACACTCCCAGGCCACTGTACAGCCATCGGTAGCACAGGCATGGGAGAAAAGGTGGCCATACTCGGCAAACCATCCCCGAGCACAGGCTCTGAATGCTGGCATTGCAAAACTACTGTCCCATGAAATGCTCTCATTCAGGCTGGTGGAGACTGACACCTTCTGTAGCTTCATGGCATTGGCAGTCCAACAATACAATGTGCCCAGCCGCCTTTATTTCAGCAGGCAAGCCGTCCCTGCCCTGCAAAAGCATGTGGAGGGAAAAATTAAACAGGCGCTACTAAACGCCGTCAGTAGCAAGATCCACCTGACCACCGATGCGTGGACCAGTAACCATGGACAGGGATGATACCTTTCCCTCACTGCCCATTGGGTAAATGTTGTGCAGCCGGGTACAGATCTTGAGAGTGGCGCTGTACGTGTTCTGCCAACTCCAAGGATTGCAGGAATCCAGTCTGTACACATTGACTCCTCCTCATACTCCAGTTCCTCTGAATCAGTGCTGCAGGAGCCGTCACGGTCTACCTCCACATGGACCTGTGAACGCTTATCTGTTACGACCGATATGAGCACAGCCGTGGCCAAACATCAACAGGCCGTACTGAAATTAATTTCTTTGGGGAATCGAAGCCACACAGCGCAGGAGCTCTGGAATGCCATCAAGCAGGAGAGCGACGTGTGGTTTGTGCCAGCGAATCTCCAGCCGGGCTTGGTAGTGTGTGACAATGGCCGAAATCTGGTGGCAGCTCTTGGCCTTGGCAACCTCACTCACATCCCATGTCTGGCACACGTGCTCAACTTGGTTGTGCAGAGTTTTTTGAGGGACTATCCGGATCTTGATGCACTGCTGCACAAGGTCCGCATAGAGTGTGCTCACTTGCGGCGTTCCAGCATGGCAAGATCGCGCATTGCAGCTCTGCAGCGCCGATTTCGCCTTCCGGAACATCGCATCATATGTGACCTACCCACCAGGTGGAATTCAACGTTACATATGTTGGAGCGGTTGTGTGAGCAGCAGGCAGCAGTAATGGAGTACCAGCTGCATCAGGCGCAAACAAGTCACACTGCGTGCCGTTCACACTTCACCATCACTGAGTGGGCCTCTATGAAGGACATCTGCCACATTTTGCGTGCCTTCGATGATTCCACGCGGATGGCGAGTGCAGATGATGCACTAGTCAGTATAACTGTCCCCCTTATCTGCCTGCTTCAAAAAACACTGCAAGCACTAAGGGAGGAGGTTTTGGAAGAGGTGGAGGATGAGGAGTCACAAATGCCATCTGATTCTGGACAGTCTGTGCAACGTGGTTCCTCACAAAGGCCTAGGCAGGGGACACTTTGTGAGGAGGAGGATGAGGAGGAGTCAATGGAGGAGGAAGACATCTCTCCAGAGGAGGGAGGTACACAATACTCTAGTAGTCAGTATGTAGAGCGAGGGTGGGGTGATGCAGAGCAGGCAGAGATCACGCCTCAAGCAGGGGACAGCGTTTCTTGGCCAGTTGGGAGTCTGCAGCACATGGTTGATTTCATGCTGCAGTGCCTGAGAAACGACCGCCGCATCGCCCACATTCTCAACACGGCTGATTATTGGGTGTACACCCTCCTAGATCCTCACTACCGGGACAACTTACAAAGCCTCATAACACTGTTGAACCGGGAGCATAAAATGCGGGAGTACCAAGACACACTGGTGCATTCCATCATGTTCTCCATTCCACCCGAGAGCAGTGCTGCTAGTGCTTTAGAAAGCAGCTCTGTACGTCGAGGCAGTGGAGGAAGCTCTGCACAAAGAGGGAGCAGAAGCAGAGCCTCAGCACAAGGCAAGACCAGTATGGCCCAAATGTGGCAAAGTTTTGTGTCCCTGCCACAAATGTTTACGCCATCATAGATGGCTCCAGTCAGCAGGAGGCAATGTTTCCGTCAGATGGTGACAGACTACATGTCTTGCCCTCTCAGTGTACTCCCAGACGGCTCTTCCCTCTTCAAGTTTTGGGTCTCTAAGCTGGATACATGGCCAGAGCTTAGCCAGTATGCATTGGAGGTGCTGGCTTGCCCTGCTGCTAGTGTATTATCGGAACGCGTCTTTAGTGCCGCAGGTGGTGTACTAACAGACCGTCGCATGTGACTATCCTCCAATAACGTTGACCGGCTTACTTTTCTGAAAATGAACAAGGCCTGGATCTCACCGAAATTTGCCAGTCCTCTTCCAGATTAAATAATTGGTTGGCAACAGTATCCAGGTCTCCTGTTGTGTTCATGTTTCTACCACTTGAACTGTAATCCCTGGGCTCCAACACCGCCAGTTGCTGCTCAGAAGTGCCATCTGCACAGAGAAAAACACTAGCTCCTGTGTTAGTGGGGTTCAGTAACGCCAGCTGCTCCCCTGCTGTGTGTCCGGCAATGTCTCCTGCTCCTTCCACATTCACACTACTTCAGATATTAAACTTGCTCCAATTAGGCCTCAGCCTACACCCTGATTGACCCTGGGCTCCAACACTACCAGTTGCTGCTCAGAAGTGCCGTCTGCACAGAGAAAAACAGTAGCTCCTGTGTTAGTGGGGTTCAGTAATGTCAGCTGCTCCCCTGCTGTGTGTCCGGCAATGTCTCCTGCACAGTCCACATTCACACAACATCAGATATTAAACTTGCTCCAATTAGGCCTCAGTCTACACCCTGATTGACCGTGGGCTTCAACACTGCCAGTTGCTGCTCAGAAGTGCCATCTGCACAGAGAAAAACACTAGCTCCTGTGTTAGTGGGGTTCAGTAACATCAGCTGCTCCCCTGCTGTGTGTCCGGCAATGTCTCCTGCTCTGTCCACAATCACACAACTACAGATTTTAAACTTGCTCTAATTAGGCCTCAGCCTCCACTCTGTTTGTACTATTGACCCGGGGCTTCAACACTGCCAGTTGCTGCTCAGAAGTGCCGTCTGCACAGAGAAAAACACTAGCTCCTGTGTTAGTGGGGTTCAGTAACGTCAGCTGCTCCCCTGCTGTGTGTCCGGCAATGTCTCCTGCACAGTCCACATTCACACAACATCAGATATTAAACTTGCTCCAATTAGGCCTCAGTCTACACCCTGATTGACCGTGGGCTTCAACACTGCCAGTTGCAGCTCAGAAGTGCCATCTGCACAGAGAAAAACACTAGCTCCTGTGTTAGTGGGGTTCAGTAACATCAGCTGCTCCCCTGCTGTGTGTCCGGCAATTTCTCCTGCTCTGTCCACACTCACACAACTACAGATTTTAAACTTGCTCCAATTAGGCCTCAGCCTCCACTCTGTTTGTACTATTGACCCTGGGCTCCAACATGCCAGTTGTTGCTCAGAAGTGCCGTCTGCACAGTCAACATATGCTCCAGTGTTATTGGGGTTCAGTAATGTCAGCTGATCCCCAGCTGTGTGTCCGGCAATTTCTCCTGCTCTGTCCACACTCACACAACTACAGATTTTAAACTTGCTCCAATTAGGCCTCAGCCTCCACTCTGTTTGTACTATTGACCCTGGGCTCCAACATGCCAGTTGTTGCTCAGAAGTGTCGTCTGCACAGTCAACATATGCTCCAGTGTTATCGGGGTTCAGTAATGTCAGCTGATCCCCAGCTGTGTGTCCGGCAATTTCTCCTGCTCTGTCCACACTCACACAACTACAGATTTTAAACTTGCTCTAATTAGGCCTCAGCCTTCACTCTGTTTGTACTATTGACCCTGGGCTCCAACACTGCCAGTTGCTGCTCAGAAGTGCCATCTGCGCAGAGAAAAACACTAGCTCCTGTGTTAGAAGGGGTTCAGTAACGTCAGCTGCTCCCCTGCTGTGTGTCCGGCAATGTCTCCTGCTCTGTCCACAGTCACACAACTACAGATTTTAAACTTGCTCCAATTAGGCCTCAGCCTCCACTCTGTTTGTACTATTGACCCTGGGCTCCAACAACGCCAGTTGCTGCTCAGAAGTGCTGTCTGCACAGTTAACATATGCTCCAGTGTTATTGGGGTTCAGTAATGTCAGCTGATCCCCAGCTGTGTGTCCGGCAATTTCTCCTGCTCTGTCCACACTCACACAACTACAGATTTTAAACTTGCTCCAATTAGGCCTCAGCCTCCACTCTGTTTGTACTATTGACCCTGGGCTCCAACACCGCCAATTGGTTCCTGGCAGTGTCTTTGGCACGGGTACTCCCTCCTGCCCAGCCTGGTTCCAGCATGCCAGCTGTTTCCAGGTAGTGTCAACGTCACTTTGCCTCCAAAACTTTGTCCTGTCATGTTGCGGTCGGGTTAGCCGACTCTATGATGCCTGCAGTTTAGGTGCTTCCTATTTGGGCTGCGGGATCTGGCAATAAAGGCTGGTTCCGTAGTGCCAATAGGACAAGCACCCCCTGTAGGACTGTGGGTTTCATTAACTGCGGCCGTCTCGCGGCCTTGCAACTTTGTTTTTCATGGGTACCTTCTGCTACCCATCCGGGTTCCAGTACCGTCAGCTGGTTCTCGGCAGTGCCTTTGGCTTAGGTGCCTTCTTCTCGGTATCCAAGTTCCAGCAACGTCTGCTGGTCCTTGGTAGTGCTTTCTGGCACAGGTACCTCCTGCTTAGTAACCGGGTTCCAGTACCATCAGCTGGTAATCGGTAGTGCCGTTGGCTCTTGCTCCTTCTGCTGCCTCTCCGGGTTCCAGCACCGTCAGTTGGTCCTCGGTAGTTCCATTGGCTCTTGTAGCTTCTGCTATCCATCTGGGTTCCGGTACCGTCAGCTGGTCCTCGGCAGTGCCTTTGGCTTAGGTGCCTCCTTCTCGGTATCCGAGTTCCAGCAACGTCTGCTGGTCCTTGGTAGTGCTTTCTAGCACAGGTACCTCCTGCTTAGTAATCGGGTTCCAATACCATCAGCTGGTCCTCGGTAGTGCCATTGGCTCTTGTTCCTTCTGCTACCCCTCCGGGTTCCAGCACTCTCAGCTGGTCCTCGGTAGTTCCATTGGCTCTTGTTCCTTCTGCTACCCATCCGGGTTCCAGTACCGTCAGCTGGTTCTCGGCAGTGCCTTTGGCTTAGGTGCCTCCTTTTCGGTATCCGAGTTCCAGCAACGTCTGCTGGTCCTTGGTAGTGCTTTCTAGCACAGGTACCTCCTGCTTAGTAACCGGGTTCCAGTACCATCAGCTGTTCCTTGGTAGTGCCATTGGCTCTTGTTCCTTCTGCTACCCATCCGGGTTCCAGTACCATCAGTTGGTTCTCAGTAGTTCCTCAGCCTTCTTGTACCTTCTGCTACATTTCCAAGTTCAAGCTTTTTGAAATGGTTTTTGGTAATCACTCTGGATCTCCCTGATGACGACCCTGAAGACGATGACCCTGAAGACCACACCGAAGAAGACGACGACCCCGAAGACGATGACCCTGAAGACGACGACCCTGAAGACCACCCCGAAGAAGACGACGACCCCAAAGACGACGACCCTGAAGACCACCCCAAAGAAGATCAAAAAGATGACCCTGAAGAAGATGACCAAGAGGACAAAGAACATGAAGACATCCACCAAGATACAGAACAACAAGAGACAGAAGACCAAGAAGCAGAAGAACAAAAAGCAGAAGAACAAAAATCTGAAGAACATTAAGCATAAGACTAAAAATCAGAGCAAAAGATATTATCTAAATTAAAAGGAGAAGAAGACTAAGCAGTGTATAGTGTATGGGGGTGAGTACTTTCCTCCTCGTGGTGCCCCTGGAAAATGCCTGCTGCTGCAGGCCAAACTGAACACGGACAAGTCCTGTTGTAAATCTTTTGTGACAGGCAGAACGGAAGGTGTAATCTTCATACTTTTATAGATAACTACAGGAAAGCCTGTCACAAATGTCACAAATAAGAATATGATGAAGAAGAAGAATAGGAAGAAGATGAAGAAGTAGAATATGAAGAAGAATAATAGTTGAATAAGAAGAATATGACGAATGTAAAAAAAAGAATAATAGGAAGAAGGTGAAGAAGAAGAAGATGAATAAGGTGAAGAAGAAGTTGATGAAAAAGATGCTGCTGCTGCTGCTGAGGATCATGAAGGAGAAAGTGTGGGAGAAGTAAAAAAGAAGGTGAAGAGCATGGAAGTAGTGAAATATACATATCTGACAAAATATACAAAAGGTTAACATAGTCAATATCTTTGCAACTCCGAACGTCTTAAAAAAAAAATTATTCCTGCTATTCCATTTGATTAGGCTAAACCTCTATGCCTTTAATGTCTCCTCCACCTCCCCCAATACATTCTACATTATTCTTAGTTGTTTTCCTTCATGTAGAATTAACCTACAAGGAAAGAAAGGGTTTATTTTAATTCCGATATTTCTGTCCCATTGACTTGTATTGGTTTCCAGTATCGGAATCGGCGATATCCGATACTTTTTGGGTATCGGTCCGATCCAATCTGATCCGATATTTCCCGATATCGGAAGGTATCACTCAACACTACTTATGACCATGTGATATTTCAGTTTTTCTTTTTTAATACATTTCTGGGTTTTTTTTCAGTCAAGATGGAGTGCAGAGTGTACATTAATCAGAAAAAAATGAACTTTTTTGAATTTACCAAATGGCTGCAATGAAACAAAGAGTGACAAATTTAAAGGGGTCTGAATACTTTCTGTACCGAATGTATCTCCCCATGAATTTGCCTCCAAAGCTTATTTTAAATGAAAGTGGGAGTTACCAGTGTGGTACATGTGATAACTGACATTCTGCTCTCCTGATCACTGCAGAGCTGTGAGTGATTATAACTAACACTTCATTATTTATTTCATATGCAGCTAGAGCAGTAGATCAGAGAGGACAACTGCAAAAGTCTTTGTAATGAGACAATGCTAAGCTCTGCTGTACTGTGTTAGTTATAATCACACACAGATCTGCAGTGAAATCAGGACAGCAAAGTATCAGTCATTACATGTTTCACATTGGTAATACCCCCTTTCATTTAAAATAATCTCTGGTGGCAAATTCTCAGGGAGATCTATATCCCACCCGTAGATCTCAAAAGCTCATTTATGCGGCTGTCAACAGATTTCTCCGTAATAAGACGTTGAATTGTAGATATCTAGGTATCATTTTATTCAACTTTCTATGACCTGCATGCCCATATAGATGGCTTAGAAGTGTTAATCCTACTGACAGATTCACTTTAAAATAATAATGTTCTTAGCATGGAAAACAATTCAGTGTACATACATTCATTATAATGAATTACCAGTATTTTCAGGATATGTATGATACAGATCCAAATATAGTCATATATGAGACCTAACTCAAAGTTCGATTGTATGTATTTTTCTACCTTCCTCCCAGATATGAAAACAACTAACACTCAACTTCTTTGCCTATTAATCAGATTTTCTCTAATATTAGTCCTGCTGGCCGGCACTGGCTCCCATGCATATGTGTAAGGGGGTGGCAGGTCCCCTCAGTTGCGTCCTCCTCTCCTTTCATCTGACCCCCTGTGCACCATATATAAACATGTTCTTATTGTTTGTGCTGTATCTGTTGTGCAGTGTATAATGTCATGTGTTTTATGCTGATATGTGTTTGCAATGTGTGTACTGCCATGTTGCACCTGTTTACTATGTATTGTGATGTTCTCCTTTAATGCCTGTATATAGTTAGGGACAGAATTAGTTAAATAAGGGGGCTGGACTTGCAGCCTAGGGAAGAGGAAGCTGGGGTAGCTAGCCCAGAGCAGAGTGCTGAATAGACGGGGCACTGCCAGACTCCCGGAGGGGAGAGATCTGTTGCCCCGGCCTGAGGATAAAAAAGGGCCCTAAGGGCTAAAGGAGGACTAAGGACTGCAACACGAGCCCCAGGACTCTGAAAGGGCTCCCGCTGAAGGGGTCTCAGGCACCCAGATTCCAGCACATTGACTACTGCAGATCTTTGGCTGCTGCAGTTGCTGTGAGTGCGGCTGTAGAGAGTGCAGGGAGAGATCAGGAAATCCAGTGTTGTACTGTTTGTCATTCTATTCCATCCCTGTTCATTAAAAGTTAATTCCTGTTCGACGACAGTTGCCTTCTTGGACTCTATTTCGTCTGGTCTACCGAGGCCAGAGAGAGAACAAGGTAAACTGTGGGAAAAGCTGTGTCGGTCCCGTCTATCTATGTACAAGGGGCCAGGGGTGCTCGCTGACCACATGCTCAGTGGACTCCGTCTGTGAACTGTACCTTTAAATAACTCAGCCATAACTACCCCCCGGTTGCCCTTGTTACGTATGCTCTATTTGTCTTCTAATAGAATAAGGCTTGATGCACAGACCTGTTAGTTCAGGAGCTTAGTTCAGCTGTTATACATGAAAGGGTAGGTGTATTCATCCATGCACCCATGAGATGTCCTATTGTACAGTGGCAAATTTACGTCTTGTGACAATGTGCAGCGGCTGAGGAACTCTCCAGTACACCCGCGTTTATTATATTCAGTATATGAAAGTATCTGCTGAAAAATATTGGTAAATAATTACTAATTCTGTTCATGTCATGTTGACCAGCCTGTGCACTTCTTGCAATGTATACTTGTTGCAGATAATGAGTCTCAATTTACTTCTGCACGAGACAATGAGAGACATAGCCTGCTCCGGGGTTGACAGTTGAGCCCTTGATTCTATGTTTATCATTTTAATCTCATTAAAATAGCTGGTCCCACAATTTTCAGCAAGGTCTCTATAAGCAACCGTAAGATTACAGCTGGAATTTGTTCCTTTCCACAATACGTCATCATCAGGGCTATTTCTGAAGCAGACCATGAATTTCAATACAGTATTTTGAAGGCTTATAAATGGATCTCATTTCTGTCATACTTTTTTCCAAGGCTCACAATGCACATTAAAATTTATAGGAGCCCCATAATCCGTCCTGATGGGAGGTATGTTAGTTCATAGTTGATAGATAAGAAATAAGAGAAATAATTAATTTATTCATATTTTTTAAATACATGATAAACACATAAAATACATAGATATATGAAGAGAAATACTACGATAGGAAGGGAAGCCCTGATTTGTGTCTTTTCCATAAAGTTATAACTGTCTTTCAGAATCAGCTGTCATATGTGTGTGCATGAGTAATATCACTATTTCTGATCATTATATAATGGGTATATTCCATTTTTGCATTAGTTTTCCCCTATACAGGCTCTATTTCTAATTTACAGTTGTCTCTGAGCTAGTGGATGTAGAATAGCTGCTATAACATCTCCTATACACAGCACACACAGACATGAGGGATTTCTGCTCTTGTGTCTCTATGTAGCACACCCTCAAAAGCAGCAGCATAGAGGACATTATACAGCAATAAAAGAAAAGTGTAATTGTGAATCCCTATGAGTTAATCACTTAGTAGCAGGTTGCAGCAGCACTGTCTACAGTGTCTCTGCCTCTCTCTCTCATTCTGCTCTCCCCTCCATATATTTCAATGGATAACTATCTGAGCTGGAAATCTGTTTTGTTTTCCGCAAGATGGATTATATTAGATTTTTTGAGTAAATGATTCTGGAAGCATGAAGGAGGGGACATGACTGGTGAAGAAATAAGCTTATTTCAATGATGAAATATATTACAAAGCCTCTTATATTCATTTGTATGATATAGTTATGTAAAAAAGTTGGTTGGGTCAAAATTGGATACCACCAAAAACGTCAATTGGATGATCCAATGTTCTCCTGCATAGAATAATGCTATTGCTATATGATTACTTCCAAATACTTATAGTTATCAAAGGGTTATAAATATGATATCTTTCTGTCTGTTCTTGCCTGACATGACCCAGCAGCAGACATGTTGAGGCACAGAACTAAAGACATGATAAAATAGCGGTGTCCTATACAACACATTGTATAATAAAGAACCTTTGGTCATTGGAACAGGAAACAGCATTTGCTAACATTGACAGCTGTGGACTGAATTTATGAGAAATGCATGACAGGATCTTGTTTGACATAGTTGTCAGGCTGAGTGCAAAAAAAAGAGCCATTGTGCTATAGCTGAGGCTGAATGCTGCCTTTTCCTTCTTCAAACCAGATGCTTTTTATCTGTCTTGCATGCAGAAGTAGAATTATCTAATAGTAAAAGTTTGCAGTGGAAGTAAAGTGAGCAGTGAAGTTATACATTCTAATTATAAGGCTATGTTCACACTTTGCGTTTTTGATGCGTTTTTTTCTGCAGGCAAAACCTGCTCTCTTGGCAGTAAGAAACCTCCTGCGAAAAAGCCGGTTTTGTTTAGTTTTTCTTGCGTTTTTTTGCTGTGTTTTTGTCAGGTACATTGTTCATGCTGGTAAAACTTAGTGCATGAAAAACCTGACTCCACTTCATCAGGTTTTGTCACTACAAACGCAGCAAAAACTGATACAAGAGTTTTGTCAGCGCTTTTTGAACCATCCATTGCTTTCAATGGGTGAAATAAGCTGAAAAAGAAGAAGAAAGAAGTGACATGCTCCATTCTGCAAGTCCCAAAGTTTTACACAAAATACTGAGGACAAAAAAAAAACAATCTGTGCGCAAGAGATTTGTGAAATCTCAGACTTTGCTGGTAATATGAAATGCAGCTGAAAGTTTGCATAAAAAAACCTCAGTGCAATGTAGTGTGAGGGAGGGTCAGGGCCACAGTCATGGCCAAGACCAACGGTTCAGGTGTGCCCTGACCTTCCATCACATGAAAACAGTGTCCATTACTCTGCATACCTGTGGCCTCATTTTCTGCGTCGCTAGGGTCCTATCTGTGCTGCTGAAGGCTCCCTATAGACGGTTCCGCATAAATAGAGACACAGTCCATTTCAGCTTTCAAATTAACAACTTTATTTGTTTCTTCGCACAGCACATCCATATTCTTCACAGCATTAACAATAGATTCCTCATTGCTAGTGTTGAGCATTCCGATACCGCAAGTATCGGGTATCGGCCGATACTTGCTGTATCGGAATTCCGATACCGACTTCCGATATTTTTTCAATATCGGAATTCGGCATCGGAATCGGAAGTTCAAAGTTGATTGACAGACTGACGTCATCATGATGCGCGGTGTGTGCGCATCATGATGCGCTGTCATTTCGGGCCTTCCGGGGGTCTCTGCCGGCCTGCCGGGGGGCTGTGCCGGCCTGCCGGGGGGCTGTGTGGACTGCCCGGGGTCTGTACCGGCCTGCCGGGGGGCTGTGCCGGCCTGCCGGTGGTCTGTGCACCCTGTGGGGGTCTGTACCGGCCTGCCGGGGGGCTGTGCCGGCCTGCCGGTGGTCTGTGCACCCTGTGGGGGTCTGTACCGGCCTGCCGGGGGGCTGTGCCGGCCTGCCGGGGGGCTGTGCACCCTGTGGGGGTCTGTACCGGCCTGCCGGGGGGCTGTGCCGGCCTGCCGGGGGGCTGTGCTGATGTCCGGGGGTCTGTGCAAGCATCGTCCGATGGGACTACAAGTCCCATCAGGCGATGCCTGCTACCATGACAGTGATTGACACATTAGCCAATGATGGGACAGTAGTAGTCCCATCATCCGGCTAATGTGTTAAATGTTAAAAAAAAAAAAAAAAAAAATACTACATACAAACTACATGCATGCTACATACATACTACATGCTACATACATACTACATATATACTACATACATACTACATACATGCTACATACATACTACATGCATGCTACATGCATGCTACATACATGCTACATACATACTACATGCTACATACATACCACATACATACTACATACATACTACATATATACTACATGCATGCTACATACATACTACATGCTACATACATACCACATACATACTACATACATGCTACATACTACATACATACTACATACATACTACATACATACTACATGCATGCTACATACATACTACATACATACTACATGCATGCTACATACATACTACATGCATACTACATGCATGCTACATACATACTACATGCATGCTACATACATACTACATGCTACATACATACCACATACATACTACATACATGCTACATACTACATACATACTACATACATACTACATACATACTACATGCATGCTACATACATACTACATACATACTACATGCATGCTACATACATACTACATGCTACATACATACCAAATACATACTACATACATACTACATACATACTACATACATACTACATGCTACATACATACTACATATATACTACATGCATGCTACATACATACTACATGCTACATACATACCACATACATACTACATACATGCTACATACATACTACATATATACTACATGCATGCTACATACATACTACATATATACTACATGCATGCTACATACATACTGCATGCTACATGCATGCTACATACATACTACATACATACTACATGCTACATACATACCACATATATACTACATACATACAATACATTCATACAATACATACATAGACATACAGTACATATAACATAGAGTAACATACTTACCAATACTTGTCACATTGTTCCCAGAAGCTATTGTCTTTTCCGGAATAAATATTAACATAACAAACCACAAAAATACTCACCCACGATCCGAAGCAGTCCACGAGTGTGTCCCACGACGATCTTGGGTAGAGAACTGCAGCATCAGATGATGCTGCCGTTCTCTACGGGCTGCAGGAATCCAATGACGGAAGGTAGGTATCCTTCCGCACTGTATTCCTCCGCCACTTAAAAAAAAGTCCCTAGTCTCACTTTATGCCATTGCTGCGTGGGAAATTCCCACACAGCAATGGCATAAAGTGAGACTAGGGACTTTTTTTTTTTTTAAGTGGCGGAGGAATACAGTGCGGAAGGATACCTACCTTCCGTCATTGGATTCCTGCAGCCCGTAGAGAACGGCAGCATCAGCTGATGCTGCAGTTCTCTACCCAAGATCGTCGTGGGACACACTCGTGGACTGCTTCGGATCGTGGGTGAGTATTTTTGTGGTTTGTTATGTTAATATTTATTCCGGAAAAGACAATGGCTTCGGGGAACAATGTGACAAGTATTGGTAAGTATGTTACTCTATGTTATATGTACTGTATGTCTATGTATGTATTGTATGAATGTATTGTATGTAGTATGTATGTAGTATATATGTGGTATGTATGTAGCATGTAGTATGTATGTAGTATGTATGTAGCATGCAGTATGTATGTAGCATGCATGTAGTATGTATGTAGTATGTATGTAGCATGTAGTATGTATGTAGTATGTATGTAGCATGCATGTAGTATATATGTAGTATGTATGTAGCATGTAGTATGTATGTAGCATGCATGTAGTATATATGTAGTATGTATCATGTAGTATGTATGTAGCATGCATGTAGTATATATGTAGTATGTAGCATGTAGTATGTATGTAGCATGCATGTAGTATGTATGTAGCATGCATGTAGTATGTATGTGGTATGTATGTAGCATGTAGTATGTATGTAGCATGCATGTAGTATGTATGTGGTATGTATGTAGCATGTAGTATGTATGTAGCATGCATGTAGTATATATGTGTTATGTATGTAGCATGTAGCATGCATGTAGCATGCATGTAGTATGTATGTAGTATGTATGTAGTATATATGTGGTATGTATGTAGCATGTGGTATGTATGTAGCATGTAGTATGTATGTAGCATGCAGTATGTATGTAGCATGCATGTAGTATATATGTAGTATGTATGTAGTATATATGTAGTATGTATGTTGCATGTAGTATTTATGTAGTATGAATTTAGCATGTATGTAGTATGTAGTATGAATGTAGTATGTATGTAGTATGCATGTTGTATGTATGTAGCATGTAATTTTTTTTTTTTTTTTTTTACATTTAACACATTAGCCGGATGATGGGACTACTACTGTCCCATCATTGGCGAATGTGTCAATCACTGTCATGGTAGCAGGCATCGCCCGATGGGACTTGTAGTCCCATCGGACGATGCCTGCACAGACCCCCGAAGCCTGCACAGACCACCGGCAGGCCAGCACAGCCCCCCGGCAGGCCGGCACAGCCCCCCGGAGCCTGCACAGCCCCCCGGCAGGCCGGCACAGCCCCCCGGAGCCTGCACAGCCCCCCGGCAGGCCGGCACAGCCCCCCGGCAGGCCGGCACAGCCCCCCGGAGCCTGCACAGCCCCCCGGCAGGCCGGCACAGCCCCCCGGCAGGCCGGCACAGCCCACCGGAGCCTGCACAGACCACCGGCAGGCCGGCACAGCCCCCCGGCAGGCCGGCACAGACCACCGGAGCCTGCACAGACCCCCTGGCAGGCTGGCACAGCCCCCCGAAAGGCCCGTACAGACCCCAGAGAGGCTGTACAAGGGCAGGAAAGGGTTTTTCTTATTCCGATACCGGAAGTCCCATAGACTTGAATGGGACTTCCGGTATCGGAATCGGCGATACCGATACTTTTTTTAAAGATCGGCCGATACCATCCGATACGATACTTTGAAGTATCGGACGGTATCGCTCAACTCTACTCATTGCACATTTCTTCCTCTTTTCCTGCACTTCTCTCTCTATCACTCTATCACACAGCACGTACCCAGGGCTGGATCATATCATACTGTTCCTCATCATCCTCCCTGTTCAGCTCTGCTACGGTCAGACATTCCCTAGTCTGTTTCATCCCAGACATGAGAGTATCAGCCTCCGAAGTCAGCTGCCACATGGCGAGCGATCTGCCTTTCTGTACTGCCTCTCCTGTGGTGATGCAGTATCCTCCCGGTCCAAACTCCCTGTACCTGGGGATTCCCTCAGCCGTTTTGCCCCAGATCTCAGGGCAACAGCCCATGCGATAAGTTGCCACATTATTGAGCCACCTGCATACTGCCCTGGCCTTGTCCTTGGCCTCTGTTCCACATTGCTGTAACCTGCTGCTGTTCTGGCCTACTGCTGTCCTGGCCTGTCGCTGTGGATGGCTGGGCTTCTCCCTTAAGAAACATTACATGGTTACTGCTTCTAATCCAGGCTCTATGGCCCATCCATACGGTTTGGGCACCGTGGCACAAGTGACTCCTAGAGAAAACCCTCCCTTCCTAAACTGCAGCTGACCCCTCCTATATTAACTATCTACAGCTCTATACCTAGAACTATAATGTACCCCATCTTGTGGCTAAATTTGGGTACTACACTTTCCCTATGTCAAAACTATAATACATAGCAAGTCAAGTGTATGTAGATTTATACAAATATAAGCATAAAAAATATTTACACTAAGGAAGGGCATAGAGTATTACTTGATTCCGGTACACTCATTACATTCCCCTTCCTTTCACAATGGTCATCCCTGACCATTCACCCAGAACCTTTAATCTTTTACATCAAATGCTCCACACAGGGAGGTCAAATACACATATCCATACACATATATACATTAACTCAACATGAGCCAAAACTGTACTCTTGAAAATAAGTACCTGGTTCACATACCTCCAGGATATTCTCTCAATACCACAAATTTACAGAAACGTGACCACACTGTTGGGTCAACAGTCTTTTTGGGGATGTGTCCCCCTCCCTTTGTGCAAAGTATGGTCCTGTGAGCTGTGTGTGCTGCCTGGTTCTAAAGCGCAGTATGTTGCTGCAGCCACACCCGGTTCATGTGTCCAAGGACCCGTTAGTTTCATGAGTGTAGAGGAGCCTGCTTTTTAGCAGGAAAGGCGTAACTGTTGTGAACACTCTTAATCTGACTTCTGAGTTTGGGCTTCCTCTGGTGGTGGCTGCGGGTAGTGGAGCTGGTCAGGTTGACAGAAGTCCATCACCTGAAGGCGATGAGTGGAAGTCAGGTGTTACAGACTGGGAAGATTTAAGTTAGCAAGCTTCCCTCAGTTGCTGCTGGTGATTTGTTTTTCTTCCTGTGCATCTTGAAGTCCGCTTGTCCCCTGCTTGGTCTTGCATCGTTCAGATAAGTTATTTGTTTGCTGGAATCTTTTTGCATTTCATCCAGTTTTGTCTTTCTCTCCTTTCTGCTTTGCTGTGTGGTTCAGCATTGTTCCCTGCAGGGACCGGTGCTGGACCCCGCTCCATATGCCACAGCTTATGTCAGTCTCTTCAGTATTGCTAGTCCCCTGTTATAGCAGTGTCTTTGTTTTTGCTTCCAGTTCACACCAGAATGCTGATCTAGTGAGGGAGAGGTCGTGTGGCCTCAGTATTTTTGCATATCAGACGTGTTGGATTTTTTAGGGTTTTTGCGTGATTGCAGACAGTATCTTTTCTGTCCTGTGCTATCTAGACAGTTTGGGCCCCATCATTTGCTTACTCTATTTTCTGCCAGTGTTTGTGCCTCATCTTGTCTCACCGGCAATATATGTTTGGGGGCTATATATTCCTTTGGGCTTCTGCTCCGGGTCAGTTTAGCTTTCCACTTTTTTGCTTTAGGCTTAGTTAACTCTTTGGCTGTGCCGAGGCGTCTAGGGCATCGGAGGTATGTCCCTCAGCTAATTCTAGTTGTGTTGTTAGGTTTAGGGGTCTGCAATCTGCTTATTTGCCAACCTTTATGGTGTTCTGGTTGCCTAGCTTATTTCCCAGTTATCCTCCTCGGTGACCTAATCATAACACACAACAACTAAAACAAAAAAGTTCACTCCTGGCTGCACCAGCCGCATTACTCCCAACTCTGAGAGCGTTTCAGGGCTCTTTTGCCCACAGGGATGCAGAACAGTCCCGCATTTTCATCAGGTGCAACAAGCACAACTTAGACTTACAATAACTCACAATTCATCGGCACTCATCCTGTGCTGCTTTGTCCATCCTGGGGCTCCATGCCCGAGTTCAGGCTGACACTTCTGCAGCCGTAGACGTCGTTCATTGCCAGAAAGTGGCAGAGGCAGAGTTTGACTGTGCGGAGGCTGAGGGATAGTGGACTGACTGTTCTCATCTCGGGCCTGCACACAGTTCTGAGCTATCATCTTCAGTGCACAGATTCACTGCTGCTGCATAATAGCCCTTAGGACAGTCCTCTTTGAAAAAGAAGACCCAGTCCCCTTCCACTAGGGATCTCCCAAAGTTCACGGAGGCAGCGTTCACGTATATTTTGTCGTTAGTCCCTACAGGGGTTGGACAAAATAATGGAAACACCTATTGTTTTGGCATCATAATCTTCGAACATGTTATAAACATGCAAACCGTGACATATGGTAATGTTTTGTAGTTGATTATTTGTGTTATGTGATATGTGTATGTAAATTAACTGTTTGTTTTGCAGAATTGTAAGAACATTGATGAAAACCTGATATCAATGGCAGACCTCTCGGATTTTCAAGGAGGCCAAATTGTTGGTGCTTGTATGGCAGGTGCTAGTGTAACAGAAAGTGCCCGAATGCTTGGCGTGTCAAGAGGTACTATCTCCAAAGTAATGACTGCGTTTGAAAGAGAAGGAAAAACGTCTGCAGCAAAGCACAGGTCCAGCCGAAAGTCCAAGTTGACTGAGAGAGACCGTCGGACTCTAAAGCGAATTGTGAGAGAGGATCACAAGACCACGGCTCCGAAAATCACTGCTGAGCTCAATGAACACCTACAGAACCCAGTTTCCACGAAAACTGTTCGTCGGGAGCTGCACACATCTGGATTACACGGAAGAGCTGCAATTCGAAAACCGCTGCTCTCAATGACAAATGTTTCCAAGCAATTAGAGTGGTGTAGAAACATGTGATATTCTCAGACGAATCATCGTTTACCCTATTTCCGACCTCCGGCCGAGTGTACGTTTGGAGACAGCCGAAAGAAGCATTCCATCCAGACTGCCTTCTCCCAACCGTAAAACAAGGCGGAGGTTCTGTAATGATCTGGGGTGCTAATTCGTGGAGATCCGCCAGGCCAATGATATCCCTTCATGGAAGAATTAACAGCCACGATTACTTAGGCATTTTGGGCGACCAAGTGCATACTATGGAACGCCATCTTTCAGGATGATAATGCACCAATTCATACAGCTAGATTCGTTAAAGCATGGCACGAGGAACATTGTAATGAAGTTGAGCATCTCATCTGGCCCCCACAATCCCCAGATCTCAACATTATTGAGCATTTATGGCTGATTTTAGAGATTCAAGTTAGACATCGATTTCCACCACCATCGTCGCTCAAAGGACTGGAGGGTGTTTTAACTGAAGAATGGGCTACAATTCCTTTGGAAACAATTCACACCTTGTATGAATCCATACCTCGGAGAATTGAGGCTGTAATCGCCGCAAAAGGTGGACCTACACTATATTAAACTAACTTTTGTTGATGTTTCCAGGTGTTTCCACACCTGGTTGAGGAGGTAAAAGTGGCTGGGACCCTAGGAGGTAGCGACCATGCTATTTTAGAATTTTGGATAACTAGAGGCGGAAGACCTGTGAAGACTCAGACGTCAAGGTTAGATTTCAGAAAGGCAGATTTTAAGGGATTCAGAAAGAGAATTGGAGGGATCCAATGGCTGGATATCCTTAAAGACAAAAATGTCCAGGAAGGATGGGAAATCTTGAAAAATGAAATTCTCAAAGCACAGTTGTTAACAATTCCGAAAAGAGGGAAGAATAGGAAGCATTTAAGGAAACCAGGATGGATGAACACAGAACTTAAGCACATGCTAAAAAGGAAGCAAAAAATGTTTATAAAATGGAAAGAAGGAGGCATATCTAAAGAAGAATATAATGCTGTCTGCAGAACCTGCAAGGCACAAATCAGATTATCTAAAGCTGAAAATGAATTGAGGCTTGCAAGAGATGTCAAAAGCAAAAATAAAGGATTTTGTGGATATGTCAAAAGTAAAAGAAAAGTCAAAGATGCTATAGGATTTTTACAGGATGAAAATGATGAAATGGTAAGACAGGATGTTGAGAAGGCTGAACTTTTAAATTCCTATTTTGCATCTGTTTTCTCTCAGAAAGGAAATATAACATCAACTGTTATTCACTGTCCTATTAAGGGAATAGAAGAATCCAGGATATCTATAAACAGAAAGATAGTGAGGAAACACTTAGCTAACCTAAATGAATTCAAGTCTCCAGGTCCAGATGAATTACACCCCAGAGTACTGAAGGAGATAGCAGAAGAAATTTTTGAACCCCTCTCCATAATCTTTGAAAATTCTTGGAGAACAGGAGAAGTGCCAGAAGACTGGAGAATAGCAAATGTTGTTCCTATCTTCAAAAAGGGGAAGAAGGTGGACCCAGGCAACTATAGGCCGGTGAGTCTGACTTCTATACCAGGAAAGATCTTTGAACAAATTATTAAACAACATGTATGTCAATACCTGGATAAGAATGAAGTGATTAAACAGAGTCAGCATGGGTTTGTAACTAATAAGTCATGTCAGACTAATTTAATTTCCTTCTATGATGGTATTACTGATTGGGTGGATCAAGGAAATGCTGTAGATATAGTATATCTTGACTTCAGCAAAGCATTTGACAAAGTCTCTCATACAATCCTTATTGAAAAAATGACTAAGTATGGAATGGACAAGGCAACTGTTAGGTGGATTCATAACTGGCTTAGTGATCGGACCCAAAGAGTGGTCGTAAATGGCTGCACATCCAGTTGGAAGAATGTCTCAAGTGGGGTACCACAGGGCTCTGTCCTGGGCCCTGTATTGTTCAACATCTTTATCAACGATTTAGATGAAGGAATTGAGGGTAAACTGATTAAATTTGCTGATGACACAAAGCTAGGAGGGATAGCTAATACTAGAGAAGAGAGAGAGAGGATTCAAAAAGATTTAAATAAACTGGAGAAGTGGGCAGCAACTAACAGAATGGTTTTTAACAGGGAGAAATGCAAAGTACTACATCTGGGCAATAAAAATGAAAAAAGCATATATAGAATGGGAGGAATAGGGCTAAGTGACAGCACATGTGAAAAAGACTTGGGTATACTAATAGATCACAGACTGAATATGAGTCAACAGTGTGATGCAGCAGCAAAAAAGGCAAATGCAATTCTAGGATGTATTAACAGAAGCATACAGTCTAGATCACGTGAAGTAATTATTTCCCTCTACTCCTCTTTGGTCAGACCTCATCTGGAATATTGTGTCCAATTTTGGGCACCACATTTTAAAAAAGACATCAACAAACTGGAGCAAGTTCAGAAAAGAGCGACCAGAATGGTGACCGGTCTGCAAACCCTGTCTTATGAGGAAAGGTTGCAGGATTTGGGAATGTTTAGTTTGCAAAAGAGAAGACTGAGAGGAGACTTAATAGCTGTCTACAAATATCTAAAGGGCTGTCACATTGTAGAAGGATCAACTTTATCCTCATTTGCACAAGGAAAGACTAGAAGCAATGGGATGAAGCTGAATGGGAGGAGACACAGATTAGATATTAGAAAAAACTTTTTGACAGTTAGAGTGATCAATGAGTGGAACAGGCTGCCACGAGAAGTGGTGAGTTCTCCTTCAATGGAAGTCTTCAAACAGAGGCTGGACAGACATCTAACTGGGATGATTTAGCGAATCCTGCTTTGAGCAGGGGGTTGGACCAGATGGCCCAGGAGGTCCCTTCCAACTCTACGATTCTATGATTCTATGATTCTATGATTCTATGATTCCATTATTTTGTCCAACCCCTGTATCTCTCTTATGAAGCCATACCCCTGGTCAATGTTGGTGTGGATCAATTGCCAGTGAGAGCGGCGCCCAGCCATAGCATCTTCTCCATGTTGACGCAACTGGGCCCAGATTTCCTTCTTCCAGCTCACTGAAAGAAGAGTGACATCTCAGAGACAAGAAACAGGCAGTGGACCCGTGGCAGTGGACAGGGAATAGAGATTTGCATAATATTTGAACAATGCATTTCTCTAAAACAACAAAAAGGATTTCTTCAAGCAAGGTAAGGATATATTCATATCACAGTGCCTTTGCATACATACTATTAGTTTGGAATATAAACCTGCCACTTCCAAAAACCCATTTACCTCCAGATAGATTGGGAATATGCAGATAAAGAGATTGTCCACTACTTTATCATTGATGACCTATGCTTAGGATAGATCATCAATCTCTAATCAGTCAGGGTCCAGCACCTGGCACCCCAAACAATCAGCTGTCTTTGGTGTCGGTGGCTGCTGTCCAGAAGTGTTCAATTGCGGAGCTGCTGTGTCTTTTGATAGTGGCCATGGCCAGGTACTGCATATATGTCTATGTGGCCACCGACAAGAAGAACAGTAAATTGGCAGGGGTGTCGGACCCCGACCTAACAGACATTGATGATGATAAAGAAGTGGGCAACCTATTTAAATCATATCTGGCAGGCTTACTAGACATAGAAGAGAATCACTGCAAACTCCTCCTTGAGTGAAAATTTACAAAAAAGTATTTTATTGTGAAAACGCAAAGATATGCCAGTGTTATATAAGTATAGTTCTTTGTGATAAACAATAGTTATGTTTCGACCCTCTAGGGTCTTTTTTAATAATGTTGACTACATCACCTACCAGCACATTGGTTGACAGCATGTGTATGCCACATATGTGTACTGAACAGACTGACAATTTTCTGGGGATTAATTTTAGTGTACTCTTTGTGTAGTGAATAGTGACTATAAGGATATGTGCACACGATCGGTAAACATTGCGGGTTGGATGCTGCGTACTTGTGCAGTGTCCAACCCGCAATGTCCAGATATTATAGCATACTTGTCATGATTCATTTTTGGATCTGTGTTAGATTCTGGATTCTCATATATAAACTTTTTTCCTCTCAGGCCATCGGGGGTTAATATCAGTTTTTCCCCCCGGTGGCCGCTGGTGTAATTGCACTGCTAGATGAGTTTGCTGATGCAAGTTGTGACCACTCCCATATCCCTTTAAAAAGTCACCTGGTGCATCAGCTGACTGTTGGTTATACAGATCCTTTGGAAACCAACCGTGCTGAAGAAAGGATCTTTCTGGTGCAGTGGTGCTTCAGCTAAATGTTCTGATCGGGTGCCTTACTCTGCTGTTCGGTGCATTGCAGCAGAGAAAGCTAAGTGTTGTTTGTCTTACCTTGTCTATTATTTTCCCATGGTGTTGTATTAGTGCAGCGGTGGGACCTTTGTCCGCACTTGCCAATTCCCTACTGAGGGATAGGTGCAGGGTAAGTGAGGGCTAAGGTATCTTGCTCGGCGACGGTTTGAAAGAAGCTCTATAGGGACATCAGGATAGTCCAGGGCACAGCCTCAGGAGAGTGCAGTAGGTGTTGATTTCCCCATTCCCTATCGCAGGGTCCACCATTGTAATTGTGTCCCCGGTGTTCCCTTGTTTGTTTGCTGTTTGGTGACCAACCGATTGCTGGGTCGTGTCACACAGGGCCAGTCGCTTTGTGACAATACTGGATTGGATTTCAAGAAACTTCATGCTTACTAAGTGTCTAAAGACGTCCACGGCTCACCAGTGAAGAAAGACATGCGGCGCGTCTCTCTAGACCGTAACATGTCATTTTCCCTTGTGTAGATGCCAGTCTCCACAAGAGACATTTCACCCATACAATCTATTAGACACGGTGAATCCGCATGGTTCAGTGAACACATGCAGATTCACCGGCATTCAATACATGGCAGCGCTTTGGACGCAGCGAACATGCACTGCGTCCAAAGCTCTGCCAGTTCCGGATCGTTGGCACATACCCTACCAGCTCCCTGCACTGCGCTGATGACTGGAAGTGATTGGCTGCAGAGAGAATAATGACAGCATTTTATAACATTTTTATTTAAAACCAAAGAAATTAGCAGGAGCATAAGTTGGTATAGGTGTAATGTGTAAGAACCTTTCACACTGTGGCCATTTATCAGACAACAACTAAGATAAAAACAAAATGAGCATATACCCTGTTGTAATTATGTAAGTGAATAGTAATAGTAATAAAAAAGTGTAAAAACCATCCTACTGTGGGTTTCTTTTTTGTGTTAAATGCCCACAATGTGAAAGTGCTCTTACTCATAGAACGCATACCAACTTATGCTCCAGCTCATTTCTTTCCTTTTTCTGTAGTTTTTGTAATTTCTTATACTTTGTACAAACAGGGGGTGGTTCCCCCTTTTGAGCTCTATAGCTTCCGTGGCAGAGTGTCTGAGCAGTTGGGCTTGGGTCCTTCTCTGCCCCGTCTACATTGAAGTTAGCTTACACAAGGTGAGGTTTAATCCTAGAGTATAGGACCATCCCGATTGGGTGAACCCTATTGTGGTGGGATGGATTTTACACTTTTTGATTAAAAAAAAGTGTTACCTAAGTACCCTTTACATTTACATGTACTATTACTATTCACTTACTTTCTACAAGATATATGTGCATTTCGTTTTTATCTTAGATTTTGTTATCATTCTTATTTAGGCAACTACCGTATATACCTCCTGAATGGGAGGAGACACAGATTAGATATTAGAAAAAACTTTTTGACAGTTAGAGTGATCAATGAGTGGAACAAGTTGCCACGAGAAGTGGTGAGTTCTCCTTCAATGGAAGTCTTCAAACAGAGGCTGGACAGACATCTGACTGGGATGATTTAGCGAATCCTGCTTTGAGCAGGGGGTTGGACCAGATGGCCCAGGATGTCCCTTCCAACTCTACAATTCTATGATTCTATGATTCTATACTCATGTATAAGCTGACCCAAGCATAAGCCGAGGCACCTAATTTTGCCAAGAAAAACTGGGAAAAGTTATTTACTCGAGTATAAGCCAGGCATGCATTGTCCCCTCATCTCTATTCTGGTATGCATGGTTCCTCATCCTCCTCCTTGTATGCATGGTCATCTCATCCCTATCCTTATATGCATGGTTCCTCATCCACATCTTGGTATGCATGGTTCCTCATCCCCATCCTTGTATGCATGGCCCCTTCATCCCCATCCTTGTATGCATGGCCTCCTCATCCCCATCCTTGTATGCATGGCCCCTTCATCCCCATCCTTGTATGCATGGCCATCTCATCCCTATCCTTATATGCATGGTTCCTCATCCACATCCTAGTATGCATGGTTCCTCATCCCCATCCTTGTATGCATGGCCCCTTCATGCCCCTCCTTGTATGCATGGCCATCTCATGCCCATCCTTGTCTGCAAGGATCCTCATCCACATCCTGGTGTGCATGGTTCCTCATCCCTATCCTTTTATGCATGGCCCCTTCATCCCCTTCCTTGTATGCATGGCCATCTCATCCCTATCCTTATATGCATGGTTCCTCATCCATATCCTGGTATGCATGGTTCCTCATCCCCATCCTTGTATGCATGGCCCCTTCATCCCCATCCTTGTATGCATGGCCTCCTCATCACCATCATTGTATACATGGCCATCTCATCCCTATCCTTGTATGCATGGTTCCTCATCCCTATCCTTGTATGCATGCCCCCATGAGAAAAGCACATAAAAAAAACAAAAAACATCCTACTTACAGTCACAGCGCGCCCTTGGAACATCTTGTTCCGATGACAGCTGCTCCTGTGGCCAAGCGATCAGGTGTCCCTGCACATTAAGAGAATGAATATTCACTTCACTCCACGCCTATGGGAGTCGAGAGAGGTGAATATTAATAACCCATAAGTAGCGTGCACACGTGATCGCCTAGCCGCTGCTGGAAGCCGGTGGCTGCGGCTGACACTGTGCGCACTATAAGAGGAATTAATATTCACTGCTAGCGCAGTGAATACTCATTTCTCTTTATCAGCGGGCACAGGACTTAGCCACAGCCGCGGGCTCCTGTCTCCTGTGACCCGCTGCTACGCCGCTCCCCCTCCTCCATCGTCTTCTGGGACAATGACTCGAGTATATGCCGAGGGGGGCGTTTTCATCACAAAAAAATGTGCTGAAAAACTCAGCTTATCGTCAAATATATACCGTATATGGAAGTGTTATTCGACCAATGTATGGCACTGTTATTTTAGCATAATATGTTATTTTTAAGCACTATAAGGCTATGAGCACACATTGCGGATCTGGGTCGCCCTCCCAGGGCAAGCGGGGTACTCCGTGCCGGGCCGGTGTCAGGGGGATGTGTCACAGCGGCGGTGACCCGGTCCGTGGCCCTGGGTGCCCAAATCAATGGTGGTTTGTAATGTGGTTTATATGAATAGTTCGTGACGCCACCTGTGGTGTTCGGCAAATGAGATGTTAGGCCGACGCTGCATGCAGATCCGCTGGGGCTGGTGGTGTGTTGCAGCCGAGATGGTGTAGCTCCCCACAGGTGAAGCTGTAGCCCCAGGGCAGTGTAGATGTGAAATTAGAGGAGAGGCATGAATGGTGTGGATGCTGGTACCCAGATGTAGCAGTGCTGAAGGTGTTAGCGCACAAGTGAATGGAGGACACCAGGGCCTGTAGTTCCAAAGCTTTACTCACAGTCCGTAGTACACACAGGTGCCTGCCTCCGTGCCGTGTCCTCCAGGTCAGAGACTCAATCAACCTCCCGGGCAAGTCAGGACTCTCCTCTCCAACACTCCGCCAACATGTACCTTTCTGAACGACTCCTCTATAGCACCTTAAAGTGTGAAGATCTCCCAGTACTGAGTTACACTGGAGTTCCTCCTGACAGATGTTCCCAAGAACCTTACTTGTACGGCAGACAGCTGTAGCCTGCTTCGGGGACTCCCTTCTCCTGAGTCTCGCCTCTCTATTCAATTGCTGTTGTGCCCCAAGTCTTAGATGGGAGTAGTGCATTTACAGCCAACTACTCCACCGGTGTCTGCTGTAGAACCATAAGTGTCCATACAACCTCGGGGAGCGGGCCCTGGCCTTGCGCTGAGAACCTATAGGCAGGGTTCCTCTTCTAACCCACGTCTCCTCTCTGTTCTCTCTACTCCTTCATTCCGTACTTGTCTTTCTTTCTTATGGAAGCTTAGGTTTCAGTTCTACGTCTTTCTCCTTCTTTTCCTTTCCCGTGCCAGCTGGCTCAGATCACTGAGGCAGCTGCAGCACTCCTTCCTCCATCCCTTCTTTCAGGGATCCTCAATCCTGTCTGAGTGACTTCCTTCCTGACTGACCTTCTGTCAGACTGACCTGTCATCCTACACTTTCCCACTCTTTTATATACAGTATCTTAACTCCACCCACCTCACAGCACGTCCAGTGTTCCAAGCAGGGAACCACCAAAGGTGCTCTGTTACTCTCTAGGCACTGAGCCGCAATGTGGTTATGCATAACTACCCTGTCGTGTGGGGTGCGAGTGTTGGAGTGTGGAAAGGAGTTCTCAACTTACCCGGATGGTGGGGCACTACACCTTAGGAGAAGGTGCAGTACCTCTGTGGCGACTGAGCCTCAGGGGCGTCACATACCCCCCCGTTAAACACAGCACATCCGCGGGCTGCAAGGCAAACAAGGTTGACAATACAAGAACATACAAAATTTTATAATGCTGCACAAACATTCCTTATACTAAACTTCCTAATATAGGAGGTGCTCATTCTTGAACGTTACCAACAATTCCTAACTATCTATCTAAAATTCTAAGTCAAAAGTGCAAATTTTTACTTAATTCAAAGTGCTGTCATCTGTTACTCTCTTTCACTTCAATACTCTTCATTAACACGTTTCTTTATCACTTTTATTTTCTACTTTCCTTTTCAATTCTGCACTTACATTTTCCAATTCTTTATTCAACTCTCTTATCTCTGCATCTAAACAGTGTTAATTCTCTGTAAAAGCCATTTCTCAGTTACTAATACTCTTATAAAACACATTATCAGATAAAACACATTATCACTGTAAAACATTCAAAAGTTCTTTTAAATGCTGGACACCGCTCCCAGCCGGGATTTCTTGCAGTGTCCTTTGACACTCCAAATGAGGTAGACATCATCTTTTCAAAGTGTCCTTATGTAAAACCAAGAGAGAGCACCTAAAGAGGCGCAAACTATTAACAATAAAGTTTGTGATGCACTCCAAGTTCATGATCACAGAAGTTCAAAGTAGAAAACGCTGCCAATCAAAAACTAGGCAACAACTGGAAAAGCATGATAACAAAAATAAGGCACAATGGTGCAAACAAACCCTCTTGGGTAACGAGATTTGTGTAAATTCTAATGGTGATCCCCTCCTGGGGTTCTGGAAGCTGAAGTGGAACTGCTACCAGATGTAGTGTCTTCATCTTGATTCTGGCTACTTGCCAAACGCATATACTCTGCCTCTTCAGGGATAAGATTGACAGCTGCCTGTGCGGGTACGGTGGTAGCCGATGAGTCTGTTACTTGGGGTTCTGCAGGGGTTGCAGCCGGTATTTCTGCCATCAGCGATTCGGCCAGAGCGGCAGTGGGTACCGATAGATGTTGTTCCGCGACTGCAGGGGGTATCACAGCAAATAATACTACGGCCGGCTGTTGCGGGTATATGGCAATTTGGTGGCCACCCCCTGGTGTCGGCGCGATCACTGGTCCGTTTCCGTCTGCGGGTGCGGCTCCTAATACTAGGATCATGGTAGGGGCAGTCATCATACCTGCTACCTCCCGGTGATGTTCCGGCTCCTGCGGAGGCAGTGGATGGGGAATCATGGCAGCTGCAACCCCTGGGGTTGTCTGTCGTACGGCCGGAAGCTGTATCCGTCCAGGCTCAGGACCAGGACAGGCCGGCAGGAGCCTGTGCGGCCCCACCGGCTTCGGGCTGGGACTCCGCTCCCGTCCCACAATCTCTGGGACTCTCATGTATCTTCTCCTGGCAGGCCGCATCCCATGACAGCACCGGCCTGGATGCAGCGGCGGGCGCTGTAAAGGGGACCGAAGCAGCAGTACGCTCCGCGAGCGCTGTCTGGGGGAGGGCGGCTTCTCCCCACCATTTTCTTCTGGCCTCCACGCTCCTTCCATCATGGCGTTCTGGCGTTCTTCTTCCTGCCTCGGCCCCTTTCCCGCCACTGGCTTCTTCTGCCCCTCCTTCCGGGGGCGGCGTCTTCTTTCAGCGCCTCCATACCAAGCCAGTATACGAACCCCACGGGGGGTGGGCCATGTCGCTGTCACATAGTAATTCAGGCGGGGAAGGCACAATACTCTTCGCGGTCTTTTCCTAGGACCTCCCATCTCTTCACGCCCTTCTTCTCAGCGCCAGCGGCCATTTCTAATGTCCATTTTACAGTCTATTAAATTAGATCTTCTGCCATTTTCAAAAGTTTAAAGTCCAATAAATCTTAAGCACACAGAACCCGATGGCATCGGGTCTCGTCATCCTGTTCGTGACGCCAAATCGGGTCACCCTCCAAGGGCAAGTGGGGTACTCGGTGCCGGGCCGGTGTCAGGGGGATGTGTCACAGTGGCGGTGACCCGGTCCGTGGCCCTGGGCGCCCAAATCAATGGTGGTTTGTAATGTGGTTTATATGAATAGTTCGTGACGCCACCTGTGGTGTTCGGCAAATGAGATGTTAGGCCGACGCTGCATGCAGATCCGCTGGGGCTGGTGGTGTGTTGCAGCCGAGATGGTGTAGCTCCCCACAGGTGAAGCTGTAGCCCCAGGGCAGTGTAGATGTGAAATTAGAGGAGAGGCACGAATGGTGTGGATGCTGGTACCCAGATGTAGCAGTGCTGAGGGTGTTAGCGCACAAATGAATGGAGGACACCAGGGCCTGTAGTTCCAAAGCTTTACTCACAGTCCGTAGTAGTACACACAGGTGCCTGTCTCCGTGCCGTGTCCTCCGGGTCAGAGACTCAATCAACCTCCCGGGCAAGTCAGGACTCTCCTCTCCAACACTCCGCCAACATGTATCTTTCTGAATGACTCCTCTATAGCGCCTTAAAGTGTGAAGATCTCCTAGTACCGAGTTACACTGGAGTTCCTCCTGACAGATGTTCCCAAGAACCTTACTTATACGGCAGACAGCTGTAGCCTACTTCGGGGACTCCTTTCTCCTGAGTCCCGGTTCTCTATTCAATTGCTGTTGTGCCCCAAGTCTTAGATGGGAGTAGTGCATTTACAGCCAACTACTCCACCGGTGTCTGCTGCAGAACCATAAGTGTCCATACAACCTCGGGGACCGGGCCCCGGCCTTGCGCTGAGAACCTATAGGCAGGGTTCCTCTTCTAACCCACGTCTCCTCTCTGTTCCCTCTACTCCTTCTTTCCGTACTTGTCTTTCTTTCTTATGGAAGCTTAGGTTTCAGTTCTACATCTTTCTCCTTCTTTTCCTTTCCCGTGCCAGCTGGCTCAGATCACTGAGGCAGCTGCAACACTCCTTCCTCCATCCCTTCTTCCAGGGATCCTCAATCCTGTCTGAGTGACTTCCTTCCTGACTGACCTTCTGTCAGACTGACCTGTCATCCCACACTTTCCCACTCTTTTATATATCTTAACTCCACCCACCTCCCAGCACGTCCAGTGTTCCAAGCAGGGAACCACCAAAGGTGCTCTGCTACTCTCTAAGCACTGAGCCGCAATGTGGTTATGCAGAACTACCCTGTTGTGTGGGGTGCGAGTGTTGGAGTGTGGAAAGGAGTTCTGTTATGAATGGGTCACCGAGGAGGAACAACAAAAAGCTAAGACCCCGAAAACCAGAGAGGTTGGTAACTATGCAGATTGCAGATCCCTGATCTTAACCACACAACTAACAGTAGCAGTGGAGCATTCCTACGATGTTCCTAGACGCCTCGTCACCGCCGGAGGACTACACAAACCTAAAGCAAGAAAAGGGAAAACTAACTGCCCCAGAGCAGACCCCAAAGGAATAGACAGCCCCCCACACATGTATTGATGGTGAAGCAAGATGAAAACACAAACACAGGCAGGAAAATAGGTTGAGCAAACAATGGGGCACAACTAACTATAAAGAACAGGAAAGGAAAGACACTGTCTGCAATCTGCCAAAAAACCCTACAAAATAATGTCCAACACTTCTGATAACAAAATTAACCATGAAGTCACTAGACTTCTCCACTATATCAGCGCTCTGAAATATTCTGAGACAGAGCAAAAAGAGGCCAATCTAATAAGGGACTAAAAAGCAAATTGGCAAATACAGATAAATAAGAGTGGAAATTCAGCCCAGCCCAGCCGGGGCTGGCTGAACACACAAAAAACTGAATAGACCAACAAAATCAAGTGTGAACATTAACAAAAACACTTAGCTTTGAGAAGGCTGGAACAGAGCTGAAAACCAAGACCTGAGCAGCCTGAAGCAATCACCAGCACTGACTTAGGGCGTCGGCAGTCTTAAATCCAATCTAAGATCCCTGAGGTCCAATCGTCATCATCACCATCAGTTGGTAGATCTCCACTGACCAAATCAGCCTCACCACCTCTTGTCACCACCAGAGGGAGTCTGGAAGGCGAACTCACCACTGGTGGACCAGAGAATGAACTCACAACAGAGTTCCCAACTTACCCGGATGGTGGGGCACTACATCTTAGGAGAAGGTGCAGTACGTCTGTGGCGACTGAGCCTCAGGGGCGCCATAGATCCACAGCATTTTTCCATGCAAAATTGCACCAAAACCGCAAAGGAGTGCTCAAACAATGTTCATCAATGGGAATCCAGAATTGGTGGGCACATGCTGCTGAAAATTCCGCACTCATTCGCAGTGTTTTATTTTCCGCAGTATGTCAATTCTTTTTTGCAGATCTGCAGCGTTTCTGCACCAATTTGTCATGATCGCAGTGCAGGTTTTTGAGCTGCACGTCAGGGCTTAATGTCTGGAGCTCAGTGCAGGGTTTAACCGGCACACCTGGGGTTAATGATTGTGGCCTCTCTTTGGTTCAGAGCTTCTTAAACCCCTTGGAAGCTCCGATCCCTGTCAGTTATACTTTTGCCTTTGGCCGAGTGTGGTGACCTCTGTGTGCCTGTGCCTGTTCGTTGTTATAGCTTGTTTATATGGTTCTGACCCGGTTCTGTTCCCCGTTGTGAGTTTGCCTGTTGATACTGTACTGCGCTATCCTCTCTGTGTATGACTCATTGCCTATGATCTGACTACTCTCTGCTCGCCCCTTTTGTACCTTGCAGCTATCTCTGTGTATGACTCATTGGCTATGTCCTGACTATCCTCCCTGTCTATGCCCCTTGGTAACTTTGTCTCGCAGTTACCCTGCTAGGAGTTCTCTTGCAGCTCCTAGCTCTCTGGAGTTTAGGCCACGCCCCTAGCAGTCACGTGCTTCAGGTCCTGCTGTTCTGAAGTACGCAACTACTCGGCTGCTGCCCGCTCCACAGTTATCTTTAACCACAGTTCGCTTTACTCAGGACACACGCACTGGCTCAGTGAGCAAGTTCAGTGCGGTGTTCCTGACATTATAACTGACCTTGAATTTTTTTTTTCTCTCCTCACTTCTGCAGCATGGACCCAATGTGTGGTTTATCTGAGCAGGTGAAATGCTTGACTCAGTTGCTGCAGAAGCTTAGTTTGGAACACCAAGCTCTGGCCCAGTCCCAACGGTGGGTTGAGGACTCAGTTCAGGGGGTACTTTCCGCAGGCTTTCAGCAGGTGGGGAATAGAGATGTAATTTAAGTCCCACCCAAATCCCCAGTTAAATTGCCAGATGTGACATCGGCGGTCGTGCCCGCCGATGCCCCATCAGCGGCGGTAGCTGTCGCAGCCTCTCCTCAACTGCGCTCCACCGTCCATGCGCGCACCTGTCCTGCCTTCCCTCCTGCTGCACGCACCGGCCCTAGGTTGCGGGCGTGCGCCCGTCCGTCCTCAGCGTCTGGCCGTGGGCGGCGCTGAGGGGCCGGGCTTGAGGAGCTCTTCCGGGCGCTCAGGTACTTCAGGCGTCCTCCCCTGGTGGATCTCCAGCACCGTTCTGGCCGCACTCCTATTTCCTTGTGCTACTTCTTGGTGCTCGTCGCAGCACCTATTCTGTGTTTTGTCCGTTCCTCTTCCTAGCCTCGTTTCCCCTGGTCCGTTCCGTCTTCCCTGTCTGTCCCTGCCTGCTGGTATTCTTCCCCGGTCTGTTTCCTGTCCTCCAGCTCTCCCTGTCTACTCCAGCCCGGACACTCTTGCTTAACTCCTCCTAAGGTTCCTCATCTGTCCGTCTCCCCGCTGTTCCTCGCCCTGTCGCCCCACGGGCTTTTCTGCTGGGTTCCCCCTCCTCTGATACTCCCACCTAGGTACTCTCATCTTAGTCCGTAGTTCCTCGTCCTGCCTCGAGCCTGGCTTCTCCCTGAGCCGTCCCTCTTGGTACCGGCTGTCGCGGTTCTGACCCCTGTGGTCTTGCCCCTAACGATCCCTGTATAGGGGTTGGTCATCACCTGGCGTGCTCGGCCCAGGGGCTCCGGATCCGCAACCCAGAGGGTCCACTCTCGGATGTAGCTTGCTCCTGAGCGTCACACCAGATACGTTTTCTGGTAACAAAGATGAATTCAGAGCATTTAAGGAGGGCTGTAAGCTCTTTTTCTCTTTGAGACCCTGCTCCTCTGGGGATGAGAAACAGAGGGTGGGGGTGGTTATGTCCCTGCTTAGGGGGTCCCCACAAGCCTGATCATTTTCGCGTTCCTCTTCTGCCCCAGAGAGAATGACTGTGGATGCGTTTTTTGAAGCCTTAGGGCTTATTTATGATGAGCCTGATAGAGTACATTAGGCTGAGGACAAGGTGATGAGTGTCTGTCAGGGGGAGCACTCGGCCGAGTGGTTCTGTACTGAATTCAGATGTTGGGCAGCCGAGATTTCTTGGAGTGATGCCACCCTTCGGGGGCTGTTCTGTAGAGGCCTGTGTGAATGTCTGAAGGATGCCTTGGCACTCCATCCTCCACCTGACTTCCTGGAGGATGCCATGACCCAAGCGGTTCGCATGGATCGCAGACTGCGGGCTAGAGGCGTTATGCAACTGGAAACACCATTATTCTTCAGTGGAGATGAGACCCGGACTCTTCCTGTGGCTATGCAGGTGAGCACTGTCACCTGTGAGGAAAAGGAAAGAAGACGCCGCCGGGAGAAGCAGTTGTGCTTCTATTGTGGGGAATCTGGACACTGGAAGAAGGACTGCCCCTCCTGTCCATCATCCTCCAAAATGGCGGGAAGCGACTAGGTCTGGGTAGTAGTCGAGGAGGTTACCCAGACCTTCAGGTACAATTTTCCTCACGTACAAAAATGGTGCAGCAGGTGGAACTGGAACTTGGTAATGGTCCGGTTCAGACTACTGCTTTTGTTGACTGTGGTTCTGCTGTGAACCTGATTGATACCAAAATTATGACTCTTAATAAGATAGGGACAGTCAGGCTTCATGATCCTGTTAAAATTGTGGCAATTGACTCGTCCCCTCTTACCCAGGACGGTATCTGTTGCAGGTCTGAACATTTTTCTCTAAAAGTGGGTTCCACTCATGTGGAAAAACTAAGTTGTCTTGTGCTAGATAACTTGCCTGCAGGACTGGTACTGGGGATGCCTTGGCTTCAACGCCATAATCCTACCATTGATTAGGTTACAGGGTAGGTCACTCAATGGGGATGCAAGCATAAATGTGGTAACCTGGGACATCTTGTTAACGCTGTTAAATCCGTATCTGTGTCGTCTGTCGGTCTGGAAGGTATTCCGGAGTACCTGAAGGATTTCGAAGACGTTTTTTATGAAAGTGAGGCTGAGGCGCTGCCACCACATAGACCCTACGATTGTGCCATTGATTTAGTACCCGGGACCAAGTTACCTAAGGCTCGATTGTTCAATTTGTCTGGGCCTGAGCGCCAAGCCATGAAGGAGTACATAGCTGAGAGTCTCTGCAAAGGGCATATCAGGCCTTCTGTGTCACCTGTGGCAGCAAGATTCTTCTTTGTGATGAAGACAGATGGTGGTTTGCGGCAGTGCCTTGACTTTCGGGAACTGAACAAGATAAAGGTTAGGAACACTTACCCGCTTCCCCTCATCCCAGACTTTTGTAACCAGTTAGCTGGGGCCCAATGGTTCTCCAAGTTAGATCTCTGGGGGGCCTACAATCTGATAAGGGTTCAGGAAGGGGACGAGTGGAAAACTGTGTTCCTCACATCAGAAGGACTCTTTGAAAACCTGGTAATGCCGTTTGGGTTAACTAATGCACCCGCTATTTTCCAGAATTTCATCAATGTTGTGTTTTCTTACCTGATAGGCCATTTTGTTATTATTTATTTGGATGACATTTTGGTGTATTCCCCAGACAGGACATCTCACTTGCAACATCTACTTACAGACAGTTCTACAGAGACTCAGGGAGAACCAATTGTTCGCTAAATTGGAAAAATGTTTGTTTTTTGTACAGGAACTGTCTTTTTTGGGGTTGATTGCGTCCTTTGAGGGGTTTCGTATGGATCCTAAGAAGGTACTGGCGATCGCTGACTGGGTTCAGCCTCGAGATCTCAAGGGGCTCCAGCGCTTCTTAGGATTTGTGAACTATTATCGAAGGTTCATTAAAGGTTTCTCACAAGTGGTTAAACCACTCACGGATCTTACCCAGAAGGGCGCTGATGTAAAAAATTGGTCTTTACTCGCTAAGGAGTCCTTCTCAGCTATTAAGAAATATTTCATGCCCGCCCCAGTGTTGGTACAACCAGACCCGTCCAAACCATTCATTGTGGAGGTGAATGCTTCTGAAGTGGGGGTGGGAGCTGTGCTGTCCCAGGGTCTGGCCACCCTTACCAATCTCAAACCCTGTGCCTTCTTCTCCAAGAAGTTCTATTCAGCCGAGAGAAACTATGATGTAGGCAATAGAGAACTTCTTGCGGTCAAGCTGGCGTTTGAGGAATGGAGGCACTTTTTGGAAGGGGCGGCTCACCCTATCACGGTTATCACGGATCACAAAAATTTGGCATACCTTGAATCTGCTAAGAGGCTTACTCCTAGACAAGCCTGTTGGTCACTTTTTTTCACGATTTCAGTTCTCCATTACTTTTCGATGGGGTCCAAAAATGTTAAAGTGGATGCCCTGTCCAGAAGTTTTGACCCAGTGTCTCCCCCTGAGCCTCTGTTCTCCATTCTTCCCCCAGGGGTGGTAGTGGCGGGGGTCTCATCTGAGGTGGAACAAGAAATTCTAATGGCTCAGGCCCTAGCTCCGGCAACCAGGCCAGGGGTTAAATTGTTTGTTCCAGATTTATTGCAGCCTAGACTTCTGCAGGAGTTTCATGAGTCTAGGCTGAGTGCTCATCCAGGTATCACGGCCACGAGAGAGGCAGTAGCCAGGGGTTTTTGGTGGCCTTCACTAAGGTCCGATGTCAAGAAATTTGTTTCTGCTTATGGCGTGTGTGCCCATTCTAAAAGCTCGCATAACCGGCCAGCTGGGGAACTCATACCTTTACCGGTTCCTGATAGGCCATGGACTCATCTTTCCATGGATTTTATTACCGGCCTTCCACCTTCCAGGGGCAATACCGTGATCTGGGTGGTGGTGGATAGGTTTTCTAAACAGGCCCATTTCATTCCCTTGGCAGCATTACCCTCAGCTGAAACATTGTCAAGGTTGTTTGTGCAGCATGTGGTCCGATTGCATGGGGTACCCCTGAATGTTGTGTCTGACAGAGGTGTGCAGTTTGTGGCCGAATTTTGTAGGGAGTTCTGTATGAAATTGGGCATCTCACTCTTCTTCTCGTCGGCACATCACCTGGAGAGTAATGGTCAGACAGAACGCACCAATCAATCCCTGGAACAAATTCTCAAGTGTCTGACCTCCGCCAGACAGGAGGATTGGTATGATGCGTTACCACTGGCGGAATTCGCTTTTAACAACCGGGTGAGTCAGTCCACCAACATGTCCCCATTTCTGATTAACTATGGGTTTAATCCGCATTTTGGAGAGTTTTCACGGGTGGATTCCAGTTGTCTAGGGGTAGAGGGGTCCGTTCAATGGTTAAAAAACCTCTGGGCTGAAGTCCAGCGTAATATCTCTCGGGCCCAGGGGAGGTACAAATATTTTGCTGACAAAAAGAGAGCCTCGGGAGACATGTTTCAGGTGGGAGAGAAGGTTTGGTTTTCTACACGTAACATCAACTTAAAGGTACCATCAGCTAAGTTCGGACCAAAGTTCATTGGTCCGTACGAGATTATGGAGATAGTCAACCCAGTGGCATATAGGTTGCGTCTCCCCTCCTCCTTAAAAATATCCAATGTGTTCCATAAATCTCTGTTGAAATCCATAGGGTCTGTCAAAGAGGACTCCGAGCCTGTTGTTCCTCCAGTGCTGGTGGAGGGTCAATTGGAGTATGAGGTCGGACATATTGTGGGCTCTCAGCGGGTGCGCCGCTCTTTGCAGTACCTGGTCCACTGGAAGGGATATGGACCAGAGGAGCGCTCATGGGTCCCTGCTCGCTCTGTACATGCGGATTGCCTGGTTCGGGCTTTCCATGCCAAGTACCCGGGGAAGCCTGGGGGTCAAGAGGCCTCCCATTGAGAGGGGGGTACTGTCATGATCCCAGTGCTGGTTTTTGAGCTGCACGTCAGGGATTAATGTCTGGAGCTCAGTGCAGGGTTTGACCGGCACACCTGGGGTTAATGATTGTGGCTTATCTTTGGTTCTGGGAGAGCTCCTTAAACCCCTGGGAAGCTCCAATCCCTGTCAGTTATACTTTTGCCTTTGGCCGAGTGTGGTGACCTCTGTGTGCCTGTGCCTGTTCGTTGTTATAGCTTGTTTATATGGTTCTGACCCGGTTCTGTTCCCCGTTGTGAGTTTGCCTGTTGATTCTGTACTGCGCTACCCTCTCTGTGTATGACTCATTGCCTGTGATCAGACTACTCTCTGCTCACCCCTCTTGTACCTTGCAGCTATCTCTGTGTATGACTCATTGGCTATGTCCTGACTATCCTCCCTGTCTATGCCCCTTGGTAACTTTGTCTCGCAGTTACCCTGCTAGGAGTTCTCTTGCAGCTCCTAGCTCTCTGAAGTTTCGGCCATGCCCCTAGCAGTCATGTGCTTTAGGTCCTGCTGTTCTGAAGTATGCATCTACTCGGCTGCTGCCCGCTCCACAGGTATCTTTGAGCACAGTTCGCTTTACTCAGGACACACGCACTGGCTCAGTGAGCAAGTTCAGTGCGGTGTTCCTGACACCATTGACTTACATTGAGTCAGTCAAATCCGCAGCCAAAACACAAGTGTAAAAAGGTCTGCTGCGGATTTGCGTGCCAAAAATGCTGTGGAAAGGAAGGAGGAAGAGTGTGCGGGTGGAGAATATGTGTGAGCGTCTGTCTGTGTCTGTCTGCGGGTGTCTGTGTGTTTGTCTGTCTGCGGGTTTCTATGTGTGTAGCCAGATATCATCTGATGGAATATAAACACATGGGCCATGCACACAGTGAACAAGTCTGTAGGACAGTGTTCACAGCACCAAAAGACTGAAACACAGAAAAATACAGTATAACAAACGTATAAAAATACTCTGTTGTAAAAAAATTAACAGTAAACAGCAAATGCTAGTAAAAAGATGATGATAAAACAGGGTATTTGGTTGATACGTTTTTTGCAAAAAATGTATACTAAGCAGCTCTACCAAACGTCAAGGTATACCCATATCAGAGCAGTCCCTAACCGATGTATTTAAAAACCTGACCATGTGTATAGTACCTATATGAGCAGGATTCAGAAAGGTAATGTCCGATGTGGACACGCTGTGGAAGACGGCTTATATGTGCATGGCCCACAAGGGAGGGGTGGAGACCTCTATAATCTTGCAAAAACAAGAAACCAATTGAATATAAACACATTGGCCATGCACACAGTGAACAAGTTCTGTAGGACAGTATTCACACCACCAAAAGACTGAAACACAGAAAAACACAGTATAACAAACGTATAAAAATACTCTGTTGTAAAAAAGTAACAGTAAACAGCAAGTGTGAGTAAAAAGATGATAGCAAAACAGGGTATTTGGTAGATACTTTTTTTTGCAAAAAACGTACAGTATACTAAGCTGCTCTACCAAACATCAAGGTATACCCATATCAGAGCAGTCCTTAGCCGATGTATTTAAAAACCTGTCCATGTGTATGGTACCTATATGAGCAGGATTCAGAAAGGTAATGTCCGATGTGGACACGCTGTGGAAGACGGCTTATACAAGGGAGGGGTGGAGACCTCCCTAATCTTGCAAATACAAGAAACCAATTGAATATAAACACATGGGCCATGCACACAGTGAACAAGTCTGTTGGACAGTGTTCACACCACCAAAAGACTTAAACACAGAAAAACACAGTATAACAAACATATAAAAATACTCTGTTGTAAAAAAGTAACAGTAAACAGCAAGTGCTAGTAAAAGGGAGAAACATACTGTTTGGGTGTCATCCAGCATAAGGTTGTTTCAGATTGTAGATAAACAAGTGGTTAAAAAGGCATAATGTTGAGCGACAATTTTTTAAAATATTTTTTTTTACATGTCATACAGGCTATTAAATTGTCCAACTGGAGCATAATATTTATAGATCATCCCATTACATTATGGAGAAGAAGCTGAATTAGTTTAATGCAGATCCGTCTGAGGCGAGAACATCCATTACTGTAATGTTGATGATAGCAAATGCATCTCACAAAGAATCAATAGTTATTTGTAGTAGACTGGAACAATTAGCTTCTGGCTACCGAGAGCCATCTAGACAACGCTGAAGGAACTGGGAAGAGAGCCCAAAACTCAACCATCTCTAAGTACTTAATGGCAAGGATACAAAGGTCAAAGAGAGAAGATGTGTGTTCAGCCTCCGTCACTCTGCCTTATACAGAGGCAGGTTATAAGATACAGGCCAACGAAGGGATACAATATACTGTATCTCATAATGTAAACAGCTGGATAATGTAATGCACCCTTCTCCAAAGGCTTATGTGCAAGCTGTATAGGAGCATAACATGGGCAAACATGCAAGAGCTCATGCACATGGTTATACCTGTGTTACATATTTATTGAATACCGGTGAACTGGACAGATATCTTTATTCATTTATATAATTAAAGGGCAAATCACCAAATTATGGGGGGAAAAAACAACAAAATGTTGAGGGATCTTTGCTGCCATGCTTTCATTATTTGTTGCGTTTTTTAGATGATACAAATTGTCTCTTCAGAGAGGAAGAGGACTACAACTCTATTGCCACCTATTAAAAGTAGCAATCCTAAAAGTCAATGTCGACCCTTTAACGAGCCTTGTTACATGACTTAGGATAGAAGTCAAACCTATAGATAGAAGCCAATTCTATCCTAAGTCATGTGACAAGGCTCGTTAAAGGGTCGACATTGACTTTTAGGATTGCTACTTTTAATAGGTGGCAATAGAGTTCTAGTCCTCTTCCTCTCTGAAGAGACGATTTGCATATTTCCCAGAGGAGCATTGCGGCTTTAAGTCTCCTCATCTCGGCATGCTTAACATGTCACTCTCCACAAGGAGAAACAATACTTCTTAGGGTATGTGTGTGGCGCCCCCAGGAGTATGGTCGCCACAGTGGCATTACCTTCCTCCTAGGGAGGGTGATGTCATGCTTGGAAGCAATGAAGGATCTCTCTATCAGGTAAATCCAGCACACAGCACAGTTCCCACTCCAGGCCAGCAGAGGGAGCTCCGAACCAAACTGGGGGAGGAGCTGCTCTCTGGGGCCAGGAAAGGGAAGTTAGTGGAGTTCGTGTGGAGAGGGAAAAATGTGGACGAGAGAGAGGAGCTGGAGGATTGAGCAGAATTTAGGCTCATTTCTAGCTGCAGCGCATGGTCCGGAGTCCGGTATCCGAGGTTGTTTGGATGCTGATGGTCCTGCAGCAAAAACTGGAGGAACAAGAGGCTGTAAATGCTCTGCTCCCAGCTAAGACTCGGAGGCACAGCAGCAACTTGTGTGAACCAGAAAAAGGAGGCTATGGCTGTCTGCCATATGAGGGGAGTTCTAAAGAGAGCAAGCAAGAGGAACTTTAGTGTAACTCAGTACTGCAAGTGCCTCAGATAAGCGCTAAAAAGGAGACTACACAACCCATCTGCATAGAGAGATTCCTAAGTTGCTCCCAGGCTGATCAACTCCTGTTCCATCTGTAATCTAGATCCTGGACTGCACTTACAAAGCAGAGTAAAGGTAAAGAAAACTGCACCCTGTTGTGTCATTGCCTTCTTCCTGCAAACCCTCCAGCACTGCTACATCTCTGTGCCTAACACTGCACCCTTTTCATCAACACCTATTACTACTGCCCTGGGACTACAGCTCTACCTGTGGGGAGCTATTACATCTTGCTGCCTTATACCATCTGTCCCAGAGGATCTGCCTGCAGCGTCGGCTTAATCCCTTCATTGCCGAGCACCACAGGTGGCGTCACGTATCATCCACCTATAAACTTTATTCAGCCACGTTTCACCCCTTTTGCATGGACGCCCAAGGCCACGGACCAGGTCACAGCCACTGTGACGCATCCCTCTGAGACACCGTCCCGGTACTGAGTAACCTCACTGCCCTGGCGGGAGATCCATGTGCACACGCTGTCGATTCTGCTGCGGATCTGCAGCAGATTTGGCCCTGCGGATCTGCAGCAGATTCGCAAGCAATGTACAGTACAGTCCCATGTTAGCCAATGGGATTTCAAAACCGCAGTGCAAATGCTGCAGATTTTTCCGCTCGGATTTGCTGCGGTTTTAAATCCGCAGCATGTCAATTCTTTCTGTGGATTCCGCAGCGATTTGACACCTGTTCCATTGTCCAGGTGTCAAACCGCACCGCTGGCAAATCCGCAGGAAAACCGCAGGTGACTTTACCTGCGGTTTTACCTGCAAATCCGCGCGGAAAAATCCGCAGGTGAATCCGCACTGTGTGCACTCACCCTTAGAGATACAGGAATGGGAATTTCAATATTCTCATGCATGTGCTATTCCAGTGTGCAGTTCTAATTAGTAAAAACTGGTGTTTATATGCCAGTCTTCATCAAAAGTCTGATGGAGTAAAATGCATCAAATTCAATAAGGGCCATGGGTTGCCTGTAATTGTACTCCAGGCATGAGATAAAATACATATCTGCAAGAATTTAAGACACTTTCTAAAATAAATCATAGATGGAGCTAAGTTAACAAAATTTTATGCAGAAATAAAGTAGTCAGGTTCTTTGGTTCAGTAGAAAATTAAGGAGATGGGTGTTGCAGCCGAAGTGCAGATGTTAAAAGGTCCCAATCAATGCATATAACACATTCTTTATGAGCATTTCTGAGAAACTCTAGGTTTAGGAGATCTAGTCTGGAGAATGAAGGTCTCCTAAGTTTTTACATAGGCACAGCCCTGTAAATGTGATTTTGGCTGTGCCTGGTCCTGCGTTATACAAATGAAATAAGCAGAAATTCAAGGAGCAGTTGCCTATATGGATGAGACACAGTGCAAAAGTTAACAAAGAAAGAGAAGCAACATCTGCTGCAGTGCCACAACCCTTTTATCATGTCAGTCAGCAGGGGTTCTAGGGTATCATAGAATGCTAGAGTTGGAAGGGATTTCAATGGTCATTGTGTCCAACCCCTTGCTCAATGCAGAATTCACTAAACCATCTCAGACAGATGTCTGTCCAGCCTCTGTTTGAAGACTTCCATTGAAGGAGAACTCACCACATCTTGTGGCAGCCTGTTCCACTCATTGATCATCCTCACTGCAAAAAGTTTTTTCTAATATCTAATCTGTATCGTTTTCCTTTCAGCTTCATTCCATTGCTTCTCGTGTTTCCATGTGCAAATGAGAATAAGGATGATCCCTCTACACTGTAACATCCCTTCAAATCCCTTCAAATATTTGTAGACAGCTAATAAATCTCCTCTTAGCCTTCTTTTTTGGCCACCCATGTATCAAACATTGATGGACAATTACTAATGTTTAATCCCTTTACCTCCAAGGGTGGTTTGCAAGTTCATGACCGTGCCAATTTTTACAATTCTGACCACTGTCCCTTTATGAGGTAATAACTCTGGAACGCTTACATGGATCCCGGTGATTCTGACCATTTTTTCTTGTGACATATTGTACTTCATGTTAGTGGTAAAATTTCATTCACATAACTTGCATTTATTTGTGAAAAAAAAAAGGAAATTTAGCGAAAATTTCAAAAATTTCGCAATTTTCCAATTTTGAATCACTTGTTTTTTTAGGGACAAGACGACGTTTTCAGCAGTACCATGGTTATTTATTTTCATCTTTTTGATCATGTTTAATTCCACTTTTTGTTCGGCAATATGATGGTAAAGCATTGCTTTTTGCCCTGCATTTTTTTGTTTTTTTTTACGGTGTTCACTAGAGAGGTTAGCTAGTGGGACAGTTTTATAGGTTGGGTTGTTATGGATGCGGTGATACCAAATATGTGTATTTTTATTGTTTATATATATTTTTTGACATAAAATATTTATTTTTGGGTATGATATATATATATATATTAGTATTATTATTTTATATTTTTACAATTCTTTTTCCTTTTTTAACTTTTCTAATTTGTCCCATGATGGGACTTTTATTTTTTGCAGGCTGATCGCACATATAGCTTTGCAAGCTGTCAGCGCTGCATTGAAAGACAAACTTGCTTCATCATGCTCTGAACATGATCAAGCAACTTTGCTACCTCTGGGGTCTCTGATCCATGGTGTGAGGCAGTGACAGGTATTATATGCGAGGGTTGCTATGTATTTCCCAGGATGTCAACGGAGTACTATTAGACCCGCTGGAGTGCCTGGTGTCCACAGCAGGACGCCTGTGAGTCACAAAGCAAAATAAAAGTAATTGTGGACCAGGTCAAGCTATTTGGAGACGGCAATGTTCAGGGAAACCCGTTATGGGCTTTTATTTTTGAAGCGGACTAAAAGATGGTAGTGGGGCAGTCCACTTCCTCCAGGCTGGTTCTTACAAGTGGCCCATGGCCACAGATTCCATTTAAAATACCCTGCAGCAAAGGGTTGTGTGTGTCAGTTTGGAGTTTGCAACTTGCAGAGCAGGTGGCTCTGCAAAACTTTGCCTGTGTGAGGTAACACAGAGCCAAGCAGAGTGAACTCCTGGTACCCCGCAGCATGATATGGTGGTGCAGTCGCCCTCGGCAACCGGACTCATTTACAGACTGTTGAGACGCCCGGCTGTAATCCAGAGGATACTGTGTGCTGTACACTGTGTGAGATGTTTGGACAGTAAACATGTTTTGCTATGAACTTTCCTGTGGTCCATGCCTGTCACACTGCACCAACCCCACTGCACTACATATGGTTGGAGAATGTGGGCAGTGTCAACTGAGGCATACCCCAAAGCGTGCTGCATGTCAGTGATTAAGCCTGCAACGCTACAGCTCAAGGCTGCTGACAAAATGGAGGAGCTTTTGAAGCAGTTTGTCCTCACTCAGCAACAACAGCAGGAGCAGCAGCAGCTACAGTTGCAGCGGAAGCAGCAAGAGGCGCTGCAGGTGCAGCAGCAGCAGGAGCATCAGCAATGGCAGCAGGAGCTACATAATCAGCAACAGCAGCAAATAACCTGTTGATGCAGCAGGTCGCGGCTCTCTGAGAGGCGGCCCCCACAGCGACCATGATGTTCCGTTCAGGGCCCGGTACAAAGTCTGGTCAGTGCTGAGGAAAATTAGTCCTGAGGACGATTTGGAGGCTTTCCTCACCGTGTTTGAATGCATAGCAGAGCGGGAGATCCTGTCGATGACCCAGTGGAATGAAGTGGTGGCCCCCTTCCTGATGGGAGATGCCCAGAAGGCCTACTTGGACCTCAGTCGGGAGGATGTCCTGGACTATGAGAAACTAAGAGATGAGATCCTTGCCTGACTGGGGGTTAATACATATGTACGTTCACAACGGGTATTCCAATGGTCTTTAGTGGAGTCTTGTCTCGCCAAGTCTTAGGCATATGACTTACTGCAGCTGGTAAAAAAAATGGCTCCAGCCTGAGACCTAAACTCCTTTCCAGGTGGTAGAGATGGTGGTGGTTGACTGGCTGGTGAGGACTCTTCCAGCAGCAATACAGCGTTGGGTGGGGCAAAGGAACCCGGGCATTCTGGACCAGGTGGTTGGACTGGTTGATTGGTATACAACCACTCAGGACTTTATACAGAACACTGCCCCACTTCGGCTCTCACGTTGTGCCTCACCAGCCCAGGAGCCTGGGAAAAGTCCATGACCCTCTACTGGGGCCAATCAGGATCGAGCCTGTACTGAGGGGGTATCCCGAAGTGAGAGTGACAAAAGACCCGTTTCCCATAGATCGGCCCCAAGTTCCAGTAGTGCCGCAGCTATAAGGTGTTGGCGGTGCCAAGGGCCCGAAAATGTGGCTGCCAACTGCCCCCTAACAGCTAAACTCATGGACTGCCAGTATACTCGCCGAATATGTATGTATGCACAGCCTGTCTGCACCGCAACTACAGGCACTGCCGGCAGTGAACCTCAACTGTGCCAGGTGCCAAAATTCTTGGAGAACAGGAGAAGTGCCAGAAGACTGGAGAAGAGCAAATGTTGTTCCTATCTTCAAAAAGGGGAAGAAGGTGGACCCAGGCAACTATAGGCCAGTGAGTCTGACTTCTATACCAGGAAAGATCTTTGAACAAATTATTAAACAACATGTAAGTCAATACCTGGATAAGAATGAAGTGATCAAACAGAGTCAGCATGGGTTTGTAACTAATAAGTCATGTCAGACTAACTTAATTTCCTTCTATGACGGTATCACTGATTGGGTGGATCAAGGAAATGCTGTAGATATAGTATATCTTGACTTCAGCAAAGCATTTGACAAAGTCTCTCATACAATCCTTATTGAAAAAATGACTAAGTATGGAATGGACAAGGCAACTGTTAGGTGGATTCATAGCTGGCTTAGTGATCGGACCCAAAGAGTGGTCGTAAATGGCTGCACATCCAGTTGGAAGAATGTCTCAAGTGGGGTACCACAGGGCTCTGTCCTGGGCCCTGTATTGTTCAACATCTTTATCAACGATTTAGATGAAGGAATTGAGGGTAAACTGATTAAATTTGCTGATGACACAAAGCTAGGAGGGATAGCTAATACTAGAGAAGAGAGAGAGAGGATTCAAAAAGATTTAAATAAACTGGAGAAGTGGGCAGTAACTAACAGAATGGTTTTTAACAGGGAGAAATGCAAAGTACTACATCTGGGCAATAAAAATGAAAAAAGCATATATAGAATGAGAGGAATAGGGCTAAGTGACAGCACATGTGAAAAAGACTTGGGTATACTAATAGATCACAGACTGAATATGAGTCAACAGTGTGATGCAGCAGCAAAAAAGGCAAATGCAGTTCTAGGATGTATTAACAGAAGCATACAGTCTAGATCACATGAAGTCATTATTTCCCTCTACTCCTCTTTGGTCAGACCTCATCTGGAATATTGTGTCCAGTTTTGGGCACCACATTTTAAAAAAGATATCAACAAACTGGAGCAAGTTCAGAAAAGAGCGACCAGAATGGTGACCGGTCTGCAAACCCTGTCTTATGAGGAAAGGTTGCAGGATTTGGGAATGTTTAGTTTGCAAAAGAGAAGACTGAGAGGAGACTTAATTGCTGTCTACAAATATCTAAAGGGCTGTCACATTGTAGAAGGATCAACTTTATTCTCATTTGCACAAGGAAAGACTAGAAGCAATGGGATGAAACTGAATGGGAGGAGACACAGATTAGATATTAGAAAGAACTTTTTGACAGTTAGAGTGATCAATGAGTGGAACAGGCTGCCATGAGAAGTGGTGAGTTCTCCTTCAATGGAAGTCTTCAAACAGAGGCTGGACAGACATCTGACTGGGATGATTTAGCGAATCCTGCTTTGAGCAGGGGGTTGGACCAGATGGCCCAGGAGGTCCCTTCCAACTCTACGATTCTATGATTCTAGGTACTCGTCAACGGGTACCAAATGTAGACTCTCTTGAACTCGGGGAGGTTACTGACTCTGGTCCATGGGTCCCTTGTTGCCGGGGACAACCCCAATGGATGGAAACTGGAGGTGGTGTGTATACATGGGGATCTCCAAGCGTACCCTACCACGGTGATTACGTTTTCCACACCGTGTGGGGAAATAAAACATGTGGTGGGAGTGTTGAAGACCATTCCATATGGAACTGTGTTGGGAAGAAACTTGCCCCTGTTCTGGTTCCTGTGAGAAACCAGGGTTAACCCTCCCAGGGTAAATGTTATTTTGGGTTCAGAACCCAAAGATCCCGAGTTACGGATACCTGCAGTAGGGGTCGCCAACCTAGGGACAGAGTGTAAACCCTATAGGTTGCCACTAGAGGCATTGGCAGGAGAGGTCGAGGAGACCCCACCAATTCCCGAGCTGGAAGTGTCCCCTGATAAGTTCAGGACAGCTCAGCTACAGGATCCCACTGTGACCTCGGCACGGGAAAGAGTAATCGAGGTAAATGGGGTGGCTCAGCAACCTGGTACAGAGCCGGTGTTCCCACGTATGGCGATCAACCAGGAGTTATTATACAGAGTTGATAAAATTTGGGATGAAGTGGTAGAACAACTGGGAGTACCCCAATCCTACCATCGGGTGGTACTCAACATGGCTCATACCCATGTGCTGGGTGGGCACTTAGGCTGGTTTCTCACTTGCGTTTTTTTTCCGCGGTATTAGCGCTAAAAAACGCATGCTTTTTTTTCCTATACTTTGCATGGGATGCGCTTATGTGCGCATACACATGCGTTTGTATGCGTTTTTCCGCGCATGCGTTTTTTCGCGGTATGCGCTCGGGAGCACAAAATGCATCCTGTTGCATTTTTCGGGCGTCCGACTTGCCTCAAAAAAACGCATGTGCACGCAATGCGTTTTTTTACAGCAAGACACCCATTATAAGTCTATGGGTGCGCATATGTGCTCATTGGCATGCTTATGTATGCGTTTTTTTGCGCATGCGTTTTTTTTTTACCATTAGTTGGACAATGGAATTTAGGGGTTTGGGTTAGAGTTAGGGTTAGTTAAGGGGGTTTAGGGCTAGGGTTAGGGTTAGCTAGGGTTTAGGGTTAGGGTTAGGGTTAGGGTTAGTATGGTTTGGTTAAGGGTTAGGGTTAGGGTCAGGGTTAGGGTTAGGGTTAGTATGGTTTGGTTAAGGGTTAGGGTTAGGGTCAGGGTCAGGGTTAGGGTCAGGGTTAGGGTCAGGGTTAGGGTTAGGGTTAGGGTCAGGGTTAGGGTTAGGGTTAGGGTCAGGGTTAGGGTTAGGGTTAGGGTCAGGGTTAGGGTTAGGGTTAGGGTTAGTAAAGTCATGGTTTGGGTTAGTGTGAGGGGCCACCTAATGTTGGAAAAAAATGCAAACGCGGTAAAAACGCACTAAAAACGCATAAAAACGCTGCGTTTTTTTCACGCATGCTCATAAAAATGCTTGAAAAAAACGCAGCATTTGTATGCGTTTGTATGCGTTTTTTCAATGCGTTTTTTTGCGGGAAAAACGCGCTGCAAAAAAAAGCAAGTGTGAAATTAGCCTTAGGGACCAAAAAGATGCAGGAGCGCATATTGTGGTTTTTTGGCCTGGGGTCTATGCAGAGGTTCAGAGGAACTGTGACACGTGTCCGGAGTGCCAACTAACCTCACCCACCGTGAACTACCAGAATCCATTGGTACCTCTGCCCATCATAGAGGTATCTTTTGAGTGGACTGCGATGGATCTGGTGGGTCCGATAGTAAAATCCACCTTGGGTCACCAACACATTAGTGGTCGTAGACTACGCCACCCAGTACCCGGAGGCCATTCCACTTCGGCACACCTCAGCTAAACTTATCGCCCAGGAGTTGTTTGCCATGTTCTGTTGCCTTGGGCTACCGAAGGAGATCTTCACTGATCAGGGGACTCCTTTTATGTCCAAGGTGATGAAGGAACTGTGCAAGCCTCTAAAAATAAAACAGTTGATCACGTCGGTGTATCACCCTCAGACCGTCGGAGTAGTCGAGAGATTCAACAAAACCCTCAAATCCTTGTTGAAGGTGGTTAACAAGGATGGAAGGGATTTGGACATGTTGTTGCCCTACTTGATGGTCGCCAATCGTGAAGTACCGCAGGCTTCCATGGGATTTTCATCCTTTGAGCTACTGTATGGCAGGCATCCTAGGGGTCTGATGGGCGTAGCCAAAGAGACGTGGAAGCAGGAGCCTACACCATATAAGAGTGTGATTGAGCATGAGGCCAATATGCAGGACCAAATTGCAGTGGTCATGCCTATAGTAAAGAACATTTGGTGGATGCTCAGGCAGCGCAGAGGTACATATATAACATAAAGTGTCACGCTGGCGCCTTGGCAGGTTGGTGCGAGTGAGGGGGTTGTGGCCCCACTGTGCCACAAACCAGACTACCCTGGAAGGGGCGTGACTAGGACAGGTGCAACTGACAGACAGGCAGGTGAGCACGGCAGGCACGGCTGGTACTTTGGCAGGCGGGCACAGCTGAGACACTGGCAAGCGGGCACGGCTGACACACTGGCAGGCAAGCACGGCTGAGACACTGGCAGGCAGGCATGGCTGAGATACTGGCAGGCAGGCACGGATGAGACCCTGGCAGGTGGGCACGGCTGAGAAACTGGCAGGTGGGCACGGCTGAGATACTGGCAGGTGGGCATGGCTGAGACACTGGCATACAGGCATGGCTGAGACACTGGCTGGTGGATACGGCTGACTGAGAAGGCACAGGGACACGGACAGAAAGGAGTGGTGTATGGAATAGGTAGAGGCCTTTTCACACAGGAGGTGCAGGTACTGATACGGGAAGGATGGAAATATAGATGGGTATGAAGGAACAGGTTTGGACCTGTTCACACTGGAGAAGAACCGCAAGGCAGCGGAGAGGAGTTGCAGTTAGCAGCAAGAGGTTCTGCAGCAGCAGAAGCAGAACAAAGCAGAAAGCGGAGCACAGGCAGAGCTGCAAGAGTGCGGAGCACAGGCAGACGGAGAGGACACAAGGATAGGCACAGCAGAGAAAGAAGCCACAGACAAGAAGACTGACAGACAGAGGTAGGACAGAGTTCAGACAAGGTAACGGTGCGAGACAAGGTACTGGAACAAAGACACAGAGAGCCGGATATACTGCTTCCTGGAGGGTAGAGCGGACAGGTGTGAGACAAGGCAAGGAACAAAAGCACAGGGACCAGGATATACTGCCTCCTGGAGGACGGACAGGTGAGGTCCAAGGCAAGGAACAATAGCACAGGGACCAGGATATTCTGCGTCCTGGAGGGCAGCAAGACACAGGACTAGGAATCAAGCCTCCAGAGAAGGCAAAACAGGACAGGACCTGGCAACTCAGCAGCAAGACACTAACTGAGTTAAAGCTTTGCTCAGGCAGCTACCACCGGGTGGAGCTGTCCTAAATACTAGAGGCCCCTTGGTAATTGGCCAGGGACACGTTAGACAGGTGCACTCTGATTCTATAAGAACCAGAGAGTGCCGGTGACGACCCTCCTATGCACGCACCCAGGAAGCATGCAGAGAGCTGGCAGGAAGCAAGAGGCACACAGCATGGAGCCCGAAGCAGACAGAACACACAGCCAGGCCTGGAGGAGTAAGTTGGTATGTGGGAGATGGGAGGCCATGTAGTGATGCCGGCAGGGTTGTTACATAAAGGCCACGGTCTGCTCCTTTAAATCAGGAGATCGGGTATTGGTTTTGGTGCCCACCACCGAAAGCAAGCTTATGGCCAAGTGGCAAGGGCCATATGAAGTTCAGGAAAAAGTGAGGGAAGTAAATTGCCAAGTTTATCAGCCCGGGAAAAGAAAACCCGAACAGTTGTATCACGTTAATCTGTTGAAAGGGTGGAAGGACCGGGAGTGTATGTTTATGGATGTGACTCCAGACATATCATCTGGGGGCCTGGATGGAGGCTGAGGGAGAGGTAAAGATATGAAACATCCTCTCGAAACAGCAGCAGCTAGAGGTATGGAAATTAGTACAAGAGGATACGGACGTATTCTCGGAAATACCTATTCATACCTCTGTCATCCATCATGACATTGTCACCGATCCTCATGTAAGGGTACGTATGAAACCATACCATGCGCCCGAGGCCCAGAGACAAGCCATCGCTAGTGAGGTAAGACAAATGCTCTGTCTGAGAGTAATTGAAGAGTCCCGGAGTGAGTGGGCCACTCCAGTCCCATTTTGCTAATCCCTAAGCTTGACGGGTCATTACAGTTCTGTAGTTATTATCGTAAGTTGAACGAAGTGTCAAAAATTCAATCTTAATCCAATGCCCCAGGTGGACGAGCTGATCGAGTGACTGGGTAAGACACAGTATTTTACCATGCTCGATCTGACCGAGGGTTATTGGCAGGTCCCTCATATGGAGTCGGCAAAGGAATAGACCGCCTTCATAATATCAGAGGGTCTGTACCACTATGTCGTCTTGCCCTTTGGACTACATGGGGCACCAGCCATGTTCCATAGGCTGATGGACATAGTGCTACAACCCCATTGAAAGAATGTGTCAGCGTACTTAGATGACATCATTATCTGTAGTACTGACTGGCAGTCCCACTTGTCCCGGATGCAAGCACTCAGAATGGCGGGCTTGACAGCGAAACCCAAGAAATGTGCAATAGGGCTCGAGGAATCCCGGTACTAGGGATACATGATCAGCCATGGGGTTATCAAACCCCAAATTAATAATATTGAGGCCATTCAGAACTGGCCCCAACCGGTCATCACCAAACAGGTGAGAGCATTTCTCTGAATTATCGGGTATTACCGGAGATTTATTTCTAATTTTTCAGGGAGAACAACACCTCTAACCGATCTCCTCAAGGGGAAAAAGGTTCGGTGGAACCCCCAGGCGGAGAAAGCATACCAGTCCATGAAGGTGTCGCTGTGTAGACAGCCCATCTTCATTAGCCCCAACTTACAGAAATGCTTCATTGTGCAGACGGATGCCTCTAATGTGGGCCTAGGAGCGGTCCTGTTGCAGGAGGTGAAAGGAGAGGAGAGGTGTCCGTAGGAAACTCACCCTGACTGAGAAAAATTATAGAAGAAGGAGTGCCTCGCCATTAAGTGGGCCTTGGAGTCCTTATGCCATTATTTACTCGGTCAACCGTTTCTCTTGGTGACGGATCATTCACTCTGATGGATGAGAAATGCCAAAGAGGAATGCTCGGGTAACCAGATGGTTTGCCTATCTGCAGGACTTTAACTTCACCATAGAACATCAGGCGAAGAAGTCACAAGGAAATGCGGATGCCCTATCATGGGCCCCCTGTATGGTGACAAATAGAGTTGAGCGACTTTTGGTTTTTTAGGGTCGAGTTTCGTTTCGTGAAACCCGACTTTTCCAAAAGTCGGGTCGAGCAAGATCGGCCGATTATAGGGAAAAGTCGGGGTCGTCCCGAAACACGAAACCCAATGTAAGTCAATGGGGAATAAAAGTCGGCAGTGAGAGGAGGACAGGAAACACACCTACAGTGCCCATTTGAATGCCAAAAGCATCAATTCTTATTACTTAAGCTTGTCAACCTTAATTTACTTCATAATACTAGTTACGCACTGAAAAATGGGGGTTATTTGGCTAAAGTTGTGGGGGGGTAGGGCTGGCTCCAGATTTTCATGTGCCCTGGGCGAAAGAGCGCCCCTTTAGCACATACCACAACTCATGATGCTCCGATACGGCAGAGAAATAGCGGTATAGTACAATGAAAAATACTTCACTTTTTACATCTCATGACGAGGCCCATCTATTTCTCCATACAGAAACATTGGTCCCATATAATGTTTGAAACACTATATGATGAGCTCCACATAATGCTACAGTATATGTTGGTCCCCATGGATGAAGCTCCACTGTCTTATGGGCCCAAATAATGCTCCAAACATAATGGGCCCCATTTCTAATGCTCTAGTGTATAATGGGCCCTGTAAATGCTGCTCCAGTGTCTGATGTCCACCTTTGGAATGTTCCAGTGTATGGTGGGCCCCATCTATCATTCTCCAGAGTATAGTGCTCCCCAAAAATTGCTGTCCCAACATTGAAAACAATCAAATAAGTCTCCTCGCTAGGGAATCCCTGTACTAGTCTGGACTCCTCGTCGTCCCCATCTTCCATCTCACTGCACAGTATTTCAACCTTGCAAGTGCTGTGATCCTGAGCAAGCAGGGGGGGCCCACTCGTTGGCGACGACACTGGCACAGGGCCCCTGATAGTACGGTGGTGTGTCTGATGGCGGGTGGGCCGAACCTGCACTTTCATCTGCAGCTTCCTCTTTGTCACCGTGTAAGATGGAACTGTATATGGGAAGGGTAACCTGAGTTTCATCAGGGTCAGATTCAGGCCGGGTAGCGTGCGAGGGGAATGTAGTGGTCTGGGTCAATGTACCAGCAGATTCATCGAGCAGTGGCTGGGCATCAGTGCACTTGTGTCGCCCCCAGGAGTACGGTCGCCACAGTGGCATTACCTTCCTCCTAGGGAGTGTGATGTCATGCTTGGGAGCAACGAAGGATCTCTCTAGCAGGTTAACTGATTGGGCGGCGTTATTCCCACGAGTCATGACCCTCCAAACAGCGTTCATGAAGGCAAAGTGTTTGTTTTACGTGGGCAGTATGGTTGCAAAGCTGAACCTTAAAGGAATGTCCAGAAGGGCACCACCAGGAGTGGAGCCTACGGTTAAATTCGACTCCACCTGGGAAACCTCAACCATGCCAGCTACAGAAAAGATGCACACATTGCAAGCTTAATTCCGTTAACGAACGAGACTCCGTCATGCCCCGCGGTCCGAGTCCGGCTTACTAGAGGGACACGTGAGGCTCTGGCACATGAGATTGGCCAATAACTGATGTGTCATGCCCTTACATGTCCGTGGCTGCATGTGCGCTACACTGAAAAGGCCAGCGTTTGTCGCTTACAGGTGCAGATAACCCACTGAACAACGTTAGTGATGGGGATCTGTGATTACAATTATTACCCGCGATCGATGATTTCCCAGTAAGTGCAGGTCAACCGCAGTTCCGGAATTAGGCCTAACCGTCATTCCTGAAAAAATGAAAAACTTACGTGTGCAAACCACAGGTGCTGTAGCTTGCTTAACAGCACGCCAGCTGTTCTCACGCCCAGTATGGATTACACGTGATTGCACAAAGGTGAGAAAGGGTACCGTATCCCCGGATAACATGTATGGATAGCATAGTGTACACATTCAAAATATATGTCTATACATCAGGAGGCAGGCTCAGACGGTGTTAGGCCCAGTATGGATTGCACGTGATTGCACAAAGGTTAGAAAGGGTACCGTATCCCCGGATAACATGTATGGATAGCGTACACATTCAAAATATATGTCTATACATCAGGAGGCAGGCTCAGACGGTGTTAGGCATATTATGGATTGCATGTGATTGCACAAAGGTTAGAAAGGGTACCGTATCCCCGGATAACATGTATGGATAGCGTACACATTCAAAATATATGTCTATACATCAGGAGGCAGGCACAGACGGTGCTAGGCCCAGTATGGATTGCACGTGATTGCACAAAGGTTAGAAAGGGTACCGTATCCCCGGATAACATGTATGGATAGCGTACACATTCAAAATATATGTCTATACATCAGGAGGCAGGCTCAGATGGTGTTAGGCCCACTATGGATTGCACGTGATTGCACAAAGGTTAGAAAGGGTACCGTATCCCCGGATAACGTGTATGGATAGCGTACACATTCAAAATATATGTCTATACATCAGGAGGCAGGCACAGACGGTGCTAGGCCCAGTATGGATGTGAGCCAAGCAAGGTATGTGGCTGAGTTTTGAAAGGGCTATGGCTGCCACAAAATTACGGCCGTTATCACTAACTACCTTGCCTGCCTCAAGATGTACACTGCCCAGCCATGACTCAGTTTGTCGCTTCAAGTACTCGGCCAGCACCTCGGCGGTGTGTCTGTCGCCCAAACACATCATCTGCAACACAGCCTGCTGATGCTTTCCACTAGCTGCTCGATAGGGGGACACCTCGTGTGCAACAGTGGCAGCTGCAGATGGAGTGCTCGTACAACTGCGCTCTGTGGACGAGCTTTCGCTTCTGGAGGAGGAGGAGGAGGAGATTCGAACGCCTACAGCCAACTGTTTCCTATACCGTGGGCTAGGCAGCACTGTCCCACCACCGCTGTCCCCTGTGGACCCTGCATCCACCACATTAACCCAGTGCGCAGTGATGGACACGTAACGGCCCTGGCCATGCCGACTGGACCATGCATCAGTTGTGAGGTGCACCTTTCCGCTCACTGACTGCTTGAGTGCATGGACAATGCGGTCTTTCACATGATGGTGGAGGGCTGGGATGGCTTTGCGAGAGAAGAAGTGGCGACTGGGTAGGTCATAGCGTGGTACTGCATAGGCCATGAGTTCGCGGAAAGCTGCGCTTTCCACCAACCGAAAGGGCATCATCTCAAGCGAGATTAGTTTGGCAATGTGGGCGTTCAAACCCAGTGTACGCGGATGAGAGACTGAGTACTTTCTTGACCTACTCATAGTGTCTGGGAGGGTGAGCTGGACTTGAGAGCTGCATATGGTGGAAGTAGCGGTGGACAGGGCGGACTGAGAGAGGGTTGATGATGGTGATGGAGTTGTTGTTCTTTCTGATGGCCTAGAATCAGTCTTTCGTTGATATAACAGTGGGATTCCCTGACTGCTGTGGCCTTGCAACGACACCTCAACATTTGCTGCTGTGCTAACCGGTGGGCTTACAGTGGGGGAAACAATGTAGCGTTGCTGACTACCTTCGTTGTGATCAGTTGCACATGAGGTTTGGTGTTGTGTCCACGCTTGCAAGTGCATGGTGGTTAAATGTCTAAGCATGCAACTGGTATTCAAATTTTTCAGATTTTTCCCTCGGCTAAAGGTCTTTGCGCACTTCTTACAGATAACCTTGGCCTGATCATGAGGATTTTGTTCAAAAAAGTGCCACACTGCACTCTTCCTACTTTGGCAGACATTTTGCGGCCTAGCACGCTGTGATCTTTAGACCCTCTGGACAAGCTGTCCAGCAACTCTTTTGATTTTTGGAACCTGTCTTTGGAGTGCTCCAGGCCTGCCAGATAACAGCTGTTGTGATGTCGATGTCTGCTGTGGATGCGCCTCATCTGAACTATTGTAAGCAGCACCCTCTTCCCCCAATGGATGCCAATCTGGGTCAACAACTGGGTCATCCATCACCTCCTCTTCTATGTCATGTGCACCTTCCTCTGTGTCACCGTGTATGGTGGTATAGTGTGCGGGAAGGGGCACCTGAGTCTCATCAGGGTCAGAATCTGGCTCTGTACACTGCGAGGACAATGTAGTGCTCTGAGTGAATGTACCAGCAGAATCATCCATCAGCAGCTGTGCATCAGTGCACTCCATGTCAGATTCATCTTGGCCTGGGTAATTCACCATTTCACTTGATAATCCAGGCATGGTATGTGAAAACAGCTCCATGGAGTAATCAGTAGTATGGCCTGCGTCATCCTTCAATCTTGGTTGGGGTGAAGGACACAAGGAAAGGTGTGGTTCATGAACATGAGCCTCCAATGACGACTCAGTGCTTTTACTTTTTACAACTGAAGAAGAGGAGGCGATAGAGCTGGAGGCTGAGTCAGCAATGTAAGACAAAACTTTTTCCTGATGCTCTGGCTTTAAAAGCGGTTTGCCAACTCCTAGAAAACTAAGCCTTCGAAGCCTTATGGAGCCAGACGATGACGCAGGCTCAACACCTCCTGCATTCGGTCCTATTTTGCTCTTGCCACTACCATCAGATCCACCACCAACACCATCATTACCAGCTGCCAACCCCCGCCCAATTCCACGGCCTCTTCCACCAGACTTCCTCATTTTTTGTAGAAATGTAGACAAAATCCAACAAACTATATAGTAATGTAAAACACGGTACAAGGTGTCTATAGGACAGGGGAGATTTTGAATTTCTGCACACACTAGTGGACACTGGACACTTTTGGATTGTGTGAGGCCCACTGAATATCTGAGCGCTATGTCACAGGCTCAATGGCACAGCTGTGACAAAGGTGACTAGAGGATAAGTGAGATTTTGAATTTCTGCACACACTAGTGGACACTGGACACTTTTGGATTGTGAGGCCCACTGAATATCTGAGCGCTATGTCACAGGCTCGATGGCACAGCTGTGACAAAAGTGACGAGAGGATAAGTGAGATTTTGAATTTCTGCACACACTAGTGGACACTGGACACTTTTGGATTGTGAGGCCCACTGAATATCTGAGCGCTATGTCACAGGCTCGATGGCACAGCTGTGACAAAAGTGACTAGAGGATAAGGGAGATTTTGAATTTCTGCACACACTTGTGGACACTGGACACTTTTGGATTGTGTGAGGCCCACTGATATCTGAGCGCTATGTCACAGGCTCGATGGCACAGCTGTGACAAAAGTGACGAGAGGATAAGGGAGATTTTGAATTTCTGCAGACACTTGTGGACACTGGACACTTTTGGATTGTGTGAGGCCCACTGATATCTGAGCGCTATGTCACAGGCTCGATGGCACAGCTGTGACAAAAGTGACGAGAGGATAAGGGAGATTTTGAATTTCTGCAGACACTTGTGGACACTGGACACTTTTGGATTGTGTGAGGCCCACTGATATCTGAGCGCTATGTCACAGGCTCGATGGCACAGCTGTGACAAAAGTGACGAGAGGATAAGGGAGATTTTGAATTTCTGCAGACACTTGTGGACACTGGACACTTTTGGATTGTGTGAGGCCCACTGATATCTGAGCGCTATGTCACAGGCTCGATGGCACAGCTGTGACAAACGTGACGAGAGGATAAGGGAGATTTTGAATTTCTGCAGACACTTGTGGACACTGGACACTTTTGGATTGTGTGAGGCCCACTGATATCTGAGCGCTATGTCACAGGCTCGATGGCACAGCTGTGACAAAAGTGACGAGAGGATAAGGGAGATTTTGAATTTCTGCACACACTTGTGGACACTGGACACTTTTGGATTGTGTGAGGCCCACTGATATCTGAGCGCTATGTCACAGGCTCGATGGCACAGCTGTGACAAAAGTGACGAGAGGATAAGGAAGATTTTGAATTTCTGCAGACACTTGTGGACACTGGACACTTTTGGATTGTGTGAGGCCCACTGATATCTGAGCGCTATGTCACAGGCTCGATGGCACAGCTGTGACAAAAGTGACTAGAAGATAAGGGAGATTTTGAATTTCTGCAGACACTTGTGGACACTGGACACTTTTGGATTGTGTGAGGCCCACTGATATCTGAGCGCTATGTCACAGGCTCGATGGCACAGCTGTGACAAAAGTGACGAGAGGATAAGGGAGATTTTGAATTTCTGCAGACACTTGTGGACACTGGACACTTTTGGATTGTGTGAGGCCCACTGATATCTGAGCGCTATGTCACAGGCTCGATGGCACAGCTGTGACAAACGTGACGAGAGGATAAGGGAGATTTTGAATTTCTGCAGACACTTGTGGACACTGGACACTTTTGGATTGTGTGAGGCCCACTGATATCTGAGCGCTATGTCACAGGCTCGATGGCACAGCTGTGACAAAAGTGACGAGAGGATAAGGGAGATTTTGAATTTCTGCACACACTTGTGGACACTGGACACTTTTGGATTGTGTGAGGCCCACTGATATCTGAGCGCTATGTCACAGGCTCGATGGCACAGCTGTGACAAAAGTGACGAGAGGATAAGGAAGATTTTGAATTTCTGCAGACACTTGTGGACACTGGACACTTTTGGATTGTGTGAGGCCCACTGATATCTGAGCGCTATGTCACAGGCTCGATGGCACAGCTGTGACAAAAGTGACTAGAAGATAAGGGAGATTTTGAATTTCTGCAGACACTTGTGGACACTGGACACTTTTGGATTGTGTGAGGCCCACTGATATCTGAGCGCTATGTCACAGGCTCGATGGCACAGCTGTGACAAAAGTGACTAGAGGATAAGGGAGATTTTGAATTTCTGCAGACACTTGTGGACACTGGACACTTTTGGATTGTGTGAGGCCCACTGATATCTGAGCGCTATGTCACAGGCTCGATGTCACAGCTGTGACAAAACTGACGAGAGGATAAGGGAGATTTTGAATTTCTGCAGACACTTGTGGACACTGGACACTTTTGGATTGTGTGAGGCCCACTGATATCTGAGCGCTATGTCACAGGCTCGATGGCACAGCTGTGACAAAAGTGACGAGAGGATAAGGGAGATTTTGAATTTCTGCAGACACTTGTGGACACTGGACACTTTTGGATTGTGTGAGGCCCACTGATATCTGAGCGCTATGTCACAGGCTCGATGGCACAGCTGTGACAAAAGTGACTAGAGGATAAGGGAGATTTTGAATTTCTGCAGACACTTGTGGACACTGGACACTTTTGGATTGTGTGAGGCCCACTGATATCTGAGCGCTATGTCACAGGCTCGATGGCACAGCTGTGACAAAAGTGACTAGAGGATAAGGGAGATTGGATTGCTTTTAAAAAAGCAGTTTGCAGAGCAGTGGGTAAATAGCAATGCAGCGGTCAGGAAGCCTTAGAAGGCAGCCCAACAACCAACACCACTGATACACCACAATATAGCCTCCCCTTGCACTGCACACACAGTGACTGGTGTGTTGTACAGTCAAAATCGCGAGCAGCAGAAGCAGTTTTTTTTTCTTCTTCCCTGCCTAACGCTCTCCCTACAGAATCAGCAGCAACCTCTCCCTATGCTAAGATCAGCAGAAGTAAGATGGCGGTCGGCGTGCACGCCTTTTTATACCCCCTGTGATGCCCACCAAAGCAAGCCAATCACTTGCATGCCCTTCTGAAAGATGGTGGTGACCCGTGCCTATGTCATCACGTTGCCCACAGTGTCCGTGGATCCTGATTGGCTGAAAAAGAGCGCTAAACAAACTTTTGAAACGCGACTTTGGCACGTAAGTCGCCGACCTCGTGGCTGACCTCATCCTAGGGTCGGGTTTCATTTCATGAATCCCGACTTTGCCAAAAGTCGGCGACTTTTGAAATTTTTCGACCCGTTTCGCTCAACTCTAGTGACAAATGTTCAACCCTACAAGTTTGAACAAAGGGGGGTATATGAGGCAGTAGCAAGTATTATATGCGAGGGTTGCTATGTATCTCCCAGGATGCAGACGGAGTCCTATTAGAACCGCTGGAGTGCCTTGTGTCCATAGCAGGATGCCTGGGAGTCACAAGGCAAAATAAAAGTAAGTGTGGACCTAGTCAAGCTATTTGGCCAAGGCAGTGTTCAGGGAAACCAGTTATGGGCTCTTATTTTTGAAGTGGACTGCAGGATGGTAGTGCCGCAATCTGCTTCCTCATGGCCGGGTCTTACAAGTGGCCCATGGCCACAGATTTTATTTTAAAAACCCTGCAGCAAAGGATTGAGTGTGTCAATTTGGAGTTTGCAACTTGCAGAGCATGTGGCTCTGCAAACCTCAGCCTGTGGGAGATAACACAGAGCCAATCAGAACGAACGCCTGGCACCCCGCAGCGTGATATGGTGGTGCAGTCGCCCTTGGCAACCGGACTCATTTATGGACTGTTGATATGCTTGGCTGTGATCCGGAGGATACTGTGTGCTGTACATTGTGTAAGTTGGTGGGACATTAAACACGTTTTGCTGTGATCTTTCCTGTGGTCCCTGCCTATCTGTCACCCTACACCAACCCCGCTGCTCTACAAAGGGCAGAGGGTCTTTCTTTCGATCATAGCATTTAGGGGGTTAAAGTGCAGAGAGAGGTGACACCCAGCATCAGTGTGCACAAAATCGCCTGGATGCATCCATATGTCCCAGGTCGGTAAATACCAGACCACCTGGACTTATGGATACATCTGAGGTCGGAAAGGGGTTAACCGTCCAGCACCAACTCCTTCTTGTTAAAGTCACAAGGGTGGGGGGGGAGTAGAGCTGGAGTGGTAGAGGCTTCAGATCTACAAATAGCTCTTCAGCCTCGTTTGCATATCAGTTGATATGCTGATTTCTCACTAATGGAGAAATGGACTGGCCATGTAAAGGTATTGCTGAACTTGTCTTTGAAAGAGCTACATGCATATATAAATATGTTTGGGGGGGCGGGGAAATCTTGCTGACAGACTGCATTTAAAGAGAATCTTCTAAATTCCATTTGTCAAAACCCCACCATACCGGGGCGTAACTACCACGGTCGCAGGAGTCACCACTGCAATCGGGCCCGAGGGGAGTCAGGGGCCCATCAGGCATATCTCCCAATCGTCCCGATTCTCACAGGACAGTCTCATTTTTGACCCCCCCACCTGCATCCCGCACTGCACTGAGCAGCCACGCCCCCATGCACCCCATACTCACCCTCCCGCAGAGACCCACCGCACTGACAGCAGCCTGTCGCTAGGCTGTTTTCTCCAATGTGCGCACAGGACCTGTGATGAGGTCACAGGAGGGGAGGAGTCAGGGGTCACATGATCAGGGGCTTCGGTGTCTGCAGGACTCTGCTGCGCTGGTTGTCATGGTACTGGATGAGGTAAAGTTTGTGTGGGGTCAGGAGGGGTTTACAGTGTGGATGTAGCAGAGCTGTGTGTGCACAATTTTGCACAGAGCGGAGCCGTGTGTATACGAGGTATACGGAGCGGAGCTGGGGGTGTATGAGGTGTGTGGAGCGGAGCTTTGTGTGTACGAGGTGTACGGAACGGAGCCACGTTTGTACGAGGTGTACAGAGCGGAGATGTGCGTGTATTTTGGCATGGGGGACCCCATTTGAAAGTTCGCACCGGGGCGCATAACTTTGTAGTTACGCCACTGCCACTATATATGTTTGAGGTTGCTGCTCTGTGAATTGAATCCGGGCACTGTGCCTGCCATAAAACAAGACACTGTTTGAAGCAGCTTTTTGCAATGGCTAATAAAGGAGGGTCCAAAATGAAACATTCTCCTCTATGGTGTCACATGCCCTAATATGTTATGTGCAAAAGAGATTTGGCTCAGAATTACATAATGATTTTGAAATCTGCATGAATTAGTAAATGTACATTGAAAATTGGAGAACAAATAGAAAGCCACAGCTGTATATACTTGTAGAATTATACTCTTTTTCTGATCAAAATTAATTTATATATGGTTTAAAAATGATTTTAAATAGTAAACTCTGAAAAAATAGTTTTATGCAGAAAGCAAAACACAAAGGAAACATACAAATGCAAGTGAAAAAGGTTTATCCTATGATGACTTCATAATGGTCAGCATAATGAGGCATTAGCAATCACCATGCTTATTAGCTTGCATACATATGAGTGCACCATAATAATTAATGCTACTTTGGAAGCCATGCATTTCAATATCATTGCACAGTGTGAAGTCATAGGACTATGTAACCTTGTCAAGTCTCATAAGTGATGATCAGATCTATGCAAAAAGCACAAGGGAAAACTCATTTCTTTTAATATTTCACTTGCAAATATAGTCTAAGAAAACAGAGCTCAAGCATCCCTTGGGATGTAGGACATATCTTCAATAAAACTACCATAATTACTTATTTGCCTCATATTCTTTTACCATATAGTGGGATCCCTGTACTACAGTATATTAATATAATATACTTTATGATAGGAGGCAATTTCATAAATTGCAGCAAATAGGATTGCATAGAGATACTGAACAATAGTGGCACAATAGATTTTTTTTTTCCACTAGCCAAAAAGTCCCCTAATTTTATGGATGCTCTATGAATGTGTCGTTTGTCAATAATACAGAAGTGAATATTAAATAGTTATCACCATTAGTACTGGTCTCTTCATACGATGCATATCAAGTTTTTCAGCCCTCTCTGGCACCAGGTGTGACCATAATCTCTGTATACCCTAGCACTAAGCATGGACAAAACATGACAATAGGACATTTTGCAATTTTTTTTTTTAAGAAGGGGGTAATATAATTAATGAGTAGTACAACTTTAAAGGGCATCTGTCAGTAGGGTGAACCCTGCTTAGCCACCTATATGGGCATGCAGGTTATAGAAAGTTGAATTATATGATACCTGGATTTCAACAATACTGCTTTTTTACAGAGAATGCCACATTTTTCTTAATATGTAAATGAGCTGGTAAGATCTATGGGCCGGGAACAATCTCACAGGAGCATTGCCATTGGTGTTGTTCCAGTACAAGGCTAGGTTCACATTTGCGGTTGAGCCCGCATTGTATCATCCGCATTCCCAAACACATGCAAAAACGCATACAAACACATGTTTACGCAGCGTTTTTTATCTGCATCATTTTACATATGACGTCTAAAAAAATTTAACGTTTACATGCGTGTGTATGCATTTTTGCATGCGTGTGCGTTTTTTTATGCGCATGCGTTTGAAATGTCCAATTTTTTCCAGTAGCCTTTCCTTGACATCAGAAATCCAGTAGACGTGTCTCATGGGAATTTCTATATACTGTATATACACACACTGCACTGAGGAAATCCTCATCTTTGGCTGCTGTATCTACCTGCAAGATGGATCTTGACCTGGACAGCTTCCTAGAAGATCTGGATTTACAATTGAAGTTGGCTGCTGCCTTTTGCTTTTGCTTGTCAAGAAAACAGAAGAGAAAGACTGAGAAGACGTCTTTGTCGCTATTGGCAACACCCCATCCTTGAACTCCAAGAGAGTAGTGGAGCCTACCTCCTTGTACACCGAGCTGCAGCAAAACCCAGAGAAGTATTTTGACTACACCAGGATGTCGCAACAGAGCTCCCATGACTTGTTGCTATGTGTCCAATGATCCATTGCCAGGCAGGACACACAGCTCAGGTGAGCAGTTCCTGCAGAGGAACGTCTCTTGGTCACCCTGAGGTACGTAGTGTTGTACTTTTAACCCTACCCTATCCCTAACCCTATTCCTAAAGCAGTGTACTGATTTTTGGTTTTCATTTTCTTTTCCGCAGATTCCTGGCTACTGGAGAGACATTGTCTTCGTTACATTTCCAATTCCGGATTGGGGTATCAACCCTTTCTGGGATTATTGTAGACACTTGTCGTTCTTTAGTTTGCATTCTGAGGCAAGAATTCCTCCCCCAACCCACAAGTGAAATCTGGATTGAAAATGCTTCTAAATTCCAGGAAATTTGAAATTTTCCTAATTGTGTTGGGGCTGTGAACGGCAAACACATTAGGATTATGAAACCAGCTGGAAGTTGAACAGAGTACTTTAACTATAAAAAATATTTTTCCATAGTTCTAATGGCTATTGCGGATGCCGATTATAAATTTGTTGCTGTGGATATTGGCTCTTTCGGGCGAGGCAATGACTCGCAGACATTCAAAAACTCAGACATGGGCAAACACTGATGGACCGCCAATGCCTTTTGTGGTTGTGGGTGATGAGGCCTTCCAAATGTGTACCAACCTAATTAAACCATACTCTAGTAGAAACTTAAATCACACACAAAAAAATTTTCAACTACAGAGTGACCAGAGCACGAAGAACCGTGGAGTGTGCATTTGGATTGCTGGTTTCAAAATGGCGAATTTTGTGCACGTCCAATAACCTAAAAATTGACACTATTGATGAGGATGTGAAAGCATGTGTTCTTCTGCACAACTACATCATGGTAAAAGAGTGACCAAGCTTACAACTTGAGGAAACTGTTACATTGCATGACTACCAATTTCACCCTTTAGAACCATTGTTGAAGTTGCACAGATGAGGGATAAGTTTGCTGCTTACTTTGTTTCAGATAATGGGCGTGTTTCCTGGCAAGACGAAATGATTTAAGCCGCTAAGATAAATGTACCAGTTATGTTTTCTACCTGTTATGTACCTGTAAGGTCAAATATTACATACCTTTTATGTTTAAATGTACCTGTGAGATGTTAACATGTACATGTTTTACCCCCTAATTTTTCCTGATTTAAATATAAACTACCTTCCTCACATTAAAAAGTGTGTTTGTGTTGAATTTAACCTTAAAAAAAAAGGTGTTTGTGTCAGTGTTGGCGCAGAAAGAAAAACAAGGTATAGCGGTAACAAAATAAAAGTTTTATTTACAAAATGTTTTATATACACAAAAAAAACAAAGGTTAAGGTTTGGGTGATTTATTTTTTCATCGGGGTTTATGGGAGGATGTAATGGGTAGGACCTTGGGGGTGTGGAGCTGGGAGGATGGGGTAACAGGGTCTACAGATGATAAAGTGGAATCAGAAGGAACAGACAGAGACAAATTGGTAGGTGAAGGTGGAGGTGGTGGGTTTAAGGTGTGAACAATATTTTGCCTCCTACTTTTGGCCCTGAGGCCAAGATTTTTTGTTTTAGATTTGGCTTTTCTTGGCCTAGTTGTAGTGCTTGGCTCTGTAGCTGTGCTCTGGCAGGGTGCTGGACTGGGCAGCGGTGCTGTAGTGGGCAGGGGTGGTGGACTGAGCAGGGGTGCTGTAGTGGGCAGGGGTGTTGGACTGAGCAGAGGTGGTAGACTCAGCAGGGATGGTGGACTGAGCAGTGGTGCAAGACTGAGCAGGGGTGCTGGACTGGTCACCATACTAGATCCTGATGGCTCCAGGGGTGCTGTACTTTGGAGCATGGTGGATGGTGCCGGCTGCAGGGTTGAAGGACTTGGCAGCGTGGTCACTCGGTGAACTGGAGGCGGTGGTGGTGGCGGATAGTTCGGTGCTGTGGCAGCTGGATAGTAGATTTGCTGCTGGAAGTATGCTCCGGCCTGTTGACTGTAGGATTGTGACTGCTGCTGGGACTCCTGTTGATGCTTCTGTAATGCATGGCTGTAAGAAACCTGGCAGGCCTGCATGACAGACATCTGGAGTTGAGGTGTAAGGTTTTCCGACACGTTCCACTCAATTGCCGAAAAAAAATAACGCGCCGGTCTATTAAGATCGGCTTCCAGGCGGTCTAGGCGATAGCTGACTTCCTTGAACCCACTCTTCACTCTGTCAGCAATCAACCTAACTCCATCCTGGAAGACCAAGCTTAATTGCAGAAACTCGGGCATGCCTGACCTCTCCCAGGCCCTTTGCCACTGGCGAGAAGACCCCCCCAAAAGCAGAGGCAGAGGGTTGGGAGAGGGGAAAACCTGATGGTCTGGCTGCCTCTTCCTAAGCCTGTGAAGCCTGCAAGGTTGCTCCATAGCTGGTGGATGACTGGGACTGTGTCTGTTCTGTGGCTGGCAGATGAGGGACCGTTTCAACCGAGGAGGCTACAGGCTGTGTGGTGCTGCACCAGGTTCTGTAAAAAAAAGAGAAAAATGTTTTAGTGAAACAATAAAGTATTTGTTGGACTGCTCCAGGTTCTGTCTGTGGGAAAAAAAAACATTAGTCAAAAGAAAAAAAAAATCTATACTTACGTTCACTGAGCCAGCGCAGGCCTCAGAAAGGCAAAGTCCCGGTGGTATTTATATTTTCGGAACCTTGCAGCAGAACCACTTTGAACCCGAAGCTCCTCTCTCATGTCCTTGTTGAAGCGGTCCTTCATCGAGCGCCAATGAATCTTGATTTGCTTCACTGTGAAGGGGAAAAAAAATAATTATTAAGTAACAATGCACATCCATTCACAGGTTCAATGCCGGTCCAGACGACATTGCAATACTTACCAAAACCACTTCTTGCTTGCGGTGTGGCACAGTCCCAACCAGGCAGCAGCGATGTTGCCACTTGCTCCCAGAGCCGTCGAATGACCATATTTTCGGAGTGCTGACAGTCACGGTGTCCCACAACGGTCCTCGCTCATGCACTAGGTGGATGAGTTGTTCATTATCTATATCTAGTGTGGCTGGTTCCCGTTGTGAAACCTATAGAAATAGACAAAAAAAATTAAGTGACAATGAAAAAAATTGTATTACAACTCTGAGGAAACAAATACTTACACCCTGTCTTTCTTCCTGAGACACATGAGCCCGACGACCCTGGGAAGATTCCGCTCCACTGGACTGCTCCTGCTCTTCATCACTGCCAGGTACCTGTGAAGAAATTACATGATTTAACACATGTGCAGTATTGCCAGTCACTACATACCAATCAGTAAAGTGCAGGTAATTACATAATCTTTGTTCTGTCCACCCTGGGAAGAAGACTGTTCTTCAGTGGAGGACATGGTTAAAGAGCAGGCAGCAGCCAAGTGAAACACTACAGAAAAAAAGAAGAAAAATTAAACCTAAAGATCAAAAAACAATTTACACCAAAAAAAAAAGGACAACAATACTTACATTACAGGCAGTAGTCCAACACCACAGCAGTCAGCACAAGCCAGGGACAGACGGCAGGAACAGCAGACAACCACAGCACCAGGAGATGACCACAGGAAAACCACTGCAACAGGAGATACACCCACTGCCCCACAGATCAGCTAGTCTACAAGGAACAGAAAAAGCATTAAAAGACACAGACATTTCCAAAGCTTCTATACTTACATAGACAGTTTGGCCTCAGACTCCTCACCAGAAGATGAGATGGTGAAAAACACTGCACCATGAGACACACCCACTGCGCCACAGACAATCAGCCAGTCTACAAGGAACAGAAAAAGCATTCAGAGACTAAGACATTTCCAAAGCTTCTATACTTACATAGACAGGCTTGTACTCACCACGACAGAAAATAGAGTCAAACAGGAGCCAAACTAGAGCCACACTGGAGCCAGCAAGCCTGTCTAAAATTAAACATAAAAAAATTAATAGAAAGTAAAAAAAACAGTGAGAGAGACAGACATTTTCTAAGGTTCTATACTTACATAGCCTGTGTTGTGGTATCATCCAGAGTCCAGAGAGTTATGGCCTTGCTGTGTCCACACTTCCTTTTATACAGCTCTCAAGTATAGAACACATGTACGTACGCATGTCCTTGCATACGCATGCGTTCCCATAGCCAGTAATGCGTTTATTTGATGCACTCATCCGCATGCGCATGATTGCACATATTTGCCAGATTTTTGCCGCTTCCAAAAATCCAACATGATGCATTTGCCGGACCACGCCGCACACCGAAAAACAACGCAAGTGTACGCTGACGCATGCAAACTGATGCAAACGCTTGCCCCAGCGTACACCATGTTAAAGATAGGGAAACATGACGCAAGCTGATTGTGCAGCGTTTCATCCGCAGCAAACAGACGCAAATGTGAAACCAGCCTAACACATGCAATGACTCACAGTCGGCTCTCCTGAGCTACATGTCTCACACTGGTAATACCATTCATGTAAAATAATCTCTGGAGGCAGATTCTGAGAGAGATCTATGTTCAGCCCAGAGAGCTTAACAGCTCATTTACAAATTAAGAAAAATGTGGATTTCTCTGGATTAAGACATCAAATCGCTGATATAAAAGGTATCATATTATTCAACTTTCTATGACCTGCATGTCCATATAGATTGCTTAGGGGGGTAATCCTGCTGACTGACAGATGCCCTTTAATATCTCCAAAATAAGGATGTCTCCATCAAGTGGTAAAATTAGTGTAATACACACAATGCCATGGATAGATAAAAGATCATGGGTTTTAATGTTTTAATAATTCTAGAATTATTATTTTATTAGCATATGCAAATTTATAATCCAGTCCTTTTATATTAATATAGGTGGTAGAACAGAGATTCTCTCATCCCTCACTAATAAATAAAAGAATGCTAATATATAGCAATTAAAAAATATTATTGATTACCAATCATACTGCTTTCCAATAGTGATGTATCTATAATACAAAGAACTCTATGCTTTGTCAGATACCAAACTATAGAGCTATACTTCTTTAGATACGCGATGGTACCATACGGTGGCACACTCTGTGTCCGATTCATCATTTGCAGATTTTTTTTAAGTCACATTTCTTTTGTCTTGTGTTATTTGATGCCATATTTCGTGCCACATTCTTCAAAATGGAGCAAGTGGTTCATGAATTTTGCGCAAATCCCAAAAATTTTTCATTACCATCTTTAACCCTTTTTGCTACTTTATAGACCAAAACGTAATCACACATTTCACAAAATGGTGCAAATATTGTGCAAAAATATCAGACGTACATAGAAAAAATTCCTGGTGGGGACTGGAGTACATTTGCGACAAAGTTTGCTTTTGTGTGTGGAAGATCTTTCCAAGCTTTTCCTGTCACTCTGGCTCTATTCACCACCCAGAGCCGCCTGTCCTACTTAATTGACAGTTCTATAGCTTGAAGTTACACAGCAAGCAAGCTCTCAGTCAAGCAGGAGAAGGTGACACTGCGTAGGGAATAGAGCTGGAATGACATAGGCTTGGAAACAGCTTTCGTGCTCTGAAACTACTTCAGACTCATTTGCATATTAATTCAAACATTTCTTAGTAATGGAGTAACGGACTATCTAGGTAAAGATATTGTTGGACCTGTCTTTGAAAGAGCTGCATGTACATATAAATAGCTTGATGAGTGAAATCCTGCTGCCAGATTCCTTTTAAGACATAACCTTAGAAAAAAACAGACAACATTCCTGATCATGCTACACGCCTGGCATTTGTAAATCCAATGCTGGTGATCTTGTCAGAAAAGAGACACTTTCTGAGGATATGAAAGTTTGAAATCCCAACTGAAGCGAGCAGGTGGATATAGCTGTATGGTTGGTAGGTACGTGAAAATGGCATGTACACAGGGATGAAGGTTTAGAAGTTGTTGTGCTGAATCTAAACCTATAATAATTAAGCATCATGAAGTGTTAGATCATTGGATATTATTATGCAAATCTATTGTCTAGCATGCTTCACATCAATCACCAGAAACATTGATATCCTTATCATATATACTCAGTTTTATCCTCTCCCATTAACCAGTAAATCTTTGAGTCAGCTCTAAAGCACAGAACGAGGCGCTGATAATAAATCCCAAGTGTTATTAGCACAGATCTTTCACTCTTGGGTACTTCTTATAATTGCAATCCCTTGCCTGAAGGTTATTTCATTGTATATAGATAACCAATTAGTAAACATGAATATAATTTGGTCTTGGTTGTTGATGTTCTGGGATGTAATCTTGGGTATTCCTATTTACTTGAAAGTTTTGCTATTAAATAAGAAGCTTAATGAAATTGTATTGCCCGAAAAACAAGTCCATTTTGATTAGTTTGTTAATAAATGTTTAAGCTTTCAGTAAGTTCAGTTTTTGTGAAAGATCATAACATTGTGAGCTATTTCAATGTTTCCTTTATATTATATACGAGAAAAATTGGCGGAAAAAAAATTAAATATAGAATATCATCAAAAAGTTAATTTATTTCGGTTCTTCAATACAAAAAGTGAAAATCATATATTATATAGAGTCATTGCAAACAGAGTGATCTATTTCAAGTGTTTATTTCTGTTAATGTTGATGATTATGGCTTACAGCCAATGAAAACCCAAAAGTCATTATCTCAGTAAATTAGAATAATTTATAAAACCAGCTTGAAAAATGATTTTAAAATCCGAAATGTTAGCCTACTGAAATGTATGTTCATTAAATGCACTCAATACTTGGTCGGGGCTCCTTTTGCATCAATTACTGCATCAATGCGGCGTGGCACTGAGGTGATCAGCCTGTGGAACTGCTGAGGTGTTATGGAAGCCCAGGTTGCTTTGATAGCAGCTTTCAGCTCATCTGCATTGTTGGGTCTGGTGTCTCTCACCTTCCTCTTGACAATACCCCATAGATTCTCTATTGGGTTACGGTCAGGCGAGTTTGCTGGCCAATCAAGCACACAGTGATACTGTTGTTTTTAAACCAGGTATTGGTATTTTTGGCAGTGTGGACAGGTGCCAAGTCCTTCTGGAGAATGAAATTTCCATCTCCTAAAAGCTATTCGACAGTGGGAAGCATGAAGTGCTCTAAAATTTCCTAGTAGATGGATGCGCTGACTTTGGTCTTGATAAACACAGTGGACCTACACCAGCAGATGACATGGCTCCCCAAACCATCACTGATAGTGGAAACTTCACACTAGACCTCAAGCACCTTGGATTGTGTGCATCTCCACCTTGATTTCCAAATGAATTGAAACATTTACTTTCATCTGAAAGCAACACCTTGGACCACTAAGCAATAGTCCAGTTCTTTTTCTCCTTGGCCCAGTTAAAACACTTCTGACAATTTCTATTGGTCATGGTTGGCTTGACACAAGGAATGTGACACTTGTAACCCATGTGCTGGACACATCTGTGTATGGTGGCTCTTGAAGCAATGACTCCAGCAGCAGTCCACTCCTTGTGAATCTCCCCCAAATTTTTGAATGGCCCTTTCTTAACAATCCTTTCAAGGCTGTTGTTATCCCGGTTGCTTGTGCACCTTTTTTTACCACACTTTTTCCTTCCACTCAACTTTCCATTAATATGCTTGGATACAGCACTCTGTGAACAGCCAGCTTCTTTAGCAATGACCTTTTGTGTCTTACCCTCCATATGGAGTGTGTCAATGACTGCCTTCTGGACATCTGTCAAATCAGCAGTCTTCCCCATGATTGTGGAGCCTACTGAAACAAACTAAGGGACATTTTTAAATGCTAAGGAAGCCTTTGCAGGTGTTTTTGTAAACTATTCTAATTTACTGAGATAATGACCTTTCGGTTTTCATTGGCTGTAAGCCATAATCAACATTAACAGAAATAAACACTTGAATAAACTGTTTATTAACAGAAATAAACACTTCAAATAGATCACTCTGTTTGTAATATATGAGTTTCACTTTTTGCATTGAAGAACTGAAATAAATTAACTTTCTGATGATATTTTAATTTTGTGAGAAGCACCTGTATATTGTGACAGGATCACTGGCACTGTTTGTGAGGGGAGATATGTGTCTCAAAGGTTGTTATCCTGCGTGATGTGAAACCCATCAGTTTCCCTCCTGCATGACATGTTCTGAGAGAAAACCAGTCTTTACTAGGGTCTGGGTTTCGTTCTGAGTAGGTGTAAGAGATGGACAGGACACCTACTCACCATATCTCTACCTCAAGGATGTGGTTGGAGGGACTTAAATGTCCAGCCACTGTTTTAGTTTCTGTCTGGTCTGTTTGGAGGAAGGAAGCCTCCAAGCTGAAGCTCCAGTCGGAGCTGCTGTGTGTATTTGTCCCAGAAGGCTGAAGCTATACTGGGGAGGACATTTTATTTTCATTTGTCCCAGAAAGGCTGTTTTATGTTACTGTTTTCACTTTATGGTTTATGAAGCAATAAACAGCCCATTGGCTTGAATGCAAAGTGTTCCTGTGTCTATCTTGGGAAATAGCTGAGTGAGCCTCTCTACCACAAGTGGTGTTTCGGATGCGTTCAACATTCCAGGAACACTGGTAGCAGATGTGGACTAGTCATATGCCCTGGGTGAAGGCAGCTACGGTCAGACAAAATCGAGAAGCTGATCAAGCACCTGATCCTTAGCCAACAGCAGCAACACCAGCAGCATCGAGAGCAGCAGCAGCACCAAGAACAACAGTACCGTGAGCAGCAGCAGATACAGCAGGAGACAAATAAACTCCTGGTGCAACAGTTTCAACAGCAGCAATAGCAGATGGAACTCCTGGTGGGAGATGTCTGCAGCAGAAAAACTGCCCCTCCCCGACATAAAGGTGATGACTCGTATGTTGTCCGGAAAGCTGTAAGACGAGCCATGCAAAAGATGACTCCAAGGGATGATATAGAGGCGTTTTTGACTGTGTTCGAATGGGTTGCAGAGCGAGAGAGGCTGCTCCCATAGCAGTGGGTGGAGGTGCTGGCAATCTGACTGGCGAACCCCAGACAGCTTATTTTGACTTGGAATTACATGATGTCTGGAAATATACCAAGTTAAAAATGAAGATATTGGCATGCTCAGGAGTCACTGTGTCTGTCAGAGCCCAAAGGGCTCACCACTGGGCATATTGTGGTGACAATCCTCCCCACTATCAGATGTTTGACTTGTTGCATTTGGTCCAGAAATGGCTGAAGCCAAAGTCCTCTTCTCCAGCCCAGATGGTCGAGTGGGTGGTTATGGACAGATTTATTCATTCCATCCCCAGGCCGAAGCAGACCTGGGTTGCCCAGGGAGACCCCCGGAATGCCAATGACCTAGTGGGTCTTTTAAAAAGGTACCAAGTGGTCAAGAGGTCCCTAAGCAAGCTGTGGGGTGGGGAATCTCCTTAGTGGGGTACACAGTGGGAGCCTGAATCCCAAAAGAGGGGAAGTAGAGTCACCACTGGGGTTAGTCCAAGATCCCAAGAAGTCATTGAGGGATTGCCAAAGGCTGCTGGTAAAGACCTGATCTGCTGGAGATGCCACGGGCCTGGACACATAGCCACCTGTTGTCCTTTGTCCTGTGAGCAGTGTGGACTATCAGCCCAGAAAGGGGCCGCAGTCATGTCCTGTGACAATAAACAGAGTACTGGTGACACAAAACCCTTGGACTCAGGGAGCTTGGTGACCCTGATAAGGACCACACTTCCCCATCAGATGATCCCAGGGTGACAGCACCACACTGGTTCCTTGGATCCCAGGCAGCATCTCCGGCGTGTCACTTCACTCACCCACGCTGCGGTCGGTTCTTCCCTTCACCATGCGCTGCATGCTTCCAGCAGAGCTTCCAGCCTGGCCTCCAGCCATGTCCTTAGAGCATGCACTGCTCCCGCCCTCTTAAAGGGCCAGCACGTGCACTTGCCATTTCCTCCCCAGCCAATGGCTGTGGGGCATTATGTATATATTGCTTCCTCCCCACTGGGGAGGTGCCTGAGCAACATTCTTGTTTGGCAGTCTAAGTTGTGTAAGGTTGCGTACCAGTCCCTGCTACACTCTGGTGCAGATCCTGCTTGCTGCACTCTGGTGCAAATCCTGCCTGCTGCACTCTTGTGCAGATCCTGCCTACTGCATTCTGATACAAACTCTGCCTGCTGCACCATCCAGTCTGTCCTACTTGATCCAGCAGCTGCGCGTCCATTGGTCTGACCTGGAGTGGCACCTGGCGTTCATCAGGAGCCAAGTATAACCTCACCATCAGAGGCTCTAGTAAACAGTCCGGTGCTCGCATAGTCACACCCCTCCAGGCTCTCCGCGGTCCGTGGCACAGTGGTTCCAAAAACCATGTCTGCGACAGCTTACTCAGGCCATGGACCCCATTATCATCATCATCAATCAGTGCCAGCTACATTTTTAACTTCTTCCTCACCACTTCCAGTCGGACCAAACAAAGGTGGCATTCCTTTTGTCGCACCTTGAAGGCGAGGCCCTGGCGTGGTTGAACCCATTATGAGAGCGAAAGGGCCCGATTACAGTTGTGGCCAAAAGTATTGACACCCCTGCAATTCTGTCAGATAATACTCAGTTTCTTCCTGAAAATGATTGCAATCACAAATTCTTTGGCATTATTATCTTCATTTAATTTGTCTTAAATGAAAAAACACAAAAGAGAATGAAGCAAAAAGCAAAACATTGATCATTTGACACAAAACTCCAAAAATGGGCCAGGCAAAAGTATTGGCACCCGCAGCCTAATACTTGGTTGCACAACCTTTAGCCAAAATAACTGCGACCAACCACTTCCGGTAACCATCAATGAGTTTCTTACAATGCTCTGCTGGAATTTTAGACCATTCTTCTTTGGCAAACTGCTCCAGGTCCCTGATATTAGAAGGGTGCTTTCTCCAAACTGCCATTTTTAGATCTCTCCACAGGCATTCTATGGGATTCAGGTCTGGACTCATTGCTGGCCACCTTAGAAGTCTCCAGTGCTTTCTCTCAAACCATTTTCTAGTGCTTTTTGAAGTGTGTTTTGGGTCATTGTCCTGCTGGAAGACCCATGACCTCTGAGGGATACCCAGCTTTCTCACACTGGGCCCTACATTATGCTGCAAAATTTGTTGGTAGTCTTCAGACTTCATAATGCCATGCACACGGTCAAGCAGTCCAGTGCCAGAGGCAGCAAAGCAACCCCAAAACATCAGGGAGCCTCCGCCATGTTTGACTGTAGGGACCGTGTTCTTTTCTTTGAATGCCTCTTTTTTTTCTCCTGTAAACTCTATGTTGATGCCTTTGCCCAAAAAGCTCTACTTTTGTCTCATCTGACCAGAGGACATTCTTCCAAAACGTTTTAGGCTTTTTCAGGTAAGTTTTGGCAAACTCCAGCCTGGCTTTTTTATGTCTCGGGGTAAGAAGTGGGGTCTTCCTGGGTCTCCTACCATACAGTCCCTTTTCATTCAGACGCCGACGGATAGTACGGGTTGACATTGTTGTACCCTCGGACTGCAGGGCAGCTTGAACTTGTTTGGATGTTAGTCGAGGTTCTTTATCCAACATCCGCACAATCTTGCGTTGAAATATCTTGTCAATTTTTCTTTTCCGTCCACATCTAGGGAGGTTAGCCACAGTGCCATGGACTTTAAACTTCTCGATGACACTGTGCACGGTAGACACAGGAACATTCAGGTCTTTGGAGATGGACTTGTAGCCTTGAGATTGCTCATGCTTCCTCACAATTTGGTTTCTCAAGTCCTCAGACAGTTCTTTCGTCTTCTTTCTTTTCTCCATGCTCAATGTGGTACACACAAGGACACAGGACAGAGGTTGAGTCAACTTTAATCCATGTCAACTGGCTGCAAGTGTGATTTAGTTATTGTCCACACCTGTTAGGTGCCACAGGTAAGTTACAGGTGCCGTTAATTACGCAAATTAGAGAAGCATCACATGATTTTTCGAACAGTGCCAATACTTTTGTCCACTCTCTTTTTTATGTTTGGTGTGGAATTATATCCAATTTGGCTTTAGGACAATTCTTTTTGTGCTTTTTCATTTAAGACAAATTAAATGAAGATAATAATACCAAAGAATTTGTGTTTGCAATCATTTTCAGGAAGAAACTGAGTATTATCTGACAGAATTGCAGGGGTGTAAATACTTTTAGCCACAACTGTATCTCCAATTTTCCTGCATTCTTGGAGACTTTTCACAAAGCATTCGATGAACCCGGTCAAACCACCTCTGCAGCTTCCACTCTTCTCCGCTTATGTCAGTCCAATTCATCTGTGGGACAATATGTGACTCGCTTCCACACTCTGGCGTCCAAACTCGGATGGAATAACAAAGCTTTGGTGGCAATATTCTGGGAGGGGCTTTCCGGGAACATTAAGGATGAGCTAGCTGGTCAAGACCTACCAACTAACTTCGACGACCTGATCTCCCTCGCCATCTGTATAGACCTTCGTTTCCGAGAGCATGCCTGCGAGGTGGCATGTGAAAGATGACCGCGGCGCCTGGCTCCGTCTTTTCAAGGGCCGCTTGTTCCTTCGCCCTCTCATGTCAAGGTCTCATCTGAACCCATGCAGGTCGACCACTTTGCCCTTGCTAGTCTGCAACAGAGGGATCGCCGCACTAAAGGCCAGTGCCTGTATTGTCGAGACATGGGTCACTTCGAGCCTATCCGGTGAAGTCAGAGAAACTCCAGAATCTAGTGTTTGAACAAATAGTTCTTTCTAAAGGAGGACACATCCTCATTAGGGGCTGGAGCTGTGCTCACTCATAAATCTTACTTGGATTGCCACGTGACCTGCAGTTTCTTCTCTAAGGCCTTCTCCGCTCCAGAGCGTAACTACTCCAATGGTGACCTGGAGTTACTCACCTTTAAGATGGCTTTGGAGGAGTGGCGATACCTGCTGGAGGGCACAGTCTATCCAGTGGTCATCTACACGGACCATAAAAACCTGATGTACCTCCAGTCCACCCAGGAACTTAACCCACACCAAGCCAGGTGGTATTTGTTTTTTGCCCACTTTAACTTTTTATTACACTTCAGGTCCATTGTCAGATTGCCAGTATCCGTGGGTTGTACCATCATCTGGGTAGTTGTGGATCGCTTATCCAAAATGTTGCATTTTACCCCATTGTCTGCTCTTCCGTCTGCTGCAGAACTGGCTGATAGTTTCATCAAGCATATTTTCCGCCTGCACAGATTTCGTCCTCCCATTGCTCTCTGTAAACATCTGGATATCATCTTGGATTTCTCCTCGGCCTATCACCCTTAGTCCAATGGGCAAGTGGAGCGTGTCAACCAGGTCCTGGGCAACTACCTGTGACACTTCATCAATGCCCACCACAATGATTGGGTGAAATTACTTCCCTAGGCTGAGTTCTCGTACAACAATCACGTTGGTGAAGCCTCAGAATTGTCTCCTTTCTACATTGTGTTCGGTCGGCAACCCGAGGTTCCCCTCTTGGTGATGGTTCCTTCTGATGTCCCTGCAGCAGATGTTCTCTCCAAGGATTTTGTAAAGTTTTGGGAGGACACCAAAGTCACTTTAGAAGCATCCTCTGCCCGCATGAAGAGACATGCAAACAAAAGGCACCTAGACCTCCCGTGCTTTTGCACCGGCGACAAGGTATGGCTGCCGTCCAGTTACGTCCAGCTGAAGGTTCCCTCTTACAAGTTGAATTTGAATATGAATGATAACACCAAAACTTTTTCTCCACTCATGGTTAGTGGTTGGGTAAAGCCATTTATTGTCAAACTACTGTGTTTTCTCTTTTTAAATCATAATGACAACCCAAAACATCCAAATGACCCTGATCAAAAGTTCACATACCCCATTTCTTAATACCGTGTATTGCCCCCTCTAACATCAATGACAGCTTGAAGTCTTTTGTGGTAGTTATGGATGAGGTTCTTTATTTTCTCAGATGATAAAGCTGCCCACATTTCTTGGTGGCAAAAAGCCTCCAGTTCCTGTAAATTCCTGCTCTGTCTAGCATGAACTGTGTGCTTGAGATCTCACCAGATTGGCTCAATATAGGAAAAATGTGGTCAAACAATCCACTGTTAGGCGTCGGATTTCTGCGTTTACTCCGCAGGGATCCAGACCCTCACATTCTGCAGTCTCCTGCTGTTTATCTACTGCAGAGGAGATTGCAGAGGAGATTGCCTTGCATCAAATCTCTCCTGAGGCTAAGTCCTTCTGTCCTCCTACTGAGCATGCTCATGGGACGAGTCATGTGCTCAGGTCCTGCTCCAGATCTCATTGGTCCATCTCAGAGATCTGGAGGCTTACGGAAGGTCCCAGCTGCTATAAAAGGCGGGCATGGCTGTTCCGCCATGCGCTAGTATAGACTACTTGCTGCTGTGTGTATGAGGACGGATGTATGATTCTGGTGAATGAATCATTATAAAACCCCTTCCCTCTGATATTATGTATGTGGTTAGGGACTGAGTTAGAATCAGCTCCAGCGCTCCTCTGCTGCAACATCCACAGCTGCTAGCGTCTGACATTGCGCTTGCGCCTCAGCCTTGTCGTTTAGCGGCAGTGTCCACGCCGCGCTGCAGTAGCAGCTCCTTTGCGTCCGCAGTTGCGATGCTCCGCATACGGTAGGTCTAGACGGATGTAGTGCTGCCTTCTGGGGCTACTCCTGTGACCTGATACCGTGTGTGTGTTTTTTCTGAGTACTGTGACCTCAACAGGCTCAGTCTCACTAAGCGATCTCGGTAGCGAGATCGCTGCTGAGTCACAACTTTTGTGACGTAACAGCGATCTCACCAGTGAGATCGCTGTGTTTGACAGCGATCAGCGAGCGGCCCCCCTGCCGGTAACGCTGATCGCTGGAAGAAACCTCTGGACATTTCTTTGGTCGCTGGTCTCCCGCTGGCCAGCACGCATCGCTGTGTGTGACATGCGGGAGACCAGCGATCAGGTGTAAAAAATAATAAAAAAAATAAAAAATATAGTTATTCTCACCTTCCGACGTCCCGTTCAGCCATCCTGCCTCTCTCCACGCTCCGGTCCCAGTGATCTTTTGCACGAATGACCGCGAGATGTCACGGTCTCGAGGGATAACAAAGTCTCGCGGTCATTCGTGCAAAGAATCACTGGGTCCGGAGCGTGGAGAGAGGCAGAATGGCTGAATGCGACGTCAGAAGGTGAGAATAACTATATTTTTTATTTTTATTCTATTTATTACAGCGATAGCAAGCGATGTCGGGCGCTCGGCATCGCTGTGCTGATCGCTGGTGAAGCTGTCTGTGTGACAGCTCACCAGCGATCACTTAGCAACTTACCAGCGATCCTGACACCTTGATATCGGTGTCGGGATCGCTGGTAAGTCGCTTAGTGTGACGGGGCCTTAAGTCCTTCTGTCCTCCTACTGAGCATGCTCATGGGACGATCTCCCATTGGAGATCGGGAGTCATGTGCTCAGATCCTGCTCCAGATCTCATTGGTCCATCTCAGGGATCTGGAAGCTTGCGGAAGGTCCTGGCTGCTATAAAAGGTGCGCATGGCTGTTCCACCATGCGCTAGTATAGACTTACTTGCTGTTGTGTGTATGAGGACGGATGTATGATTCTGGTGAATGACTCATTAAAAATCCCCTTCCCTCTGATATTATGTATGTGGTTAGGGACTGAGTTAGAATCAGCGCCAGCGCTCCTCTGCTGCAACATCCACAGCTGCTAATGTCCGACATTGCGCTTGCTGTTATGAATGGGACACCGAGGAGAAAAAGACTAAACATGCTAAGTCACAGAAAACCAGCGAGGTTGGTAACTATGCAGATTGCAGATCCCTGATCCTAACCACACAACTAGCAGCAGCCGTGGAGTGTACCTACGATGATCCTAGACGCTTCGTCACAGCCGGAGGACTAAATAAGCCTAAAGCAAGAAAAGGGGAAAACTAACTGCCCCAGAGCAGACCCCAAAGGAAAGACAGCCCCCACACATGTATTAATGGTGAAACAAGATGAAAGCACAAACACAGGCAGGAAAATAGGCTGAGCAAACGATGGGGCCCATACTAACTAGAAAGGATAGGAAAGGAAAGACACTGTCTGCAATCTGCCAAAAACCCTACAAAAATAATGTCCAACACTTCTGATAGCAAAATTAACCCTGAAGTCGCTAGACTTCTCCCACTATATCAGCACTCTGAAATATTCTGAGACAGAGCAAAAAGAGGCCAATCTAATATGGGACAAAAAAGCAAATTGGCAAATACAGATAAATAAGAGTTGAAATTCAGCACAGCCCCAGCCGGGGCTGGCTGACCACACAAAAAAAATGAATAGACCAACAAAATCAAGTGTGAACATTAGCAGAAAAACTTAGCTTGAAATGACTGGAACAGAGCTGAAAACCAGGACCTGAAAAGCCAGAAGGAATCACCAGCACCAGAATAGGACGTCGGCTGTCTTAAATCCAGTCTGAGATTCCTGAGGTCCAATCGTCATCCTCATTATCAGGTGGCAGATCTCTACTGATTAAATCAGCCTCGCTACCTCCAGTTACCATTAGAGGGAGTCTGGAAGGAGAACTCACAACTGGTGGACCGAAAAATGAACTCACAACAGTACCCCCCCTTGAGGAGGGGTGACCGAACCCTCATCCACACCACCAGGCCGATCAGGATGGGCCCGGTGAAAAGCATGAACCAATCTATTGGCATGAATATCACAGGCAGAGACCCAAGAATTATCCTCCAGGCCATAACCCTTCCATTTGACCAAATACTGGAGTCTCCGTCTAACCAAACGAGAATCCAATATTTTCTCTACCTCATATTCCACATTGCCTTCAACCAACACAGGGTCAGGAGGTGCTGCCATAGGAACCACTGGCTCAACAAACCTCTTCAACAGAGATTTGTGAAATACGTTATGGATCTTGAACGTAACTGGAAGAGCCAATCGAAAAGAAACAGGATTAAGAATCTCCAAAATCTTATAAGGTCCAATAAATCTTGGCTTAAATTTTGGAGATGCAACCTTCATAGGAATATTCTTAGACGACAACCAAACCATATCACCCACTTTAAACCGGGGACTAATAGTCCTATGCCGGTTGGAAAATCGCTGGGCCTTTTCCTGAGAGAGTGACAACTTATCCACCACTTGGTCCCATATCTGCTGCATTCTCTCAACCACAGCGTCCACACCTGGGCAGGACAAAGATTCCACTTGCCCTGAAGAGAATCGAGGATGAAATCCAAAATTACAGAAAAAGGGTGACATCAAGGTGGCAGAACTAGCTCTATTGTTCAGTGCGAATTCGGCCAAGGGCAAAAATGAGACCCAATCATCCTGATCAGCAGATATAAAACATCTTAAATAAGACTCCAAGGTCTGGTTTGTTCTCTCAGTCTGTCCATTGGCCTGGGGATGAAACACGGAGAAGGAGGATAACTGAATTCCCAGATTGGAACAAAAGGCTTTCCAGAATTTGGAAACAAACTGGACTCCTCTGTCGGACACAATGTTCTCAGGAATCCCATGTAACTGAACCACCTGTTGTAAAAAAAAAAAGGGCTTCAACTCAGCGGAAGATGGCAACTTTGGGAGTGGTACAAGATGGACCATCTTCGAAAATCTATCACAAATCACCCAGATCACAGTCATTCTCTGAGAGACAGGAAGATCAGAAATAAAATCCATTGAGATATGGGTCCATGGCCTCCTGGGCACCGGCAGGGGCATCAGCAACCCACTAGAACGAGAACAGGGTTTAGACCGAGAAAAAGTCCCACAGGACTGTACAAAATTCCTGACATCATGAGATAAGGCAGGCCACCAAAAAGACCGACTCACCAAATCTCTGGTACCAAAAATACCTGGATGACCAGCCAATGCGGAGCAATGAATTTCAGACATCACTCTCTTTCTCCACTGGTCAGGAACATACAATTTTCCCATAGGGCAACGCTCAGGTTTATCCTCCTAAAATTCCTCCAGGGTACGTCTCAAATCGGGCGAAATGGCAGAAAGAACTACCCCTTCACCTAGGATGGTAGTAGGCTCGGTCACATTAAGAGAATCGGCAAAGAAACTCCTAGAAAGGGCATCTGCCTTAACATTCTTAGTGCCCGGAAGAAACGAGACCACAAAATTAAAACACATGAAAAACAAGGCCCATCTAGCCTGTCTAGGATTCAAGCGTTTGGCCGACTCCAGGTAAATCAAATTCTTGTGATCGGTGAGGACCACAACTTGATGTCTAGCTCCCTCAAACCAATGTCTCCACTCCTCAAATGCCCATTTCATGGCCAACAATTCCAGATTCCCCACGTCATAGTTGCGTTCAGATGGGGAGAACTTTTGAGAAAAGAAGGCACAGGGATTCATCTTAGAAGTCACAGGGTCTTTTTGGGACAAAACAGCTCCTGCACCAATCTCAGTAGCATCTACCTCCACCTGAAATGGAAGTGAGACATCAGGTTGCCATAAAACTGGAGCTGAAGTAAATCTCCGCTTAAGCTCCTGAAATGCTGAGACAGCCTCAGGAGACCAATTCAGCACATCAGCACCCTTCTTGGTCAGATCAGTCAGTGGTTTGACAATACCAGAAAAATTACCTATAAATTTACGATAGAAATTGGCAAAACCCAAAAACTTCTGGAGGGCCTTCAAAGAAGTAGGCTGAACCCAATCATAAATGGCCTGTACCTTGGCAAGGTCCATTTCAATAGTCGATGGAGATAAGATAAATCCCAAAAATGAAATCCTATGTACACCAAAGAGGCATTTCGATCCCTTAACAAACAGGGAATTCTCCCTCAAAATCCGGAACACAGTCCGAATGTGTTCCACATGAGAATCCCAATCACTAGAAAAGATCAAAATATCATCCAGATAGAAGATCAAAAACGTATCCAGAAAGTCACGGAAAATATAATTCATAAAGGACTGGAAGACAGAAGGGGCATTAGTGAGCCCAAAAGGCATCACCAGGTACTCAAAATGTCCCTCCGGAGTATTAAACACCGTCTTCCATTCATCCCCGTGCTTGATGCGAATAAGATTATACGCCCCCCTGAGGTCAAGCTTAGTAAACCAGCAGGCACTCTTAACTCTGGAGAATAAATCAGACATCAGAGGTAACGGGTACTGATATTTAACCGTCATCTTGTTAAGGGAACGATAATCAATACACGGTCTTAATGAACCATCTTTCTTGGCCACAAAAAAACCCCCAGCACCTAAAGTTGACGAGGATGGTCTAATATGACCCTTCTCCAACGACTCCTTAATATAGGATCGCATAGCATCATGCTCAGGTACTGATAAGTTGAAAAGCCGACCCTTGGGAAATTTACACCCAGGCATCAACTCAATTGCACAGTCATAACTCCTATGAGGAGGCAAAGACGCAGGCTTACTCTCACTAAATACATCAGAAAAATTGGCTAGATAATCAGGAATATCATGAGACTGAGGAGAGGTGGAGAAAACAGGAGCGTCCCTAAGAACACACTGACAACCCCAACTCACCACAGACCCAGATTTCCAATCCAAAACTGGATTATGAGTTTGCAACCAGGGAAAACCCAGAACAATAGTATCATGCAAATTATGCAGCACCAAAAATTTACAATTTTCTTGGTGGTCTGGGGCAACTCGCATTATCACCTGGGTCCAAAACTGAGGTTTATTCTCCGCCAAAGGAGTAGCATCAATACCCCTCAAAGGAATAGGCATCCGCAGAGGCGTCATGGAAAAACCACAACGTTTAGCAAAGTCCAAATCCATCAGATTCAACGCTGCTCCTGAATCCACGAAAGCCTTAGTGGAAAACGTGGATAAGGAGCAGATCAGAGTAACTGCCAGAAGGAACTTAGTTTGTACACTGCCCACAGCAAGTGTGTGTGCAAAACGTTTCTCTCGTTTAGGGCAGACAGAAATAGTATGAGAGGCGTCTCCACAGAAAAAACACAGCTTATTACGCCTTCTAAACTCCTGACGTTGCGCCCTAGACAAAACCCATCACATTGCATAGGTTCAGACGTTTGTTCAAAAGGTGGCAGCGCCTCCCGTGTAGTTTTACGTTAACGTAAACGCCGATCAACTTGAATGGCTAATGACATAGTATCATCCAGGCCAGAGGAAACAGGAAATCCCACCATAACATCTTTTACGGTCTCTGATAAACCCTTCCAAAAGAGAGCTGCCAATGCACTATCATTCCATGTAGTAAGGACCGCCCACTTTTGGAATTTTTGACAGTATAACACTGCAGAATCCTGACCCTGGTTTAATGCCAACAGGGTTCTCTCAGCTTGATCAACAGCATTAGGTTCATCATACAACAACCCTAAGGCTTGAAAAAATGCATCCACGTTAGTCAGAATAGGATTTTCAGGTGTCAGAGAAAAAGCCCAATCCTGGGGATTGCCGCGCAGCAAGGAGATGAACATTTTAACCTGCTGCACAGAGCTCCCCGATGAGTTATGCTTCAAAGCAAAAAATAATTTACCATTATTCTTAAAATTCAGAAATTTAGACCGATCCCCAGAAAACACATCAGGAGTAGGGACCTTAGGTTCAGCAGCATGTGACTGAATGAGGTAGCTGGAAATTCCCTGTACTTCAGCAGCAAGTTGCTCCACACGATCAGACAATTGCTTAATCTCCATTAGGAAAAAAAAAATCCTCCTACGGCCCCAGAGAAAAAGAGGAAAAAATAAATTAAAAAATTCTGACACTTTTTCTTTCTTTTTTTTTTAACAACTCTTTCCTGCTTTTGAGTACCCTAGAATCTGGCTGTTGATTCTGTTATGAATGGGTCACCGAGGAGAAAAAGACTAAACAAGCTAAGTCACAGAAAACCAGACCAACAAAATCAAGTGTGAACATTAGCAGAAAAACTTAGCTTGAAATGACTGGAACAGAGCTGACAACCAGGACCTGAAAAGCCAGAAGGAATCACCAGCACCAGAATAGGGCGTCGGCTGTCTTAAATCCAGTCTGAGATTCCTGAGGTCCAATCGTCATCCTCATTATCAGGTGGCAGATCTCTATTGGTTAAATCAGCCTCACTACCTCCAGTTACCACCAGAGGGAGCCTGGAAGGAGAACTCACAACTGGTGGACCGGAAAATGAACTCACAACAGCTTGCGCCTTAGCCTTGTTGTTTTAGCGGCAGTGTCCACGCCGCGCTGCTGCCCCTTTGTGTCCGCAGTTGCGACGCTTCGCACACGGTAGGTCCAGACGAACGTAGTGCCGCCGTCTTGGGCTACTCCTGTGACCTGATATCGTGTGTGTGCTTTTACTGAGTACTGTGACCTCAACAGGCTTAGTCTTTTGTGTTTGTACTTAATTGGCATCTCTGTGAATTAATTGAGATTGCTCTGCGCACCTGGGTGAAGTTTAACCCTTTGCGCATTTCCGCCATATTGCTTCTGCCACCACTTACCAGCGGTTATATCACCTACTGCACGGTGGACATCGAGCGGCGAACGCACTTTATTATTATTTTTATTTAGTGCGTTCCGCCATTCCTAACCATCCACGCTGCGAATCACTAAAAACTCGGATTACTTATACAGTGGTCTTAATTCTACGCGTTTTAGAGTCTCACAGAACTCTTTCCTCAGGAAAAAAAACAGATTGGCTCAATGATATTTAGGTCAGGAGACTCAGATGGCCACTCCAGAACCTTCACTTTATTCTGCTGTAGCCAATGACAGGTCGACTTGGCTTTGTGTTTTGGATCATTGTTATGTTGGAACGTCCAAGTAAGTCCCAGGCACAGCTTCCGGGCTGATGAGTGCAAATTTGCTTCAAGTATTTGCTGACAAAGTGCTGCATTCATCTTTCCTTAAACTTTGACCAAGTTTCCTGTGCAAAACATCAGCGATCCACCTCCATGCTTTATAGTAGAAATGGTGTTCCTTTCATCATAGGGCTTGTTGACCTCTCTTCAAATGTAACATTTATGATTGCGGCCAAAAAGTTCAGTTTTGGTCTCATCACTCCAAATTACCTTGTTCCAGAGGTTTTGAGGCTTGTTTCTGTGCAGTTTTGCGTATTGTAGGCAAGATACTTTGTGGAATTTGTGCAGTAATAGCTTTTTTCTGGTGACTCAACCAAGTGCCTCCTTATTGTTCATCTTGAAACAGCCACACCGCTAGTTTCCAGAGAGTCCTGTATTTCAGTTGATGCTATTTGTGGGTTTTTCTTTGCATCCCAAACTATTTTCCTGACAGTTGTGGATAACATTTTTGTTGGTCAACCTGACCGTGGGTTTGTTTTTACAGAGCCCCAGATTTTACATTTGTTAGGCTAGGTTCACATTAGCGTTTCTGTGCGCAGCGTATCATCTGCTTGCGCAAACGCATGCCAAAACACATTTACACGTTTTTTATCCGCAACAGCTTACGCATGACGCAAAAAAACACTGCGTGTGAATGTGTTTCGTAAGGGTTTTTGCATTCATTTGCATTGCTTATATTTCCAGGAGAATTTGGGTATGCGGACAATGCTTTTCCAGTAGAATTTCCACAAGCCACACACAATGGGCGTGTCTTATAGGAATTCTCTATATAGACCCTGCAGAGATGAAATCCTCGTCTTTTGCTGCTGTATCCAGCTGCAAGATGGATCTTAGCGTGGAGAGCGTCAATCTTAATCTTGATTTGTCATTGAAATTGGCTTTTGCCTTTTTTGTGGCTTGTGAAGAAGAAAGAAGAGAAAGACGGAGAAGATGTCATCGTCACTATTGGCAACACCCCATCATTGAAGTCCAAGAGAGCCGTGGAGCCTATTACTAGTTGTACACCAAGCTGCGTGAAAACCCAGAGAAGTTTTTCGACTACACGAGGATGTCGGAACAGAGCTTCAATGACTTGGTGCTATGTGTCTGAGGATTCATCACCAGGCAGGACACACAACTACGTCATCAATGCCTGCTGAGGAACGTCTGTTGGTGACCCTAAGGTACGTAATTTTGAAAAAGAAACACGTCATTAGTATTATTGTTATAAAAACCATGTACTGATTTTTTTTTTCCATTTTCTGTTTGGCAGATTCCTGGCTACCAGAGAAACCTTATAATCTCTACATTTTCAATTCCGGATTGGAGTGTCCCTTTCTGGGATAGTTGCAAACATCAGCCGTGCTTTATGTGAAGTTCTGCATGAAGAATTCCTCCCCAACCCACAACTGAACTCTGGCTGGTAAATGCAACAAAATTGCAGGACATTTTCCAAACTGTTTGGGGGCTGTGGACGGCAAACACATTTGGATTATGAAACCTGCTGGGGTGGATCCGAGTATTTCAATTACAAAAAATACTTTTCGAATGTTCTCATGGCTTAATGAGAAATTATTATTCACTGGTTACTATAAAAAATAAATATTTACTAACTTTATTTTTCATATATTCATTATAACAATTAATTATTATCAATTCATTATTTTTTTTTGAATTTCAGCATATTTGTATTATTATTTTTATTTTTTTATTGCAAATAAATTTATGTATGCGTTATAATATTCTATTTTGATTAGTGCACTTTTTTTTCTATTTAAGTCATTTTTGGCCTAAGTTTTTGATTGTTGGCTTCAGTGACTACCGGCCTTCATTCGATATATTTGATTATTTTTAACGTCTATTTTTGTGGAGTTTTATCTCCCTTTGTGTTTTTTTTAAAGAAAAGTTTGCGCGCTAACTCCCTTCTTTCATCAGTCTATAATATTAACGCACACATAAAACAATATTTATTTTTTATTTTTTTTGTTTTTCATTTACCCCCTTCATTGGGTATGCATGAATTTGTTATTTATTTTTTGCAATATTTATGTCTGGGCAGCGAGCGCTATTTTATACCAGCTATTTGCGCTTGTCTTCTCCTATTAATGCCAGCCTCCATTTCGCATGTATTACCCCTTTGGTCCTTGCTATGCCTTATATGGCTTTATCTTTCCGCGCATGTGCGATTCTGCTTAATCTGCAATTCTTTCAGCCAACATGGTTCCTTTGTGAGACTCCATCTTATCTTGCATGTACGATCTTTTTGATTCTGCCTATGCTATGCCCTACATGGCCTTATTTTTCTGCGCACGCACGATTCCACTTCCTCTGCAACTCTTTGGTCAATATGGCTCCTTTTGCGAGATTCCATCTTACCGCGCATGGGTGATCTTTTTGATTCTGCAGTTTCCATGGAAGCGTCCGTGGTTGCGGCGTCCTGCTGCTAGGTAGCTGCGCATGCGCGGCTGCCACTTCAGCATGCTGTCTCACCGGACCCAAGGCTAATGTGTGAGTTTTTAACTCTAATTATTTTACATATTTAAGACACACTATTTGGACAGAACAGTCCATTTGTCCCCTGAGGAAGCCACGCCCCCAGATGGCGACACGCGTGAGGTTGTTCCCTTGCTTCACCAACATGCTGGCTGCAGGTTTAATCCTTGCTATGATTCTCCTATGAGGCATTTGTCCTCTCCTTGTGACTGACTAATCTTGGTCTCATTTTGCCTCTTTTCTATGTGTGAATAGGGGTTTCCTCATTTCCCTTGATTCTCATTAGGCATTTGTCCTTCTATAGATTGGCAATTTTTTATATTGGAATACATTTCATTAGGACAGGGTTATTTGCTTCAGAATTGATCAAATGGTATCTCTTTGGTCCACCAGACCTAGCATTTAATATATAAGTGCTTTTATTTATAGGTGCACATATCCATCTTGTCTCAAATTTTCTTTGGAGGCGCTCTTCATTTATTGGTGCATATGGTGGGCACAAATTTTTATGGGCTCTATTGTGGGCTATTATGTCATGCTTTTACCCTTTGACCTGGGATTTATTTATATGTTTGATTATTAATGATTATTGATTAATACCCTGTATCTAACATGCATTCATGTTGAGACATTTTTTTGGTATCTAATTCAGGATTTGTCACTTGGGTGTTTTGTATATTACCTGTGTCTGCCAGTGTGGTGAAAGAGGTTATGTGTGGGTCCTTACACGGACCTCTAGTGGTCTTATGTGGGCCCTTTGTAGGGCCTTTTTTAATTGTTTTTACTCCCTGTTTGTCTCATTAGTGTGTGTTGTGAGTTCATTTTCCCCTTCTCCATTGAGGTCTGATGAACTCCCTCTTCTAGTGAAGGAAGGTAGTGAGGCTGATTACCAAGCACCTGGGCAGGATGATGATGACTGGGTGACGGGAATTACTGGCTGGATATAAGGCAGCTGACGCCCTTCTGCCTTGCTGGTGATCTCTCTGAGGGATTCTAGGAGACCAGTCTGATTCCTGCTCCTCAAAAGCTAAGTTTTCTGCTCTACTTTTTGCATTTGTGTTTTGGTTTTGTTTTGCATTGTTTTCCTTGATTTCTGCCATTCCCTTCTGGGGTGAGCTGAATTCCTTTTTGCTCTGTCTTCAGAAAATACCTGAGTACTGATATAGTCTTTTTGAAGCCTAGCGTCTTCAGGGCTTTTTTCCCTATCAGCTGTTGGCTCATGTTTTGATAGGGTTTTGGCGGATTGCAGACAGCAGCTTTTCTATCCTGTCCTATCTAGTTAGCTTGGGCCCCATCATTTGCTCAGCCTATCTTTCTATCTGTGTGAGTGTTTTTTCATCTTGCTTCACCGTCATTATATGTTGGGGGCTGCCTATTGCTTTGGGGTCTGCTTTGGGGCAGTTTAGATTTCCTTTTCTGTCTTTAGGCTATGTAGTTCTCCGGCTGTGATCGAGGGGTCTAGGGCTCCGTAGGAACCCCCCACGGCTACTGCTAGTTGTTGTTGATAGGTTCAGGGGTCTGCAATCCGATAGCTGCCAACTTCTCTGGTTTTCTGGAATTAGCTAGTATTTCTGTTTTTGCCTCCTACGGTGACTCATTTCATAACAAAATCACCAGCCATACCGCAGATCCTAGGGTACTCAATAGCAGGAAAGGATTGTAAAAAAAAAAAAAAAAAAAAAAAGGTGTGTATATTTTTTCCTCTATATCTCTGAGGCCGTAGGGGGAATTTTTTTTTCTCTCAATGGAGATAAAGCAATTGTCTGATTGTGTGGAGCAGCTCGCTGCGGAAGTGCGGGGAATTTCCGCCTACCTTGCTCCGCCTACCTTGCTCATTTTTTTTTTCGTATATGTACCTACCTACTGTCAATGTAATGCCTTTATGCATCTGTATCTGTACTTGTTCCTGCCTTGCTGCTGTAATGCTCTGAATTTCCCCATGGTGGGATGATTAAAGGATTATCTTATCTTATCTTATTCACATGCTGCTGAACCAAAAATCCCTACTCCTGATGTGTTTTTTGGGGATCGGTCTAAATTTTTGAATTTCAAAAATAATTGTAAATTATTTTTTGCCTTGAAGCCTAACTCGTCAGGGAACTCCGCGCAGCAGGTTAAAATTGTCATCTCTTTGCTGCGTGGCGATCTCCAGGATTGGGCGCTTTCTTTGAAACCAGATGATGCTATTCTGACTAATGTGAACGCATTTTTTCAAGCCTTGGGGTTGTTGTATGACGAACCTAATGCTATTGATCAGGCTGAAAAGACCCTGTTGGCATTGAGCCAGGGTCGAGATTCTGCAGAATTGTACTGTCAAAAATTCTGAAAGTGGGCGGTCCTTACTACCTGGAATGATAATGCCTTGGCAGCTCTCTTTCGGAAGGGTTTGTCAGAAGCCATAAAAGATACTATGGTGGGATTTCCTGTTCCCTCTGGTCTTGACGATTCTATGTCATTAGCCATTCAGGATGATCGGCATTTACGTGAACGCAGGACTGCACGAGAGTTGTTACCACCTGTTGAACAAATGTCTGAACCTATGTAATGTGATAGAGTTTTGTCCAGGGAGCAACGTCAGGAGTTCAGAAGGTGTAATAAGCTGTGTTTTTTTTGTGGAGATGCCTCGCATATTATTTCTGTCTGTCCTAAACGAGAGAAACGTTTTGCACACACGTTTTCTGTGGGTGGTGTTCAACCTAAGTTTCTTCTGGCAATTACTCTGATCTTCTCCCTGTCCACATTTTCCGCTAAGGCTTTTGTGGATTCGGGAGCAGCCCTGAACCTAATGGACTTGGATTTTGCTAAACGTTGTGGATTTCCGATGACACCTCTGCAGACGCCTATCCCTTTGAGGGGGATTGATGCTACTCCTTTGGCGAAAAATAAATCTCAGTTTTGGACCCAGGTGGTAATGCAGGTCGTCCCAGACCATCAAGAAAATTGCAGATTTTTGGTGTTGCATAATTTGCATGATACCATTGTTCTGGGGTTTCCCTGGTTGCAAATTCATAATCCAGTTTTGGATTGGAAATCTGTGTCTGTGGTGAGTTGGGGTTGTCGGTGTGCCCTTAGTGAGGCTCCGATTTTTTCCACCTCTCCTCAGTCGCATGATGTTCCTGATTATTTGGCGGATTTTTATGATGTATTTAGTGAGAATGAGTCTGCGTCTTTGCCTCCTCATAGGAGTTATGACTGTGCAATTGAACTGAGCCCGGGGTGTAAATTTCCCAAGGGTCGGCTCTTCAATTTATCTGTACCCGAGCACGAGGCTATGCGATCCTATATTAAGGAGGCGTTGGAGAAGGGTCATATTAGACCATCCTCTTCACCCTTAGGTGCTGGGTTTTTTTCTGGGGCCAAAAAGGATGGTTCATTAAGGCCTTGTATTGATTATCGTGCCCTCAACAAAATTACTATTAAATATCAGTATCCGTTACCCCTGATTTCGGATCTATTCTCCAGAGTTAAAGGTGCTTGCTGGTTTACCAAGCTTGACCTCAGGGGGGCATATAATCTTATCCGCATTAAGCATGGGGATGAATGGAAGATGGTGTTTAATACTCCGGAGGGACATTTTGAGTACCTGGTGATGCCTTTTGGGCTCACTAATGCCCCTTCTGTCTTTCAGTGCTTCATGAACGATATTTTCCGAGACTTTGTGGATAAATTTTTGATTATCTATCTGGATGATATTTTGATCTTCTCCAAGGATTGGGATTCTCATGTGGAACATGTTCGGACTGTGTTCCGGATCTTGAGGGAGAATTCCCTGTATGTCAAAGGATCGAAATGCCTTTTTGGGGTACAGAGGATTTCTTTTTTGGGATTTATTTTGTCTCCGTCAACTATTGAAATAGACCTGGCCAAGGTACAGGCCATTTATGATTGGGTTCAGCCCACTTCTTTGAAGGCCCTCCAGAAGTTTTTGGGTTTTGCTAATTTTTATCGGAAATTTATAGCAAAATTTTCTAGTATTGCCAAGCCATTGACTGATCTGACTAAGAAGGGTGCTGATGTGTTGAATTGGTCTCCGGAGGCTGTTTCTTCGTTTCAGGAGCTGAAGCGAAGATTCACTTCTGCCCCGGTTTTGCGGCAACCTGATGTCTCTCTCCCGTTCCAGGTAGAGGTGGACACTTCTGAGATTGGTGCAGGAGCGGTTTTGTCCCAAAAGGATCCTGTAACATCTAAAATGAATCCCTGTGCTTTCTTTTCCCAAAAGTTCTCTCCATCTGAACGTAACTATGATGTGGGGAATCGGGAACTGTTAGCCATGAAATGGGCATTTGAGGAGTGGAGACATTGGTTGGAGGGAGCTAAACATCAAGTCGTGGTCCTCACTGACCACAAGAATTTGATTTACCTGGAGTCGGCCAAACGGTTGAACCCTAGACAGGCTAGGTGGGCCTTGTTTTTTACACGTTTTGATTTTGTGGTCTCTTTTCTTCCTGGCACTAAGAATGTCAAGGCTGACGCTCTCTCTAGGAGCTTCTTTGCTGATTCTCCTGTGGTGACCAAGCCTGCTACCATCTTAGGCGAAGGGGTAGTTCTTTCTGCCATCTCGCCCGATTTGAGACGTGCTCTGGAAGAGTTCCAGGAGGACAAACCTGAGCGTTGTTCCAGTGGAAAGTTGTATGTTCCTGACCAGTGGAAGAAGAGAGTGATGTCTGAAGTTCATTGCTCTGCATTGGCTGGTCATCCAGGTATTTTTGGTACTAGAGATCTGGTGAGTCGGTCTTTTTGGTGGCCCGCCTTGTCTCGTGATGTCAGGAATTTTGTGCAGTCCTCTGGGACTTGCTCCCGGTCTAAACCTTGTTCTCGCTCTAGTGGGTTGTTGATGCCTTTGCCGGTTCCCAGGGGGCCATGGACCCATATTTCAATGGATTTCAACTCTGATATGCCTGTCTCTCAGAGAATGACTGTTATTTGGGTGATTTGTGATAGGTTCTCTAAGATGGTTCATCTTGTACCACTCCCTAAGTTGCCATCTTCCTCTGAGTTGGTGCCCCTGTTTTTGCAACAGGTGGTTCGCTTGCACGGGATTCCTGAGAACATTGTATCTGACAGAGGAGTTCAGTTTGTGTCTAGATTTTGGAGGACTTTCTGATCCAAGCTGGGAATTCAGTTGTCCTTCTCCTCTGCTTTTCACCCTCAGACCAATGGGCAGACGGAGAGAACAAACCAGACCTTGGAGTCGTATTTGAGATGTTTTAATTCTGCCGATCAGGACGATTGGGTTTCATTTTTGCCCTTGGCCGAATTTGCTTTAAATAATAGAGCTAGTTCTGCCACTTTGATGTCACCTTTTTTTTTGTAACTTTGGGTTTCATCCTCGATTTTCTTCAGGGCAGGTGGAGGTGTTGACACTGTGGTGGAGAGAATGCACCAGATCTGGGACCAAGTGGTGGATAAGTTATCTCTCTCCCAGGAAAAGGCCCAGCGGTTTTGCAACCGACATAGGACCATTGGTCCCCAGTTTAAGGTTGGTGATATGGTTTGGTTATCATCAAAAAATATCGCTATGAAGGTGGCTTCTCCTAAGTTTAAGCCTAGATTTATTGGACCTTACAAGATTTTGGAGATTATTAATCCGGTCTCTTTTCGTTTGGCTCTTCCTGTTACATTTAAAATCCATAATGTGTTTCATAAGTCCTTGTTGAAGAGGTTTGTTGAACCAGTAGTTCCTAGGGTGGTACCTCCGGACCCTGTATTGGTTGAAGGTAACATGGAATATGAGGTAGAGAAGATACTGGATTCCCGTCTGGCTAGAATCCTGGTGGCATGGATGAGGGTTCGGTGACCCCTCCTCAAGGGGGAGGTACTGTTGTGAGTTCATTTTCCCCTTCACCATTGAGGTCTGATGAACTCCCTCTTCTGGTGAAGGAAGGTAGTGAGGCTGATTACCAAGCACCTGGGCAGGATGATGATGACTGGGTGACGGGAATTACTGACTGGATATAAGGCAGCCGACGCCCTTCTGCCTTGCTGGTGATCTCTCTGAGGGATTCTAGGAGACCAGTCTGATTCCTGCTCCTCAAAAGCTAAGTTTTCTGCCCTACTTTTTGGATTTGTGTTTTGGTTTTGTTTTGCATTGTTTTCCTTGATTTCTGCCATTCCCTGCTGGGGTGAGCTGAATTCATTTTTGCTCTGTCTTCAGAAAATACCTGAGTACTGATATAGTCTTTATGAAGCCTAGTGTCTTCAGGGCTTTTTTCCCTATCAGCTGTTTGCTCTTGTTTTGATAGGGTTTTGGCGGATTGCAGACAGCAGCTTTTCTATCCTGTCCTATCTAGTTAGCTTGGGCCCCATCATTTGCTCAGCCTATCTTTCTATCTGTGTGAGTGTTTTTTCATCTTGCTTCACCGTCATTATATGTTGGGGGCTGCCTATTGCTTTGTGGTCTGCTCTAGGGCAGTTTAGATTTCCTTTTCTGTCTTTAGGCTATGTAGTTCTCCGGCTGTGATCGAGGGGTCTAGGGCACTGTAGGAACCCCCCACAGCTACTGCTAGTTGTTGTTGATAGGTTCAGGGGTCTGCAATCTGATAGCTGCCAACTTCTCTGGTTTTCTGGACTTAGCTAGTATTTCTGTTTTTGCCTCCTACGGTGACTCATTTAATAACAAGTGTGTTTGTGTAATAGTAAAATTAATTACATGGTTCATTATTTGTTTGGATTGTTTTTCTATATGGGTGATCCTGACTCCAATACACACTGCTTCCTCTCTTTTCCATATTCTCATGGCGATTGCAGATGCTGACTGTCGATTTGATGCCGTGGACGTTGGCTCATTTGGACGAGGAAATGACTCTCAGACTTTCAAAGACATCAGCCAATGTTTGTATGGGAATAATTTCAATTTTCCAATGCCACAACCTCTTCCGAACACTGAAGGACCGCCGATGCAGTTTGTTGTGGTTGGGGATGAGGTGTTTCAAATGTGTCCCAACCTCATAAAACCGTACTCGAGTCGGGACTTCAATCACACCAAAAGGATTTACAACTACCGACTGGCAAGGGCACGAAGAACTGTGGAGTGTGCCTTTGGTTTGCTGACATCTAAATGGCGCATTTTGGGAACAGCCATCAATCTAAAAACTGAGACAATTGATGAGGTTGTCAAAGTGTGTGTTGTTTTGCACAATTACATCCTGGCGAAAGAGCGACACCACTTAGAACTTGAGAAACCTGTTGCTAGCACATTGCATGATTCCCAAGATCACTCTCTGAGAACTACAGTGGAGGTTCTCCAAATGAGGGATAACTTTGCTGCTTACTTTGTTTCGGATATTGGATGTGTGGCATGGCAAGACAAAATGGTTTAATCTACTTTTAAGAAATTGTACCTGTAATGTTTGCTGACTTTAAGAATAACAACACCTTCAAATAAAGAGACTAAAAAAACACAGGGATTGTGAAAACAAAGGTCAATTTTCATTAACAAAAATGCAAAAAATTGTTTCTTTTACATACATTAATTTAACCATTAAATTACAATCGGGTTTAGGTTCGGGGTCTGCCCGATGGTTTGATATTGTGGACCTGGGGGGTGTCGGGCAAGGATGATTGGGCATGAGTTGGTGACAGAGAGGTTACAGGGGAAGCGGCAATAAAATGTAGGATTGGGTCACAGATGGTGTGGTCTATGATGTCATGGATGGGGCTAAATAATGGGGCAGATGACACATTAGGAGCAGATGGAACATTGGGGGAAGACAACACATTAGGAGCTGAATATAAATTGGACGGAATAGACACATTGGAAGGGAGAGACCCAGGGGAAGGTGGAGACAGATTGGAAAACAGAGACACATTGGGAGGTGAGGGTGGAGGTGGTGGGTCCTTTTTTTGGCAACCTTTTCTTCTCCCGGTCTTTATTTTCGAGTGCTGAGCCGAGTCAGTACTGGACGCCTCGGCGTTTCTTACTTGGATGTTGCAGGGGTGCTGGACTTGGCTGCGTGGTGGAAGCTGCATGCTGCAGGGGTACTGCACTCGGCTGCATGGCGGAAGCTACATGCTGCAGGGGTACTGGACTCAGCTGCGTGGTGGAAGCTGCATGCTGCAGGGATGCTGCACTCGGCTGCCTGGTGGAAGCTGCATGCTGCAGGGGTGCTGCACTCGGCTGCACCCCTGGAAGCTGGATGCTCCATGGGTGCTGCACTCTGTAGCATGGTGTAGCTGGGAACTGAAGGAACTGTCGTAATGACGAGTGGTGGTGGTGGTAGATAGCCGACTTGTGCTGTCATCAGTTTTTGGGCTGACGTGTATCCAACTCCTTGAGATGTGTGCAGTGGTGCTGGCGTCTTCTGACACTGATACTGTGCTGGCCCTTGTTGCCATGTAAGCAAAGAAATGTGTACCTGCTGGTGATATCCTGAATGCGGGTGGTAGCTTTGTGACTGCTGCATGGCCTCGCTGTAAGCAGCCTGACAGGCCTTCATTACATACAGCTGGAGTTCAGGCGGCAGGTTCTCCGACACGCCCCGCTCTATTGCAGAAGAAAAAATGTTGCACCGGTCTCTGAAGGTCGGCTTCCAGGCGGTCAAGGCGTCTGTGGACTTCCTCAAAAAGTGTGTTGACCTGAGTGAACCCACTATCCAGTCTCTCTATAACCGCTCTCATCTCATCCTGGAAGATTGAGCTTAAGTGAATAAACTCGGGCATGGTTGACCTCTTCCAGGCACTCTGCTGATGGCAAGAAAACCCAACAAAACCAGTGGCAGACGGCTGGGAGTGGGGAAAACCTGATTGACCAGCTGCCTGTTTCCCTGCCTGTGAAGCCTGCCTGGCTGCTCCATCGCTGGTGGACGATTGGGACTGTTCGCTGGCTAGTCAATGAGGGGCCACTACAACTGAGGATGATCCAGGCTCTATGGTGCTGCTCCAGGTTCTGTGTAGAAAATAAATTAAAAACATTACTTAACAAAAAAAAGTTTATATAGTAAAAACATTACACATGGCCATGCATACAGTTTAGAGTGATATAACACAAAAGATACTAATGTTCGCCTAGCAACCACAGGCCTTAGGAAAGACAGCATGTGATGGTATTTGTATTTGGATACCTTTGGAGCACCATCACTTCGAACCCGAATCTCCTCTCTCATATCCCTATTGAAGCGATCCTTCATCGAATGCCAACAGACTTTTACTCTCTTCACTGTGAAGGGGGAAGTAAAAAATAAATAAATTGTAAAACAAGACACCTACATTTACAGGTTCACTGAGGCATCATACCACATTGCAATACTTATGAAAATCCTTTCTGTCTTGTGGGGTGGCATGGTCCCAATCAGCCAACAGCAATCTGGCCACTTGTTCCCAGAGTCATTGAATCAATCGCAAGTCGGAATGCTGACGATCACGTGGTCCCACAACGCTACTCGCTCTTGCACAAGAGGAATCAGTTGGTCATTGTCAATGAAGGGTTTGCCTTCCTCACGTTGTGTAACCTATACATCAAAAAAACAAAGCAAAAAATAAATTATAAGTCATATAGTTTTAAAGATACAAAACTTAAAACAAATTAAATAACAACTGTGATAATGAAAAGAGTACTTAGACGCCGTCTTTCCTCCTCAGGAACTTGAGCCCGACGACCCTGGGAAGATTCATTTCCACTCGACTGCTCCTGCTCTTCTGCACTGGAAGGTTCCTGTAAAGAAAATATATGATTTACCACAAGTGTAGGATTGACAGTCAATATATACCAATCAGTATATAGCAAATGTGATTACTTCATCACTGTCATGTCCACTCTGGGAAGCTTTCTGGTCTTCACTGGAGGACATGTTGGAATAGCAGGCAGCAGTCAAGTGAAACACTAGATAACATTTCAGAAAAGAACAGATAAGAAAAATTGAACTTTTTAAAAGTGCGGACAGCAATGTAGCCAAAGAGAAAAAAAGGCAAAATTAAAAACACAATAGATGCCAAGACTTACATTACAGGCAGTAGTCCAATAGCACAGCAGTCAGGCAGCACAGAATCGGGGCAGCAGCACACCACTGGGACATGAGCACACCACGGGGACAGCAGCACACCACCGGACAGAAGTACGGGAGTGATGCAGATATGCTTCAGGTATGGATTGCATTTGATATGGTCTTGCTTTTAAAACATTTAGGAGGCCGCAATGGCACAGTGAATAAATAAAAATGTAGAGTAGGACCCCCCCATATGAGATTGCCTTGGCGTGGCGGGGTGGCTCAATATATTGATCAATATTTTGCTAAATGTCTCATTTTGAATGCAGTAAGATATGTGCATATGCACCTCATGTTATGCGTTCTGACCACTGGCAGTGCTGGCTCTTCTCTTTTTTTATTGCAAATTGGTTTTGTGGCTGACCACCACTGTTGCCGTGCACGCTGGGTCATGTTCGCCATCTTTTCTGTGTTTATTGTGATTGATCTAGGCTGCTGTGCACACTCACGGCAGCCCCGCCCTGCCCCAGGCTTTATTTATTTTTGCATCCATGTCTGAGCCTGCATTGCCCTTCATCTGTGTTTGCTGGTTGGGCAGTGTGTGGAGGTCAAACCTGAGATGTCTGTGTTCAGACCTGGTTGGCCTTTATCTGCACCTGCTCCATCTGGCTGCACGGGAGTGATGCAGATATGCTTCAGGTATGGATTGCATTTGATATGGTCTTGCTTTTAAAACATTTAGGAGGCCGCAATGGCACAGTGAATAAATAAAAATGTAGAGTAGGACCCCCCATATGAGATTGCCTTGGCGTGGCGGGGTGGCTCAATATATTGATCAATATTTTGCTAAATGTCTCATTTTGAATGCAGTAAGATATGTGCATATGCACCTCATGTTATGCGTTCTGACCACTGGCAGTGCTGGCTCTTCTCTTTTTTTATTGCAAATTGGTTTTGTGGCTGACCACCACTGTTGCCGTGCACGCTGGGTCATGTTCGCCATCTTTTCTGTGTTTATTGTGATTGATCTAGGCTGCTGTGCACACTCACGGCAGCCCCGCCCTGCCCCAGGCTTTATTTATTTTTGCATCCATGTCTGAGCCTGCATTGCCCTTCATCTGTGTTTGCTGGTTGGGCAGTGTGTGGAGGTCAAACCTGAGATGTCTGTGTTCAGACCTGGTTGGCCTTTATCTGCACCTGCTCCATCTGGCTGCACGGGAGTGATGCAGATATGCTTCAGGTATGGATTGCATTTGATATGGTCTTGCTTTTAAAACATTTAGGAGGCCACAATGGCACAGTGAATAAATAAAAATGTAGAGTAGGACCCCCCATATGAGATTGCCTTGGCGTGGCGGGGTGGCTCAATATATTGATCAATATTTTGCTAAATGTCTCATTTTGAATGCAGTAAGATATGTGCATATGCACCTATAGAATCATAGAATCGTAGAGTTGGAAGTGACCTCCTGGGCCATCTGGTCCAACCCCCTGCTCAAAGCAGGATTCGCTAAATCATCCCAGTTAGATGTCTGTCCAGCCTCTGTTTGAAGACTTCCATTGAAGGAGAACTCACCACTTCTCGTGGCAGCCTGTTCCACTCATTGATCACTCTAACTGTCAAAAAGTTTTTTCTAATATCTAATCTGTGTCTATAGAATCATAGAATCGTAGAGTTGGAAGGGACCTCCTGGGCCATCTGTTATGCGTTCTGACCACTGGCAGTGCTGGCTCTTCTCTTTTTTTATTACACCACCGGACATGAGAAATCAGGGACAGGAGAAATCCAGGACAGGACGAATCAAGGACAGGGTGAATCTAGTACAGGAGCACCCCACAGTCTACAAGGAACAGAAAGCAAAACATAAGACACAAAGTGATGAAGAGTGTGAAACTGGGCAGGTGTGAGACTGGGCAGAGCAACACAGTAATTGAAAAGTACAGACACTCATACTTATATTAAGCAGCAGCTGAGAGGACCAGTACCACACCCCTGGACAGGAGAAATCAGGGACAGGTGAAATCCAGGACAGAAGAAATCCAGGACAGGAGAAATCCAGGACAGGAGAAATCTGGGACAGAGCTAATCCAGGACAGGGCTAATCCAGGATAGGAGCACCCCACAGTCTACAAGGAACAGAAAGCAAAACATAAGACACAAAGTGATGAAGAGAGTGAGATTGGGCAGAACAACATAGTAATTGAAAAGTACAGAAACTTATACTTACATTAAGAAGCAGCTGAGAGGGTCAGTACCACAACACCGGACAGGAAAAATCAGGGACAGGAGAAATCCGGGACAGGAGAAATCCGGGACAGGATTAATCCAGGAAAGGACTAATCCAGGACAGGACTAATCCAGGATTACGAACAGAAAACAAAACATAAGTACAGAGTACAGACTGCAGTGAGAGAGACAAACAGACAGACAGACATTTTCAAAGCTTTTATACTTACATACAGAGTCTTGAGATCTCATCCAAGGTGTTAGGAACGGCGGAACACACTAAATAAAAATAAATAATAAAGTGCGTTCGCCGCTCGGAGTCCACCGTACAGTAGGTGTTACACCGCTGCTAGATAATGGCAGACGCACAATATGGCAGAATATCGCACACGGGTTGAACGTCACCCAAGTGCGGTAAGCAATCTCTGTTTGCTCACAGAGATGTCAGCAGAGGTAAACACAAAAGGCTGAGCCTGTTAGTGTCACAGGTCTCAGGTAAATGCACACACGGTTTCAGGTCACAGGAGCAGGACCCAAGACAGAGGAACTGCGTCCGTCTAGACCTACCGTGCGTGCGGCGTCGCTACTGCGGACGCCAAAGAGGGCTGCAACTGCAGCATGGCGTAGAACACTGCCGCTAGTCGACAAAGCAAGGAAGCAGGTGCAATGTCGGACGCTAGCACTGTGGATGATGCTGTAATGGCTTGAGGCTTGCCACGCACTGGCGCTGACTCTAAAATAAGTCCCTGTACACATTCGTAATATCAGAAGAAGGGGATCTTAATTAGTCATTCGCAGGTTCATACATCCATCATCACTAGAGACTATTCTAGTGCATGGCCGAACGGTCATGCGCGCTTTTTATAGCCGGGACATTTCGGAAGCTTCCAGATCTCCGAGATGGACCAATGAGGTCTGGACCTGAGCACATGACTCCCGATCTCCAAAGAGAGATCATCTCGTGAGCATGCCCAGTAGGAGAACAGAGGGACTTAGTCTCTGGAGCGATCTGCTGCAAAGCAATCTCCTCTGCGGTAGATAGACAGCAGGAGACCGCAGAATGTGAGGCTCTGGATTCCTGCAGAGTAGACGCAGAAACCTGACGCCTAACATTACCCCCCTCCTAGGGCCCCCTCCCCTCTGAGCCTTCCAATCCACCACCTTGTGCCCATCAGAGGCATAGGCCTCAGACTCGTCCGAAGGCAAGTCTGATGTCCCGGCAGGTGACACGGAAAACCGGGACATGTGGAAGGTATCAGAGGCGGCAAGATCGCCAGGTTTAAGAAGGGACACGTGGGAGACAACGGGAGTTGAAAAATTGCCAGGAGCAGAAGTAGTAGTGGAACGCCGCAGTGTGTCGGCGGGCGTCATCACTCTCTGTTTAAGGAAGCTATTCTGAGCACAAGAGGCACATGCCCAAATATATTTTTTAGTGTCCTGAGCCCTGTACGGCCACCAATAAGACCCTGCCAGGAGTTTTGTGGTCTGCATGTAGCCACAGTGACCACCCGCCCTAGACGCGTGTGCCCACACGAGAACCTTCAGCCGAAGGTGAGGAGGGACAAAGGTCTTGCCCGGCGGCACAGAGTTTGGCCATTGCGGGGCCCTGTTATCCTGGGGAACAGAGTACTGACAGTGGTAACCGCGAGTGGGACTTAGTGCCGGACGCGCCTCGAGGCTGGCGCGAGACACCTCCATGGGCTCTGGGAGTGAACACTCTGGCTCGGGTAATTATGGAGGTTCAAAAAGGTTGGGAGCCGAAATAACCTTCTGTCTGGTTTGAGCACGCTCCAGCCGGCGCTCCGAAAAACGGAAATCAATGCGGGTGGCAGTGGCAATCAGCTCCTCCAGACTTACTGGAACCTCTCTGGTAGACAGAGCATCCTTAGCATGCTCCGCTAAACCTCTCCAAAACACAGGGATGAGGGCTTTATCAGACCACTCCAGCTGGGAAGCCAGTGTCCGAAAGCGAACGGCATACTGGCTAATCAAGAGAGATTCCTGAGTTAATGCAAGTAGCTGAAGAGAGGTATCACGCGTGACCCGTGGTCCCAGGAAGACCTACTTGATAGATGTTAAGAACTGAGCAGCGGTCCAAACCTCTGGGTCACCACGCTCCCATAGTGGCGTGGCCCACTCCAACGCTCTGTCCGACAGTAGGGAAACAATATACCCCACCTTAGCCCGTTCCGTAGGGAATCGCGCAGCCAGTAATTCCAGCTGGAAAGAGCACTGGCTCACGAAACCCCTACAGGAGGCACAATCGCCAGAAAATTTATCGGGCAACGGGAGGCGGGAAACTGTCGGCGCAGGGAAGGACGTGGACATACATGAAACCGCCTCTGCAATTGCCTGTACAGCAGCCTCAGTAGACTTCGCAGCTGATATAGCACTCTCAAGAGTAGCCAACCGGCCCTCTAGCTGCCGAATGTACTGTAGGAGTTGCTACTGATCTGCCATTACTAGCCAGACCCTGGCGCTAGTATATTGTTAGGAACAGTGGAACGCACTAAATAAAAATAAATAATAAAGTGCGTTCGCCACTCGGGGTAGTAGGTGTTACACCGCTGCTAGATAATGGCAGACGCACAATATGGCAGAATATCGCACACGGGTTGAACGTCACCCAAGTGTGGTAAGCAATCTCTGTTTGCTCACAGAGATGTCAGCAGAGGTAAACACAAAAGGCTGAGCCTGTTAGTGTCACAGTTCTCAGGTAAATGCACACACGGTATCTGGTCACAGGGGAGCTGCATCTGTCTAGACCTACCGTGCGTGCGGCGTCGCTACTATGGACGCCAAAGAGGGCTGCAACTGCAGCGCGGCATAGAACACTGCCACTAGTCGACAAAGCAAGGAAGCAGGCACAATGTCGGACGCTAGCACTATGGATGATGCTGTAGTGGCTTGAGGCTTGCCACGCGCTGGCGCTGACTCTAATCTAAGTCCCTGTACACATTCATAATATCAGAGGAAGGGGATATTAATGAGTCATTTGCAGGTTCATACATCCATCATCATTCACACAGTAGCAACTAGAGACTATACTAGCGCATGCGCGCTCTTTATAGCCGGGACCTTCCGGAAGCTTCCTGATCTCCGAGATGGACCAATGAGATCTGGAGCAAGACCTGGGAACATGACTCCCGATCTCCAATGGGAGATCGTCTCGTGAGCATGCCCAGTAGGAGAACAGAGGGACTTAGTCTCTGGAGCGATCTGCTTCAAAGCAATCTCCTCTGCGTTAGATAGACAGCAGGAGACCGCAGAATGTGAGGCTCTGTGACGACTCAGGCTAATACGTCCAAGAGTGGACCCTCTGGGTCACGGATCCGGAGCCCCTGGGCCGAGCGCACCTGGTGAAGACCGACCCCTGTACAGGGATCGTTAGGGACAGGACCGCAGGGGGCGGAACCGCGACAGCCGGAGCCAGCAGGGACGACTCGGAGGACAGGCAGGCAGAGCAGGGATAGCGGGATGGAAAGGAGGAAGGTAATGGCTAGGAGTCTACAGGGAAGGGTCAGCGGGGACCACGGGGTGGAGACAGACAGACGGAAATGGGCCAGGAAAAGAGCACACAATGAGAACAGCAAGGATAGGCAGGGTACACTAGAATAGGTATGGCCGATGGTTGCTGAAAGTCACAAACAATCACCAGGCGCCCTCAGAATAGAGCGGACGCCTGATATATGCGGGGACCGGAAGTACGCCCTACAGATCCTCCCCTCAGCGACGCCCCCTACCAACAGAAGAGGGCGGGGGAACGCGCGTGCGCGGCCTAAGGCCGGCGCGGTTACCCGTAACAGAGCAGTGAGCAGGGTGGAAGAGCGCGCGGACAGGGGGACGCAGGTGAGAGGAAGCTGCGGCGGGCACCGCCGCTGAAGGGGCATCGGCGGGCACGGCCGCCGATGTCACAGTACCCCCTCCCATAAGTCCTCCCCTTCTGAGGTTGGTCAGAAATCTTTTCATGATAAGGGGGGCATCGACATTCTCTCGGGGCTCCCAGGACCTCTCCTCTGGGCCAAAACCCTTCCAGTCGATAAGAAAAAGAGTTTTACCCTTGACCCTTTTCATAGCCAGAATGTCTTTTACTTCAAAGACATCGTTAGAACAAATTGGCGAGGGAGGGGACATGGAGGTTGGTTGGAACCGATTCAAGACCACAGGTTTAAGGAGCGAGATATGGAAGGCGTTAGGGACCCGGAGTGACGCCGGCAACCTCAATTTGTAGGCTACTTCGTTAATGCGCCCAAGTACTTCAAAAGGCCCGATATATCGAGGACTTAATTTGTAAGCAGGGACTTTCAGGCGGATATGCTTGGTAGAAAGCCAGACTTTGTCCCCGGGATGGTACGGGGGTAGATCCCTTCGTCTCTTGTCAGCGTGTTTCTTAATTCGGATGTTGGCTAGCTCGAGCGCCTCTCTGGTCTCCTTCCAAATTTGCGAAAATTCCTTGGCGAGAGTGTCTGCTGCAGGAACTCCAGACGATGCGGAAAAGGGCAATGGAACCCCAGGATTTAGCCCAGTTACCACAAAGAACGGTGTCTTGGACGTTGATTCGCTGGAATGATTATTATGAGCGAATTCCGCCCAAGGTAGAAGAGAGACCCAATTATCCTGATGGGCGTTAGAAAAGTGGCGTAAGTAGGTGGTCAGAATTTGGTTAATCCGTTCCACTTGGCCGTTGGTTTGAGGATGATACGCTGAGGAGAAGTCGAGAGACGTGCCCAGGAGCCGACAGAGGGCCCTCCAGAATCGGGAAGTAAACTGGACCCCTCGATCGGTCACGATTCGTAGAGGAAGACCATGCAGCCTGTAAACGTGGTGGATAAAGATCTCGGCCAACTTTGGAGCAGATGGCAGTCCGACCAAGGGAATAAAGTGGGCCATCTTGGAAAAGCGGTCTGCGACGACTAAGATGGTAGTACATCCAGCAGAGCGAGGCAGATCAGTCACGAAATCCATGGCGATTTGCTGCCAAGGGGCCTCTGGCACAGGCAACGGATGAAGGAGCCCGGAGGGCAGAGTCCTAGGAACCTTGTTCTGAGCACAAGTCCTGCAGGAGGCTACAAAGTCCTTTGCATCCTGGTGGAGAGAGGGCCACCAGTAATACCGGGAAAGGAGCAAAAGAGTCTTCTTAATCCCAACGTGCCCAGCAACCTTGGAAGAATGTCCCCAGCGCAGTACTTCCAGACGTTTGTTTGAAGGGACGAAGGTCTTGCCAGGCGGAAGAGTAGAGAATCTCACAGGGGCCACGGAGATAACTTTAGCCGGCTCGATGATATATGATGGATCCTCCTCCTTCTCCGGTGGCTGCAAAGACCTGGAAAGCGCATCAGCTTTGATGTTCTTACTGCCGGGCCGGAAGTGGAGCTTAAACTCAAAACGGGAAAAATACAGAGCCCACCTGGCTTGTCTGGAGTTGAGTCTCTGGGCAGATTGCAGATAGGCCAGGTTCTTGTGGTCCGTGAAGATAGTAAAGGGATGCACTGCCCCCTCGAGCAGATATCGCCATTCCTCCAGCGCCATCTTAATGGCCAATAATTCCCGGTCCCCAATGGAGTAGTTGCACTCCGCCGGAGAAAAGGATTTGGAGAAGAACCCGCAGGGGACTAGACGTCCGGATGGAGCCTGTTGGGAGAGAACCGCCCCAGCTCCAGTGGAGGAGGCATCAACTTCCAGGATGAAGGGCCTACTAGCCACTGGACGGTGTAAGATCGGAGCAGAGGCAAACGAGCGTTTCAGGGCAAGAAAGGCGTCCTCGGCTTCGGAAGACCAGACGTTAGACTTCGTCCCCTTACGGGTCAGGACCGTGATGGGCTTGGTGACTGTAGAAAAGTGGGGTACAAATTGTCGGTAATAGTTAGCGAAGCCGAGGAAACGCTGGATGGCCTTTATGCCAACTGGACGAGGCCACTGGAGTACCGCGGACAGCTTCTCCGGATCCATATTAAGACCGGAATCCGTGATGATATATCCCAAGAAGGGTAACGCTGTTTGCTCGAAGAGGCACTTCTCGATCTTGGCGTAAAGACGATTTTCTCGAAGACGCTGCAGGACCATGCGTACACTTCTCCGATGGGAGGAGAGGTCGGTCGAGAAAACGAGGATATCATCTAAATACACCACCACGCAGGAATAGAGTAGGTCCCGGAACACCTCATTTACGAATTCCTGAAACACCGCCGGAGCATTGCAGAGACCGAACGGCATGACCAAGTATTCATAATGGCCGTCCCGAGTATTGAAGGCCGTCTTCCACTCGTCCCCCGCTCGGATTCGGATTAAGTTGTAAGCTCCCCGCAGATCCAACTTCGTGAAAATTCTGGCCCCCCTCAGCCGGTCGAAGAGTTCAGGAATCAGCGGGAGCGGGTACCGGTTCTTAACAGTGATGTTGTTCAGGCCCCGGTAATCAATACAGGGTCGCAGGGACCCATCTTTCTTCCGGACGAAGAAGAAACCTGCGCCCGCAGGGGACGAGGACTTCCGGATGAACCCCTTGGCCAGATTCTCCTGTATATATTCCGACATAGCCGAGGTCTCTGCTGGGGATAAAGGATAAGTTCTCCCTCGGGGAGGAGTGGCTCCGGGGACCAGGTCGATAGGGCAGTCATAGGAGCGATGAGGGGGTAAGGAGTCCGCCTCCTTTTTGCTGAACACATCGGCAAACGTGTGATAGGGTGCGGGTAGACCCGGAAGGTCGGCAGGCTTCGAGCATGGACGGGGACGAGTGAGAGCCCGTAGGCAGTGCTCCTGGCAGGAGTGCCCCCAACGGAGAACTTCCCCAGAGCGCCAGTCAATCACCGGCTCGTGCCGTCTGAGCCAGGGTAGCCCTAGAAGAACAGCATGGGCTAGTTGTGGCAGGACATAAAAGGCTATCTTTTCGAGGTGGAGAGCTCCGATTTGAAGGTCTACTTCGACGGTAACCATGGTGATGAGTCCGGGTAAAGGTTTACCATCAACGGAGGAAATAGCGCGAGGGTTCTTCAAAACAATCACCGGAATCTGGAGTTTATCGACCTCCTCCTGGCGGATGAAATTACCGGCAGCACCCGAGTCCACATACGCCTCCACAGATCCACGCTCCCGACCTGTAATTAGCAAAGCTGAAAGGGTAAGGGGGAGAGAGGAATTTTGATCACCTAGGGGGTCCTCTCTTACCTGACCTAGGTGGAGGCATTTCCCGACCTCTCTGGCTTCTCCGGACAAAAACGCACAAAATGGTTGGCACCTCCACAGTACAGGCAGAGACCCTTGGTCATCCTCTCCCTGCGCCGTTGTTCGGACAGTCTGACGCGATCAATCTGCATAGGCTCAGGAGCGGTACTAACAGGAGATACAGGGAAACGGGGGACAGGAGCCTGATACAGCCTAAAGGACCTTCTCTCTCCGACCGCCTCTCGAGTGCGCTCCTGAAAGCGTAGATCAATGCGAGTGGCCAGCGAAATAAGGTCCTCCAGAGTGGTGGGGGTGTCTCGCCCGGCAAGCTCATCCTTGATCTTACTGGAGAGGCCTCTCCAAAAGGCTCCCACAAGAGCCTCATTGTTCCACCCCAACTCTGAAGAGAGGGTCCGGAAGCGGATGGCGTATTGCCCCACTGTGAGGGAACCCTGGCGGAGGTTAAAAAGGGCCTCCGTGGAGGATGCTAAGCGACCCGGTTCATCGAACACCTTGCGAAAGGTTTCCAAGAAGGTCTGTATACTTAACACTACGGGGTCATCCCTCTCCCACAAGGGGTTCACCCAGGACAGGGCCTCACCCTCGAGATGGGACACAATGAACGCCACCTTGGCGCGGTCAGTGGGGTACTGAAGGGGGGCAAGCTCAAAATGTAGCCTGCATTGATTTAGAAAACCCCGGCATAACTTGGGATCTCCGCTGTACCTGGGGGGTTTGCCCAGACGGGGAGCCGGAGTAGAGACTACGTCAGGGGAGGAAGTTGCAGCGGCAGCAGAGGATTGCAGAGCAAGCAATCGATCATCCACGGATGCCATGTAACCTAAGATGTGGGATTGAGCGTCGCGCTGCTGCGCGAGCTCCTGCTGGAGGCTGACTAAGAGGGGAGCGTGCCCGGGGTCAGAGGTCTGCAGGGCGGATAACCGGGTGTCCATAGACTTCATAAAGGACATTATCCGGGTCTGATTTTCACGAAGAAAAAGTAATTCCTTTTGTGTGGCGGCTGCGGCACCGGCGGGATCCATGGCCTGGTGATACTGTGACGACTCAGGCTAATACGTCCAAGAGTGGACCCTCTGGGTCACGGATCCGGAGCCCCTGGGCCGAGCGCACCTGGTGAAGACCGACCCCTGTACAGGGATCGTTAGGGACAGGACCGCAGGGGGCGGAACCGCGACAGCCGGAGCCAGCAGGGACGACTCGGAGGACAGGCAGGCAGAGCAGGGATAGCGGGATGGAAAGGAGGAAGGTGATGGCTAGGAGTCTACAGGGAAGGGTCAGCGGGGACCACGGGGTGGAGACAGACAGACGGAAATGGGCCAGGAAAAGAGCACACAATGAGAACAGCAAGGATAGGCAGGGTACACTAGAATAGGTATGGCCGATGGTTGCTGAAAGTCACAAACAATCACCAGGCGCCCTCAGAATAGAGCGGACGCCTGATATATGCGGAGACCGGAAGTACGCCCTACAGATCCTCCCCTCAGCGACGCCCCCTACCAACAGAAGAGGGCGGGGGAACGCGCGTGCGCGGCCTAAGGCCAGCGCGGTTACCCGTAACAGAGCAGTGAGCAGGGTGGAAGAGCGCGCGGACAGGGGGACGCAGGTGAGAGGAAGCTGCGGCGGGCACCGCCGCTGAAGGGGCATCGGCGGGCACGGCCGCCGATGTCACAGGCTCTAGATTCCTGCAGAGTAGACGCAGAAACCTGACGCCTAACACAAGGTCTTTAGAGTCCTGGACTTTCAGTGTCTACACCCCCTTTTTTACAGCTGGGATTTAGGAGGTGCTGTAATCGGTTCCTGGACCTCCTCAGTCTGAAGTACGCATGCCCATCAAACGCATGCATGCGCATGTCCTTGTGTACCAATGCGCTCCCATAGACAGTAATGCTCTGTTTTGATGCACTCATCCTCATGCGCATGCCTGCGCATATTTGAAGGCTCAAAAAATGAAACATGTTGCGTTCGGCGGGCACTATGAAACGATGCACGGGGATGCATCCGCATACAAACTGATGCTAACGCATGTCCCTGCGGCTTCAGAAAGGCTGAGTCAGAGCCACATCGCCCAGACATGTGGGTCTGAATAAATTCACCACTTTTTTCAGCATATGGAGTATGGAGTGCTGCCTTCATTTTTTATTTTCTATACATATATATATATATACATACACATATACATTAATATATACATATATACTGTATATATACATATATATACGCATACATATATATACATACATATATATACACATACGTATGTGTGTGTGTGTGTATATATATATATATATATATATTATACAGTATATGTATGTATATATACACACATACATATATACATACTTATACTGTATAATATATATACATATATCTATAATAATAAATGCCCTAAGCAGCTTCCAGTTGTAACAACTTCCGTCCAGTTGTAACCGGTGACGTCACCGCACACCTCTTTCCATGTTAACCCTCAACACACACTCCTCAACACACACACTCCTCTCACCTTTCACCATCTCCACTCACGTCCACTCACTCTTTCACTCCACATATGACCCTTTCTCTCACTCCGTCTCTCATGCTCACGCCGTCATCGCTGCTGATCCACGATCCCCGACATCTTCCGCCGGCGCCATCCTGGATCCAGACGTCCTCCACGCCGGCGACATGTTCTTGCGGCGACGCCATTTTGGATCGGCAAAATCCCGCGATAGTCAAGATGGCGTCGCCGCAAGAACATGTTGCCGGCATGGAGGACGTCGGGATCCAAAATGGCGTCGGCGAAATCTCGCGAGATTTCGCCGACGCCATTTTGGATCCCGACGGCATCCACGCCGGCGACATGTTCCTGCGGCAACGCTATTTTGGATCGGCGAAATCCCGCTATACTCAAGATGGCGTCGCCGCAAGAACATGTCGCCGGCGAGTACGACGTCGGGATCCAAAATGGCGTCGGCGAAAACTCGCGAGATTTTGCCGACGCCATTTTGGATCCCGACGTCGTCCACGCCGGCGACATGTTCTTCCGGCGACGCCATCTTGACTATCGCGGGATTTCACGATACTCAAGATGGCGTCGCCGCAAGAACATGTCGCCGGCGTGGACGTCTGGATCCAGGATGGCGCCGGCGGAAGAAGATGTCAGGGATCGTGGAGCAGCGGCGATGACGGCGTGAGTATGAGAGACAGAGTGAGAGAAGGGGTCGTCTGTGGAGTGAAAGAGTGAGTGGAGATGGTGAAAGGTGAGAGGAGTGTGTGTGTGTGTTGAGGGTTAACATGGCAAGAGGTGTGATGCTATCGCATCCTCCCGATGCGATAGCATCGGGCCATAATCTAGTGTATATATATATACATATACAGTACAGACCAAAAGTTTGGACACACCTTCTCATTCAAAGAGTTTTCTTTATTTTCATGACTATGAAAATTGTAGATTCACTCTGAAGGCAAAGGTGGCTATGTTGAAGATCCTGGAATAAAAGACACATTTTCAGTTGTTTCACACTTTTTTGTTAATTATATAATTCCACATGTGTCAATTCATAGTCTTGATGCCTTCAGAGTGAATCTACAATTTTCATAGTCATGAAAATAAAGAAAACTCTTTGAATGAGAAGGTGTCCAAACTTTTGGTCTGTATGGTATATATATATATATATATATATATATATATATATATATATATATATATATATATATATATGTAAATTACAAATATACACCGGCGCTTCCTGATACAATTGATGGTGGATATGTGCAAAACAGCCGCTGCTGGTGAATGCCCTGGGTCTGTGCACACCCAAAGGAGAACCAGTGACAATAAAAAATAGAAAGATATATACACCTGCGCTGGCTGACTATATCCTGAGGTGACCTCCTTAATAAGTCATGAACGAGTATAGTACTTCCTTCATGTAAACTGTGGGGCTGCAGGTGGATCCAGCGTGCGCCACGTGTAGAGGTGGCTATACCACGATGGTAAACGGAGACGTATCTGGTCACAGGAGCAGGACCCAAGACAGAGGAGCTGCGTCCCTCTAGACCTACCGTGTGTGCGGCGTCGCTTCTGCGGACGCCAAGGAGGGCTGCAACTGCAGCGCGGTGCAGGACACTGCCGCTCGACGACAAAGCCAGAAAAGCAAGCGCGATGTCGGACTCTAGTGTAGCGGTGCGGTGAGCATAGAGGCTTAAGGCTTGCCACTGACTGGTGCTGACTGCAAAACTAATTCCCTATTCACATGCGTATTATCAGAGGGAAGAGGTTTCAAATGAGTCTGTCACCAGAATCATACATCCGTCACCATTCACACATAGCAAGTATAGTCTATACTAGCGCATGGCGGAACGGCCATGCGCGCTTTTTATAGCCGTGCGTGACCTTACAGATCTCCGAGATGGACCAATGAGATCTGGAACAGGACCTGGTCACATGACTCCCGATCGTCTCGTGAGCATGCCCAGAAGGAGCACAGAGGAACTTAGTCTCTGGAGCGGTCTGCTGCAAAGTAATCTTCTCTGCAGTAGATGGGCAGCAGGAGACTACAGAATATGAGGCTCTGGATTCCTGCAGAGCAGATACAGAAACCAGACACCTAACATATATATATATATATATATATATATATATACACACACACATCATACACACACATATACAATCATACATACATAAATACATACGTACATGTCTAGAGGGCCTCCCTCCAAAAGAGGCAGTAGTGTTAGTCGAAGGCCGACCGGTAACATGAAATCTAGTTGGCAGTCATCTAATCGTCTGTGTAAACAATAGATTGTTCAGAGAGCATAGGTTGCAATTTTTGTTGGCAGCAGAGATCCTGTATACACAGGACGATGCGCTGCTGAAAATGATGATCTTTTGTGCAGCCCAAAAGATATTTCACCCAACAAATGAGCATTTTGCATGTTCATCACGTGATCGGCAGCCTGTTAAGACTGTAAGATTATCCTAGGAACGCTCGTTCACGATAATCTTGCAGTTTAAATGGATCTTTATTATAGTGTGATTTTAATTGGCTGTGGCATATAGAGTAGGAAAATCACAGCCTTCTTATCTCTGTAGCACAATGTTGGAGCTATATAATAATTAACAGAGTAAATATTTATGCATTTATACAGTGAGACGATTACTGGAATAGATACTGCAGGTCGACCACTGTTTAACTGTACACAATGATGGATAAGGTGAAGAGTAAAAGCTACATAGCGACTCAGGTTTATTTAAAAATGTGATATTTTTAAGTCAATATTGTTTTTAATTTGCCGCAAACAAACCCATGTGCATGAAAAGAATGGAAAGAAAGAAATCTTGAGGCATAGCTTTACATGCCACATAGTGTTGAACATAGATCAGTAACTTTTGCATCACCTATCGTGAATAAGCTGACCGGTACTGCTAGCTACTAGTGTTTGTACTTTTTACACAATTTTCTAGAAAAGGAAACAATGCATAAATATCTTCAAATGTTAAAGTGATATAGTCTGACTTTTTTTTTTTTTAACGTTGGCAAGAAGAGATCGAAAAAAGACCATACGTATTATAAAGGTAGATTGGAGGGCTACTTTGGAGCAGTGAACAGTGTGGGACCAGCCCTGATTTTTTCTCATCAATATTTTATTGGGTAGTCAATACACTCCTTAGGCGCAACTGCATTATAACCAAATAAGGTTAGGAATTGGCCCAAGGTCATAGAAAGATAACCATATGTCCTAGATGGAAAAAGCTGGCAATATAGTAGGAGTTTCGTATTTTAATTGGGCTCCCCTTTTTATGTATGGAAATGAGTAAAAATTTTTCCAGTGGTAAACACTTTGACAACTCATAGTCATCCTTTCTAAAATTGCAAACTAAAGCTGGAGTCACAGATAACAACTCACCAGCGATCCTGACAACGATATCAATGTGTCAGGATCGCAGGTGAATCGCTATGTGATCGCTGGAGAGCTGTCAGACAGACAGCTTCACCAGCGATCAGTACAGCAATGCCCAGCGCCTGGTGTCGCTGTGCACGTTAGTAACCAGCGCGCGATGCAGGAAGCTGGTAACTAACGTACACATCGGGTATCTAATGGACGTGCCTCCCTAAATACCCGATGTGTACGTTAGTTACCAGCTCCCTGCATCAGCGCGCTGGTAACTAACGTACACATCAGGTATCTAAGGGACGCACGTCCCTTGGATACCCGATGTGTACATTAGTTACCAGCAGATCGCTGGTCTCCCACCTGTCACACGCAGCGATGCGTGGTGGTCAGCGGGAGACCAGCGACCAAAGAAAAGTCCTGGCCTTTCCTGCAGCGATCAGCAATACCGGCAGGGGGCCCGGTCGCTGATCGCTGTCACACACAGCGATCTCGCTGGTGAAATCGCTGTTGTGTCACAAAAATGTGACGGGGCGTTATCCCACATCCTGTTAAGCTAAGCTGTTAAAAAGAAGAGTCTGCGGAGACCACCACTACACTGCAGACCATGGACACCTCCCCCCATCCAGCAACACTACAGGCAAAGAAGGGCCCCCACACACCATCACTGCCTTTCGGGACATGGAAGTTGCTGTGAGTGATGGTGGGGAGGAGGATTTCTGTCATAGTCTAGCCTATTTTTGGCATGTCCCCTTTTGTTTGAGGAAGAGGACAAGTGCTGCCCTACAAATCATTTTGAGTGCTGCAACACCTCCAAATTGTCCAATGCCGGCTTTCAAATTCCAAGGAAGGTGTTATTTTCTGGAAGAAAAACAAAACCGGCCATTGGACACTCTCCATCTCTAGTGCCAGCTTCCCACCAGTGAGCACCACCTCCTCCAGTGCTAGCCACCCATAAGCCAGCACCACCTCCTCCAGTGCCAGCCACACAGAAGATACCACAAACTCCTCCAGTCCAACAATCTTACTAAAAGGGATAAATGGGCACCATCCACAATATATACTCAGGTGGGATCACCTAGTGCATATAAATAAATTAACACAGTAACAAATTAAGAGAAAAGTATATGCACACAAATAGGGATCACCATACACTAATATAGTCAAAAATCAAATTTTATTATAGTGAACACAACAAGCAAACATTTAGTTTAAAAACAATTAAAATGTCTGAACTCACAGACACACATAGACAAACAAAAACAATGGGTCATGATAATAGACAGTTAAATACTGTCTATTAACGTGACCCATTGTTTTTGTTTGTCTATGTGTGTCTGTGAGTTCAAACATTTTAATTGTTTTTAAACTAAGTGTTTGCTTGCTGTGTTCACTATAATAACATTTGATTTTTGACTATATTAGTGTATGGTGATCCCTATTTGTGTGCATATACTTTTCCATTAATTTGTTACAGTCCAACAATCTTGGCACCTAACACCCCCCTCACCAGCATGTCTCCTGCCAAAAACACCTTTGTGTGGTTGGAATGTGGGGCAAAACATGGAGGACAATGGACGAGGGAGATATCCAACTGAGGATTTCTGTGATGAGATGCCAGAGAAGCCACCTGAACTACAGGAGGAGGGTGGTATATATTTGTAGGAGAAATTCCTTTCTTACCCAACATTCCAGACCATGGGATCTCTCCCCCTTTAGTCCCCTTCCCTCACTTACTCCTTATGTCTCCACTCTAGTTGCTGTTCCCCCACCTTTTTGAACACCCAGTCATGGCCCTGATTTGAGTTCCCCAGTTCTTCTTATAATTTGCAATGTATTTTTTATTTTATAATTTTCTTTGTTTTATATTACTTATGGTTTGGCGTATGACATTAATATGTCTATTTTTTTTTATATTTTGTTATCTACTATTATTAAAATTTATTTTGAAAATACGAAGCGCCTTGTTCTTTTATTTCACACTTTACACAAACACAGAATCTTGAGTAGTGTTACAGCATATCTGTAGTGAAAATGAATACATTTTTAAACTTAATTTATGTGAATAGATTTACAGAAAAAGGTATTTAAAATACCTAAGTAGGCCTATAGCTGTGATAAGTTTGCTTCGGATATAAGGACCTTATATTTATATAATACTAGCTGAAGAACCCAGCGTTGAATAGGCATAGTAACTAACTGCTGTCCCGCTCTCTCACTCCAAAGCCCAGCTCTCCACCAGTCATCCTGCATTCTCATTCAGCAGCCCCGCTCTCCATCCACCATCCCACTCTCTCCCTCCAGCCCCTGTCTCCACTGGCTGTCCCGCTCTCTCCCTCAGCAGCCCCACTTTCGCTACGCAGCCCCGCTTTCTCCCTCTGCAGCCCAGCTCTCCAACCACCATCACACTCTCTCCCTCCACAGCCCCGTTCTCTCCATCAGCAGCCCCTGTCTCCACTGGCCATCCTGCTCTCTCCCTCCGCAGCCCCACTATCCATTGGCCATCCCGCTCTCTCCCTCCCCAGCCACATTCTCCACTTGCCGACCCGCTCTCCACTCGCCATCTCGCTCTCTCCCTCTGCAGACCCTGTCTCCACTGGCTGTTCTGCTCTCTCTCAGCAGCCCAGCTCTCCACCTGCATCTCGCTCTCTCCCTTAACAGCCCTGCTCTCCACCCGCCATCACGCTATCCCTCCACAGCCCCGCTCTCTCCCTCCACAGCCCCGCTCTCCATGCGCCATCCTGCTCAATCCCTCCGCAGCCCCACTCTCCATTCATGACCCGCTCTTCTTCCACATCCCCACTTTCTTCCTCCACAGACCCGCACACTCCCTCTACAGCCCCGCTTTCCACGCGCCATCCCGCTCTATACTTCCCCAACCCCGCTCTCCATCCATGTCTCTCCCTCGCAGCTCTGCTCTCCACCTGCATCCCACACTTTCCCTCTGCAACCCCGCTCTCCAGCCGCCAGTGGGCAGGGCTATGTGGAGTTTTTGTGGCTTGATACATACAAACACATACATACACTCAGCTTTATATATAAATAGGAGTCTGTGTCTTTCCTTCAGTTAAACGACTTTATTGTGGCTGTGTATTTTTTACAATATGACTATGGGGTTAGTAATGGGGCATCTTATAGATGCCTCTCCATTACTAACCCCTGTGCTTGATGTCAGCGGCTATAAAACAGCTGACATCAACTCTATTACCCCACTTGCCACTGCACCAAAACAAGAGGGAATAGTGAGGCTAAGAGCCAAATTTGGCACATCTTATGGATGCGCCATTTCTAGGGTGGCTGAGGGCTGGAAGGAGGGCAATATCCATGGCCACTTCCTGGCCTATTAATATCAGCCTGAAGCTGTCTGTCTAGACGTTGCTGGTTATTAATTATACGGGGGACCCCAAGTTATTTTCTTTGGAGGGCCCACATTTTAATAACCAGTGAAGGCTAAATAGACAGCTGAGAGCTGATATTAATAGCCTGGGAAACTTCATGCTTATTACCCTTTTCTCAGGCTACAAACATCTGCCTCCCAGCTGTCAGCTTTCCCTCATCTGGTAAGAAAAAGTAGGGGAACCCCACGCCATTTTTTTAAATTTATTGAATTATTAGCTAAAAACATGTACACTAAAGTAGACACTCCCTGCATTGATAATATATCTCAATGACCTCTATTGATCTAGATCTGTATCCAAAATGGTTTTATTAGTTAGTAAACTAGCTTGAAACGACAGAGAATTCCTGTATGTAAAAGCTGATGTTAAAAATGCATTGCATACGGATTGCATAAACATGTCATATGGATGCTAGGTGAGAAAAATAGCATTGGACTCACATGACACCTGTCCGATATTTCAAGACCAACATTGATCCGATTTAACAAACGCAAATTAATGGGAGCCTTAATAGTTAAAATGGGAATCTCGAAAGCACTGCTCACTTGCCTCATGGCTTCTTGTTTACCGGGGTGGTGCGCTCCAAAAAAAAAAAGAAGAAGAAAGACTCTGCATATATGTGGGATCACCACGCATGAAACAATTATATGAAAATATAAATTTTTATTGATTGCACAAAAGCAGCAAAAAACACCACACATTAAAAGCAATTAAAAACAGACTAATCAGCACGTACACCGCTGGCTGCAGAATATAATGGCACTAAATATGGATCAATCAAGCTATTAATGAAGCTCCATATAATACAGACAATACAGTGGGAGCAATAGAAAGAGACAATCAAGAATGACTGGACAAGTTATTATAACCCTGTAGTAATATAATGTGCTAAATGTATAACAGCAAGGAAAACAAATCAATAATCCCTGATAAGAACCCTGCAGTGTTTGGTAAATACCTGATGGAAAGAGGTACAGAAAAACCTGGGTAACAAATGGAGCTCCTCATGGAGTGAAATCACTTATTTAACAAAGCAACTAAAGCTCAAAGAATGGAAGAGCTAATAAAGTGCAGTAGTTCCAGACCCCAAACTGGAGTGCAATACATCACCCAGGAGCAGAACAGTCAAAGAGACCAGTCAAAGTCGCCCCAATGTCTGTGTAAAAAGCAAGCAGCCACAGCTGTCTGAAAAAAAGAAAAACGGACAGAACTTGGACCAATGTTATTCAGTTGTTCATATGACCATTTCTCCCACGGACAGAACGTCGGTGTGAAAAAAATTGCAGCATGCATTATTTTCTTCCATAATTCATATGAGATTCACCTATTCAAGTCTATCACTGCACAAAAAAACAGATCAATTGTATAGCATGCGACTTTTACGGATACTTTGCAATTCTTTAAAATAGGAAACTGTATTTGTTCTTGAAAATTTTAATAACTGCTTCCTATGTATTAAAAAGGATGCCATACGAATGACAATACTGATGAAAAATCGTCTGTTTTTCTCAGGATGAAAATAGGACGATGTTTTATATGCTCTTGTGAAATTAGTCTGTGAATGAGTTTAAGGCTGGAGTCACACACAAGCTATAAAAAAATCGGTCCATTTTTAATGGACCAGAATCGCACAAATGTTTCATGAACAGAGATCCGTATGTCATCATATTGGAACGCGAAGATGCGATTTTCTCACTTCTAAGCATCCGTGTGACATCCGTATGACGAGATTTTTTCGCCGGCTTGCAAAATGAACATATAATGGAGCCCAATGACAGGTTAAAACACAAGCAAAAGAATAGATATAGACACATAGAATACATATATACACTGCTCAAAAAAATAAAGGGAACACTTAAACAGCAGAATATAACTCCAAGCAAATCAAACTACTGTGAAATCAAACTGTCCACTTAGGAAGCAACACTGATTGACAATCAATTTCACATGCTGTTGTGCAAATGGAATAGACAACAGATGGAAATTATTGGCAATTATCAAGACACACTCAATAAAGGAGTGGTTCTTCACATGGGGACTACAGACCACATCTCAGTACCAATGCTTTCTGGCTGATGTTTTGGTCACTTTTGAAGGTTGGTTGTGCTTTTACACTAGTGATAGCATGAGACGGACTCTACAACCCACACAAGTGGCTCAGGTAGTGCAGCTCATCCATGATGGCACATCAATGCGAGCTGTGGCAAGAAGGCTTGCTGTGTCTGTCAGCGTAGTGTCCAGAGGCTGGAGGTGCTACGAGGAGACAGGCCAGTACACCAGGAGATGTGGAGGGGGCTGTAGGAGGGCAATAACCCAGCAGCAGGATCGCCATCTCAGCCTTTGTGCAAGGAGGAACACTGCCAGAGCCCTGCAAAATGACCTCCAGCAGGCCACAAATGTGCACGTGTCTGCACAAACGGTTAGAAGCCGACTCCATGAGGATGGTCTAAGTGCCCGATGTCCACAGATGAGGGTTGTGCTCACAGCCCAGCATCGTGCAGCATGCTTGGCATTTTCCACAGAACACTAGGATTGGCAAATTCACCACTGGTGCCCTGTGCTCTTCACAGATGAAAGCAGGTTCACACTGACCATATGTGACAGAGTCTGGAGACGCCGTGGAGAGCGATCTGCTGCCAGTAACATCCTTCAGCATGACCGGTTTGGCAGTGGGTCAGTAAGGGTGTGGGGTGGCTTTTCTTTGGAGGGCCACACAGCCCTCCATGTACTCGCTAGAGGTAGCCTGACTGCCATTAGGTACCGAGATGAGCTCCTCAAACTCCTTGTGAGACCATATGCTGGTGCGGTTGGCCCTGGGTTCCTCCTAATGCAGGACAATGCCAGACCTCTTGCGTCTGGAGTGTGTCAGCAGTTCCTGCAAGATGAATGCATTGAATCTATGGACTGGCCCGCCCATTCCCCAGACCTGAATCCGATTGAACACATGGGACATCATGTCTAGCTCCATCCACCAACGTCACGTTGCACCACAGACTGTCCACGAGTTGGAGGATGCTTTAGTCCAGGTCTGGGAGGAGATCCCTCATGACAACATCCACCGACTCATCAGGAGCATGCCCAGGTGTCGTAGGGAGGTCAAACAGGCACGTGGAGGCCATACACACTACTGAGAATCATTTCCTTGTCTTGAGGCATTTCCACTGAAGTTGGATCAGCCTGTAATTTGATTTTCCACTTTGATTTTGAGTATCCTTCCAAATCCAGACCTCCATGGGATATTAATTTTGATTTACATTGATATTTTTATGTTTTCTTGTTCTCAACGCATGCCACTATGTACTGAATAAAGATTTGCAGCTGTGATATTTCATTCAGTAATATCTACAATGTGGTATCTTAGTGTTCCCTTTATTTTTTTTGAGCAGTGTATATATATATATATATATATTGACCCTCTTGTACTGTGCTGCTATCTCCTTGTATGACTCAGTGCTTACGTTCTGACTATTCTCTGCTTGCCCTCTGGTAACGTGCCGCCCTCTCCATGTATGACCCCCCGTTTGTCTGACCTGAGTTTCCCTCTCCTCTACTACAGAGTCCCTGTAGTAAGTATCCTACAATCATCTCCAGCAGTAGGACGCTAAGCCCCACCCCCTGCGGTCACATGATCGTATGTCCTTCACTGCTTACTACCTTCAGCATCGCAGGTCCCGTCTGCCTGAACTTTCCCTGCAGTATCGGGCCCCGGGCCCTCCCGCAGTTTGGGTGAGTCACCCTACTCAGCCATGGCAGTTCGCCAGCGCTGACAGGATCCTGATATTAATTTGCTGAGGTAATCTGGAGAAATTTCAGAAGCCCCTCCTACAAGTTGGTTTGGCTTGATGTGCACTTTTTGCATACCATACGGTCAAGCTGCTCCCACAACAGTTGAATGAGGTCGATATCTGGTGACTGCATTGGACACTCCATTACAGATAGAATACCAGATGCCTGCTTCTTCCCTAAATAGTTCTTGCATAATTTGGAGGTGTGCTTTGGGTCATTGCCCTGTTGTAGGATGAAATTTACTCCAATCAAGCGCTGTCAACAGGGTATGGCATGGCGTTGCAAAATGGAGTGATAGCCTTCTTTATTCAAAATCCCTTTTACCTTGTACAGATCTCCCACTTTACCAGCACCAAAGCAACTCCAGACCATCACATTACCTCCACCATGCTTGACAGATGGAGTCAGGCACTCTTCCAGCATCTTTTCAGTTGTTCTGCATCTCACAAATGTTCTTCTGTGTGATCCAAACACCTCAAAATTGTCCATAACACTTTTTACCAATTTTCCTGTCCAATGCCTGTGTTCTTTGGCCCATATTTATCTTTTCCTTTTTTTAGACAGTCTCAGATATGGCTTTTTCTTTGCCACTCTGCCCTGAAGGCCAGCATCCCGGAGTCGCCTCTTCACTGTAGACGTTGACACTGGCGTTTTGCATGTACTATTTAATGAAGCTGCCAGTTGAGGACCTGTGAGGCGTCGATTTCTCAAACTACAGAATCTAATGTACTTGTCTTGTTGCTCAGTTGGGCAGTGGGGCCTCCCACTTCTCTTTCTAATCTGGTTATAGCCTGTTTGTGCTCTCCTCTGAAGGGGGTAGTACACACCATTGTAGGAAATCTTTAGTTTCTTGGCAGTTTCTCACATGGAATAGCCTTCATTTCTAAGAACAAGAATAGACTGCCAAGTTTCAGATGAAAGTTTTTTTTTCTGGCCATTTTGAGAGTTTAATGGAACCAACAAATGTAATGCTCCAGATTATCAACTAGCTCAAAGGAAGGTCAGGTTTATAGCTTCTCTAATCAGCCAAACTGATTTCAGCTGTGCTAACATACTTGCACAAGGGTTTTCACAGGTATTCTAACCATCCATTAGCCTTCTTACACAGTTAGCAAACACAAAGTACTATAAGAACACTGGAGTGATGGTTGTTGGAAATGGGCCTCTATGCACCTATGAAGATATTGCATTACAAACCAGACATTTTCAGCCAGAATAGTCATTTACCACATTAACAATGTATAGAGTATATTTCTGAATCATTTAATGTTAGCTTCATTGGAAAAAACTGCTTTTCTTTCAAAAATAAGGAAATTTCTTAGTGACCCTAAACTTTTGAACGGTAGTGTATGTATATATATATATATATATATATATATATATATATATATGTGTGTGTAAATAATAATTAGAATGGGGAAAGCAAGCCAAGCCGTCATAAAAATTCAATATAACCATAATGTAGAACCTGAGGCTGAAAAAAATTTTTGAATCTGCAAGTTTATTAGCATAATCAGTCACACAGTGCCCAACGTTTCGGCCGAGCAGGCCTTTATCAAGGGTATTATCTAGATGAAACATAACAATAATAACAAATTAGAAAGACTCACTGAAAATAAAATACATAAAATAACTATTGAGTCAATGACTGATATATCATGCAAAAAAACAAAATAAAGTACATTGGGAGACATAGGGATCAATATGAGCATACATAATGAAATGTAACAAAAGAATCCAGGTCAGATTCCATCATCAGAATTAATCAATTATCATATGCTGTAGAGACAAAAGGACAAAAAACTGAATCACAAAATCCATAAAAAAAACTGCAGCTCAAAGCAGCTTTCAGGTATCAAAGAAAATCGTGTCAAATACAGACATAAGAAATAAGTACCTGTGTGGCTATATGATCAAGTTTCAAAGTTCTAAGAAGAAAAAAAAGGAAAAAAAGAAAAGGAAGATAAATAAAGATCATGGTTTAACATAAAGAGGCAGAAAGAACCTCCTTCTTTGTAAGTGTATGGATGGTGTGTGTATGAAACCTACTTACCTGTGCCAAGGAATAAGCGGTAAGACAGGGACCACGCCGCTACCTGATAAGAATGTGTGTGCTAACTATGACATACGCCTATTTATTCTCACCAAATGAGATAAAGAAAGATGCAGCTGTGAGAAGTAAAAGACGACGAAAAGCACCGATATCACGCATGCGCATAACCTCTCTAAGGACAGAAATGGGGCATAATGTGTCCGAAAACAGGAAGTGTGGCATGAAAGAGGGCCAGCAAGATGGCGGCTACTGAGCGCCTGCGCAAAGCATCTCAAAAGGCGGACGTGGGGCATGATGAATCAGAGAAACCCGGAAGTGTGATAAGCAATACTGAATTGCGCATAAGAAAATGAAAAACATTACATGAAAATTACGACGAAAAAGGTTTATACTTTTGAAATAAAACGGGCAGTAACAGTAAATTACAATAATGGAAAGAGTGGTGTGTATGTGTGTATATAAAGAAAACAAAAGAGCGTACAATCAAGTGTATTTGAACATGCATAAACTAAAGAATGCACGTAAACATGCCTGCGAGTATAAAACATACATACATATACACCCATAAATGAATATAATTGCTTATAATTATCTACATACATAAATACACATACACATAACTGCATACACACCTCCACATACAACCACTAACCTAACATACAGTATATGCACAAATCTACACAGATCCATACATATTTATGCCTAAATATACACAAATATATACACATGTCACACAAATATTAACACCTCATATACATACATCGCCATGCTAAAATGGATGACATTACAAAGGTATGATGTCTGTATATAATAGGAAAAAGGAAAGAGAAAAAGAAACAGTCACCAAATAGAAGAAATATTTCTGCAATTAGGTCTGTAGAAAAAATAAAAAATTAATAAGGTAGGAAAAGATTAAAATAAATATTCAAATATGAATACAAACACATCTAAATATATAAATCTCAATACTTGCATATATAGATATATATACAACTTCTGGCAAAAATTATGGAATCACTGGCCTTGGAGGATGTTCATTCAGTTGCTTAATTTTGTAGAAAAAAGCAGATCACAGACATGGCACAAAACTAAAGTCAATTCAAATGGCAACTTTCTGGCTTTAAGAAACACTAAAAGAAATCAAGAACAAAAAATGTGGTAGTCAATAATGGTTACTTTTTTAAACCAAGCATAAGGAAAAAAATATGGAATCACTCAATTCTGAGGAAAAAATTATGTAATCATGAAAAATAAACCAACAAAAAAATAATAATAATAATATAATAATAATAATAAATTTTATTTTTATAGCGCCGACATATTCCGCAGCACTTTACATTTCAGAGGGGATTTGTACAGACAATAGACATTACAGCATAACAATAATCACATACAGTAGATTATAACAAATACCAAGAGGAGTGAGGGCCCTGCTCGCAAGCTTACAGTCTATGAGGAAAGAGGTAGACACGAAAGGTGGGTGGTAACAGTTGCCCTGATTGTATGGACCAGCCATAATGTTAAGTGTGTAACAGTACAGACACAGAGGGCTAATGGATGCATAAAGCATGTGGGAACATGATGCTGGGAGCCTGGTTATGGTAAAATTTTTGGCTCTGCCACACAGGGATAGGTTAGGTTAATGTGTTGAGGCGATAGGCCAGTCTGAATAAATGCGTTTTCAGGACACGCTTAAAATTGTGGGGACTGGGGACTAATCGTATTGACCTGGGAAGTGCATTCCAAAGAATTGGCGCGGCACGTGTAAAGTCTTGGAGACGGGAGTGGGAGGTTCTGACTATTGAGGATACCAACCTCAGGTCATCAGCAGAACGGAGGGCGCGGGTAGGGTGGTATACTGAAACAAGGGAGGAGATGTAGGGTGGTGCTGAGCCATGGAGGGCTTTGTGGGTGAGGGTAATAAGTTTATACTGAATTCTGGAGTGGATGGGTAGCCAGTGTAATGACTGGCACAAGGTAGAGGCATCGGTGTAACGATTGGTGAGGAATATGATCCTGGCTGCAGCATTCAAGACAGATTGGAGAGGGGAGAGTTTTGTAAGAGGGAGACCGATTAGAAGAGAGTTACAATAGTCGAGACGAGAATGAATAAGAGAAACAGTAAGAGTTTTTGCAGAGTCAAAAGTAAGAAAAGGTCGAATTCTAGAAATGTTTTTGAGGTGCAGATGACAAGAGCGAGCCAGTGATCGAATGTGGGGGGCAAAGGAAAGCTCGGAATCAAGTATGACCCCAAGACAGCGGGCATGTTGCTGGGGAGTAATAGTGGAACCACAGACGGAAGTGGCAATGTCGGGTGTAGGTACATTAGTAGCAGGAGGAAACACAAGGAGTTCAGTCTTTGACAGGTTCAGTTTCAGATATAGTGAGGACATGATATTAGACACAGCGTTTAGACAATCGCCAGTGTTTTCTAGAAAGGCTGGCGTGATGTCAGGAGAAGAAGCGTATAATTGGGTGTCATCAGCATAGAGATGGTACTGGAAACCAAATCTACTGATTGTTTGACCAATAGGGGCAGTGTACAAGGAGAAGAGGAGGGGGCCTAGAACCGATCCTTGAGGAACCCCAACAGTAAGGGGAAGGTGAGAGGAGGAGGAACCGACAAAAGAAACAGTAAAGGAGCGGTCGGAGAGATAGGAGGAGAACCAGGAGAGAACGGTGTCCTTGAGGCCAATGGAATGGAGCATAGTGAGGAGGAGCTGATGATCCACAGTGTCGAATGCTGCAGAGAGATCCAAGAGAATTAGCATGGAGTAATGACCATTTGATTTAGCTGTTAGCAGATCATTAGAGACTTTAGTGAGGGCAGTTTCAGTGGAGTGTAAAGAGCAGAAACCGGATTGGAGAGGGTCGAGAACAGAGTTTTCTGAGAGATAGCGGATAAGACGGGAGTGGACTAGGCGTTCCAGGAGTTTAGAGATGAAGGGAAGATTAGAGACAGGTCTATAGTTAGCGGCACAATTTTGGTCGAGGGATGGTTTTTTAAGTAGTGGATGTATGATGGCATGCTTAAATGAGGAGGGAAAAATACCAGAAGAGAGAGAGAGGTTAAATATTTTAGTTAGGTGAGGGGTGACAGCAGGGGAAAGGGACTGGAGGAGATGTGACGGAAATGGGTCACTGGTGCAAGTAGTTGGGCGAGAAGATGCAAGGAGCCTGCTTACTTCTTCTTCTGTGACTGGTTCAAAATCAGAGAGTGAGTTAGATGCAGTGGGGGAGGGAGGACAGTGCATGGTATGAGGGGATTTGGAGATAATTTCCTGTCGGATCTGGTCAATTTTTTCTTTGAAGTAATTGGCCAGATCGTCAGCTCGGAGCTCAGTGGTTGGGGCCTGTACTCTTGGATTGAGTAGAGAATGAAAAGTGTCAAAGAGACGTTTCGGGTTATTGGACAGTGAGATGATGAGGGTGTTGAAATAGGTTTGTTTGGAGAGGTGAAGGGCAGTGTTGTATGTTCTAAGCATAAACTTAAAATGGATGAAATCTTCGTGCAGATTGGATTTTCTCCACAGACGTTCGGCGCACCTGGAGCACCGCTGCAGGAAACGTGTTTGCACCGTGTGCCAGGGTTGTCGCCGTCTGCGTTGTGGTGTTCTATTTATAGGGGGTGCAAATTCATCCAGGGCAGTTTGAAGTGTTTCATTGTAATGCTTCAATGCAGAATCAGGACATGAGAGGGAGGAGATAGGGGCCAATGAAGACTGCAAGTTCTTCAGAAGTTTCTGGGTGTTAATGGCCTGTGTGTTTCTATAAGTCTGGACAGTGGGGGTGACCTGAGCAGCCTGGCAGTTCTTTATAGAGAATGAAAGAAGATTGTGGTCAGAGAGCGGGAGAGGGGAGTTTGCAAAATCATCCACTGCACAAAGCCGAGAGAAGACCAAGTCGAGGGAGTTTCCGTCTTCATGCGTTGGAGAATTAGTAAGCTGCGAAAGGCCAAATGAGGAGGTTAGAGATAAAAGGTGAGTAGCAGATGGGGAGAGGGGAAGAGCAATGGGGATGTTGAAATCTCCCATGAGGAGGGTAGGGATGTCACAGGAGAGAAAATGTGGAAGCCAAGTGGCAAAATGATCCAGGAACTGATGGGAGGGGCCGGGAGGACGATATACCACCGCCACTCGCATGGAGAAGGGGGTGTAGAGTCTGACGGCATGGACCTCAAAAGAAGGGAAGACAAGTGAGGGTACTTGAGGGATAACCTGAAAGGTACATTTTGGTGATAGGAGCAGACCAACGCCTCCACCAGCTCTATTGTCTGATCTTGGGGTATGAGAGAAGTGTAGCCCCCCGTATGAAAGAGCAGCAGCAGCGGTAGTATCTGACTGCTGGATCCAGGTTTCAGTAAGAGCCAGAAGGTTAAGAGAATTAGAAAGGAAGAAGTCATGAATGAAGGAGAGTTTGTTACACACTGAGCGAGAATTCCAAAGTGCACAATTAAGAGAGACAGATGGCATGCAGGGAATATTAATAAGATTAGAGGGGTTTCTGAGTGTAGCAGCGGGGGGGTTTGACTTTTTATAACATGGGGGACCAGGGTTGGGAGCAATGTCTCCTGCAACTAGGAGAAGGAGGATAGAAAGAGTGAGCAGATGGTTAAGTGATTTGTGAGAGCGTCTCTGGTGTTGAATGGTGGGACTGGCTGGATCTGTGCAATTTAACAATGTGAAAAGAGCATGAGTGCTATACATAGGAGAGGAAAGGAGCGAGGGGCCAATATGGATGGAGTGTGGAGAGTTAATGCCAGGGCGGTGGATGTGTGTGAATGCAGCGGCCAGGATATAAATTACACAAATGCATATGGTATATATTTGTTGTACTCCAAATGTACAGAGAGTAGATGTATATAAATGTCTTACCTGTCTCCTGCCTTGTCTAACTGCCATGTTATAACTGCCAGAAGTACTTTGATACATGTACTTCAATTACATGTGCATAAATGCCACCCCTGCATAAATGCTCCCCCTAGCTATGTCTGAATATATAGGAGGTTAAGGCTAAGTTTTTTTTTTTTTTTTTGGCTCTCTCTTCTCGTTAATCAATCACACTAAATTGAGACACCAGGACCCAATAAAATGTTGTGGTCAAATAAACACATGTCCAGCACTACATGGATCATAAAGCACTTTGAAAAGTTTCTTGACCTCACAACATAAGGGGACAAGCAGAGTAAGTTGAAATAACTATATACCAGATATAAGCTTGCAGAGTTGAAAACACATAGATAGCATTCAGGATTAACTGCTTGCTGACATTGAATGGAGACACAGGAGTGGATTCAGAGCAGAGATTGGAAAAGCTGGTTACCAGATATAAGCTTGAAGAGTTGAAAACACATAGATAGCATTCAGGATTAACTGCTTGCTGACATTGAATGGAGACACAGGAGTGGATTCAGAGCAGAGATTGGAAAAGCTGGTTACCAGATATAAGCTTGCAGAGTTGAAAACACATAGATAGCATTCAGGATTAACTGCTTGCTGACACTGAATGGAGACACAGGAGTGGATTCAGAGCAGAGATTGGAAAAGCTGGTTACCAGATATAAGCTTGCAGAGTTGAAAACACATAGATAGCATTCAGGATTAACTGCTTGCTGACATTGAATGGAGACACAGGAGTGTCCAAAAAAACACTCCAACACATCACTAGTATTTTGTTGCACCACCTCTGGCTTGTATAACAGCTTGCAGTCTGAGGCATGGACTTAATGAGTGTCAAACAGTACTCTTCATCAATCTGGCTCCAACTTCCTCTGATTGCTGTTGCCAGATCAGCTTTGCAGGTTGGAGCCTTGTCATGGACCATTTTCTTCAACTTCCACCAAAGATTTTCAATTGGATTGAGAGCCTGACTATTTGCAGGCCATGACATTGACCTTATGTCTCTTTTTTCAAGGAATGTTTTCACAGTTTTTGTTCTATGGCAGGATGCATTATCACCTTGAAAAATGATTTCATCATCCCCAAACATGCTTTCAATTGATGGTATAAGAAAAGTGTCCAAAATATCAACATAAACTTGTGCAATTATTGAAGATGTAATGACAGCCATCACCCCAGTGCCTTTACCTGACATGCAGCCCCATATCATCAATGACTGTGGAAATTTGCATGTTCTCTTGAGGCAGTCATCTTTATAAATCTCATTGGAACGGGACCAAACAAAAGTTCCAGCATCATCACCTTGTCCAATGCAGATTCACGATTCATTACTGAATATGATTTTCATCCAGTCATCCACAGTCCATGATTGCTTTTCCTTAGCCAATTGTAACCTTGTTTTTTTCTGTTTAGGTGTTAATGATGGCTTTCGTTTAGCTTTTCTGTATGTAAATCACATTTCCTTTAGGCGGTTTCTTACAGTTCGGTCACAGACGTTGACTCCAGTTTCCTCCCTTTCGTTCCTCATTTGTTTTGGAGACATATTGCTTTAAGTTTCTGGTCTTGACGCTTTGACGTCTTCCTTGGTCTTCCTGTATGTTTGCCTTTAACAACCTTCCCATGTTGTTTGTATTTGGTCCAGATTTTAGACACAGCTGACTGTGAACAACCAACATTTTTTGAAACATTGCGTGATGATTTACCCTCTTTTAAAAGTTCGATAATCCTCTCCTCTGTTTCAATTGACATCTCTCGTGTTGGAGCCATGATTCATGTCAGTCCACTTGGTGCAACAGCTCTCCAAGGTGTACTCACTCCTTTTTAGATGCAGACTAACGAGCAGATCTAATTTGATGCAGGTGTTAGTTTGGGGAATTAAAATTTACAGGGTGATTTCATAATTTTTTCCTCAGAATTGAGTGATTCCATAATTTTTTCCCTATGCTTGGTTTAAAAAAGTAACCACTACTGACCACATGTTTTGTTCTTGATTTCTTTTGGTGTTTCTTAAAGCCAGAAAGTTGCCATTTGATTTGACTTTAGTTTTGTGCCATGTCTGTGATCTGCATTTTTTTTCTACAAAATTAAACTACTGAATGAACATCCTCCAAGGCCGGTGATTCCATAATTTTTGCCAGGAGTTGTACATATACATATATATACATACATACATACACAAAACATATACACATACATGTACATAAAAATACATACACATACTATTTGCTTAATACAATATTCCCTACCGGTAGAAGAATAGGGCACAGCAACACTATAACATAAGCAGAGAAAAAAAATGACGACCCGATAAATTATAGGGTCCATACATTATACAGAGTCGACAAATAGAAGAGGGATCAATAAAAAACCTTATACTCCCTATTCAGACCAAAGGGCTCTAATGTTTGGAGGACAAATATCCAATAGGCCCCTCTTTCTTTTAACCTTTGTATTCTATTGCCACCTCGTCTGACCGGAGGTACACTTTTAATAACTTGATAACGAAGTTGAGAAATATTGTGGTTATGGGAAATGAAATGGGCTAGAATAGGTAATAAAGTCCTCTTGCAACGAATTGTAGATTTATGCTGTGAAATGCGTTCTAGGATATGTTGGGTGGTTTCTCCAACATATCCGAGAATGCAAGGACATTTAATCAAATACATGCACCAGATCGAGGGAGTTTATCAGTGGTCTTGTATGTCTTCCATTTTCTAATTATTGCTCCCACAGTTGATTTCTTCACTCCAAGCTGGTTGGCTATTGCAGATTCAGTCTTCCCAGCCTGGTGCAGGGCTACAATTTTGTTTCTGGTGTCCTTTGACAGCTCTTTGGTCTTCACCATAGTGGAGTTTGGAGTCAGACTGTTTGAGGGTGTGCACAGGTGTCTTTTTATACTGATAACAAGTTTAAACAGGTGCCATTACTACAGGTAATGAGTGGAGGAAAGAGGAGACTCTTAAAGAAGAAGTTACAGGTCTGTGAGAGCCAGAAATCTTGATTGCTTGTTTCTGACCAAATACTTATTTTCCACCATAATATGCAAATAAAATGAAAAAAAAAAACAGACAATGTGATTTTCTGGATTTTTTTTTCTCTGTTTGTCTCCCATAGTTGAGGTCTACCTATGATGTAAATTACAGACGCCTCTCATCTTTTTAAGTGGTGGAACTTGCACTATTGCTGACTGACTAAATACTTTTTTTCCCCACTGTATATTACATAAAATAAATCACAATTATGATAATCCTTAATTGAGAAAATTTTTCCGGATCTAGGATGTGTGAAGGTGTCGCCTTTAGTAATGTTGGAAGATTGCAAGCAATGTAAACATGGAAATGTCCCTTTACATTGTGGCATAAGTAACATCTGTTTCATATCACGTGAGCTGCCTATATCAGCCCTAACCAAATGGTTGCGTAAGTTAGGGGTTTTTGTATGGCAAATCAAAGGTGGGACTTGAAATTCTGGAATCTGTTGGTAAGAGTGTGTGTCTCAATGACATGTGTATATATATATTGTAAGGTAGCGCTTGTCATTAAGGTAGGGGATACTCGCTAGGCAGCCGATAAATCAGGTCTGGCAAAGGTTTCTCAACATAACTCAGTCCATTCGGTTTATTATGCAGCATAAACCATCAACAGCAACATAAAGTTCATATCAGATCAGCATAGCGTCCATGCCAGAGCTCCGCTCTGTTAACCCTGTCGTCACACAGGCTTGGCTATATCCGGTACACAGGCTCTCTAGCCTCACAGTTATATCCCCTGTCCGGGTTCATGGCTGCTTCTCAGTGCAGACGTTCATTCCCTCCAGGGAACTATCAGACACACGTGCACTCAGGAAGGCAGACATGTCAGCCAGACGAGACCTTCCATACGGACCAACCGAGTCCAAGCATTCACTCATGTGACCTACCCTGGCCATCTTATATGGTCCGTAGCCACGCCCACCAGATCACATGGCTATGACCTCATCACAGGTCCTTCATCCATTCATACGCATACTTTACTATGGCATTTTAGACACCCGCCCCTAGGTGGGTTTGTAGGTGATTGATCCCACCTGTCTCATCAATCACCTGATGGCTTCTCCCTATCACATTGGAACAAAAGATCAGCTCTGCTGATCAGCACATAATCAAGCCTTCATCCCAAGGCCACCCACCTTGGGATACATAACGGTCATTTAGGACCCTGCTCCTGTTACCATTCTGGACATGGCTATTCGTCCGTCCTGGGACACCCACACAGCACCCCCTAGCGTACACAGTGGTCACTACACCACTATATATATATATATATATGTGTGTGTAATCTATGTGTCTATATCTATTCTTTCAAACAAGAAAAATTATAGCCAGCTCACCCAGTTAGACGTCCTTAGTGGTTCTGCTCACTGCCAGGAAGCCGCACGGAGTTGTAATGGGAGAGGCACACCCATGTTGCAATAGAAGCAAAAACCAGCAAATAATTCCAGCGGATGCTTCCTACTTGGCCATAAAATCCATTTTTATGACCCCCTGTATATATTTGGGTTTCTGCCACATGGAACTATTTTAAAAGATAAAAATAAAATGGATTTTATGGCCAAGTAGGAAGCATCCGCTGGAATTATTTGCTGTTTTTTGCTTCTAGATCTATTCTTTCTATCCTTTATTAAACATGTCAGTGTGATTTTACTGCTGTATCGCAAAATGAATTGCCAGCTTTTGTTAAAGGACACTGGTGCGTATTTCTCTCAAGTCACACTTGTGGTCTATGTCTAATCTGATTTTTTCTCGCACCCATAGACTTGCAATGGCGAGTCTTGGCCAAGAATCGGTGACAATCGCAGCAGGCTGCGATTTTCTCAGCCCAATTAAAACGGGCGAGAAAAAAAATCGGATGATGGGAGCTGCCCCATAGATTAACATTGGGACGAGTGCATTGCGATTTTTTATCGCATAGCACTTGTCCGTTTTTTTTCTCGCTAGTGTGACTCCGGCCTTAAGCAGTTGTCCAGACAGGAGTGGCTCCTCCATACTTATTTCTACATCCCCGGCGATGCAGAGATCTACAGCTGAAGTGGGACAGTCTGTTCATAGGACAACAATCAGTCATACACTGCACAAATCTGGCCTTTATGGAAGAGTGGCAATAAGAAAGCCATTTCTCAAAGATAGCCAAAAAAGTGTCATTTAAAGTTTGCAACAATCCACCTGGGAGACACACCAAACACGTGGAAGAAGGTGCTCTGGTCAGATGAAACCAAAATCGAACTTTTTGGCAACAATGCCAAATGATATGTTTGGGGTAAAGGCAACACAGCTCATCACCCTGAACACACCATCCCCAATGTCAAACATGGTGGTGTCAGCATCATAGTTTGCGCCTGCTTTTCTTCAGCAGGGACAGGGAAGATGGTTAAAATTGATGGGAAGATGGATGGAGCCAAATACAGGACCATTCTTGAAGAAAACCTGTTGGAGTCTGCAAAAGACCTGAGACTGGGATGGAGATTTGTCTTCCAACAAGACAATGATCCCAAACATAAAGCAAAATCTACAATGGAATGGTTCCAAATAAAAGTATCCAGGTGTTAGAATGGTCAAGTCAAATTCCAGAGCTGAATCTGATCGAGATCTGTGGAAAGAGCTGAAAACTGCTGTTCACAAACGATCTCCATCAAACCTCACTGAACTCGAGCTGTTTGCCAAGGAAGAATGGGCAAGAATTTCAGTCTCTCGATGTACAAAACTGATAGAGACATACCCCAAGCGACTTGCAGCTGTAATCGCAGCAAAAGGTGGCGCAACAAAGTATTAAGTTAAAGAGGCCGAATAATATTGCAAGCCCCACTTAATTTCCACCAAAATTTAACATAACCAATAAATTTCATTCAACTTTACAATTGTGTTCCACTTATTGTTGATTCTTCACCAAAAATTTACATTTGGTATCTTTATGGTTGAAGCATGGTATGTGGGAAAAGTGTTATTAACTGGTCACCGAGGAGGATGGCAGAAATAGGCTAGGCCATCAGGAAACCAGAAAGGTTGGTAACTTAGCAGATTGCAGACCCCTAATCTTAATAACACAACCAGCAGTATCCGTGGGGCGTACTTACGATGCCCAGACACCTCAGCACAGCCAGAGAGCGAACTAAGCCTAAAGCAAGAAAGGTGAAATCTAAACTGCCCCGGAGTAGAACCCCAAAGGAATGGATAGCGCCCAAACATATATTGTCGGTGAGACAAGATGAGGCACAAACACAGGTAGAAAATAGACTGAGCAAATGATGGGGCCCAAACTGTCTAGACAGGATAGGACAGGAAAGAAACTGTCTGCAATCATGCAAAAACTCTAAAAAATCCAACACGACTGATGTACAAAAAACACTGAGGTCTCACGACCTCTCCCCCACTATATCAGCATTCTGGTGTGAATTGGCAGCAAAGCAAAAGGGACTAATATAACAGGGGACTGAACAAACTGACACAAGCTGTAACATATGGAGCGGGGTCCAGCACTGAACCAGCAGGGAGCACGCTGAACCCTCACAGCAAAGCAGAAAGCAGAAAAAGGCAAAACCAGATCAGATGCAAAGGATTAGCAAAAGAACCACTTAACTGAAAAATTCAGGATCAGGCAGGAGACAGCAGACCTCAAAATGCACAGGAAGAAACAAATCACCAGCAGCAACTGAGGGTAGCCTGCTCACTTAAATACTCCCAGTCAGTAACCACTGATTTCCAATCATCACCGTCAGGTGGCAGACTTCTGTCAATCCAGCCAGCTCCACTACCCACAGTAACCATCAGAGGGAGCCCCGACTCAGAAGTAAGAGAATTCACAACAGTACTCCCCCTTGAGGAGAGGTCACTGAACCCTCATCCACGCCACTAGGCCAATCAGGATGGGCCCGGTAAAAAGCACGAACCAATCTCTCGGCATGAATGTCAGAAGCAGAGACCCAAGAATTATCCTCCTGGCCATATCCTTTCAACTTGACCAAGTACTGTAGTCTCCGTCTATCCAGATGAGAATCCAATATCTTCTCTACCTCATACTCCAAATTACCCTTAACCAATACAGGGTCAGGGGGCGCCGCTATGGGAACTACTGGCTCCACAAACCTTTTCAACAAAGATTTCTGAAAAATGTTATGAATCTTACACATAACTGGAAGAGCCAAATGGAACGAAACGGGGTTAAGGATTACCAAAATCTTATAATGTCCAATGAACCGTGGCTTGAATTTTGGAGATGCAACCTTCATAGGAATATTTTTTGAGGACAACCAAACCATATCACCCACTTTAAACAGGGGACCAATGGTCCTATGCCGGTTGGAAAACCGTTGGGTCTCCTGAAAGTGGGACAACTTATCCACTACTTGGTCCCAAATCTGCTGCATTCTTTCTACCACAGAATCCACACTTGGGCAGGCCAAAGCTTCCACTTGGCCTGAAGAAGATCGAGGATGAAACCCAAAGTTACAGAAAAAAGGAGACAAAGTGGCAGAACTAGCCCTATTGTTTAGCGCAAAATCAGCAAAGGGCAAAAATGAGACCCAGTCATCTTGATCAGCAGATATGAAACATCTCAAATAGGATTCCAAAGTCTGGTTTGTTCTCTCAGTCTGACCATTGGTCTGAGGATGAAATGCAGAGGAGTAAGATAACTGAATTCCTAGTTTGGAGCAAAAAGCTCTCCAAAATCTGGAAACAAGCTGGACTCCTCTGTCCGACACAATGTTCTCAGGAATCCCATGCCTTAGGGTGAAAAAGCTCCGCTGCCAGGTAGGGATTTATTAATTAGGGACTACTAGTATCCCTTTTTCCTCGATATACCCCATTAAGTAAATAATTTTTCGGTTACTGATTGTATCCCTTATTCTCGGTTTATTCTTCCTGTGTGTTGCCGTGCAATTTTGCAGGATTGCCTGATTGATCTAATAGGCAACCGTGTTATTGCTTTATCCTTTCCTGTTTGTATTTGGTGGTTATGATTTAAATAGGGCGAGCAGGGAGAGCCGCCGTTGAGCGGGGGTGCCATTTGCGATTCAAGAGGGTGCCAACCTCCGCTGATAGGTAGGGGTCAGTCATAGGGCCCCATAGGGACAATTGGATTATACCCATTGAGTGGTGTGATAAGCAATTTTTGTATAGGTTGTATTATAACGGAGTGTGCATAGCATCTATTGAGCCTTGGTTCTAAGATTTTTGAAGGATTTTTTAATGAAATAAGAATAAAGGATTTTTTAAAAATTAGTTTTTTTTCCTATGAGCCATTAATTAATAACTAATTTACACGTATAATAATTTTTCTATTTTCCAACTTTGGGAGTGGTACAAAATGGACCATCTTAGAAAATCTATCACAGATCACCCAGATAACAGTCATTCTCTGAGAGACAAGGAGATCAGAAATAAAATCCATTGAGATATGGGTCCATGGCCTCCTGGGCACCGGCAGGGGCATCAACAAACTACTAGAACGAGAACAGGGCTTGGACCAAGAACAAGTCTCACAGGACTGCACAAAATGCCTGACATCACGAGATAAGGAAGGCCACCAAAAAGACCGACTCACCAAATCTCTGGTACCAAAAATACCTGGATGACCAGCTAACACGGAGCAATGAATTTCAGACATTCCTCTTCTCCTCCACTGGTCAGGGACATACAATTTTCCCATAGGGCATCGTTCAGGTTTGTCCTCCTGAAATTCCTCCAGGGCACGTCTCAAATCGGGTGAGATGGTGAAAAGAATTATAGCCTCATTTAGAATGGTAGTAGGCTCGGTCACATCAAGAGAATTTGCAAAGAAACTCCTAGAAAGTGCATCCACCTTAACAGTCTTAGTACCCGGAAGAAAGGAGACCACAAAATTAAAACGTGTAAAAAACACGGCCCACCTAGCCTGTCTAGGATTCAAGTGCTTGGCTGATTCAAGATAAATCAAATTCTTGTGGTCAGTGAGGACCACAACTTGATGTCTAGCTCCCTCCAACCAATGTCTCCACTCTTCAAATGCCCTCTTCATGGCCAACAATTCCCGATTCCCCACGTCATAGTTACGTTCAGATGGGGATAATTTTCGAGAAAAGAAGGCACAGGGATTCATCTCAGATGTTACCGGATCTCTTTGAGACAAAACGGCTCCTGCACAAATCTCAGAAGCATCTACCTCCACCTGAAATGGGAGTGAGACATCAGGTTGCCATAGAACCGGAACAGAAGTGAATCTCTGCTTAAGCTCCTGAAATGCCGAGACTGCCTCTGGAGACCAATTCACCACATCAGCGCCCTTTTTGGTCAAACCCGTCAGTGGTTTAACAATACCAGAAAAATTACTTATAAATTTATGGTAGAAATTAGCAAAACCCAAAAACTTCTGGAGAGCCTTCAGAGAAGTGGGTTGAACCCAATCATAAATGGCCTGTACCTTGGCCGGGTCCATTTCAATAGCAGACGGGGACAAAATGAATCCCAAAAACGAAATCCTCTGTACACCAAAGAGACATTTCGATCCCTTAACATACAGAGTATTTTCCCTCAAAATCCGGAACACAGTCCGGACATGTTCCACATGAGAATCCCAATCACTGGAAAAAATCAAAATATCATCCAGATAAATGATCAATAACTTATCCATAAAGTCCCGGAGAATATCGTTCATAAAAGATTGGAAGATGGAAGGGGCATTAATGAGCCCAAAAGGCATCACCAGGTACTCAAAATGTCCCTCCGGAGTATTAAACGCAGTCTTCCATTCATCCCTGTGCTTGATGCGAATAAGATTATACGCCCCCTGAGGTCAAGTTTGGTAAACCAACAAGCACTTTTAACTCTGCAAAATAAATCAGAAAGCAGGGATAACGGGTACTGATATTTAACAGTGATTTTGTTAAGGGAACGATAGTCAATACAAGGGCTTAATGAGCCATCTTTCTTGGCCACAAAAAAAAGCCCAGCACCTAAAGGTGAATAGGATGGTCTGACATGACCCTTCTCCAATGACTCCTTGATATAAGATTGCATAGCATCATGTTCAGGTACCGATAAGTAGACCCTTGGGAAATTTACAACGGGGTATTAACTCAATTGCGCAGTCATAACTCCTATGAGGAGGCAAAGACGCGGACTTACTCTCACTAAATACATCAGAAAAATCAGCCAAATAGTCAGGAACATCATGAGACTGGGGAGAGGTGGAGAAAACAGGAGTGTCACTAAGAACACATTGACAACCCCAACTCTCCATAGACACAGATTTCCAATCCAAAACAGGATTATGGGTTTGCAACCAAGGAAACCCAGTACAATAATATCATGTAAATTGTGCAACACCAAAAATTTACAATTCTCTTGATGGTCCAGGGCGACCTGCATTATCACCTGGGTCCAAAACTGGGGTTTATTCTCTGCCAAAGGAGTAGCATCAATACCCCTCAAGGGAATAGGGGTCCGCAGGGGCACCATGGGAAAACCACAACGTTTGGCAGAGTCTAAATCCATCAGATTCAAAGCTGCTCCTGAATCAACAAAAGCCTTAGCAGAAAATGTAGACAAGGAGCAGATCAAGGTAACCGCCAAAAGGAACTTAGGCTGTACACTTCCCACCGCAGATGAGTGAGCAAAACGTTTTTCTCGTTTAGGGCAGACAGAAATAGTATGAGAGGCATCCCCACAAAAGAAGCACGACTTATTACGCCTTCTAAACTCTTGATGTTGTGCCCTAGACAAAAACTTATAACATTGCATGGGTTCAGAAGTTTGCTCGAAAGGCAGCACCGCCTTCTTTTACGATTTCTGCCAGACCTTTCCGAAAGAGAGCTGCTAGGGCATCATCATTCCATTTAGTAAGGACCGCCCACTTTCAGAATTTTTGACAATATAACTCTGCAGCATCCTGACCCTGGTTCAATGCCAATAAGGTTTTCTCAGCTTGATCACTAGCATAAGGTCGGGGTCACACTAACCAACGCAAAATACGGTCCGTAGTTTACATGCGTAATACGGATGAATGACCCCTAAATAGTGCTCCGTATGTCATCTGTAAGCAAGGTGTGGTCGCGTATTTTGCGCATGTCAGCATCCATATGTAATCCGTATGGCGAGATTTTCTCGCAGCCTTGCAAAATGGACATTTAACTGTTTTGAGGCCAGTTAACTATTTAAATCATTAGCCTGCACCCTATTTATTGGCTCAGGAACAGGTGGCTGCCTCCATTCTGTCCATTTGTGACCTTGCCTTGACTAGGTGTGTTGCTGTTGTATGTGCAACATGACAAACAGTCTGAGTTTCAACACAATTGAGCAGGTTCTCTTCAACTGGCTTTTGTCATGCCGCTTTGGTCAGCCATACCCAGTGATAGAGGATCCGCGGAGGAGGAGACGCATGTGGGTCCATCCACTTTTGAGGCAACGACTCACAAGAGGTCATTTTCACCGCCTCTATTCTTCTCTGCGAGAGCATCCAGAAAAATTCTACCAATACTGTCGCATGAACCTTGCAACATTTGATCTACTCTTGGAGACAGTGTGCCCTGGGATAACCTTTCAGGACACAAGGATGCGCAAAGCTATATCTGCAGAGGAGCGACTTCTACTCACATTACGGTATGTACTGCACACCACATCTCTATGTTCATGATGTGTTGCCCAAAGTACTGTATGTATTTTTTGCTTCTTGGACTAAGTTTAATGCCCTCATCTTATTCCAGATATATTTAAACTTACAGACCAGAATGTTATGTGTAATATGTACTCAATATCACTTAGTCATTGTGCGACCAAATATATGTGTGTTAGTAGATCTGAATTATTAACAAGTTTGGTATGAATGTACCTGGTTTTTAGTTAATTTGTGCATTCTAAAATGTTACATTTCTGTTGTTCTTCAGCTTCCTGTCCACTGGCCTGTCTTATGCCACCCTCCACCATGAGTTTCTCATTGGAAGATCTACCATTTCTGGCATAGTCAGGTCGACATGTAGTGAAATATGGTCAAGACTACATCAACTCGTCATGCCCCAGCCCAGGATGGAAGACTGGTTGAGTATATCAAGGGACTTTGAGGAGGAATGCCAGTTTCCTAATTGTATTGGGGCCCTTGATGGCAAACATATCCGGGTGCGTAAGCCGCCGAACTCTGGCTCCCAATTCTTTAATTATAAACAATACTTTTCTGTTGAATTGTTGGCTCTGGTCGACCCTCAATGCAAGTTTATAATTGTTGACATTGGGGCCTATGGAAGGGCGGGAGACTCTAGATTCTTCAATACTTCCATTATGGGTCGGCGGCTACGCACCAACCAGTTGGATCTACCACCACCACGCCAGCTACCAGGCTCCACTCAAGAATCAGTCCCTTATGTCCTTGTGGCAGATGAGGCATTTCAGTTAACGTGCAATGTCATGAGGCCATATCCCCGGCGCAACCTGGACCACCGGCGCAGAATTTTTAACTTTTGCCTATCACGTGCTCGGCGACTGGTGCAGTGTTCCTTTGGCATTCTTTGTGCCAAATGGCGGGTACTCCAGTCTGCCAATCAGCTGAGTGAACAAAATGTTAATGAAGTTGTTAAAGCCTGTGTGGTTCTTCATAACTTCACCAGGATACATGATTGTTCCTCCTCTGCTGGTGTTGTGTGTGGGTCGGACAATGTGCGTAGGGGGAGACCACATATCAACCCTCAACGTAGACCGCTCTCTGGGCTCAAAGTGCGTGATATTTTCACAAATTACTTTATGTCACCTGAGGGGGAAACTTCTTGGCAAGAGCATGCTGTGTCTATGTTATAATTTTTTGGTTTATGTCTGTCTAAATATATATATTTAAACCCCTTATGATTCTATGATTGGTTAATTGCATTGGTAAGCGTATGTTAGTATGCTGACACCGTTTTTTTTAATTGAGACAGAGACATAAAATGTAGTAGACAAATGTTTACTTTTGCCTTTTTTTCTTAAGCAAAACATATTATTGCCATATCAGAAATGTGGCAATGGGCCAAATTGGCCTTTGTGCAGATGTGAAAATTAGGTACAATGAACATTTTCGGACATATAAAACAAACAACATACCATTAGGCAATAACAAAATGGCAATATTATAAATTTTGGTACGTCGGGGGAGGATAAGGCGGAAGACCAGCCTTTTTTTGCTGCTGGCTACTTTGACCAACTTGGCCATCACCCTGTGTGGGGGCATATCGTTGCCCATGATGTGAGTTGTGCACTGCCTCCTGGGATTGTGCTTGGTACTGTCCAGAGTGATACTGGAGAGGGGCCTCTTGTTGGGTCTTGTAGGCCTGTGTCTTATACCCACCAATATAGCCTTGTCGTCCCCTATCAGGTTGGGACCAGTTTCCAACATTGAGTAGGAACAAGTGGCCATATTGGTGAGGTTGGCTAGAGCCAGACATACAGTATGTGGCTGCTGTTGGAAAGGTTGGGTAGGGGGAGGAAGGGGGTGAGGTGTAGGCCCACGTATTTGAGGATCCTCAGAACCTGCTTGAGCAAGCATGTGTGTGGGGTGTCTTAGGCGCATTAGATTTCTGGGTGAAAGCTGCCACCTCTCCAGATATTCAAATAACGCATATGGGGTATTGGGGTGTGTGCTTGCATCAAGCAGGATCTGAAAACATCCTCGAATACGGATGCCTCCACGCCATCATCATTATTGACTCTAGCCAGATAGTTCAGTACCCCTGTGTCCACATTGGTACGGGTATCTTGGACAGGGATATGGCGCCTTCTTCTTCCTCTCCGGAATGGTCCAGCAGGCTGTGGGGAGCCCCGGATCTGGCCAGTTGGGCTGCTGTTCATGTTGCCCTGCTCCTCCTGTATGACTGATGGTGCAGCAGACGGTCCTGATTGTGGATGTGGTCCTGGTGGTGGGGTTTGTGGCGCAGGCACTGGGTGTTCCTGAGAGGAATTTTCACCCATGCTTCTTGGAGGGGGAGAAGATGGGCCAGCCACCTCATCCCCTACAGACCCAGGATCTATGATCGGCTCGGTATCTGAGCCAGTTCCTCTCTGTAAGGTTGGACTGAGTTCTGTTATGAAATAGAACACAGCCAAAAATAAATCAATTTTTTTGGCCCTGTAAAGTATCTGTGTAAGGCTGGTTTCACATTTGCGCTTTTGTGCGCTGCGCATCGTGCGCACCCGTGCGCATGCGCACTGCGCACCTATGTTTAACATGACGTGCGCATGGTCTTGCGCACACTTGCGTTTTCGTGCGCATGCGTTTTTTTGTCTTTTGTGCCAGGCGCGCCAGACGCTGTTGCGATTTTGGATTTTTTGGATTTTTTGCGCTGTTGGATTTTTTGGTGCGCCCTGTCTCGGCAAAAAAACGCATGCGCACGCTTGCGCACGGAATGCGCAAAAACAACACATTGAAGTCTATGGGAACGCATGCGTGCGCATGGTCTTGCGCACGGTTGCGTTTTTTTGCGCATGCGTTTCTGAGTGAAACAAGTCTAGAATGTTCTCTAGACAATGGAAAAAATGTCACACCTAAAAACGCATGTGCATAAAAAAACGCAAACGCATGCAAAAACGCATGTAAAACGCAAGCAACGCTGCGTTTTTTTGACGCATCAGCGTGCGCATGATGTTTAAAAAACGCGCGTTTGTTTTGTGTTTTTCTTTGCGTTTTTTATGCGCACGATGCGCTGCGCAAAAAAACGCTAATGTGAAACTAGCCTAAGGCTGGTTTCACATTTGCGCTTTTGTGCGCTGCGCATCGTGCGCACCCGTGCGCATGCGCACTGCGCACCTATGTTTAACATGACGTGCGCATGGTCTTGCGCACACTTGCGTTTTCGTGCGCATGCGTTTTTTTGTCTTTTGCGCCAGGCGCGCCAGACGCAACATGTTGGATTTTTTGGTGCGCCCTGTCTCGGCAAAAAAACGCATGCGCACGCTTGCGCACGGAATGCGCAAAAACAACACATTGAAGTCTATGGGAACGCATGCGTGCGCATGGTCTTGCGCACGGTTGCGTTTTTTTGCGCATGCGTTTCTGAGTGAAACAAGTCTAGAATGTTCTCTAGACAATGGAAAAAATGTCACACCTAAAAACGCATGTGCATAAAAAAACACAAACGCATGCAAAAACGCATGTAAAACGCAAGCAACGCTGCGTTTTTTTGACGCATCAGCGTGCGCATGATGTTTAAAAAACGCGCGTTTGTTTTGCGTTTTTCTTTGCGTTTTTTATGCGCACGGTGCGCTGCGCAAAAAAACGCTAATGTGAAACTAGCCTAATGTGGTGCTGAGGTATGTACTTACGGTCTCAGATCCAGAATAGGGGCGAGGAAGGAGAGGCGGTCATAATAGATGTATTTCCTCTTTATGTGGCCCACATCACCACTCCTGGACCGCTGCTGACGTTCCCGTCTGTATTGGTCGCGGATGCTGCGCCAGCGTCTCATCACATCTTCCACTGCAATGTGACAGCAAATATTCTCAATTTCACATATTTGATAGGTCAAATTTGCTACCAGTAGCCTAGGCATGTGGCATTCTGGGGTGTGCTTTCTACCCAGGGTGGCATATATAATTGGGGCATCCAGGCCAGATACACAGGGGCGCAATAGTTCATGTATCAAGTAACTACACTTAATAACTTGGTTGGCTAAGAGGAAGAGGAGCTTGTGGCCTGGGCTAAATTATGGCAGTGTGAAACTATTAGTCACATCAAAATCTACCCGCCTCATGAGGCAAAAAGTACAAGCACTGGAAGGGGGGGGGCTGATTCTAAATGCATTTTTTGAAGTGAGGTAATTTTAAACAGTTTTTGGGTTGTACTTACTCAGTTGCTGCTGCTCCTCACGTTGCCGATCACTAAAATCGTGGAACATCTGGCGACATATACGCCTCCATGACGCCTCCTTTCTTGCCCGGTTGGCATAATGGGCATCACGTTGGTCCCAGATTTCTGGCCGCTCCTGCACTAAGACAATCAGCATCTCCACATTGAGAAAATGTGGCGCCATGACGCTGCAGGACTCCGTGGAGGCGTACTTTCTGAATGTCTGGAGCGCTTTTTGAGCTCATTTGCATGTCTAAGCTTCCTGATGATGGATTGGCCCATTTCCTGTCACCTGCCAAAAGACCTGCATATTTCTCGCAAGTCACACGTGTGGTCCGTGTGTAATCCGTTTTTTCGCGCACCCATAGACTTGCATTGGCGTACTACGGGTGTAGTATGCTGACAATTGCAGCATGCTGCGATTGGCATGGACGGCAGAATACGGGCGAGCATTATACGGCTGTTGGGAGCTGCCCCATAGAGAATCATTTGTCCGTGTGTAATCATGCTTTTAACGCCTCTCACTCGTCCGTATTCCTTTCTAGTGTGACCCCGGCCTTAGGTTCATCATACTGCAACCCCAGGGCTTGAAAAAAGGCATCCACATTAGCAAGAATAGGATCTCCAGGTGTCAGAGAAAAAGCCCAGTCCTGGGGATCGCCACGCAGCAGGGAGATGACAACCTGCTGCACCGAGCTCCCCGATGAGTTAGGTTTCAAAGCAAGAAACTGAAAACTATTATTCTTAAAATTCAAAAATTTTGACCGATCCCCAGAAAACACATCAGGAGCAGGGATCTTTGGTTCTACAGAAGATGATTGAGCGAGATAGGCAGAAATTCCCAGCACTTCAGCAGCGAGCTGCTCAACACTATCGGACAATTGCTTAGTCTCCATTAAAGAAAAAATCCTGACACTTTTTTTTTTTTTTTTTTTTTTACAATTCTTTCCTTCTTTCAAGTACCCTAGAGTCTACAGTTTAGGCTGGTGATTCTGTTATGAACTGGTCACCGAGGAGGATGGCAGGAATAAGCTAGGCCACCAGGAAACCAGAAAGGTTGGTAACTTAGCGGATTGCAGACCCCTAATCCTAACAACACAACTAGCAGTAGCCGTGGGGCGTACCTACGATTACCTAGATGCCTCGGCACAGCCGGAGAGCTAACAGAAAAGGTTGAAAAGTTCCAGGGGGCCGAATACTTTCGCAAGGCACTGTATTTCATATATTTCACACTGACATGCTTTAGCATGATAAGGCTACTTTCACACATCAGGTTTTCGGCGTCAGGCGCGATCCGGCGTCGTGCCGGAACGCCGGATCCGGCAAATGTTTCGTAAAACCGGATGTGACGGATCCGGTTTTCTGCCGGATCCGTCTTTTTCTTGACAGACAAAACCGGATCCGTCTCATCCGGTTCATCCGTTTTTCTATCCGTTTTTCGACGGATTACGCCGGATCCGGTTTTTAAAATTGACCCTTGTGGCCTTCCGAACGGGATTGGCTACTGGAAAACTATATATAGCATGTTCCTACAGACCTTCTTTGACAGGTTGTAGAGGAGAAAGTGCAGGTTGGAGAGAAGAGCAAGTTACTGGCGAAGATGGATGTTGTCATTGGAAATATTTTGAAGAATTTGGCGGATTTTATAGCGGAGGCGAATCGTTTGAGGGTGATTGTTCTGGAGAAGGAGAGAGCGAGACAGCAGCGCATCAGGCATCGTAGACGACGTTTGTGGATCCACCCCATCACAGCCAAGAGAATGACGCGTGGGGTCTATTCTACACTCTGCATGGAGCTTCGACGAAACCCGGATAAATTTTTTGGATATGTTAGGATGAAAATGGAGAATTTTGATTACTTGGTGGAGCGCATTGCACACCTCATAAGAAAAGCGGACACCTATTGCCGCTTCTCTGTTTCACCCGCAGAGCGTCTGATGGTGACTTTAAGGTAAGCCACATTTATTGGATATGCTCACATCAGAGCACACTTTCACTGCAATCTTGTTGGTGGTAGTTTGTATCTCCAAGTGTTATAGGTCAGTTTTGGTATGTAATGCTGTGATTTAAAACTAATTTATTGTTTTTTAATTCCCCACAGATTTCTTGCAACTGGAGAATCCCTTTCGTCACTGCATTTCCAGTACAGACTCGGGATTTCCACCATATCTGGAATTGTGAAGTACACATGCCGTGCACTGTGGGACTCCTTAGCTGAAGAGTTTTTACCAGAGCCCACAACAGAGAGGTGGATTGAAATTGCTGACAAGTTTCAACAGATATGTCAGTTTCCAAACTGCTTGGGCGCTGTGGACGGGAAACATATCCGCATTGTAAAGCCAGCTGGATCGGGATCGGAATATTTCAATTACAAGAAATATTTTTCAATTGTCCTCATGGCCATCGCTGACGCGGAATAAAAATTTATTGCGGTTGATATTGGGGCCTATGGCCGCTCCAATGACTCTCAAGTTTTCAAACTGTCTGCCATGGGGCGTAAACTGTATGGAAACACCTTCCAGTTCCCACCACCTAGACCGCTGCCGCAAACATCTGGTCCACCTATGCCATTTGTCTGTGTTTTTATGTTTGGCAGCTGTCACACACTAAAAGATGCTTTTTATTGCAAAAAATAGTTTTTGCATCACCACATTTTGAGAGCTATAATTTTTTCCATATTTTGGCCCACAGAGTCATGTGAGGTCTAGTTTTTTGTGGGACGAATTGACGTTTTTATTGGTACCATTTTCGTGCACATGACATTTTTTGATCGCTTTTTATTACTATTTTTGTGAGGCAGAATGAACAAAAACCAGCAATTCTTGAATTTCTTTTGGGGGAGGGCGTTTATACCGTTCCGCGTGTGGTAAAATTTCTTCGGGTCAGTACAATTACAGTGATACCTGATTTATATTTTTTTATGTTTTGGTGCTTTTATACAATAAAAACCATTTTATATAAAAAAATACTTATTTTTGCATCGTTTTATTCTGAGAGCTATAACTTTTTAATTTTTTTGCTGAAGACGCTGTATGGTGGCTCGTTTTTTGTGGGAAAAGATGACGTTTTCAGCGGTACCACGTTTATTTATATCCGTCTTTTCAAACGCGTGTTATTCCACTTTTTGTTCTTCGGTATGATGATAAAGCTTTTTTTTGCCTTTTTTTTCTGGGGTTCACTAAAGGGGATAGTTTTATAGGTTGGGTCGTTACGAATGCGGCAATACCAAATATGTGTACTTTTATTGTTTTTTTATTTATTTACATAAAGAATTGTATTTATTGGGGAAATATTTATTTATTTTATTATTTCGGAATTTTTAAAATATTTTTTCACTTTTTTTTAACTTTATTACATTGTCCCAGGTTGGGACATCATTATATCATGTCAGATAGCTGATGTGACACTTTGCACAGCGCTGTGTCAGATCAGCGATCTGACAGGCAGTGAAGGAGGCTTGCCGGTGCCTGCTCTTAGCAGGCACTGAAAAGCCACCACACTGCAGGACCCCGCAGCCATCTTGGAGCCAGGGGTCTCCATAGAGACACTCAGAACAATGCGATCACATCGCGTTGTTCTGAGGGAAGCACGCAGGGAACCCCCTCCCTGTTTGATGCTTCTGTTTGCCACCGGAACACTGCGATCATGTTTGCTCACAGTGTGACAGGGGTTAAAGTGCCGAAAGCAGTCCGTGACCGCTCCTGGCACTTAGTGCCGGGTGTGAGCTGTGAGAATCAACTGACACCAGGCCGCGATTAGCCACGCTACCCCATGAGCGCGACTGATCGTGTATGACATACTATTCCGTCCATGGGCATTAAGTTCCAGGGCACATTGATGGAATAATATGTCCAAGGTCAGAAAGGGGTTAAAATTTAAAGGATTTATCCAAGACTTTTCTATTCTTTTACTACGGGACAAAAACTAACAAGTACAGTTGAAACCAGAGCTTTACGTACACTATATAAAGAGGTCTGTTTTTCTCAATATCTGACATGATATGAAAATAAACCTTTCCAGTTTTAGGTCAATTAGTATTACCATAATTATTTAATATTGCCAAATGCCAGAATAATGAGAGAAAGAGAGAATGTTTTAAGGCATTTTAATTACTTACTGCAAAGTCAAATTTTACATACACTAAGATTACTATGCCTTGTGACAAGGCCACTGGCACAGTGTTTGAGGGGAGAAATGTGTCACTGCACATAATGGCGTCAGGGATGTGGAACCAGGATATTTTCCTCCAGCACATTACGTGTTGGGAGGGTTAAATTAAAGTTGTGGACATGGGCTGGTTTTATGTGGGCATCCATAGAGTGGGTGGGAGGGTGCCAACCATATCTCCATCTGCAGAGCAGACACCGGCAGGTGAACTGACAGTACCTGGGATGATGGCGCAGTCATGTGATCATTACATGGTCTGACTTAAATAGCTTGACTTCAGAGTCAGTGTGTGTTTTGTCTTGGGAGAGGAGAAACTCCCACGTGGCTACAGGAGGAGCTGAGGACTTTACCTATGAGTGAATTCTGCAGAGAGAGGACTCTTTTGGACTTTATCTTTACTTTGCCCTTAGGCCAGAAAGGCCACACTTACTATATTCAACCCTGATACGGTTTATGCTGTGCTTTAATAAACCATCAGGTGATTTACCTCAAGAGGCGTTCCTGAGTTTACCTTTGCAAGCAGCCAAGTGAGTCAAGCCCTCACAGCCTTTAAACAATTCTGGACTGCCTATATGATGATGCCATGAGTTTGGAAGCTCCTGATCTATCAGGAAGAGAATTGTGTACTTGCACAAGTCTGGCTCATCCTTGAGTACAATTTCAAGATACCTGAAGGTGCCTCGTTTGTCTGTACAAACAATTATATTCAAGTGCAAACAAGATGGTAATGTACAGCCATTATACTGCTCAGGGAGGAGTTTTGTGTCCCAGAGATGAATGAGCTTTGGTCCGACATGTGCATATCAACCCAAGGACAAAAGCAAAAGACCTTGTGAAGATGATGGTGGAAGCTGCTAACATTGTGTCAATATCCACAGTGAAATGAGTACTGTATCAAAATGGGCTGAAAGCCCACTCTGCCACTCTGTCAGGAAGAGGCCATTACTCCAAAAGAAACATAAAGAAAAAGCCAGATTGTTGTTTGCAAATGCACACAGGAACAAAGACCTAAATTTTTGTAGGAAAAGGGGAGACGCTTGGAAGCCTGAGAACACCATCCCAACTGTGAAACACGGGGGTGTCAGCATCATGTTGTGGGGTTGTTTTGCTGCAGAAGGTACTGGTACACTTCACAAAATAGATAGCATCATGAGAAAAGAAGATTATGTGGCAATACTGAAGCAACATCTCAGGACATCAGTCAGGAAATTAAAGCTTGGGTGGAAATGGGTCTTCAAATGGACAATGACCCAAAGCATACTGCCAAAATGTTGAAGTGGCTTAAGGATAACATAGTCAATGTTTTGGAGACGCTATCACAATGCCCTGATCTTATTCCTATTGAAAATTTATGGGCAAAGCTGAAAAGGCCGGTGCGAGCAAGGCGACCTACTAACCTGGATCAGTTACACCAGTTCTGTCAGGAGTAGAGTTGAGCGACTTTTGGTTTTTTAGGGTCGCGTTTCGTTTCGTGAAACCCGACTTTTCCAAAAGTCGGGTCGAGCAAGATCGTCCGATTATAGGGAAAAGTTGGGGTCGTCCCGAAACACGAAACTCAATGTAAGTCAATGGGGAATAAAAGTCGGCAGTGAGAGGAGGACAGGAAACACACCTACAGTGCCCATTTGAATGCCAAAAGCATCAATTCTTCTTACTTAAGCTTGTCAACCTTAATTAACTTCATAATATAAGTTACGCACTGAAAAATGGGGGTTATTTGGCTAAAGTTGTGGGGGGGGAGGGCTGGCTGCAGGTTTTCATGTGCCCTGGGCGAAAGAGCGCCCCTTTAACACATACCACAACTCATCATGCTCCGATACGGCAGATAAATAGCGGTATAGTACAATGAAAAATACCTCACTTTTTACATCTCATGACGAGGCCCATCTATTTCTCCATACAGAATCATTGGTCCCATATAATGTTTGAAACAGTATATGATGAGCTCCACATAATGCTACAGTATATGTTGGTCCCCATGGATGAAGCTCCACTGTCTTATGGGCCCAAATAATGCTCCAAACATAATGGGCCCCATTTCTAATGCTCTAGTGTATAATGGGCCCTGTAAATGCTGCTCCAGTGTCTGATGTCCACCTTTGGAATGTTCCAGTGTATGGTGGGCCCCATCTATCATTCTCCAGAGTATAGTGCTCCCCAAAAATTGCTGTCCCAACATTGAAAACAATCAAATAAGTCTCCTCGCTAGGGAATCCCTGTACTTGTCTGGACAGGTGCTGTAGCTTGCTTAACAGCTCGCCAGCCGTTCTCACGCCCAGTATGGATTGCACGTGATTGCACAAAGGTTAGAAAGGGTACCGTATCCCCGGATAACATGTATGGATAGCGTACACATTCAAAATATATGTCTCAGGAGGCAGGCTCAGATGGTGTTAGGCCCAGTATGGATTGCACGTGATTGCACAAAGGTTAGAAAGGGTACCGTATCCCCGGATAACATGTATGGATAGCGTGCACATTCAAAATATATGTCTCAGGAGGCAGGCTCAGACGGTGTCAGGCACAGTATGGATTTGACGGCCCAGATTACACAGCGGAGGAGCAGGGAGAGGTAAAGATTGCAAATGCTGGGGCCCTGCCCAAGCAAGGGGGGCCCACTCGTGGGTGTCGGTACTGGCACTGGGCCCCTCATAGTACAGCGGTGTGTCTGACGGCGGGTGTGCACCACCACCGTCAGAGACACTTGATTGCACTATGAGGGACCCTGTGCCAGTGCCCGCGCCCAAGAGTCAGCCTACCCACCTGTCCAGGGCAACGGCACTCGCACGGTGTCGTGCGCTAGGTGGTGACCCCGGCCATGGGGGGGGAGGCAGCACAGTTAGGGAGTTTTAGAAAGTGGCATATGTTGATGTTGGACATTCAGCTGATGCAAAAGGCGAAATAGGTGAAGTACCAGGAAGAGGTGGACCAAAGCAAGCCATTTTTCTGTCACCCTATGTGTCATCAGGGGAAGGTGGGACAAAATCCTTGGAAACCCATGCGTGGTTCATTTTAATGAAGGTTAGATCATCCACATTTTGGGTTGACAGACGGGTCCTTTTTTCTGTCAGGATTGATCCAGCTGCACTGAAGACTCTTTCCGATAGCACACTTGCAGCTGGGCAAGCGAGCTCCTGTAAGGCATATTGGGCCAATTCAGGCCAGGTGTCCAGTTTAGCGGCCCAATAGTCAAAGGGGAATGACCTGTGTGGGAGGAAAAGTAGTTTGTAACCATAGTTGACAACTGCTGTCTCCTGTCACTTTCCATCGATGCAGTATTACCAGTTGTGTGAGCGGTATTTGAAAAATCAGTCCACAACATTGTCATGAAACCCCTGTCTCCAACGCCACTTCTGCTGTGTGCACCACGAACACCTCTGCCAAGCTGCCCCCGGCCCGTACGGCTCGTGAGAACCATCACCGCTGCTGTGTGCTGGGAATGCCTCAAGCAACCGATTTACCAGAGTTGCTTGTTTATTAGCCAATATTAGGTCAAGGTTCTCCTGTGGCATGATGTTTTGTAATTTGCCTTTATAGCGTGGATCCAGGATGCTGGCCAACCAGTAGTCGTCATCGTTCATCATTTTGGCAATGCGGGGGTCCCTTTTTAGGATCCGCAAGGCATAATCTGACATGTGGGCCAATGTTCCCAGTGTCAATGATGCACTGCGAGTGCTGGGTGGAGGAGCACTTTCTGGCAAATCCACATCCCTCCAGTCACGCACAAACCCTGTACCAGACCTTGCCACGCCAACATTTTCACTTGCCCCACGGGATGCATCCTCCTCCCCTAAGTAATCATCCCCATCATCCTCCTCCTCCTCCTCTTCTTCCTCCACCTCGTCCAGGAGAGGTCACTGAGCAGACAATGGCTGAATGTCATCAAGGATTCCCTCCTCCTCTTCCTCCTCATCAACATTGGCTGCAGACGCCTGCTCCTTAAGGTGCGTCAAATTTGCATGAGCAGACGCATAAGTGGGATGCTCATGCTTAGGATGGCGTCGTCTGCGCTTACCAGCCGTGTGCATTCCTCAAAACACTGAAGGACTTTACAAAGGTCTTTCAGCTTCGACCACTGCACGCCTGTCAACTCCATGTCTGCTCTCAAAGTGCCTGGCCGTGTATCCTCCCACAAATGCATTATGGCCTGCCTCTGCTCGCACAGCCGCTCCACCATGTGCAGGGTGGAGTTCCACCTTGTTGCAATGTCGATAATGAGGCGGTGGTTGGGAAGGTGGAGCAATCGCTGCAGCTTCTGCATACGAACGGAGTGTACAGGCGACCGGCGGATGTGCGCGCACAGTCTTCGCACCTTCTGGAGCAGGGCTGTTAACTCCGGATAATTTTTGAGGAAGCACTGCACCACCAGGTTCAAGGTGTGAGCCAAGCAAGGTATGTGGCTGAGTTTTGAAAGGGCTATGGCTGCCACAAAATTACGCCCGTTATCACTAACTACCTTGCCTGCCTCAAGATGTACACTGCCCAGCCATGACTCAGTTTGTCGCTTCAAGTACTCGGCCAGCACCTCGGCGGTGTGTTTGTCACCCAAACACATCATCTGCAACACAGCCTGCTGACGCTTTCCACTAGCTGCTCGATAGGGGGACACATCATGTACAACAGTGGCAGCTGCAGATGGAGTGCTCGTACGACTGTGCTCTGTGGACGAGCTTTCGCTTCTGGAGGAGGAGGAGGAGGAGGAGGGTCGAACGCCTACAGCCAACTGTTTCCTATACCGTGGGCTAGGCAGCACTGTCCCACCACCGCTGTCCCCTGTGGACCCTGCATCCACCACATTAACCCAGTGGGCAGTGATGGACACGTAACGGCCCTGGCCATGCCGACTGGACCATGCATCAGTTGTGAGGTGCATCTTTCCGTTCACTGACTGCTTGAGTGCATGGACAATGCGGTCTTTCACATGATGGTGGAGGGCTGGGATGGCTTTGCGAGAGAAGAAGTGGCGACTGGGTAGGTCATAGCGTGGTACTGCATAGGCCATGAGTTTGCGGAAAGCTGTGCTTTCCACCAACCGAAAGGGCATCATCTCAAACGAGATTAGTTTGGCAATGTGGGCGTTCAAACCCAGTGTACGCGGATGAGAGACTGAGTACTTTCTTAACCTACTCATAGTGTCTGGGAGGGTGAGCTGGACTTGAGAGCTGCATATGGTGGAAGTAGCGGTGGACAGGGCGGACTGAGAGAGGGTTGATGATGGTGATGGAGTTGGTGTTCTTTCTGATGGCCTAGAATCAGTCTTTCGTTGATATAACAGTGGGATTCCCTGACTGCTGTGGCCTTGCAACGACACCTCAACATTTGCTGCTGTGCTAACCGGTGGGCTTACAGTGGGGGAAACAATGTAGCGTTGCTGACTACCTTCGTTGTGATCAGTTGCACATGTGGCACTTGAGGTTTGGTGTTGTGTCCACGCTTGCAAGTGCATGGTGTTTAAATGTCTAAGCATGCAACTGGTATTCAAATTTTTCAGATTTTTCCCTCGGCTAAAGGTCTTTGCGCACTTCTTACAGATAACCTTGGCCTGATCATGAGGATTTTGTTAAAAAAAGTGCCACACTGCACTCTTCCTACTTTGGCAGACATTTTGCGTCCAAGCACGCTGTGATCTTTTGACCCTCTGGACAAGCTGTCCAGCAACTCTTTTGATGTTTGGAACCTGTCTTTGGAGTGCTCCGGGCCTGCCAGATAACAGCTGTTGCGATGTCGATGTCTGCTGTGGATGCTCCTCATCTGAGCTATTGGAAGCAGCACCCTCTTCCCCCAATGGATGCCAATCTGGGTCAACAACTGGGTCATCCATCACCTCCTCTTCTATGTCATGTGCACCTTTCTCTGTGTCACCGTGTATGGTGGTATAGTGTGCGGGAAGGGGCACCTGAGTCTCATCAGGGTCAAAATCTGGCTCTGTACACTGCGAGGACAATGTAGTGCTCTGAGTGAATGTACCAGCAGAATCATCCATCAGCGGCTGTGCATCATTGCACTCCATGTCAGATTCATCTTGGCCTGGGTAATTCACCATTTGACTTGATAATCCAGGCATGGTATGTGAAAACAGCTCCATGGAGTAATCAGTAGTATGGCCTGCGTCATCCTTCAATCTTGGTTGGGGTGAAGGACACAAGGAAAGGTGTGGTTCATGAACATGAGCCTCCAATGATGACTCAGTGCTTTTACTTTTTACAACTGAAGAAGAGGAGGCGATAGAGCTGGAGGCTGAGTCAGCAATGTAAGACAAAACTTTTTCCTGATGCTCTGCCTTTAAAAGCGGTTTGCCAACTCCTAGAAAACTAAGCGTTCGAGGCCTTATGTAGACAGACGATGACGCAGGGTCAGCACCTCCTGCATTCGGTCCTATTTTGCTCTTGCCACTACCATCAGATCCACCACCAACACCATCATTACCAGCTGCCAACCCCCACCCAATTCCACGGCCTCTTCCACCAGCCTTCCTCATTTTTGGTAGAAATGTAGACAAAATCCAACAAACTATATAGTAATGTAAAACAAGGTACAAGGTGTCTATAGGACAGGGGAGATTTAGAATTTCTGCACACACTTGTGGACAGTGGACACTTTTGGATTGTGTGAGGCCCACTGATATCTGAGCGCTATGTGACACGCTCGATGGCACAGCTGCCTGTGACCAAAGTGACGAGAGGATAATGGAGATTTTGAATCTCTGCGCACACTTTTGGACACTGGACACTTGTGGATTGTGTGAGGCCCACTGATATCTGAGCGCTATGTGACAGGCTCGATGGCACAGCTGCCTGTGACCAAAGTGACGAGAGGATAATGGATATTTTGAATCTCTGCGCACACTTTTGGACACTGGACACTTGTGGATTGTGTGAGGCCCACTGATATCTGAGCGCTATGTGACACGCTCGATGGCACAACTGCCTGTGACCAAAGTGACGAGAGGATAATGGAGATTTTGAATCTCTGCGCAAACTTTTGGACACTGGACACTTGTGGATTGTGTGAGGCCCACTGATATCTGAGCGCTATGTGACACGCTCGATGGCACAGCTGCCTGTGACCAAAGTGACGAGAGGATAATGGAGATTTTGAATCTCTGCGCACACTTTTGGACACTGGACACTTGTGGATTGTGTGAGGCCCACTGATATCTGAGCGCTATGTGACACGCTCGATGGCACAGCTGCCTGTGACCAAAGTGACGAGAGGATAATGGAGATTTTGAATCTCTGCGCAAACTTTTGGACACTGGACACTTGTGGATTGTGTGAGGCCCACTGATATCTGAGCGCTATGTGACACGCTCGATGGCACAGCTGCCTGTGACCAAAGTGACGAGAGGATAATGGAGATTTTGAATCTCTGCGCAAACTTTTGGACACTGGACACTTGTGGATTGTGTGAGGCCCACTGATATCTGAGCACTATGTGACACGCTCGATGGCACAGCTGCCTGTGACCAAAGTGACGAGAGGATAATGGAGATTTTGAATCTCTGCGCACACTTTTGGACACTGGACACTTGTGGATTGTGTGAGGCCCACTGATATCTGAGCACTATGTGACACGCTCGATGGCACAGCTGCCTGTGACCAAAGTGACGAGAGGATAATGGAGATTTTGAATCTCTGCGCACACTTTTGGACACTGGACACTTGTGGATTGTGTGAGGCCCACTGATATCTGAGCGCTATGTGACACGCTCGATGGCACAGCTGCCTGTGACCAAAGTGACGAGAGGATCATGGAGATTTTGAATCTCTGCGCAAACTTTTGGACACTGGACACTTGTGGATTGTGTGAGGCCCACTGATATCTGAGCGCTATGTGACACGCTCGATGGCACAGCTGCCTGTGACCAAAGTGACGAGAGGATAATGGAGATTTTGAATCTCTGCGCACACTTTTGGACACTGGACACTTGTGGATTGTGTGAGGCCCACTGATATCTGAGCGCTATGTGACACGCTCGATGGCACAGCTGCCTGTGACCAAAGTGACGAGAGGATAATGGAGATTTTGAATCTCTGCGCACACTTTTGGACACTGGACACTTGTGGATTGTGTGAGGCCCACTGATATCTGAGCGCTATGTGACACGCTCGATGGCACAGCTGCCTGTGACCAAAGTGACGAGAGGATAATGGAGATTTTGAATCTCTGCGCAAACTTTTGGACACTGGTCACTTGTGGATTGTGTGAGGCCCACTGATATCTGAGCGCTATGTGACACGCTCGATGGCACAGCTGCCTGTGACCAAAGTGACGAGAGGATAATGGAGATTTTGAATCTCTGCGCACACTTTTGGACACTGGACACTTGTGGATTGTGTGAGGCCCACTGATATCTGAGCGCTATGTGACACGCTCGATGGCACAGCTGCCTGTGACCAAAGTGACGAGAGGATAATGGAGATTTTGAATCTCTGCGCACACTTTTGGACACTGGACACTTGTGGATTGTGTGAGGCCCACTGATATCTGAGCGCTATGTGACACGCTCGATGGCACAGCTGCCTGTGACCAAAGTGACGAGAGGATAATGGAGATTTTGAATCTCTGCGCACACTTTTGGACACTGGACACTTGTGGATTGTGTGAGGCCCACTGATATCTGAGCGCTATGTGACACGCTCCATGGCACAGCTGTGACAAAAGTGACTAGAGGATAAGGGAGATTGGATTGCTTTTAAAAAAGCAGTTTGCGGAGCAGTGGGTAAACAGCAATGCCAGCGTGTCAGGAAGCCTTAAAAGGCAGCCCAACAACCAACACCACTGATACACCACTATATAGCCTCCCCTTGCACTGCACACACAGTGACTTGTGTGCTGTGCAGGCCAAATCGCTAGCAGCAGAAGCAGTTTTTTTGTCTTCTTCCCTGCCTAACGCTCTCCCTACAGAATCAGCAGCAACCTCTCCCTATACTAAGATCGGCAGAAGTAAGATGGCGGTCGGCGTGCACGCCCTTTTATACCCCCTGTGATGCCCACCAAAGCAAGCCAATCACTTGCATGCCCTTCTGAAAGATGGTGGTGACCCGTGCCTAGGTCATCACGTTGCCCACAGTGTCCGTGGATCCTGATTGGCTGAAAAAGAGCGCAAAACAAACTTTTGAAATGCGACTTTGGCGCGTAAGTCACCGACCTCGTGGCCGACCTCATCCTAGGGTCGGGTTTCGTTTCATGAAACCCGACTTTGCCAAAAGTCGGCGACTTTTGAATTTTTTCGACCCGTTTCGCTCAACTCTAGTCAGGAGGAATGGGTCCAAATTCTGACCAACTATTGTGAGAAGCTTGTGGAAGGCTATCCCAAATTTTTGACCCAAGTCATTCAGTCTAAGGGCAATGGTACCAAATACTAATCAATTGTATGTTAACTTTTGACTTTGCGGTAAGTAATAAAAATGCCTTAAAACATTCTCACTCTCATTATTCTGGCATTTGGCAAATATTAATAATTATGGCAATCCTTTATGACCTAAAACCGGAAACATTTATTCTGATTTCATGTCAGATACTGGGAAAAACATGCATATGTGTCTTTTTATATAGTGTATGTAAGCTTCTGGTTTCAATTGTAGTTAGTTGCTACCTACCTGTCTGTTGTGCCCAGCGCCGCTCTCAGCCAGCACAGAGTGGTCACAGACTGTTTCTGCAGGCAACTCAGCGACTTCCGATGACGTCACATCAACAGAGCAGCAGCTTCTCTTTCACTTTGCTCAGTTGATGAGTTGTGACTAGAGTTGAGCGACTTTTGGTTTTTTAGGGTCGCGTTTCGTTTCGTGAAACCTGACTTTTCCAAAAGTCGGGTCGAGCAAGATCGTCCGATTATAGGGAAAAGTCGGGGTCGTACCGAAACACGAAACCCAATGTAAGTCAATGGGGAATAAAAGTCGGCAGTGAGAGGAGGACAGGAAACACACCAACAGTGCCCATTTGAATGCCAAAAGCATCAATTCTTCTTACTTAAGCTTGTCAACCTTAATTAACTTCATAATACAAGTTACGCACTTAAAAATGGGGGTTATTTGGCTACAGTTGTGGGGGGGGAGGGCTGGCTCCAGGTTTTCATGTGCCCTGGACGAAAGAGCGCCCCTTTAACACATACCACAACTCATCATGCTCCGATACGGCAGAGAAATAGCGGTATAGTACAATGAAAAATACTTCACTTTTTACATCTCATGACGAGGCCCATCTATTTCTCCATACAGAATCATTGGTCCCATATAATGTTTGAAACAGTATATGATGAGCTCCACATAATGCTACAGTATATGTTGGTCCCCATGGATGAAGCTCCACTGTCTTATGGGCCCAAATAATGCTCCAAACATAATGGGCCCCATTTCTAATGCTCTAGTGTATAATGGGCCCTGTAAATGCTGCTCCAGTGTCTGATGTCCACCTTTGGAATGTCCCAGTGTATGGTGGGCCCCATCTATCATTCTCCAGAGTATAGTGCTCCCCAAAAATTGCTGTCCCAACATTGAAAACAATCAAATAAGTCTCCTCGCTAGGGAATCCCTGTACTTGTCTGGACTCCTCGTCGTCCCCATCTTCCATCTCACTGCACAGTATTTCAACTTTGCAAGTGCTGTGATCCTGAGCAAGCAGGGGGTGCCCACTCGTTGGCGACGGCATTGGCACAGGGCCCCTGATAGTAAGGTGGTGTGTCTGATGGCGGGTGGGCCGAACCTGCACTTTCATCTGCAGCTTCCTCTTTGTCACTGTGTAAGATGGAACTGTATATGGGAAGGGTAACCTGAGTTTCATCAGGGGCAGATTCAGGCCGTGTAGCGTGCGAGGGGAATGTAGTGGTCTAGGTCAATGTACCAGCAGTTTCATCGAGCAGTGGCTGGGCATCAGTGCACTTGTGTTGCCCCCAGGAGTACGGTCGCCACAGTGGCATTACCTTCTTCCTAGGGAGTGTGATGTCATGCTTGGGAGCAACGAAGGATCTCTCTAGCAGGTTAACTGATTGGGCGGCATTATTCCCACGAGTCATGACCCTCCAAACAGCGGTTCATGAAGGCAAAGTGTTTGTTTTACGTGGGCAGTATGGTTGCAAAGCTGAACCTTAAAGGAATGTCCAGAAGGGCACCACCAGGAGTGGAGCCTACGGTTAATTTCGACTCCACCTGGGAAACCTCAACCATGCCAGCTACAGAACAGATGCACACATTGCAAGCTTAATTCCATTAACGAACGAGACTCCGTCATGCCCCGCGGTCCGAGTCCGGCTTACTAGAGGGACACGTGAGGCTCTGGCACATGAGATTGGCCAATAACTGGTGTGTCATGCCCTTACATGTCCGTGGCATGTGCGCTACACTGAAAAGGCCAGCGTTTGTCGCTTAAAGGTGCAGATAACCCGCTGAACAACGTTAGTGATGGGGATCACTGATTACAATTATTACCCGCGAACAATGATTTCCCAGTAAGTGCAGGTCAACCGCAGTTCCGGAATTAGGCCTAACCGTCATTCCTGAAAAAATGAAAAACTTATGTATGCAAACCACAGGTGCTGTAGCTTGCTTAACAGCTCGCCAGCCATTCTCACGCCCAGTATGGATTACACGTGATTGCACAAAGGTGAGAAAGGGTACCGTATCCCCAGATAACATGTATGGATAGCGTACACATTCAAAATATATGTCTATACATCAGGAGGCAGGCTCAGACGGTGTTAGGCCCAGTATGGATTGCACGTGATTGCACAAAGGTTAGAAAGGGTACCGTATCCCCAGATAACATGTATGGATAGCGTACACATTCAAAATATATGTCTATACATCAGGAGGCAGGATCAGATGGTGTTAGGCCCAGTATGGATTGCACGTGATTGCACAAAGGTGAGAAAGGGTACCGTATCCCCAGATAACATGTATGGATAGTGTACACATTCAAAATATATGTCTGTACATCAGGAGGCAGGCTCAGACGGTGTTAGGCCCAGTATGGATTGCACGTGATTGCACAAAGGTGAAAAAGGGTACCGTATCCCCAGATAACATGTATGGATAGCGTACACATTCAAAATATATGTCTATACATCAGGAGGCAGGCTCAAACGGTGTCAGGCACAGTATGGATTTGACGGCCCAGACTACACAGCGGAGGAGCAGGGAGAGGTAAAGATTGCAAATGCTGGGGCCCTGCCCAAGCAAGGGGGGCCCACTCGTGGGTGTCGGTACTGGCACTGGGCCCCTCATAGTACGGCGGTGTGTCTGACGGCGGGTGTGCACCACCACCGTCAGAGACACTTGATTGCACTATGAGGGACCCTGTGCCAGTGCCCGCGCCCAAGAGTCGGCCTACCCACCTGTCCAGGGCAACGGCACTCGCACGGTGTCGTGCGCTAGGTGGTGACCCCGGCCATTGGGGGGGGGAGGCAGCACAGTTAGGGAGTTTTAGAAAGTGGCATATGTTGATGTTGGACATTCAGCTGATGCAAAAGGTGAAATAGGTCAAGTCCCAGGAAGAGGTGGACCAAAGCAAGCCATTTTTCTGTCACCCTATGTGTCATCAGGGGAAGGTGGGACAAAATCCTTGGAAACCCATGCGTGGTTCATTTTAATGAAGGTTAGATCATCCACATTTTGGGTTGACAGACGGGTCCTTTTTTCTGTCAGGATTGATCCAGCTGCACTGAAAACTCTTTCCGATAGCACGCTTGCAGCTGGGCAAGCGAGCTCCTGTAAGGCATATTGTGCCAATTCAGGCCAGGTGTCCAGTTTAGCAGCCCAATAGTCAAAGGGGAATGACCTGTGTGGGAGAACATCGATATGGGAGGAAAAGTAGTTTGTAACCATAGTTGACAACTGCTGTCTCCTGTCACTTTCCATCGATGCAGTATTACCAGTTGTGTGAGCGGTACTTGAAAAATCAGTCCACAACATTGTCATGAAACCCCTGTCTCCAACGCCACTTCTGCTGTGTGCACCACGAACACCTCTGCCAAGCTGACCCCGGCCCGTACGGCTCGTGTGAGAACCATCACCGCTGCTGTGTGCTGGGAATGCCTTAAGCAACCGATTTACCAGAGTTGCTTGTTTATTAGCCAATATTAGGTCAAGGTTCTCCTGTGGCATGATGTTTTGTAATTTGCCTTTATAGCGTGGATCCAGGATGCTGGCCAACCAGTAGTCGTCATCGTTCATCATTTTGGCAATGCGGGGGTCCCTTTTTAGGATCTGCAAGGCATAATTTGACATGTGGGCCAATGTTCCCGGTGCCAATGATGCACTGCGAGTGCTGGTTGGTGGAGCACTTTCTGGCAAATCCACATCCCTCCAGTCACGCACAAACCCTGTACCAGACCTTGCCACGCCAACATTTTCACTTGCCCCACGAGATGCATCCTCCTCCCCTAAGTAATCATCCCCATCATCCTCTTCCTCCTCCTCCTCTTCTTCCTCCACCTCGTCCAGGAGAGGTCCCTGAGCAGACAATGGCTGAATGTCATCAAGGATTCCCTCCTCCTCTTCCTCCTCATCAACATTGGCTGCAGAAGCCTGCTCCTTAAGGTGCGTCAAATTTTGCATGAGCAGATGCATAAGTGGGATGCTCATGCTTAGGATGGCGTCGTCTGCGCTTACCAGCCGTGTGCATTCCTCAAAACACTGAAGGACTTTACAGAGGTCTTTCAGCTTCGACCACTGCACACCTGTCAACTCCATGTCTGCTCTCAAAGTGCCTGGCCATGTATCCTCCCACAAATGCATTATGGCCTGCCTCTGCTCGCACAGCCGCTCCACCATGTGCAGGGTGGAGTTCCACCTTGTTGCAATGTCGATAATGAGGCGGTGGTTGGGAAGGTGGAGCAATCGCTGCAGCTTCTGCATACGAACGGAGTGTACAGGCGACCGGCGGATGTGCGCGCACAGTCTTCGCACCTTCTGGAGCAGGGCTGTTAACTCCGGATAATTTTTGAGGAAGCACTGCACCACCAGGTTCAAGGTGTGAGCCAAGCAAGGTATGTGGCTGAGTTTTGAAAGGGCTATGGCTGCCACAAAATTACGCCCGTTATCACTAACTACCTTGCCTGCCTCAAGATGTACACTGCCCAGCCATGACTCAGTTTGTCGCTTCAAGTACTCGGCCAGCACCTCGGCGGTGTGTCTGTCGCCCAAACACATCATCTGCAACACAGCCTGCTGACGCTTTCCACTAGCTGCTCGATAGGGGGACACCTCGTGTGCAACAGTGGCAGCTGCAGATGGAGTGCTCGTACGACTGCGCTCTGTGGACGAGCTTTCGCTTCTGGAGGAGGAGGAGGAGGAGGAGGAGGGTCGAACGCCTACAGCCAACTGTTTCCTATACCGTGGGCTAGGCAGCACTGTCCCACCACCGCTGTCCCCTGTGGACCCTGCATCCACCACATTAACCCAGTGCGCAGTGATGGACACGTAACGGCCCTGGCCATGCCGACTGGACCATGCATCAGTTGTGAGGTGCACCTTTCCGCTCACTGACTGCTTGAGTGCATGGACAATGCGGTCTTTCACATGATGGTGGAGGGCTGGGATGGCTTTGCAAGAGAAGAAGTGGCGACTGGGTAGGTCATAGCGTGGTACTGCATAGGCCATGAGTTCGCGGAAAGCTGCGCTTTCCACCAACCGAAAGGGCATAATCTCAAACGAGATTAGTTTGGCAATGTGGGCGTTCAAACCCAGTGTACGCAGATGAGAGACTGAGTACTTTCTTGACCTACTCATAGTGTCTGGGAGGGTGAGCTGGACTTGAGAGCTGCATATGGTGGAAGTAGCGGTGGACAGGGCGGACTGAGAGAGGGTTGATGATGGTGATGGAGTTGGTGTTCTTTCTGATGGCCTAGAATCAGTCTTTCGTTGATATAACAGTGGGATTCCCTGACTGCTGTGGCCTTGTAACGACACCTCAACATTTGCTGCTGTGCTAACCGGTGGGCTTACAGTGGGGGAAACAATGTAGCGTTGCTGACTACCTTCGTTGTGATCAGTTGCACATGTGGCACTTGAGGTTTGGTGTTGTGTCCACGCTTGCAAGTGCATGGTGTTTAAATGTCTAAGCATGCAACTGGTATTCAAATTTTTCAGATTTTTCCCTCGGCTAAAGGTCTTTGCGCACTTCTTACAGATAACCTTGGCCTGATCATGAGGATTTTGTTCAAAAAAGTGCCACACTGCACTCTTCCTACTTTGGCAGACATTTTGCGGCCTAGCACGCTGTGATCTTTTGACCCTCTGGACAAGCTGTCCAGCAACTCTTTTGATTTTTTAAACCTGTCTTTGGAGTGCTCCGGGCCTGCCAGATAACAACTGTTGCGATGTCAATGTCTGCTGTGGATGCTCCTCATCTGAGCTATTGGAAGCAGCACCCTCTTCCCCCAATGGATGCCAATCTGGGTCAACAACTGGGTCATCCATCACCTCCTCTTCAATGTCATGTGCACCTTCCTCTGTGTCACCGTGTATGGTGGTATAGTGTGCGGGAAGGGGCACCTGAGTCTCATCAGGGTCAGAATCTGGCTCTGTACACTGCGAGGACAATGTAGTGCTCTGAGTGAATGTACCAGCAGAATCATCCATCAGCAGCTGTGCATCAGTGCACTCCATGTCAGATTCATCTTGGCCTGGGTAATTCACCATTTGACTTGATAATCCAGGCATGGTATGTGAAAACAGCTCCATGGAGTAATCAGTAGTATGGCCTGCGTCATCCTTCAATCTTGGTTGGGGTGAAGGACACAAGCAAAGGTGTGGTTCATGAACATGAGCCTCCAATGACGACTCAGTGCTTTTACTTTTTACAACTGAAGAAGAGGAGGCGATAGAGCTGGAGGCTGAGTCAGCAATGTAAGACAAAACTTTTTCCTGATGCTCTGGCTTTAAAAGCGGTTTGCCAACTCCTAGAAAACTAAGCCTTCGAAGCCTTATGGAGCCAGACGATGACGCAGGCTCAACACCTCCTGCATTGAGTCCTATTTTGCTCTTGCCACTACCATCAGATCCACCACCAACACCATCATTACCAGCTGCCAACCCCCGCCCAATTCCACGGCCTCTTCCACCAGCCTTCCTCATTTTTGGTAGAAATGTAGACAAAATCCAACAAACTATATAGTAATGTAAAACAAGGTACAAGGTGTCTATAGGACAGGGGAGATTTTGAATTTCTGCTCACACTAGTGGACACTGGACACTTTTGGATTGTGTGAGGCCCACTGAATATCTGAGCGCTATGTCACAGGCTCGATGGCACAGCTGTGACCAAAGTGACTAGAGGATAAGTGAGATTTTGAATTTCTGCAGACACTTGTGGACACTGGACACTTTTGGATTGTGTGAGGCCCACTAAATATCTGAGCGCTATGTCACAGGCTCGATGGCACAGCTTTGACCAAAGTGACTAGAGGATAAGTGAGATTTTGAATTTCTGCAGACACTTGTGGACACTGGACACTTTTGGATTGTGTGAGGCCCACTGAATATCTGAGCGCTATGTCACAGGCTCGATGGCACAGCTGTGACCAAAGTGACTAGAGGATAAGTGAGATTTTGAATTTCTGCTCACACTAGTGGACACTGGACACTTTTGGATTGTGTGAGGCCCACTGAATATCTGAGTGCTATGTCACAGGCTCGATGGCACAGCTGTGACCAAAGTGACTAGAGGATAAGTGAGATTTTGAATTTCTGCAGACACTTGTGGACACTGGACACTTTTGGATTGTGTGAGGCCCACTGAATATCTGAGCGCTATGTCACAGGCTCGATGGCACAGCTGTGACCAAAGTGACTAGAGGATAAGTGAGATTTTGAATTTCTGCAGACACTTGTGGACACTGGACACTTTTGGATTGTGGGAGGCCCACTGAATATCTGAGCGCTATGTCACAGGCTCGATGGCACAGCTGTGACCAAAGTGACTAGAGGATAAGTGAGATTTTGAATTTCTGCAGACACTTGTGGACACTGGACACTTTTGGATTGTGTGAGGCCCACTGAATATCTGAGCGCTATGTCACAGGCTCGATGGCACAGCTGTGACCAAAGTGACTAGAGGATAAGTGAGATTTTGAATTTCTGCAGACACTTGTGGACACTGGACACTTTTGGATTGTGTGAGGCCCACTGAATATCTGAGCGCTATGTCACAGGCTCGATGGCACAGCTGTGACCAAAGTGACTAGAGGATAAGTGAGATTTTGAATTTCTGCAGACACTTGTGGACACTGGACACTTTTGGATTGTGTGAGGCCCACTGAATATCTAAGCGCTATGTCACAGGCTCGATGGCACAGCTGTGACCAAAGTGACTAGAGGATAAGTGAGATTTTGAATTTCTGCAGACACTTGTGGACACTGGACACTTTTGGATTATGTGAGGCCCACTGAATATCTGAGCGCTATGTCACAGGATTGATGGCACAGCTGTGACCAAAGTGACTAGAGGATAAGTGAGATTTTGAATTTCTGCAGACACTGGACACTTTTGGATTGTGTGAGGCCCACTGAATATCTGAGCGCTATGTCACAGGCTCGATGGCACAGCTGTGACCAAAGTGACTAGAGGATAAGGGAGATTTTGAATTTCTGCAGACACTTGTGGACACTGGACACTTTTGGATTGTGTGAGGCCCACTGAATATCACAGCGCTATGTCACAGGCAGAAATTGGCTAGTGTATCACAAACTACAAGGTGTATGTAGAATTGGGCAGAGTAGGAATCTCCCTAGAGTGCAGGTCTGTAAGAACGGAACATGTCCTCGACTTATTCTCACAGAGTGACACAGATAGCTTCACTGTGGCTGTGATAACAGCCGTTACACGGTACTGTGTGAGGAGCGTACACCGCTGTATGGTGTGAAAAAATGCACGCTCAGTACCTCAGCAGGACAAAAAAAAAAAATTGGGATTGCTTTTAAAAAAGCAGTTTGCAGCTCAGTACCTCAGCAGGACAAAAAAAAAAATTGGGATTGCTTTTAAAAAAGCAGTTTGCAGAGCAGTGGGTAAACAGCAATGCAGCTGTCAGGAAGCCTTAGAAGGCAGCCCAACAACCAACACCACTGATACACCACAATATAGCCTCCCCTTGCACTGCACACACAGTGACTGGTGTGTTGTACAGGCACAATCGCTAGCAGCAGAAGCAGTTTTTTTTTCTTCTTCCCTGCCTAACACTCTCCCTACAGAATCAGCAGCAACCTCTCCCTATGCTAAGATCGGCAGAAGTAAGATGGCGGTCGGCGTGCACGCCCTTTTATACCCCCTGTGACGCCCACCAAAGCAAGCCAATCACTTGCATGCCCTTCTGAAAGATGGTGGTGACCCGTGCCTATGTCATCTCGTTGCCCACAGTGTCCGTGGATTCTGATTGGCTGAAAAAGAGCGCAAAACAAACTTTTGAAACGCGACTTTGGCGCGTAAGTCTCCGACCTCGTGGCCGACCTCATCCTAGGGTCGGGTTTCGTTTCATGAAACCCGACTTTGCCAAAAGTCGGCGACTTTTGAAATTTTTCGACCCGTTTCGCTCAACTCTAGTTGTGACTGCTGATGTCATGCTGACGGACAGCCTGCTCCCCACTGCTTAACTGCGAGGAGTCTGCTAATATCAGCAAAGCTGCTCAGAAGAAGAGCTTCTCTTTTGACATTGAGCAGCTGAATAGTTGACAGGAGTGGTCAATGACAGCTTTGTGCCAGCAACTGGTAGAACAGGCAGGTAGTTTGCAACTACCTGCCTGTTAATTTTTAGACCCACAGTAAAAAAAAATTGTACTGGAAAACCCCTTTATTAAAATATTGAAAGGATGTGTGATTTTTCTTTTTTAAACCAGTGCTTTGTGTATTGAAGCTATATAGCGGCACATTATAAGGGTTGTCAGTGCAAAAATAACATTTCCCCAGGGGATTTGAGATGCAAAAAATAACAAACTAAGTGATAGTCACCTATCGGCACTCGCCTATATCCATGGTTGTTCTGTGGTCTGCACTGAAACAGGAAAAAAGGACATTATCGTACCACCAACAGCAGGATCGCTGCGGCCCGTGATTGGCTGCAGCGGTCGGGTACCTGGAACAGTGAGATATTGGATATTCTTCTGATGATGTGCTGCTCAAGTTCTATGACCCTTGCAGCTAATCACATACCGTTGTGGTCCTGCGCTGATTGAATGTTGACGTTTCGTCCTTCTGTGTGAGCACAGCCCATGAAGCAGATCCAGGTGAGTTGGTAAGTATCATCTAGTTTGTTATTTTTTTACAACTCCGAGCCTCCTGGGAAATTATCATTTTGCTAAGATAATCCCTTTGAGTTTCTACAGCATTGTTATGTAGTATTTATGACTAGCATTAAAGTAAAAAAAAAACAGATGAATATAAAACGTAGTAAATAAATGTTATTTCCTTCTAAATTGTATTCTTTAATTAAATTATCTATGCAATTGTGATAACAACCATCCTATAGAATAAGTATAGAGCGTGGATATTTCTCCGCTTCTACGGATTCATTTACTGTAAAGAAAGCAATGGTTCCAGCTGAAATCTTGTATGAAGTCATCATACACTCCAGTGAAATGTTCAGGTCTGCAGTCAGTAAGAAATTAATAGAGCAGCTGTTGGAGATTCTAAACTTCAAGTGACAAATGTTGTAAGACCAGAGATAAATTGCATGACATGTGGCACAATCCCTTATGGAAACTAGACAGCACACAAAAGAAAGACTGTACCTTATGTCATCATTTGTAAAAAAAAAATAAATAAAAATAAAATAAAACAGTAATATAAATGAGAAAAAAAAAGTATTCTGGCCTCAATTGGTATTAACAATAGATCCAAGTTTATCAAACTTACGGCATACACCCAATTAAAAATATTACTTGTTCCATAGGATGGAAAGGGTTACAATAAAGGGCAGCAGTTCACTAAAAACATCAGATAAATGTTCCAGCATGTATGACAGGTGTGAGTGAACATTTATACCGGTCAGATTAAAATACAGAGCATACTTATTTTTCACATAATAACTAAAATGTATTAAGATTTAGACCTTTAGGCTTGGGCCATAGTGATGTAAAGTGTTGATCACAATGGAACTATATTATTTCCCTTTGGGAAAAAAAGTTTTTTTAAGTGATCTTGTGTGACTCTTTCTCAAAGAACATTCCAGGGAAACCGTGCATACAGTTGTGCTCAAAAGTTTACATACCCCGGCAGAATTTTTGCTTTCTTGACCTTTTTTCAGTGTATATGAATGATAACACCAAACCTTTTTCTCCACTCATGGTTAGTGGTTGGGTGAAGCCATTTATTGTCAAACTATTTTATTTTCTCTTTTTAAATCATAATGACAATCCAAAGCATCCAAATGACCCTGATCAAAAATTCACATACCCTGGATTTTGGCCTGATAACATGCATAGCAGTTGACACAAATGGGTTTGAATGGCTACTAAAGGCAACATCTTTTCCTATGACCTGTTTGCTTGTAATCAGTGTGTGCATAAAAGCTGAGTGAGTTTTTGGGATCCAGACAGACGTTTCTGGATTGTGAGTCATGGGGAAAGTAAAAGAATTGTCAATGAATCTACAGGAAAAGGTAGTTTAACTGTATAAAACAGGAAAGGGATACAAAAAGATATCCAAGGAATTGATAATGCCAGTCAGCAGCGTTCAAACTGTGATTAACAAATGGAAAATCAGGGGCTCTGTAAAAACAAAACCACGGTCAGGTAGACCAACACAGATTTTGTCTACACCTGCCAGGAAAATTGTTCAGGATGCAAAGAAAAACCCACAAATAACATCAGCTGAAATACTGGACTCTCTAAAAACTAGCTGTGTGACTGTTTCAAGAAGCACAATAAGGAGGCACTTGAAGAAAAATGGGCTGCATAGTCTAGTCGCCAGAAGAAAGCCATTATTGCCCAGATGCCACAAAGTATCTCACCTACAATACCCAAAACAGCACAGAGACAAGCCTCAAAACTTCTGGAACAAGATAAATTGGAGTGATGAGACCAAAATGTAACTTTTTTTGCCACAACCATAAACGTTACATTTGGATAGAGGTCAACAAGGCCTATTATGAAAGGAACACCATTCCTACTGTAAAGCACAGAGGTGGATCGCTGATGTTCTGGGGATTTGTGAGCTACAAAGGCACAGAAAACTTGGTTAGATGAATACAGCACATTATAAGCAAATACTGGAGGCAAATTTGCAATCATCAGCCCGGAAGCTGCGCATTGAACGTACTTGGAAGTTCCAACATGACAACGATACAAAACACAAGGCCATGTTGACCTGCCATTGGCTACAGCAGAACAAAGTGAAGTTTCTGGAGTGGCCATCTCAGTCTTCTAACCTCAATATCATTGAGTCGCTCTGAGGAGATCTCAAGGACACAGTTAATGCAATACAGCCAAGGATTTTACAGGAACTGGAGGCTTTTTGCCATGATGAGCGGGCAGCTATACTATCTGAGAAAATAAAGAACCTCATCCACAACTAACACTAAAGACTAACTTTTGATCAGGGTCATTTGGATGTTTTGGGTTGTCATTATGATTTAAAATGAGAAAACACAGTAGTTTGACAATAAATGGCTTCACGCAACCACTAACCATGAATGGGGAAAAAGTTTTGGTGTTATCGTTCATATTCTCTGAAAAAAAAAGGCAAAGCAAAAATTCTGCCAGGGTGTGTAAACTTTTGAGCACAACTGTATTTTTAAGAAACTTTTCAAAATAGTTTGTCCTGTACGTGTACAAGAAGAATAACACTTTCTGGCCGTTATATGACTTGTATCTTACATTTTCACCAGTTTTGCCCTCTGCAGATTGTAGCACAGCCAGGTAGGCTAGGGTTAAATCCTAGCTCTACATGTTCCGAATAGATCACATTGCTAACCTTGCATATAACTAGACTAGCTGTTCTCCTTAAGCAGTGAGCTCAGGGAAGCAGACCAGACTGGATGTGTCTTGGAGCTTAAGAGAAAGACAGGAAAGAAATCCTCTCTGAGAAGAGTCTGCACAGGTGGTGTGCAGAGAACAGCAAGTATCAGTGGCAGCTATGGACAATAGCTCTTTTGTTTGACCAAACTGGGGCTAGCTCAGCCAGGATCCGTTCTGTTTAGTTAGTGCCTATGTGAGGGTGGTGGGAGCTGATGGATTGCCCCCTGACACTAAAGGGTTAAATGTATTTGATGCCCATGTATGTGGTAAAGGTATGATACCCACTGGGGCTGCAGTTAGCTGGGACAGGGTTAACTTTAGTGGCCAGCCCAGTTAGGGAGGGGGAACAGAATGTTAGTGGCACGTGCAGGAAGTGACAGGGGAGTCAGTGTGTACAGCAGTGAGTGAATTAGCAGGCCTGGGCTGCTAGGGACAGCATGAGCTTAATACTCGGGGCAGTAGATTGACACAAATACCCCTCCATGTGATTCCATCTAATGGCCTGGGGCAACCTCGAGATGGACAGCGGGGGCCAGAGGCATACCCAGCTTGTGAAGCTACAGGGAAAGATGGACTCAGACTACATGGGGCAGAAGGTATTGCAATCCGGATATACTGCTAGAGGTGAGGAAGATTCCCTAGGGCTAGGAAAGCCAGTGAGAGGGACATGCCACCTATACAGAAAAGTTGTGTACTGTTTCTTTGGGAGAGATGACAACCCGCTGGACCTTATCCTTGGCATCTGCCTGTAAATACTGTATATACTGCCATGCACAAAGTAATAGTTTGGTTTCTATAAACCTCATGTCCCCTGGATTGATTGCTGCCCTGGTTCCAGAAGGATTCCTGGAGTCAGAAGAGGTTTGCAGGCCAGAAGTAAGTGGGAAGCACCACATACACAGCAGCACACAGGGACTGGGACACTCTTTGTCTATAGGATGCCAGGGTGCGTGGGGACCAAAGCTCTTTCACGACTACCTCGCTTGTGCGTCTTACATCTGGACATGGCTAGGGATTTTTGGTGTGTGCATCCTGTGTAAAGTAAAAACCGTACCTGTTTGGACAAAAACTGCATTGCATGTGTGAAAGCTACCTAAGACTTAATGCATACCAGATAGAGTGAATCCCTACAATGTTCTCTTAATTTGCAATTGACTCTGAGCTGGTATAAGACAATTTGCTAAGATGTCTACCGTACACAGCACAGCACGCAGAGGCAGATTCCTGCGCATTATTCTTTATCCTTTTTGGAGGCACAGAGAGAAACAACATGGATGATATTATACACCAGTACTGAGCTTCCTGTACTGTATGTGGATCCAGCTCTGTGGTGAAGTTCAGACACTTATTGGAAAGCTCAACACGATCTCATTGTGTCTCCTTCTACATGTTTCATTGCTCTGCTCCTCACTACTCCTCCCCTATACCCTCACCATAGAGTGTAATGGGCTGTGCAACATGACATCACATGGCAGTCAGTCTCTTTTTCAGAGTGGATGGTGAGTACAAGAGGCATGGAAATGGAGGAGATACTTGGCTCAAAATTTCTAGTGGGGGACCGAATTCTCTGAGTTGTATTACAAAGTTTCTTATACCTACCTGTGCTATTCATTTTTCAATGAGAAAGCAGTCCAGCGCCAGGATAAAGTGAAAAAAATAAATTCTTTATTCACTAGAACATTTACAAAATAGAGGATAAAAATATCAGCATAGGTAGTGCAAAATATTGCGTTTATTGCGTTTTCAACTCGTTTCTGGTGTCCAAACACCATTAGTCATGATAAATATTTCCTTACATAGCGCTTTTATGTTGAAATCCGGTTGGCACACCAGTAAAATAATTAACTAACACAATTAACATAAAGTAATGACAGATGGGGACGAACACAGTTAAAATCACTAAAATGTACAATTTCACCATGGCATATAAGCAGCAAAAATTTCTATACATTTCACATACAAAATTGAAAGAAAAAATCTAAAAGGTGACGCAATATTCCAGCACATTGCTAATAGTATATATTGTTCCTAATACCCACATTAATTCTTTGTAAAAAAAACAAGAATTTTTTTAATAAAAGCGAATATCGCATAAAAACCGCTTGAAAAAATTAGATCAATTATTCACTCCATAAATCTGAGCAATTGAAAAAGCCCAATTCAAAGGATGTGGTGAAGCATATATTACACACGCCGCCAGCATGATCTATAAACAAAAAACCTAGAAGATTTAATATAGCAAACATCGCATGAAAAACATATGGGGAATTAAATACCGTAGATTGTTTACTACATAGATTTAAATGGTTAGAAAAAACAATCCATTCTAAAAATTATGTGGTATTCCACAAAGGAACAATAAATATTGGATTAGTTAACACTCACACGTATCAGAGAAAACACTATAATATAAATGCCTTATATATATCTGAAATATAGAAAATTGTGCACTGACACATTTACTACGATGGTAAGAGTACAATTTTTTTAAACATTCAAAAGCCTAGGTAACAAACCAAAATAATTACCATTGATGTAATACAAAACCAATAAATGGGAACTAAAGAAAACTAAAGTTTCTGAGTTAATAGAAAAGCATGATGTCTTTCCTTTTATTTAGACCTAGCGGTACTCTGGTATTTAATTTAAAAATCCACCAGGCTTCCCTATTTCTTAATGTTGTTTCAGTGTCACCTCCTCTAATAGGTTTATATATTTTTTCTAATTGTTCTGCCTTCAAACACGTTGACACGGTGTGCAATCTAGCATACAGCATAAACCACTGTTCTGTCTTCCAAATAGGCATACTGTTCTCTGTAGTCTAACTTGTTTATTGATGAACAGTATAGAACATGCGGTAAAACTATAAGAATACAAACAACATAGATAAGTATTGGGCAGATGATCACACAGCTAACACAATTACAGGGAAGTATACAGTGTGATGCAAACTTTACATGGAAATACACAGGTTTCTAATTACATCTACTGTGCACTGGCTACTATACAGTTAATAACATCTCTGTACAACACTGCATTGCAAGAAAAGATATTAATCTTACCAGATATGCTTTACCAGGATAGAAAACTCAAGTTGGAGACTTACAGTAGAACAAATATACATGTGCGTCCTTTGAAGTACACAGAAGAAAATGGCATCTTCCTCTGTCTGCTGTTAAAGACACATGCTATAAATGTTATTAAAGACACGGGCTATAAATTCAGCCACCACTAGATGGTGCTATAACAACTAAACCAGCACATAATACAAAAATATCGCCCTATATTCAGAGGGCAGAACACTCCCCGCTTGGCATCAACTGATGCCACTTACAGGTTCTTTTGGCAAAAGCAAAAAAACTAGTTCCGCAACTGGTCTGAGGAATAGTTTACTCTCCCCAGCCTTCCACACTTTGGCCACGATCTTGCGTACCTTCTCATCCTTGCTTGGGAATACCTTGGTGATGAGGCCTAGTGGCCACTCATTTCGGTGTGACTGGTTGTTCTTCATGAGCACAATATCACCGGGTTTGATGTTCAGCTTGTCGATCTGCCACTTCTTCCTAGGCTGTAAGGTGGAGAAATATTGCTTTCTCCATCTGTCCCAGAAAGTATTGGAGAGGCTTTGAACTTGTCTCCATTGACGTCTGTAGAGGTCCTTGATGCCGAATTCTCCCAGTGGAGCACTGGGATTGTCGGTTTTCTTAGTGAGTAACATGGCGGGAGTGAGAATGGTTGGATCTAGCTTTTTCAAGACAATGTCTCAAGAAATGGGTTGACCTTTGTGGAGGTTGTCTATTTCTTTGGCGTAACACTCACGTTGTATGGTACGAATTATCGTGTTCTTGGCATTTTCCAGGTTTGGAGCAGTAAAGGCATGCTTGCAGTGGTGCAAACCATTACAAGGCTTCTGACTGGCAGGTGATGTTGATTTTTAAGAATGAGCCACATGAATTAAACAAGCAGTGGCACAAACAAGCGAGTTCCAGGTTGAAAACATGCTGAAATGGTGGGATTTGAGGTAGTTGTCTGAAGTCACCATACATAGAACGGATACCTGAGGGCGGATTTCTTCATCTGCATCTGGATCTACCAGATCAAAGGTGTCTGATTCGTCACTGCAAGGCGTTGAATGGTATAAGAATGCAGGGCCCGTAAACCAGGTTGTGTCCTTAAGGTGTCTTGATTCAACAGACCTAGTTGCGTGATCCACAGGATTGTGGTGTGTGGACACATAGCGCCACTGTTCAGCGCAAGTGGACCTCCTGATCCTTAGCACCCGATTGTTGACGTAAACATGAAAACGTCGAGTTTCATTGCAAATGTACCCAAGCACTAGCTTGCTGTCTAAGTAGAACTCAACGTCCTTGATTTCCAGGTCCATTTCTGTCAAGATAAGTTCAGCTAACTCTACGGCTAATGCAGCCACACAGAGTTCCAGACTGGGTATTGTGTGCTCCTGGACTGGCGCTAGTTTTGTCCGGCACATAACAAGCCTTACATGGCATTGTTTAATGTCAGTAGTTTTCAGATATGTTACTGCTGCAATCGCTTTGGTTGAGGCATCGCAGAAGATACAAAGCCTTTGCATCTTGACTTCTGTTGATGGTACGGAAGCGTATGGTCGTGCCACATAAAGACTTGACAAGGCTTCTAAAGATTTCTTCCATCTTACCCACAAATCTCTTTTCTCCATGGGAAGCAGATCATCCCATTCAGACATCTCTTGGGAGAAGTCTCTCAACATCATTTTACCTTAGATAGTTACAGGGGTTACAAATCCTAGAGGATCATACAAGCTGTTTATCACGGACAGGACACCTCTACGCGTGAAAGGTTTCTCTTCTTCGTTGATCCGAAAGGTAAATGGATATCTCTTCAAATCCCATAGCAAACCAAGGCTCCGTTGCATGGGAAGGGAGTCTGTGCTTAAATCCAATGCTTTTAGATCAGTTGAGTAAGCTTGAGAAGGAAAAGCTGCCATCATTATTTGGCTGTTGGAAGCAAATGTGCAGCCTGAAATTGGACAAAGCAAGCATTTCTTGTGTCCTTTTTAGGAAACTAACTGCCGATTCATCTGTGGATTTGGATTTCAAGCAGTCGTCCACATAGAAGTCCTTCTCCACAAATAATCTTATATCCGGCCTGGACTTTGCTTTGCCCTCTCTGGCTGAATGTCTAAGTCCATAGATGGCGACAGCAGGTGAAGGGCCATTCCCAAAGATGTGTACTTTCATTCGATACTCCACGCTGTCTTTGTAGAGGTCATTATCGCGGTACCAGAAAAACCTCAAATAGTTTCTATGTCCTTTTTTGACAAGGAAGCAATGAAACATCTGTTGTATGTCAGCCATGAATGCCACTGCATCTCTGCAGAAGCAAAGAAGAAACTCCTAGAAGTCTGTTGTTGAGGTCTGGGCAAGACAAAAAGCATCGTTTAGCGAGACACCTTCATATCTGGCACTTGAGTCAAATTCTACTCTTATCTGACCAGGTTTCTTAGGATGATACATGCCAAAAATGGGTAGGTACCAACATTCCTCGGAATCTTGAAATACAGGTGCAATTTCTGCATGGCCATTCTGAAGTATTTTCTCCATAAAGGCAAAAAGTGCTCTCTCATTTCAGGTGCCTTCTGAAATTTGCGTTTGAGGGAGACAAATCGACCGTAGACAGGTTCTCTGTTGTTGGGTAAGCGTTGCTTCTGGGGTTTAAATGGTAGAGGGGCCATCCAACTCTTTGACTCATCTTTTACCATCTCTCGATCCATGATGTCCAAAAACATTCTGTCTTCTATGGACATTGCTACCTTGTCTTCTTCTCTTGTTCTGTGGAAAACTGTGCACCCTATCTGATCTTGGTCGCCGTCACATGCGTGGTCCTTACAGGAAGGATCATCTAACAGACAAGGTATCAGGAGGCTACTCTTACATGGCTGGAAGAGAGACGGATGTCCATTTTCAAGGGTATTGGTGAACATACTGATGACTGAGGTCAGTTTGTGTGCTCCACCTAAACAGACATCTCTGTTGTGAGTTCATTTTCCCCTTCGTCACTGAGGTCTGGTGAACTCCCTATTCTGGTAAAGGAAGGTAATGAGCCTGATTATCAGGCACCTGAGCCTAATGATGATGACTGGCTGAGTGGAGTCACGGACTGGATATAAGGCTGCCGACGCCCTTCTGCCCTGCGGGTGATTTCTCTGTGGACTTCTATGAGACCAGTCTGATTCCTGCTCCTCTAAAGCTAAGTTTTCTGCTTTGCCTTTTTGCATTTGTGTTTTGTTTTTGTTTGCCTTGCTTTTTTGGATTCTGCCATTCCCTGCTGGGGTGAGCTGAATCTCCTTTTGCCGGTTGCTCTGTCTTCAGAATATTCCTGAGTACTGACATAGTCTTTTTGAAGCCTAGCGTCTTCAGGGCCTTTTTCACTGTCAGTCTGTTAGCTCTTATTTTCATAGGGTTTTTCACAGATTGCAGACAGCAGCCTTCCTGTCCTTTCCTATCTAGTTAGCTTGGGCCCCGTCTTTGCTCAGTCTATCTTTCTGTCTGTGTTAGTGTTCTTTCTTCTTGCTTCACCGTCATTATATGTTGGGGGCTGCCTTTTGCTTTGGGGTCTGCTCTGGGGCAGTTTAGATTTCCCTTTCTGTCTTTAGGCTATATAGTCCTCCGGCTGTGATCGAGGGGTCTAGGGCATCGTAGGAACCCCCCACGGCTACTGCTAGTTGTGTTGATAGGTTCAGGGGTCTGCAATCTGATAGCTGCCAACTTCTCTGGTTTTCTGGACTTAGCTAGCATTTCTGTTTTTGCCTCCTACGGTGACTCATTCATAACACATCTCCTACAATGACCCATCACAGGTCAAGTCTCTGAGCATATGGGGCGTTCTGTATGCCGTTAATCTATCCTCCAGCTTTATGAAAGCGTAGTATGTCTCTTCCGAGGAGTAAGACAATCAGAGCTTCTTGATCCAGTTCCGGTATCAGATGGGCTATATGCTTCAGATGAGAACGGTGAGCTGCTACCTCTGGTGTAGGTATCTCAGACCTATTGTCAGGAATCTGGTTGCACTCCAGTATTGATGGCAAGGCTATGCAGGTTTGACTGTCTATAGACTCTACCCTTAACCCAGTTGCTTTTCTCCCTGCTGTTGCAACAGTATCCGCACATGTTTTCAAGGAGTAAGGAGAACCGGAGCCAGCAATGTTGAAGGTGTCGAAGAGAAAGGACTTGGCTAGAGACCTATTGCTCTGATCATCCAAGATTGCATACACATTGATTGCCTTATTGCGGTGGCTCGCTGGGTAGACTCTGACAAGGCAGATCTTCAAGCAGGATCTTCCTGTTACAAGTTCCTTACAGATCTCTGTACATTGAGAAGTGACTAATGGAGTGTCTACGTTGGTGACCATCGCCTTTTTGCCACACTCTTCTACTTGCGATGATACCCCTGAGAGTGTAAGGCTGTGTTGTACTCCACGCTACCACATGCCTCGCATTTCACACTGGTTTCACAGTTCTTAGTGAAGTGCGAGGTCGTCGCACTGCATCTGAAACATATCTTGTTTTCTTTGAGGAAACCTTTGTGGTCTTCTAGAGACTTTTCTCTGAAGGCTCTGCATTTTAGCAGAGGATATGGTTTCTTGTGTAGGGGGCAGTGTTTGCTGAAATCCTGAGGTTTGTCTTCCTCCGGGGGAGGTCTTGCTTGCCCTGTAAGGAAAACCTGTGGGAGTAACATTAGTTTTGTGACCTGCCACTTGTGTTTTACAGGGTTTGACACCAGGGGCAGCGCTACATGACATAGTGAAATCAAAACTGGGGTCATTTCTAACTCTTGCTTGTTGAGTACCAAAGTCTACGAACACCTTGAAAGAGGGAAATGAGACTTTATGAGTCTGTTTGTAATGGGACCCATGACTGATCCACTTCTCTTGCAGGTTGTAAGGGAGCTTTTGAACAATTGGATTGACACCTTTGGCATTGTCCAGGAATGCCAGCCCTGGCAGGTCCCCTTCTATCTCAGCAACCTGTACCTCCATTAACAAGTCACTCAATTCCATGAGCTTTTGATAATCCTTATTCCCTATTCTAGGAAAATAATCAAGTCTTTTATACAAAGCATTTTCAATAGCTTCTACTGACCCATAACATTCATCAAGTCTCTCCCACACCATACGGAGGCCTATGTGTGGGTAACTTATGTTAATGTTTCTGATTCCTTTGGTGTGTTCAAAGGACTCGTAGGCAAGCCACTTTACCAGTAGATCTAACTGTTCACTACTAGAAAGATCTAAGTCTCTAATGGCAATCCGGAAGGAGGCTTGCCATGCTCTATAGCTCTCAGCTCGATCGGTGAATTTTACAAGTCCCTTGGTCACCAGCTCCCGATGAGCAAAGAACTTTGCAAAGTTCATAGTGGCTGGGTCAGCGCCAACATGAGCTGGTGTGCTGTTGTCGTGCTGTGAGTGTGGTGTATCCTCATACAGTCATGGCCAAAAGTATTGACACCCCTGCAATTCTGTCAGATAATATTCAGTTTCTTCCTGAAAATGATTGCAAACACAAATTCTTTGGTATTATTATCTTCATTTAATTTGTCTTAAATGAAAAAACACAAAAGAGAATGACGCAAAAAGCAAAACATTGATCATTTCACACAAAACTCCAAAAATGGGCCGGACAAAAGTATTGGCACCCTCAGCCTAATACTTGATTGCACAACCTTTAGCCAAAATAACTGCGACCAACCGCTTCCGGTAACCATCAATGAGTTTCTTACAATGCTCTGCTGGAATTTTAGACCATTCTTCTATGGCAAACTACTCCAGGTCCCTGATATTTGAAGGGTGCCTTCTCCAAACTGCCATTTTTAGATCTCTCCACAGGTGTTCTATGGGATTCAGGTCTGGACTCATTGCTGGCCACCTTAGAAGACTCCAGTGCTTTCTCTCAAACCATTTTCTAGTGCTTTTTGAAGTGTGTTTTGGGTCATTGTCCTGCTGGAAGACCCATAACCTCTGAGGGAGACCCAGCTTTCTCACACTGGGCCCTACATTATGCTGCAAAATTTGTTGGTAGTCTTCAGACTTCATAATGCCATGCACAAGGTCAAGCAGTCCAGTGCCAGAGGCAGCAAAGCAACCCCAAAACATCAGGGAACCTCCACCATGTTTGACTGTAGGGACCGTGTACTTTTCTTTGAATGCTTCTTTTTTCTCCTGTAAACTCTATGTTGATGCTTTTGCCCTAAAAGCTCTACTTTTGTCTCATCTGACCAGAGAACATTCTTCCAAAATGTTTTAGGCTTTTTCAGGTAAGTTTTGGCAAACTCCAGCCTGGCTTTTTATGTCTCGGGGTAAGAAGTGGAGTCTTCCTGGGTCTCCTACCATACAGTCCCTTTTCATTCAGATGCCGACGGATAGTACGGGTTGACACCGTTGTACCCTCGGACTGCAGGGCAGCTTGAACTTGTTTGGATGTTAGTGGAGGTTCTTTATCCAACATCCGCACAATCTTGCGTTGAAATCTCTTGTCAATTTTTCTTTTCCGTCCACATCTAGGGAGGTTAGCCACAGTGCCATGGGCTTTAAACGTCTTGATGACACTGCGCACGGTAGACACAGGAACATTCAGGTCTTTGGAGATGGACTTGTAGCCTTGAGATTGATCATGCTTCCTCACAATTTGGTTTCTCAAGTCCTCAGACAGTTCTTTGGTCTTCTTTCTTTTCTCCATGCTCAATGTGGTACACACAAGGACACAGGACAGAGGTTGAGTCAACTTTAATCCATGTTAACTGGCTGCAAGTGTGATTTAGTTATTGCCAACACCTGTTAGGTGCCACAGGTAAGTTATAGGTGCTGTTAATTACACAAATTAGAGAAGCATCACATGATTTTTCGAACAGTGACAATATTTTTGTCCTCCCTCTTTTTTATGTTTGGTATGGAATTATATCCAATTTGGCTTTAGGACAATTCTTTTTGTGTTTTTTCATTTAAGACAAATTAAATGAAGATAATAATACCAAAGAATTTTTGTTTGCAATCATTTTCAGGAAGAAACTGAGTATTATCTGACAGAATTGCAGGGGTGTCAATACTTTTGGCCATGACTGTACCTGTAAGGAGCTTCTAGCTTAGGATAGTCCGTATAATACTGTTCTGATGCAAAGGGGGTCCCTTTCAGTCTGGGTGGAGGCTGTACCTTCTGTTCTTTGGAACAGTAGCAATGGTCGACATCTCTGTGCTGGACGTCATGGTAGTGAAGTTCGGGGTTGGATCGCTGGTAATCGGCGTAGGCTGGTCAATGTGGTGCGCCAGGACTGTCATTCACGCCGGAATGTTAACAGACATACTCTGCAACACACTGCGCTGGATCTTGCTGCTCTAGATCTGGTCTGGGAATGTTAATAAGAATAGTAATAATCTTTATTTATATAGTGCCAATTTCAAAACACAAGTCATAAGTAACAACTTTAACAATGCAACAATTAAAGCAAAATAAAATGACCCTGCTCATGAAAGCTTACAATTTACAATGAGATGGGGGAGATACAAAGTACAGGTGTGTATTTACAATGATGTATTTACAATAATGGTCCAGCCATCTTGAGGGAGTGAGGGATGGATGGAGATAGTGAATGGGCTACACATGCACACTTACACATAGAATGATTTTGATTAGTGAATGTGATAGGCTGCTCTGAGCAAATGTGTTTTGAGGGAGCTCCTAAAACTATGCAAATTGTGGATAGTCCTAATTTCTTGGGGTAGAGCATTCCAGAGGATTGGCACAGCGTGGGAGAAGTCTTGGAGTCGGGAGGTACGGATTAGTGCAGAGGTTAGTCGAAAGTCGTTTGCAGAGCGCAGCGGTCGGTTAGGCCGATAGACAGAAATGAGGGAGGAGATGTAGGGGGGTGCTGCACTGTGGAGAGCTTTGTGGGTGAGTACAAGGACTTTGATTTGGATCCTATAATGAATGGGCAGCCAGTGTAAGGACTGGCGAAGAGCGGACGCGTCCGAGTACCGAATAGCCAGATAGATGACCCTGGCTGCTGCCTTAAGTATGGACTGGAGAGGGGGATAGTCGAGTAACGGGGAGGCAAATTATTAGAGCGCTGCAGTAATCCAGGCGGGAGTGGATCAATGCTACAGTGAGGGTTTTTGTTGTTTCCATGGTGAGAAAAGGGCGGATTCTAGAGATGTTCTTTAGGTGTAAGCGGCAAGAGCGGGCAAGAGATTGTATATGGGAAGTGAAGGAGAGATTGGTGTCAAATATAACACCCAGACAGCGCGCCTGATGCCGGGGTGTTATTATAGTGCCAACCACGGAGAGGGAAATGTCCGATTTAGGGAGGTTAGTAGAGGGCGGGAGCAGAAGAAGTTCAGTTTTGGAGAGGTTGAGTTTCAGATAGAGAGCAGACATGATGTTGGAGACAGCGGACAGACAGTCACCAGTGACCAGTTCTGTAGTACAGCGGTGGTAAGGTCGGCGAATGACGTGTATAGTTGTGTGTCATCAGCATAAAGATGGTACTGAAAGCCAAATCTGCTGATGGTCTGTCCAATTGGGGCCGTGTAGAGAGAGAAGAGAAGGGGACCAAGGACTGAGCCCTGAGGTATCCCGACAGCGAGAGGAAGAGAAGATGACGTGGAGCCAGAGAACAAAACACTGAAGGAGTGGTCAGAAAGATAGGAAGAGAACCAGGAGAGAGCAGTGTCCTTAATGCCTAGTGACTGGAGCCTAGAGAGTAGGAGATGGTGGTCAACAGAGTCGAAAGCTGCAGATAGGTCAAGAAGAATGAGCAGAGAGAGGTCACCGTTACGTTTTGCTGTCAGAAGGTCATTGGTCACTTTGATGAGTGCAGTTTCAGTCGAATGTAGGGGGCGGAAGCCGGACTGTGAAGGGTCTAGAAGGGAGTGAGTGGAGAGGTAACGGGTAAGGTGGGAGTAAACTAGGCGCTCCAAAAATTTAGAGATGAAGGGGAGATTGGAGACTGGTCTGTAGTTGTTTGTGCAGGATGGGTCGAGAGTGGGTGTCATGCTCGCCATGTCTCTTATGTCCGCCATATCTGTTTTGCCTCATGACCCTGGAGCGGTGTGCACGCGCATCTCATGTCTGCTATCCTGCTTGTCCCCTAGAGCAGTGTGCACACTCACCTCATGTCTGCTGAGCTGCAAGATTCCTGCGTTTCTCCTTTGCTTTCTGTGATATTCTTGCCATGTCTAGAATCCCTGATCATGTGTCTTTCCTAGGATCCTGCACTGTCTGGTTCTGCAATCATCTCGTCACGTCTGAAACCTTGATCATGTGACGTTTCCCAAGATCCTGCACTGTCTGGTTCTGCAATCATCTTGTCATGTCTGAAACTCTGATCATGTGACCTTTCCTAGGATCCTGCACTGTCTGGTTCTGCAATCATATTGTCATGTCTGAAACCTTGATCATGTGACGTTTCCTAAGATCCTGCACTGTCTGGTTCTGTGATCATCTCGTCATGTCTGAAACCCTGATCATGTGACTGCGCTCTGTGATCCTGGAGCATCTGAACTAGGAAGTTCTCCCCTGGTCCTGACCTGGAAGAGGAGGTGCTATGCCCTATATTAGACCGCCCCTTCCTATGCTCAGGGCCTGAGTATTGTGTGGTGTCCCTGCATGGCTGCTTGGTCTGTGGGGCGCTCCCTCTATTCTGTGCCCTTGCACTCTGCTCTGTCGTGCGTCTCTGCACACGCTCCGTGCTCGTACTCCATCTCTTGTCCCGTGCCTTGTCTTATGTTTGTCCGTTGTGCCATGTTCGTCCTTGTTCTGCTTGGACTTGTAGTCCTTCTGTTATTCTCTGCCTTGCCTGTTTTCGCTATGCCTTGTTCTGTACCTTGCCTTGCTCTGCCTTGTTCCTCCCTATGGTCTCAGTCTTTGCTTGCTCTGCCTCGCTCTCTCCTATGGTGCTCTGTAGTGCTCCCTGGCACACGCACCATCCCTCCTTTTTTTCCTTTCGTGCTCTTTTCCATGTCTAGTCCCAAGGCTCTGCCTTGGCCCGGCTCTGGGCTTCAGCCTACGCTCCGCTGCTAGACTCTTTTCCTATTATGCTCTCTTGCACGTTTCTTGGCTAGTCCCAAGGTTCTCCCTTGGCCCGGCTCTGGGCTTCAGCCTACGCTGCGCTGCTAGCTCTGTTCTTGCTCTGACCTGATTCCGTGTTTCTGCCTATGCTTCCATCCCTGGTTCCGTACATTGCCTAAGCTCTGTCTTGTTTCTCGTCTTGTCTTCTCTTGCTCTGTTTCTTCGTGTGCCCTTTGCATATGCCTGGCCTTCCTAGCCTCCTGTTTGTGCCTCAGCCATGCCTGCCCTAGCCGTGCCCGCCTGTTTGTGCCTCAGCCGTGCTCGTCGTTCAGTGACAGCTGTGTCGCCTGCCATGCCTCAGTTGGGTTTGCTGGAGTCTTGCCCGTCTGTCAGTGCCGCAGCCCGATCAGCTAGCCAGTGCCCCAGCCATGCTCTCTGTGCTCCCTTGCACCTCACGCTGTTTCTGCACTGTGCTCTATGTGCTCTCTGTAGCACGCGCAGGCCTCGCCTGCTCATGGCATACCTCCCCGTGCTTCTTTAAAAGTGCGCGCAGGCTTTGCCATGTCCCCTGTCGTGCCCTCTTGCACGCACAGGCCCCAACCTTGTCCTGAAACCCTGACCCTGGCGTGCCTCTCTGCACGCGCAGGACTCTGCCTCGCCTGTCCCTGGCTTGCCTCTTTGCACGCGCAGGACTCTGCTTTGTTACCTTGTGCCTTGGCGTGTCTCTACACACGCACTCTGTCTTACCTTGTGCTTTGGCGTGTCTCTACACACGCACCCTGTCTCGTTTTGTGAACCCTGGCGTGTCCCCTACACACGCACCTAGCCTTGAACCCTGGCGTGTCCCCTACACGCGCACCTAGCCTTGCACTTAGCCTTGGACCTTGGCGTGTTCCCTAACACGCCCCATGCCTGGATATCTGACGTGCCTCCTTGCCTGAACCCTGGTTTGCCTGCCAGATGCCTGGAACCTGCTGATCGCTGCCAGAGATCGTAAGCTGGATGACTGCGGCCTGATGTCCAGAGCTGATGCCCGCAGCCTGATGCCTTGATCATGTCGATTGTTGCCAGCGGTCCGGAGTCCGATGCCATTGTGCCTTTACCTGTACCTAGGTGTGCCACCTGGCACGTACCATGCTATGGACCGTGGCGTGCCCACGCACGCACTTTGCACATTTTGCTTGTTCTCAGGTTTTTGCACTGAATGTGATTCTGAAGTTATCCTAATGAAGATACCTTGCACCTACGTTTTGTCTTGCTTCTTGCTCGTCCTGTTGCCAGACACTCAATAGTGTCCCCTGAGCCGGCCGTCTGGTCCCAGCAGTCATGGTGGCTCACCCCCTTGGTCTTGCCCCTGAGACTCCCTGTACAGGGGGTGGGTTCTCACTAGGTCAGCTCGCCCTAGGTGGGTGGGTGCCACGGCCCAGAGGGTCCACTCTAAAAAGGAAGATGGGCTAAGCAGAAGCTGAGTCCGTCACAGTGGGTTTCTTTAGTAATGAGGTAATGATGGCGTGTTTGAAGGAGGATGGGAAAATGCCCGAGGAGAGGGAGAGATTAAAGATTGCAGTTAGGTGAGTTGCTGCTCCTCCCACAATCAGGATCCTTCATAGCTTCCAAATACTCTGCTTTAGCTATTGCAGCTGCTGTCTCTTTGTCTACCGCAAGTTTTTCTAGCTCTGCTTGCAAACGTGCTGCTTCCGCTTCTCTCTCTGCCTGCAAACGTGCGGTTTTGGCTTGCAGGCATGCGGTTTCAGCCTTTCTCTCTGCTTGCAAACGTGCGGTTTCTGCTTGCAGATGTGCGGTTTCGACCTCTTTCTCTGCCTGCAGATGTGTGGCTTCCGTCTCTCTCACTGCCTGCAAACGTGTGGTTTCTGCATCTTGCTCTGCCTGTCTCAGCTTTAAATGCATCTCTCTTTCAGTGAAGGAGGATCTTGCTTTGGCTGCTTCGGCTTCCTTTCAGTGAAGGAGGGTCTTGCAGGCAGGCTGCACTCTCGGTACTTGTGACTGTATGGCGGCATCTGCAGTATCCGCAGGCAGTGCGGTGTGGGTACAAGCGGCTGCTTAAGTCGTATTCGCTATCGCAGGCGTCTAGCATCTGTTTTACTGTTCTGCCTTCATACACGTTGACACAGTGTGCAATCTAGCATACAGCATAAACCACTGTTCTGTCTTCCAAATAAGCGGACTCTTCTCTGTAGTCTAACTTGTTTATTGGTGAACAGTATAGAACATGCGGTAAAACTATAAGAATAGAAACAACATAGATAAGTATTGGGCAGATGATCACACAGCTAACACTTACAATTACAGGGAAGTATACAGTGTGATGCAAACTTTACATGGAAATACACAGGTTTCCAAATACATCTACTGTGCACTGGCTGCTATACAGTTAATAACATCTCTGTACAACACTGCATTGCAAGAAAAGATATTAATCTTACCAGATATGCTTTACCAGGATAGCAAACTCAAGTTGCGGAGTTATAGGAGGACAAATAAACACGTGTGTCCTATGAAGTACACAGAAGAAAATGGCATCTTCCTCAGTCTGCTGTTAAAGACACAGGCTATAAATTCTATTAAAGACACAGGCTTTAAATTCAGCCACCACTAGATGGTGCTATGACATCTAAACCAACACATAATACAAACATATCGCCCTATATTCAGAGGGCAGAACACTATTCCATAAACTGCAAGTGAATCCAAATTACTCTTATAGCAATCAATAAAGTGTTCTGACATTTGGGATGTATTCCTATTGATATTAACATTTTCTACATCATAAATATGTTCCTTAATCCTTGTTTTTAATGAACGTTTAGTACTACCCACATATTTTAGATAACAAATGGTGCATTCCATAATGTAGACCACATTGCTGGTATTGCAATTGAGAAAAGTTTTGATTGCAAATGTATTGAGTTCACCCGAATCAGCGAAACTGGTACATATCTTGGTGTATTTGCAAGTTTTACATGCAGTGGCACCACATCTATAGAAACCTTTGGTATTAAGCCAACTAGTGAATTGAGCTTGAGACGTGTTCAAAAAACTGGGCGAGAGACTCTGTCCTAAGGATGACGCTCTCCTAGAAACTATCCTGAATCCATTTTTTATGATAATATCTATATCTGGATTTTCTTTTAAAATGGACAAATCATTCTGAATAATTCTTTTAATAGAAGAAAATTGATTGCTGTATTGCAAAACTAAAGTTACAGGATTAATAGTATTCTTACTTGAGTTGCATTCACATTTGAATCGCATTTTTTGTGGTACAATTTTTCAGCCCTACCCAAGCTCCACTGCCTGTATCCTCTCTGAGTTAGACGCTGTTTAATGTCATGAACTTCTTTCCTATAATCTACGTCCATGCTACAATTACGTTTAGCTCGTGTCATTTCGCGTACCGGTATACTTTTGATTGTATGTTTCAGGTGGTGGCTATTAGCATGACGTATAGTATTCCCTGCTGTACCCTTTCTAAATGTACAAGTTATAACACATCTACCAGGTATACCTTGTAGGCTTAAATCAAGACAATCTATACTTGTGGTTTCTTGGCGAACTGTAAATCTCAAATTGAGAGGATTACAATTAAAATAGGAATTTAAATCCTGTATGGCAGATACATCAGCATTCCATACAATGATGATGTCATCTATGCATCTGCCGTACCACCAGATACAATCTTTGTATGGACTGTCTACAGTATAAATATACAACTCTTCCCACCAGCTCATGACAAGATTTGCAAGTGAGGGGGAGTACTTAGCCCCCATAGAAACACCATTAATTTGCATATAATACTTCTGGTTGAAGCAAAAATAATTGTTGGAAATGAGTAAATTAACAACTTCCAATATAAAAATTTCATAGAATCATAGAATCATAGAATCATAGAATCGTAGAGTTGGAAGGGACCTCCTGGGCCATCTGGTCCAACCCCCTGCTCAAAGCAGGATTCGCTAAATCATCCCAGTCAGATGTCTGTCCAGCCTCTGTTTGAAGACTTCCATTGAAGGAGAACTCACCACTTCTCGTGGCAGCCTGTTCCACTCATTGATCACTCAACTGTCAAAAAGTTTTTTCTAATATCTAATCTGTGTCTCCTCCCATTCAGTTTCATCCCATTGCTTCTAGTCTTTCCTTGTGCGAATGAGAATAAAGTTGATCCTTCTACAATGTGACAGCCCTTTAGATATTTGTAGACAGCTATTAAGTCTCCTCTCAGTCTTCTCTTTTGCAAACTAAACATTCCCAAATCCTGCAACCTTTCCTCATAAGACAGGGTTTGCAGACCGGTCACCATTCTGGTCGCTCTTTTCTGAACTTGCTCCAGTTTGTTGATGTCTTTTTTAAAATGTGGTGCCCAAAACTGGACACAATATTCCAGATGAGGTCTGACCAAAGAGGAGTAGAGGGAAATAATGACTTCACGTGATCTAGACTGTATGCTTCTGTTAATACATCCTAGAATTGCATTTGCCTTTTTTGCTGCTGCATCACACTGTTGACTCATATTCAGTCTGTGATCTATTAGTATACCCAAGTCTTTTTCACATGTGCTGTCACATAGCCCTATTCCTCCCATTCTATATATGCTTTTTTCATTTTTATTGCCCAGATGTAGTACTTTGCATTTCTCCCTGTTAAAAACCATTCTGTTAGTTGCTGCCCACTTCTCCAGTTTATTTAAATCTTTTTGAATCCTCTCTCTCTCTTCTCTAGTATTAGCTATCCCTCCTAGCTTTGTGTCATCAGCAAATTTAATCAGTTTACCCTCAATTCCTTTCATCTAAATCGTTGATAAAGATGTTGAACAATACAGGGCCCAGGACAGAGCCCTGTGGTACCCCACTTGAGACATTCTTCCAACTGGATGTGCAGCCATTTACGACCACTCTTTGGGTCCGATCACTAAGCCAGTTATGAATCCACCTAACAGTTGCCTTGTCCATTCCATACTTAGTCACTTTTTCAATGAGGATTGTATGAGAGACTTTGTCAAATGCTTTGCTGAAGTCAAGATATACTATATCTACAGCATTTCCTTGATCCACCCAATCAGTGATACCGTCATAGAAGGAAATTAAGTTAGTCTGACATGACTTATTAGTTACAAACCCATGCTGACTCTGTTTAATCACTTCATTCTTATCCAGGTATTGACATACATGTTGTTTAATAATTTGTTCAAAGATCTTTCCTGGTATAGAAGTCAGACTCACTGGCCTATAGTTGCCTGGGTCCACCTTCTTCCCCTTTTTGAAGATAGGAACAACATTTGCTCTTCTCCAGTCTTCTGGCACTTCTCCTGTTCTCCAAGAATTTTCAAAGATTATGGAGAGGGGTTCAAAAATTTCTTCTGCTATCTCCTTCAGTACTCTGGGGTGTAATTCATCTGGACCTGGAGACTTGAATTCATTTAGGTTAGCTAAGTGTTTCCTCACTATCTTTCTGTTTATAGATATCCTGGATTCTTCTATTCCCTTAACAGGACAGTGAATAACAGTTGATGTTACATTTCCTTTCTGAGAGAAAACAGATGCAAAATAGGAATTTAAAAGTTCAGCCTTCTCAACATCCTGTCTTACCATTTCATCATTTTCATCCTGTAAAAATCCTATAGCATCTTTGACTTTTCTTTTACTTTTGACATATCCCCAAAATCCTTTATTATTGCTTTTGACATCTCTTGCAAGCCTCAATTCATTTTCAGCTTTAGTAATCTGATTTGTGCCCTGCAGGTTCTGCAGACAGCATTATATTCTTCTTTAGATATGCCTCCCTCTTTCCATTTTATAAACATTTTTTTCTTCCTTTTTAGCATGTGCTTAAGTTCTGTGTTCATCCATCCTGGTTTCCTTAAATGCTTCCTATTCTTCCCTCTTTTCGGAATTGTTAACAACTGTGCTTTGAGAATTTCATTTTTAAAAATTTCCCATCCCTCCTGGACATTTTTCGTCTTTTAGGATATCCAGCCATTGGATCCCTCCAATTCTCTTTCTGAATCCCTTAAAATCTGCCTTTCTGAAATCTAACCTTGACGTCTGAGTCTTCACAGGTCTTCCGCCTCTAGTTATCCAAAATTCTAAAATAGCATGGTCGCTACCTCCTAGGGTCCCAGCCACTTTTACCTCCTCAACCATTTCCTCCCTGTTTATAAGGATTAGATCCAAGGTAGCAGTTCCCCTTGTTTTCTCCCTTACCTTTTGGAAGATAAAGTTGTCAGCAAGAGAGGATAAGAATTTCCTTGACCTGTTAGTTTTGCCTGAGAGAGATTCCCAACAAATGTCTGGATAGTTGAAATCTCCCATGACAACTATGTCATATTTTTTGGAGAACTTGGCCATTTGATGCATAAAGAGTTCATCCATATCTTCAGCTTGCACAGGCGGCCTGTAGTAAATGCCTGCAATGGTGTCCTTTCCATTGTTCTGTCCTTGTATTCTTACCCAAACAGTTTCCACAGAACTCCCAGTCTCTGAAGCTTCAATCTCTGTGCAGATATACGCGTTTCTAACATACAATGTGACACCTCCTCCTCGTTTATCAAGTCTGTTTCTTGCAAATAAGTTGTATCCTTCTAGTCTTGTATTCCAATCATGTGTATTGTCCCACCAAGTTTCAGTGATTCCAATGACATCATATTTCTTTTCCTGTGTTAGTAGTTCCAATTCTCCTTGTTTGTTGCCCATGCTTTGTGCATTAGTATAGAAACATTTTAGTTTGTGATTGGTTTCTCTTTCTCCAATATTTTTATTAATTAGATTCTTTCGTCTTTGTTCTTCCTTTCCACTTCTAATAGCAGATTTCTCAATACCATTTGTCAGGTGTATGGCTTTTTCTGGTCTTTTGCTTCCCTTCCCATGTTGTTCTAGTTTAAAGCTCTCCTTACAAGTGTAGCAAGGCGACTTCCAAATACATGCTTTCCAGTCTTCGTAAGGTGCACCCCATCTCTAGCAAGTAGTCCATCGTATAAGTAGTTCACTCCGTGATCCAGAAATCCAAATCGTTGCTGACGGCACCATCGACGTAGCCAGTTGTTCACCTGCAGAATCTTATTCCACCTCCTTGTTCCATGGCCATCCACTGGGAGGATGGAAGAGAAGACCACCTGCGCTCCCAGTTCTTTCACTTTCTTGCCTAAGTCTTCAAAGTCTCTGCAGATGGTTTCCAGGTCGTCTGGGAAAAATTGCTATATTTACGCAAATGAAATTCAAGCGCATAAAGTGCCACTTGGTAAGGAATTGACGTATATAAAGAAACAACATCAGTTGTAATCCAAGAAAAATTAGCTTCCCATATAAAATCCTCCATAGCGTTCAAAACATCTGTACTATATTTAATGTATCCAGGAGCTCTCTGGGTGAGAGGCTGGAGGAGCAGATCCAACCACTCACCCAGCCTCTCACCCACAGATCCAATGCCCGAGACTATGGGTCTCATGGGTGGAGGGTGTAATTTTTTGTGCGTTTTTGGTAACGCATAAAGTATGGGAGTTACTGGACTAGACACATCAAATGATCCCTTTCCTTTGCACTGAAATATCCTAAGCTAAATCCTTCATCTATGACCCTAAAAATTCGATCTTTTATTTTTGTTATGGTAATGATTACCCTGCAAACATTTGTAAATTGTTTGATCATTCAACTTATTCTCAACCCAATCGACATAATCGACCTTATTCAGTACAACAATTGAACCTCCCTTGTCAGAATTTTTGATGACAAGGGTGTCATTTGTTTTGAGTTGCTGTAACGCTTTTTTTAAGACGGGTTTTAGATTATCACTGAGTGAACATTTGTCATGTAGACCTTCTGATAAAGTTCTAAGTTCACCTTCAATAATGTTTTGGAATTTATTCATAACAGGTCTCCTTGCTTGTACTGGATAATAATTAGGGTTAGGAATATGCACGTTAGTCTTAACAGAGGTAAAATGACTACTATGACCCAAATCCTTATCTTGTAAATCTTGCAGACACATGACTGATAATTGTTGAAGAAAACAAGATTTTTTTAAAACATTATCAGAAACATTGCTGTTTTTACCAACCTCCATAGAATTATCATTGAAATGTAATTTGAGATCAACATTTCTAACAAACCTATTAATGTTGCATATGGTAGAAAATAGGTTGAAGTCACAGCTAGGAAGAATAGAAAGTCAATAGGATAACAAATGACATTGGTCAGTTGTCAAATCAACTAATAATGTGAAATATATGCTTCACCACATCTTTTGAATTGTACTTCTTCAATTGCTCGGATTTATGGAGTGAATAATTGATCTAATTTTTTCATGTGGTTTTCATGCGATATTCACTTTATTAAAAAAATTCTTGTTTTTTAACAAAGAATTAATGTGGGTGTTATGTGCAATATATACTGCTAGCAATGTGCTGGAATATTGTGTCACCTTTAGATTTTTTCAATCAATTTTGTATGTGAAATGTATTGAATTGTTTGCTGCTTATATGTCATGGTGAAACTGTACATTTTTGTGGTTTTAACTTTGTTTGTCCCCATCTGTCATTACTTTGTTTTAATTGTGTTTGTTAATTATTTTACCGGTGTGCCAACCGGATTTCAGCATAAAAGCACTATGTAAGGAAATGTTTGCTATCACGACTAAGGGTGCTTGGACACCAGAAACGCGTTGATAACGCAATATTTTGCACTTTCTATGCTGATATTTTTATCCTTTATTTTGTAAATGTTCTAGTGAATAAAGAATTTATATTTTTTTCACTTTGTCGTGGAGCTGGACTGCTTTCTCATTGGAAGTTTCTCACGCCATGACACGGCGTCTCCGTGCTCCAATCCCCAAGATGTCTTTACCGGTGAGCTGGATTTTGTTTCATTACTATTGATTTTTGCAAAGTTTGTTGAAAGTATCGTTCCAGTTTTGTATGGTGATTGTACTGTAATTCGTGCGCACATTTATGTTTCCCTAGCTTTAGTAAAACAGTTTTGGATGTCTGACTTAGGCTCTGCTCATATTTGCGTTGTGGCTTATATTTACAACAGATACAATGATCGATACATTGTGGCAAGGGTGCCAATGGCGCCTGCCTGACCCCATAGACTTTTATGAGTGTCCCTTGGGTTGTCTGTTGCTTTGACATGCAGGGCTATATGGACAGAGGCTTATTATTACAAAATGTTTATTTAGAGATCAGACTTCACAACATCTAAATATATATTGTTTATCTATTCATTATTCATCCATCTCACGTCTATCAACCTATTCAATATCTATCTTTCCCATTTCTATTCATATATCTAAAGTAGATCTTTCATGTGAACATTTCCTTGTTGTTTTTGCTTATTTTATTTATGTATCATTATATTTATGTCTACAATTACTTTATAATATATTTAATTTAAGGTTAAAAAAGTTTTCATTTTTTTATTTTTAATTAAGCGACATTTGACTTCAGTTAAAGTTTGACGTTGATTTTATGATTTGAAATTCCCTGTAACATGCTCAAATATTGTTTCAAGTACATGGAACTTAATGGTGTCCCTCCAAATCTCCATTGTAATTGACTTTTAGGCTGGAGTCACACACAAAGTAGAAAAATATGGACCGTATTTTACATCCGTAATACCCATAAATGGTCCCTAATTAGTGCTCCGTATTTCATCCGTTGTCAGGGTGTGGCCACGTATTTTTCTCATGTAAGCATCCGTATGTAATCCGTAAGGCATCCGTATACCGTTTTTTTCTCACAGGCTTGCAAAACGGACATATAATGGAGCCCAATGACAGGTTTTCAAATCCAAACGAAAGAATAGATATATACACATAGAATACATATATATATATGTATGTATATATATACACGTCATTGAGACACATATATATATATTTTTTTATTTCACAGAGTTCTTCATAACAGAATAGCCGCTAATTCAATTGCCGGCTTCTGTCAAATCATTCCCCAACCCGACATGAAATGCCACATGGTTTACATACAGTAAACCATTTCATTTCATGTTTTTTCTATATGTCCCTGACTAATAATTAAAGAAACAAAATAGGCCTAGATTAATGGCACTTCCTAAGAGGTATATCATCCAAAAAGATCGCGGAATCATATAGCCATAAAATAACACAGCTTTATTTCAATCAGTACAAAAAACACACAGACATATAGACAATCATAAAAGGAGATGAATATCCAATAAAACACCTCAAAGTGCGTATGCAATGCAGTATAATGGTAGTAAACCTGCTGCTAGCAATGGAAAAATCAGCTAGAAGATATCAAATAGATCCAATGAACTGAGTGTTCAAAAACGTGAATGCACAATTCAAAACAATGAATGAAGATATTTTCATTAAATATATATATACAGTATGCACCACAGCAATGTTGTATCCAAGTGGTATAGTTGCAATATATGTAAAAAGACCTAAGTCCTCAAAAGTGTGGGGGCATCACTCTGAAAAATAGGGATACCTCCATACAAAATATATATATATATATATATATATATATATGTATATGCCATAACAGTGTTATGCCCCAATGGTATGATTACAATAGAAGTCCATCCAAAAGTTGATGCACAAAACCTGAGGCTAAAGGTAATAGGTAGAGTTGAGCGACTTCTGTTTTTTTAGGGTCACGTTTCGTTTCGTGAAACCCGACTTTTCCAAAAGTCGGGTCGAGCAAGATCGTCCGATTATAGGGAAAAGTCGGGGTCGTCCCGAAACACGAAACCCAATGTAAGTCAATGGGGAATAAAAGTCGGCAGTGAGAGGAGGACAGGAAACACACCTACAGTGCCCATTTGAATGCCAAAAGCATCAATTCTTCTTACTTAAGCTTGTCAACCTTAATTAACTTCATAATACAAGTTACGCACTGAAAAATGGGGGTTATTTTGCTAAAGTTGTGGGGGGGGAGGGCTGGCTGCAGGTTTTCATGTGCCCTGGGCGAAAGAGCGCCCCTTTAACACATACCACAACTCATCATGCTCCGATACGGCAGAGAAATAGCAGTATAGTACAATGAAAAATACCTCACTTTTTACATCTCATGACGAGGCCCATCTATTTCTCCATACAGAATCATTGGTCCCATATAATGTTTGAAACAGTATATGATGAGCTCCACATAATGCTACAGTATATGTTGGTCCCCATGGATGAAGCTCCACTGTCTTATGGGCCCAAATAATGCTCCAAACATAATGGGCCCCATTTCTAATGCTCTAGTGTATAATGGGCCCTGTAAATGCTGCTCCAGTGTCTGATGTCCACCTTTGGAATGTTCCAGTGTATGGTGGGCCCCATCTATCATTCTCCAGAGTATAGTGCTCCCCAAAAATTGCTGTCCCAACATTGAAAACAATCAAATAAGTCTCCTCGCTAGGGAATCCCTGTACTAGTCTAGACTCCTCGTCGTCCCCATCTTCCATCTCACTGCACAGTATTTCAACTTTGCAAGTGCTGGGATCCTGGGCAAGCAGGGGGGGCCCACTCGTTGGCGACGGCACAGGCACAGGGCCCCTGATAGTACGGTGGTGTGTCTGATGGCGGGTGGGCCGAACCTGCACTTTCATCTGCAGCTTCCTCTTTGTCACCGTGTAAGATGGAACTGTATATGGGAAGGGTAACCTGAGTTTCATCAGGGTCAGATTCAGGCCGGGTAGCGTGCGAGGGGAATGTAGTGGTCTGGGTCAATGTACCAGCAGATTCATCGAGCAGTGGCTGGGCATCAGTGCACTTGTGTCGCCCCCAGGAGTACGGTCGCCACAGTGGCATTACCTTCTTCCTAGGGAGTGTGATGTCATGCTTGGGAGCAACGAAGGATCTCTCTAGCAGGTTAACTGATTGGGCGGCGTTATTCCCACGAGTCATGACCCTCCAAACAGCGTTCATGAAAGCAAAGTGTTTGTTTTACGTGGGCAGTATGGTTGCAAAGCTGAACCTTAAAGGAATGTCCAGAAGGGCACCACCAGGAGTGGAGCCTATGGTTAAATTCGACTCCACCTGGGAAACCTCAACCATGCCAGCTACAGAACAGATGCACACATTGCAAGCTTAATTCCGTTAACGAACGAGACTCCGTCATGCCCCGCGGTCCGAGTCCGGCTTACTAGAGGGACACGTGAGGCTCTGGCACATGAGATTGGCCAATAACTGGTGTGTCATGCCCTTACATGTCCGTGGCTGCATGTGCGCTACACTGAAAAGGCCAGCGTTTGTCGCTTACAGGTGCAGATAACCCGCTGAACAACGTTAGTGATGGGGATCACTGATTACAATTATTACCCGTGAACAATGATTTCCCAGTAAGTGCAGGTCAACCGCAGTTCCGGAATTAGGCCTAACCGTCATTCCTGAAAAAATGAAAAACTTACGTGTGCAAACCACAGGTGCTGTAGCTTGCTTAACAGCTCGCCAGCCGTTCTCACGCCCAGTATGGATTACACGTGATTGCACAAAGGTGAGAAAGGGTACCGTATCCCCGGATAACATGTATGGATAGCGTACACATTAAAAATATATGTCTCAGGAGGCAGACTCAGACGGTGTTAGGCCCAGTATGGATTGCACATGATTGCACAAAGGTTAGAAAGGGTACCGTATCCCCGGATAACATGTATGGATAGCGTACACATTCAAAATATATGTCTCAGGAGGCAGGCTCAGATGGTGTTAGGCCCAGTATGGATTGCACGTGATTGCACAAAGGTTAGAAAGGGTACCGTATCCCCGGATAACATGTATGGATAGCGTACACATTCAAAATATATGTCTCAGGAGGCAGGCTCAGACGGTGTTAGGCCCAGTATGGATTGCACGTGATTGCACAAAGGTTAGAAAGGGTACCGTATCCCCAGATAACATGTATGGATAGCGTACACATTCAAAATATATGTCTATACATCAGGAGGCAGGCTCAGACGGTGTTAGGCCCAGTATGGATTGCACGTGACTGCACAAAGGTTAGAAAGGGTACCGTATCCCCGGATAACATGTATGGATAGCGTACACATTCAAAATATATGTCTCAGGAGGCAGGTTCAGACGGTGTTAGGCCCAGTATGGATTGCACGTGATTGCACAAAGGTTAGAAAGGGTACCGTTTCCCCGGATAACATGTATGGATAGCGTACACATTCAAAATATATGTCTCAGGAGGCAGGCTCAGACGGTGTTAGGCCCAGTATGGATTGCACAAAGGTTAGAAAGGGTACCGTATCCCCGGATAACATGTATGGATAGCGTACACATTCAAAATATATGTCTCAGGAGGCAGGCTCAGACGGTGTTAGGCCAAGTATGGATTGCAGGTGATTGCACAAAGGTTAGAAAGGGTACCGTATCCCTGGATAACATGTATGGAGAGCGTACACATTCAAAATATATGTCTCAGGAGGCAGGCTCAGACGGTATTAGGCCCAGTATGGATTGCACGTGATAGCACAAAGGTTAGAAAGGGTACCGTATCCCCGGATAACATGTATGGATAGCGTACACATTCAAAATATATGTCTCAGGAGGCAGGCTCAGACGGTGTTAGGCCCAGTATGGATTGCACGTGATTGCACAAAGGTTAGAAAGGGTACCGTATCCCCAGATAACATGTATGGATAGCGTACACATTCAAAATATATGTCTATACATCAGGAGGCAGGCTCAGACGGTGTTAGGCCCAGTATGGATGGCACGTGATTGCACAAAGGTTAGAAAGGGTACCGTATCCCCAGATAACATGTATGGATAGCGTACACATTCAAAATATATGTCTATACATCAGGAGGCAGGCTCAGACGGTGTTAGGCCCAGTATGGATTGCACGTGATTGCACAAAGGTTAGAAAGGGTACCGTATCCCCAGATAACATGTATGGATAGCGTACACATTCAAAATATATGTCTATACATCAGGAGGCAGGCTCAGACGGTGTCAGGCACAGTATGGATTTGACGTCCCAGATTACACAGCGGAGGAGCAGGGAGAGGTAAAGATTGCAAATGCTGGGGCCCTGCCCAAGCAAGGGGGGCCCACTCGTGGGCGTCGGTACTGGCACTGGGCCCCTCATAGTACAGCGGTGTGTCTGACGGCGGGTGTGCACCACCACCGTCAGAGACACTTGATTGCACTATGAGGGACCCTGTGCCAGTGCCCGCGCCCAAGAGTCGGCCTACCCACCTGTCCAGGGCAACGGCACTCGCATGGTGTCGTGCGCTAGGTGGTGACCCCGGCCATGGGGGGGGAGGCAGCACAGTTAGGGAGTTTTAGAAAGTGGCATATGTTGATGTTGGACATTCAGCTGATGCAAAAGGCGAAATAGGTGAAGTCCCAGGAAGAGGTGGACCAAAGCAAGCCATTTTTCTGTCACCCTATGTGTCATCAGGGGAAGGTGGGCAAAATCCTTGGAAACCCATGCGTGGTTCATTTTAATGAAGGTTAGATCATCCACATTTTGGGTTGACAGACGGGTCCTTTTTTCTGTCAGGATTGATCCAGCTGCACTGAAGACTCTTTCCGATAGCACACTTGCAGCTGGGCAAGCGAGCTCCTGTAAGGCATATTGGGCCAATTCAGGCCAGGTGTCCAGTTTAGCGGCCCAATAGTCAAAGGGGAATGACCTGTGTGGGAGAACATCGATATGGGAGGAAAAGTAGTTTGTAACCATAGTTGACAACTGCTGTCTCCTGTCACTTTCCATCGATGCAGTATTACCAATTGTGTGAGCGGTATTTGAAAAATCAGTCCACAACATTGTCATGAAACCCCTGTCTCCAATGCCACTTCTGCTGTGTGCACCACGAACACCTCTGCCAAGCTGCCCCCGGCCCGTACGGCTCGTGTGAGAACCATCACCGCTGCTGTGTGCTGGGAATGCCTCAAGCAACCGATTTACCAGAGTTGCTTGTTTATTAGCCAATATTAGGTCAAGGTTCTCCTGTGGCATGATGTTTTGTAATTTGCCTTTATAGTGTGGATCCAGGATGCTGGCCAACCAGTAGTCGTCATCGTTCATCATTTTGGCAATGCGGGGGTCCCTTTTTAGGATCTGCAAGGCATAATCTGACATGTGGGCCAATGTTCCCTGTGTCAATGATGCACTGCGAGTGCTGGGTGGAGGAGCACTTTCTGGCAAATCCACATCCCTCCAGTCACGCACAAACCCTGTACCAGACCTTGCCACGCCAACATTTTCACTTGCCCCACAAGATGCATCCTCCTCCCCTAAGTAATCATCCCCATCATCATCCTCCTCCTCCTCTTCTTCCTCCACCTCGTCCAGGAGAGGGACCTGAGCAGACAATGGCTGAATGTCATCAAGGATTCCCTCCTCCTCTTCCTCCTCATCAACATTGGCTGCAGACGCCTGCTCCTTAAGGTGCGTCAAAGTTTGCATGAGCAGACGCATAAGTGGGATGCTCATGCTTAGGATGGCATCGTCTGCGCTTACCAGGCGTGTGCATTCCTCAAAACACTGAAGGACTTTACAGAGGTCTTTCAGCTTCGACCACTGCACGCCTGTCAACTCCATGTCTGCTCTCAAAGTGCCTGGCCGTGTATCCTCCCACAAATGCATTATGGCCTGCCTCTGCTCGCACAGCCGCTCCACCATGTGCAGGGTGGCGTTCCACCTTGTTGCAATGTCGATAATGAGGCAGTGGTTGGGAAGGTGGAGCAATCGCTGCAGCTTCTGCATACGAACGGAGTGTACAGGCGACCGGCGGATGTGCGCGCACAGTCTTCGCACCTTCTGGAGCAGGGCTGTTAACTCCGGATAATTTTTGAGGAAGCACTGCACCACCAGGTTCAAGGTGTGAGCCAAGCAAGGTATGTGGCGGAGTTTTGAAAGGGCTATGGCTGCCACAAAATTACGGCCGTTATCACTAACTACCTTGCCTGCCTCAAGATGTACACTGCCCAGTCATGACTCAGTTTGTCGCTTCAAGTACTCGGCCAGCACCTCGGCGGTGTGTCTGTTGCCCAAACACATCATCTGCAACACAGCCTGCTGACGCTTTCCACTAGCTGCTCGATAGGGGGACACATCGTGTGCAACAGTGGCAGCTGCAGATGGAGTGCTCGTACGACTGCGTTCTGTGGACGAGCTTTCGCTTCTGGAGGAGGAGGAGGAGGAGGAGGAGGGTCGAACGCCTACAGCCAACTGTTTCCTATACCGTGGGCTAGGCAGCACTGTCCCACCACCGCTGTCCCCTGTGGACCCTGCATCCACCACATTAACCCAGTGCGCAGTGATGGACACGTAACGGCCCTGGCCATGCCGACTGGACCATGCATCAGTTGTGAGGTGCACCTTTCCGCTCACTGACTGCTTGAGTGCATGGACAATGCGGTCTTTCACATGATGGTGGAGGGCTGGGATGGCTTTGCGAGAGAAGAAGTGGCGACTGGGTAGGTCATAGCATGGTGCTGCATAGGCCATGAGTTCGCGGAAAGCTGTGCTTTCCACCAACCGAAAGGGCATCATCTCAAACAAGATTAGTTTGGCAATGTGGGCGTTCAAACCCAGTGTATGCGGATGAGAGACTGAGTACTTTCTTGACCTACTCATAGTGTCTGGGAGGGTGAGCTGGACTTGAGAGCTGCATATGGTGGAAGTAGCGGTGGACAGGGCGGACTGAGAGAGGGTTGATGATGGTGATGGAGTTGGTGTTCTTTCTGATGGCCTAGAATCAGTCTTTCGTTGATCTAACAGTGGGATTCCCTGACTGCTGTGGCCTTGCAACGACACCTCAACATTTGCTGCTGTGCTAACCGGTGGGCTTACAGTGGGGGAAACAATGTAGCGTTGCTGACTACCTTCGTTGTGATCAGTTGCACATGTGGCACTTGAGGTTTGGTGTTGTGTCCACGCTTGCAAGTGCATGCTGGTTAAATGTCTAAGTATGCAACTGGTATTCAAATTTTTCAGATTTTTCCCTCGGCTAAAGGTCTTTGCGCACTTCTTACAGATAACCTTGGCCTGATCATGAGGATTTTGTTCAAAAAAGTGCCACACTGCACTCTTCCTACTTTGGCAGACATTTTGCGGCCTAGCACGCTGTGATCTTTTGACCCTCTGGACAAGCTGTCCAGCAACTCTTTTGATGTTTGGAACCTGTCTTTGGAGTGCTCCGGGCCTGCCAGATAACAGCTGTTGCGATGTCGATGTCTGCTGTGGATGCTCCTCATCTGAGCTATTGGAAGCAGCACCCTCTTCCCCCAATGGATGCCAATCTGGGTCAACAACTGGGTCATCCATCACCTCCTCTTCTATGTCATGTGCACCTTCCTCTGTGTCACCGTGTATGGTGGTATAGTGTGCGGGAAGGGGCACCTGAGTCTCATCAGGGTCAGAATCTGGCTCTGTACACTGCGAGGACAATGTAGTGCTCTGAGTGAATGTACCAGCAGAATCATCCATCAGCAGCTGTGCATCAGTGCACTCCATGTCAGATTCATCTTGGCCTGGGTAATTCACCATTTGACTTGATAATCCAGGCATGGTATGTGAAAACAGCTCCATGGAGTAATCAGTAGTATGGCCTGCGTCATCCTTCAATCTTGGTTGGGGTGAAGGACACAAGGAAAGGTGTGGTTCATGAACATGAGCCTCCAATGACGACTCAGTGCTTTTACTTTTTACAACTGAAGAAGAGGAGGCGATAGAGCTGGAGGCTGAGTCAGCAATGTAAGACAAACCTTTTTCCTGATGCTCTGGCTTTAAAAGCGGTTTGCCAACTCCTAGAAAACTAAGCGTTCGAGGCCTTATGTAGCCAGACGATGACGCAGGCTCAACACCTCCTGCATTCGGTCCTATTTTGCTCTTGCCACTACCATCAGATCCACCACCAACACCATCATTACCAGCTGCCAACCCCCGCCCAATTCCACGGCCTCTTCCACCACCCTTCCTCATTTTTGGTAGAAATGTAGACAAAATCCAACAAACTATATAGTAATGTAAAACAAGGTACAAGGTGTCTATAGGACAGGGGAGATTTAGAATTTCTGCACACACTTGTGGACAGTGGACACTTTTGGATTGTGTGAGGCCCACTGATATCTGAGCGCTATGTCACAGGCTCGATGGCACAGCTGTGACCAAAGTGACTAGAGGATAAGTGAGATTTTGAATTTCTGCAGACACTTGTGGACACTGGACACTTTTGGATTGTGTGAGGCCCACTGATATCTGAGCGCTATGTCACAGGCTCGATGGCACAGCTGTGACCAAAGTGACTAGAGGATAAGGGAGATTTTGAATCTCTGCACACACTTTTGGACACTGGACACTTTTGGATTGTGTGAGGCCCACTGATATCTGAGCGCTATGTCACAGGCTCGATGGCACAGCTGTGACCAAAGTGACTAGAGGATAAGGGAGATTTTGAATCTCTGCACACACTTTTGGACACTGGTCACTTTTGGATTGTGTGAGGCCCAATGAATATCTGAGCGCTATGTGACAGGCTCGATGGCACAGCTGTGACCAAAGTGACTAGAGGATAAGGGAGATTTTGAATCTCTGCACACACTTTTGGACACTGGACACTTTTGGATTGTGTGAGGCCCACTGATATCTGAGCGCTATGTGACAGGCTCGATGGCACAGCTGTGACCAAAGTGACTAGAGGATAAGGGAGATTTTGAATCTCTGCACACACTTTTGGACACTGGACACTTTTGGATTGTGTGAGGCCCAATGAATATCTGAGCGCTATGTGACAGGCTCGATGGCACAGCTGTGACCAAAGTGACTAGAGGATAAGGGAGATTTTGAATCTCTGCACACACTTTTGGACACTGGACACTTTTGGATTGTGTGAGGCCCACTGATATCTGAGCGCTATGTCACAGGCTCGATGGCACAGCTGTGACCAAAGTGACTAGAGGATAAGGGAGATTTTGAATCTCTGCACACACTTTTGGACACTGGACACTTTTGGATTGTGTGAGGCCCACTGATATCTGAGCGCTATGTCACAGGCTCGATGGCACAGCTGTGACCAAAGTGACTAGAGGATAAGGGAGATTTTGAATCTCTGCACACACTTTTGGACACTGGTCACTTTTGGATTGTGTGAGGCCCAATGAATATCTGAGCGCTATGTGACAGGCTCGATGGCACAGCTGTGACCAAAGTGACTAGAGGATAAGGGAGATTTTGAATCTCTGCACACACTTTTGGACACTGGACACTTTGGGATTGTGTGAGGCCCACTGATATCTGAGCGCTATGTGACAGGCTCGATGGCACAGCTGTGACCAAAGTGACTAGAGGATAAGGGAGATTTTGAATCTCTGCACACACTTTTGGACACTGGACACTTTTGGATTGTGTGAGGCCCAATGAATATCTGAGCGCTATGTGACAGGCTCGATGGCACAGCTGTGACCAAAGTGACTAGAGGATAAGGGAGATTTTGAATCTCTGCACACACTTTTGGACACTGGACACTTTTGGATTGTGTGAAGCCCACTGATATCTGAGCGCTATGTCACAGGCTCGATGGCACAGCTGTGACCAAAGTGACTAGAGGATAAGGGAGATTTTGAATCTCTGCACACACTTTTGGACACTGGACACTTTTGGATTGTGTGAGGCCCACTGATATCTGAGCGCTATGTCACAGGCTCGATGGCACAGCTGTGACCAAAATGACTAGAGGATAAGGGAGATTTTGAATCTCTGCACACACTTTTGGACACTGGACACTTTTGGATTGTGTGAGGCCCAATGAATATCTGAGCGCTATGTGACAGGCTCGATGGCACAGCTGTGACCAAAGTGACTAGAGGATAAGGGAGATTGGATTGCTTTTAAAAAAGCAGTTTGCGGAGCAGTGGGTAAACAGCAATGCCAGCCTGTCAGGAAGCCTTAAAAGGCAGCCCAACAACCAACACCACTGATACACCACAATATAGCCTCCCCTTGCACTGCACACACAGTGACTGGTGTGTTGTGCAGGCCAAATTGCTAGCAGCAGAAGCAGTTTTTTTTTCTTCTCAGCAGGACAAAAAAAAAAATTGGGATTGCTTTTAAAAAAGCAGTTTGCGGAGCAGTGGGTAAACAGCAATGCAGGAATGTCAGGAAGCCTTAGAAGGCAGCCCAACAACCAACACCACTGATACACCACTATATAGCCTCCCCTTGCACTGCACACACAGTGACTGGTGTGTTGTGCAGGCCAAATCGCTAGCAGCAGAAGCAGTTTTTTTGTCTTCTTCCCTGCCTAACGCTCTCCCTACAGTATCAGCAGCAACCTCTCCCTATACTGAGATCGGCAGAAGTAAGATGGCGGTCGGCGTGCACGCCCTTTTATACCCCCTGTGACGCCCACCAAAGCAAGCCAATCACTTGCATGCCCTTCTGAAAGATGGTGGTGACCCCTGCCTATGTCATCACGTTGCCCACAGTGTCCGTGGATCCTGATTGGCTGAAAAAGAGCGCAAAACAAACTTTTGAAACGCGACTTTGGCGCGTAAGTCGCCGACCTCGTGGCCGACCTCATCCTAGGGTCGGGTTTCGTTTCATGAAACCCGACTTTGACAAAAGTCGGCGACTTTTGAAATTTTTCGACCCGTTTCGCTCAACTCTAGTAATAGGCCTAATTTTCAAGCCATCAGGTATAAGTCATGAATAATGCAATAACATGCGCAACAAGCCTGATAAGTAGAGCTAGTTTTCAAACCATCAAGCAAAACAGCTTAAAGTAAATGCAAGAAAATGAGCTGCAGGTACAATGAGACAAAATCTGAGAGTAGCACATATATCATTATATGAAAGCAATAATAAACAAGTAAGGTCAGTAAATCTCAGAATATGCAGTGTGTGAGGATGGCCTGAGTATAACCTCAGAGGGCTCCTACATAGCATTGTTCTCATTCCTAAAGTGCACCATGCCAGTCCCGTAAGAAGGATTAATGAAACATACGACCTTGGTGGTGTTTGTGATCCCTGACGCGCGTTTCGTGTGAGCTTCGTCCTGGGGTGTAAGTGAGTGTGGTTATGAGACCACCATGACCTTATATAAGAAGCCCCTGATGTAAGTATACCTTCCACGTGTGGACGAGCAGAGCCGCGACTCCTGGCATGTGACGTCAGCCCAGGACGCGCCTCCTGACTGCTCAGCCACTCCCCCATCTGACACGTCATGATGAGGAGGTGGCTAGAGCATACCAGGAAGGACGCGTTCCCAGGGCAACGCACAACACTGTGCAATGTTGTCACAGGTAGCCAGGCCGCGCCTCCATCCAGCATGTCAGGACAGAGAGGCCACCCTAGCTGCATCTGCGAATGCCTATATCACAGAGTTTGCGGGGATAACTAAGCTCAGTACTAGCGGTCGCACTGGCTCCACAAAGCTTGTTATAAGGAGGTGCAAAAATTGCACCACAGCCACTCAAGGAGGTGTCCCATATAGCTATATGCAAAAATATTGTTCAATAAACACACGAAAGTAGTATACATGACTATACAGTTAGCAAAATAAATGTATATTGCAATTTAGCCATATCATACAGATTACAAATTCCTAAAGCGATATAAAAAATATAAGATACTCCAAAAAAAGTGCAACGGCGCAATTTACAGTACATAAGGTTTTTCTTAATCAAAAAATGACAAACACAGTGGAGTATCAGAAACTTACACAGAAGAAATGAGTATAGATACAAACGTAGTCAAAACTATAATTTAAAGTGACCCCTTATTCTTCACATCAATTCCTTTACAGCCAATTTACATATTACACATATATCTGTATATAAACCCCAACTGCATGGGTTCCTGTTTTTCCGACGGCACTAGGTAGTCCCCGTTAATTCTACTATCGAAAGAGATGCACACGACCCCATACAGAAGAAGTTTTTTTTCCCACAGTTATTAGTTCATTCATAGATCAGCCTGGGACTCCTGCTGACGTCACTGAGGCTGCGGGGAGTCCTCGGCTGATCTGTGAATGAACTAATGACCGTGGGAAAAAAGTCAGAAACTTTCCCACGGTAATTAGTTCATCTACAGGCAGCCATTAAGGCTGCGCAGAGCTGAATCAATTCATTTTGTAGTAGATTACAGTGAGGCTGGTCGTAGTAGCACCGGTCCTCATTGTAAACTATTTAACCCCTTCTGATGGATTGCAGCGTGGGACATGACTGAACATCAGAGAGGTAAGGATATTGGTGATTTTTTATGTTATTTTTGTTGCAGGTCATGGTTTTATTTTGGATTACCAGACTAATAAATATTTGTCAAAAACTTGGTGTATTTATTTCATTAAAAGACTTTTTAATTAATGTCTGTGTGTGGTTTTTAACCCTTTCTTAGTATAGGGTTAATAATGGATCAGTGTCTTATTGACACCCCTCCATTATTAATCGGCTTAATGTCACCTTACAATCGAATGGTGACATTAACCCTTTCTTATATTAACCCATTCGCCACCTCTACAGGGCAATGGGAATAGAGAGGATAAGTGCCAGAATTGGCACATCTTATAGCTGCGCCATTTCTGGGGTGTCTGGGGGCAGATTTTTGTAGCCAGGGGGGGGCCAAAAACAATGGTCCCTCTCATGGCTATTAAGATCTGCCCTCACTCACCTGCTTTACCTCTCTGGTTGACAAATTACAGCGGGAGCCCATGCATTTTTTTACAACGAATTAACCCCTTAAATTAACACCTACACCTCCCAAATTTTGCACACAAACCCTCATTTAATTATTAGTCAGGGACAGAAAAAAAAACATGAAATGAAATGGTTTACTGTATGTAAACCATGTGTCATTTCATGTCGGGTTGGGGAATGATTTGACAGAAGCTGGCAATTGAATTAGCGGCTATTCTGCTATGAAGAACTCTGTGAAATATAAATATATAAATATATATGTGTCTCAATGACATGTGTGTGTGTATATATATATATATATATATATATATATATATGTATTCTATGTGTCTAGATCTATTCTTTTGTTTCTTTATTAAACCTGTCAGTGTGATTTTACTGTATAGCGCACTGAATTGCCGGCTTTTCTAAAAGACACCGGGTGCGTATTTCTCGCAAGTCACACGTGTAGTCTGTGTGTGATGCGTATTTTTAGCGCACCCATAGACTTGCATTGGCGTACTACAGCCGTAGTACGCTGACAATCGCAGCATGCTGCGACTGGCATGGACCGTAAAATAAAAGCCAGAAAAATACAGCTGATGGGAGCTACCCCATAGAGAATTATTGGTCCATGTGCAATGCGTTTTTTTAACGCCTCTCACTCGTCCGTATTCCTCTCTAGTGTGACGCCGGCCTTAAGTGTCATCTGAACATCAAATTACAAGTCTACCTTTTCATAAAAAGCTGTTATGCTCCACCAGGTGCCTGATTAAATAATTTAAAGGTGTCATCCAATCTTGGTAGAACCTGTTTCTTATTTTTGTTACCCCCTTGTGCAAATCATGCAACTAAGTAGGTGAGTATCATCTGGGACTCCACTTACATTAGGCCAATATCTTAAGTATGCAGTTCTCAAGGGAATAACCATAGCAGGTTCTTCAGATTAAGTAATGATGATAATGTTGACGGTCTGGACATGCAAATCCAAAGTTGTGTGTGCTAGTTGGAAAGCAAAATCTCAGATATATTTAAAGTTTTTGTGCAGGAATAGCAAAAAAATAAATTAAATGTCAATATAATTAAATTCTAAAATCCTTTTTATTAGCAAATCAAAATTATTTTGTCTAGGCAGATAATCACCATAAAATCAAATTGTCTTCCATCATGTTATACTGGCAGAAACCTGTCATAGTGCCCCTCATGTGTATGGTTTCCATATGGATATTCATATGTAGTTCTGGAGATACCAGGGGTGCTGAGTAAACATGAATGAATAAATTCTTGGGACCCTGGTCCAGCAAAAATTTCTGTGACAGCTGGATGGGAGCCTTGCAAACAGCCTCTTGCCTGATCTAATAGTGGCGATATCAGGAGTGCTGAGGTAAGAGGTTGCTCACAATGCTGTCCACAAAGTCTATCTGAACTAATACTGGAGATATCAGGGATAGTGAGGTAAAAAGAGACTGCTTACACTGCTGCCCTCTGTGTCCATCTGAATGACAGTGCATCGTCCAGGCTTTCTCAAGGTCATAACAGTGGAGCTTCATACTGCAGATGCTCACAGGGACCTGCCCTAACATTAGGACAGCTGTCTTACATACAGCAGGTTCTGTAGGTATAACAAGGCAGCAACAGAGAGGAGCCAGAAGACCACAGTGAATTTGCGTGCCAAAAACACTGCAGAAAGGAAGGAGGAAGAGTGTGTGGGTGGAGAATGTGTGTGGGGGGAGAATATGTGTAAGCGAAGAATATGTGCATGTCTGTCTGTGTCTGTTTTTGGGTGTCTACAGGTGTCTGTGTGTGTCTGTCTGTGTGTAGCCAGGCGTTATCTGATGGAACTCCTACTCCCATCTGGCTATGTCTGCTGTCACATATAACAGTGGCAGTATGAGCCAATGATGGGACAGTAGTCCCATCATCTGGCGACTGTGTTCAATTATCAAACAAAAAAACATTCATACTCACCAAACACCTAATCCCTGACGCCCACGTCTGCTGCAACAAAAATAAAATAATAAACCAACATATACTCCCTGTCCGCCGTAGTCCATTTAATAATAAGTGTCCCATGACGATCTCACGTGTAGAACAGTCACATCAGGCTCTACTCGGCCTCCATGCACCATTTCTGGGGTGGCTGAGAGCTGATATTTTTAGCCTGGGGGTGTGCCAATATCCATGGCCCCTTTCCAGGCTATTAATATCAGCCTGCAGCTGTCTACCTAGCCTTTGCTGGTTCAATTTTATAGGGGGACCCCATGTCAATTTTTTTCCAGGGTTCCCCTGTAAACTAGCCAGTAAAAGCTAAACAAACATCTGTGAGCTAATATTAATGGCCTAGGAACCTTTATGGCTATTGGCTCCTTCCCAGAATATTAACATCAGCCCTCAGCCATCGGATTTCCCTCTGCTGGTTAAGAAAATTACATAGCTCACGCAATTTTTTTTTCAGTTTTTAGGAAAATAAACAGATATTGCTTTTCACACAGATTGTGTGTGTGTATGTGTCTGTATATACCATTTTATTAATGAGGGTATCTGACTGACACCAGTTCATTACTAAGGCTGGTTTCACATTAGCGCTTTTTAGCGCAGCGCATTGTGCGCGTCCATGCGCATGCGCCATGCGCCCTATGTTTAATATGGCGGTCGCATGGTCTAGCGTTTGCACGCGTTCGTATGCGTTTTTGTGTGCATGTGTTTTTTTGTAGTGTGCGCCTAGCACGCCAGATGCAACCTGTTGCATTTTTGGGTCCGTCCAACGGCGTAAAAAAAAACGCATGCACACGCTTTCGCACGGAATGTGACAAAATAACACATTACAGTCTATGGGAACGCAGGTGTGCGCATGGACATGCACACGCCTGCGCTTAAAATCGCATGTGTTTTAAGAGTTAACATGGCTAGAAACTGGTTAAAACGCATGCGCCTAAAAAACATAAATGCATGCAAAACGCATGATGCATTTTTTGCATGCATTTCTACTGCGCACGAAGCGCAGAGCTAAAAACGCTAATGTGAAAGTAGCCTAAACCACGGGCTTGGTATTACATATATACAGCTCTGGCAAAAATTAAGAGACCACTGCAAAATTTTCATTTTGTCTGATTTTTCTCTTTATAGGTATATTTATTACTAAAATGTAAATTGCTATTTTATTCTATAAACTACTGACAACATGTCTTCAATTTCCAAGCACTAAATTTTGTATTCATTTTCAGAAAATGAAAACTGGTCAAAAGAACAAAAAAAGGCAGTGCGTGCAGACCTCAAATAATGCTAAGAAAACAAGTTCATAATCATTTAGAAACAACAATACTAATGTTTGCACTCACGAAGAGTTCAGAAATCAATATTTTGTGGAATAACCATGATTTTTAATCACAGCTTTCATGCGTCTTGGCATGCTTTCCACCAGTCTTTGTCACTGCTTTTGGGTGACCTTATGCTACTCCTGGTACAAAAATGTAAGCAGTTCTTCTTTGTTTGATGGCTTGTGACTATCCATCTTCCTCTTGATTACATTCCAAAGGTTTTCAATGGGGTCCAGGTCTGGAGATTGGGCTGGCCATGACAGGGATTTGATGTGGTGGTCCTTCATCCACACATTCATTGACCTAGCTGTGCGGCATGATGCATTGTCCTGCTGGAAAAAGACAGAGTAGGGGAACATTGCCTGAGCAGAATGAATCAACTGTTTTTCGAGGATAACTTTGTATGCGGCTTGATTCATACGTCCTTCGCAAAGAAAAACCTACCCAAAGCTAGCCTTGCTGAAGCATCCCCAGATCATCACCGATCCTCCACCAAATTTCACAGTGGGTGCAAGACACTGTGATTTGTACGCCTCTCCAGATTTCTGTCTAACCATTAGAGGACCAGGTGTTGGGCAAAGCTGAAAATTAGACTCAGAGAACATTACCTTACTCCAGTCCTCTATGGTCCAATCCTTATGGTCTTTAGCAAACTTCAGCCTGGCTCTCCTTTGCTTCTCATTGATGTAAGACTTTTTTCTAGCTTTACATGACTTGAGCCCTGCCTCTAGGAGCCTGTTATGAACTGTTCTTGCCATGCATTTCATCACAGCTGCCATTCCTTTTGTAGGTCACTTGATGTCAACCTGCGGTTGCTGAGTGACATTCGAATAAGATGACCATCATCCCAGTCAGTGGAGAGTTGTTTTCGCCCTCTGTCGGTCTGCTTTGTTGTCCCCAGTGTCTGCTGCTTGACCTTGTTGTAATGGACTGCCGTCTTAGAAAATTTAAGGATGGAGGCAACATGATGCTCACTGTATTCCTCTGCTAGTAAAGCCAGAATTGAGCCCTTCTTTTCCTCACTCAAGACTTTTCTTTTCAACTCCTTTGGCATGGTTAAAAATTATTTTTTTATTCCTTTTACTTTTGGGATATTACTAGCACTTGTTTTGCCATCCAGCTTGTCCTATTGCAAGAGGATTGTGAACACCACAGCAGGGTTTTTTTTTTATACTTTCCTTCGTTAAATAAGATTTGGTTCAGGTGATCACCTAATCAGAAGCACATTAAGTAGAATGAGGTGTACTCTGGTTGGAATTCAACTGACACTGGAATGGAATGGCTGTCAGACATGTAGAGAAGATGATTTTTTATAAAACTGCAGTGATCTCTTAATTTTTGCCAGAGCTGTGTATATTTATATATATAAAATATATTTACTTATATTTGTTTTGTGTGTGTAAACATTATATTTTATCATGGTATGTAATGATATTATGGTCTTCAATGGAGAATGAAAAAGAAGAGGTTGGACAAGGAAATGACATCACAATTCTTTTGTTTTGTTAAATAATATATCTTTATTTAGCTTACAAAAACGCATGCAAATCCGCATGAAAATCTGCATAAAAATAGCAAGGAAATTCAAATGCGTTTTCTGCCAAGAGAGGCAGAATCTGAGCAGAATTTTACAAAAGCACATACCCTAATAGGGTTTGTCCAGGTTGAGGCACTTCTGACAAAAGGAATAACGCTGTGGACTGGAAGGAAGCCCTAAAGTAAATGTATGCAGAGTTGTACTCTTCACCTTTAAAGACATATGTCCATGCCAACTGTCCATGCCAGCAACAAATATTCTGCAATAGAAGCTATCATTGTGTTTGTTGATCCATTGGCATTAAACTTGTATTGGCATAAATCCATGGTGTTCTGACTCACACATATTGAAAATCTGACAGCTCTACAAAGTACTTGTCATCCAGCGTCTTGGTTGGACAAACCCCATGTCAGATCTAATTGTTGACCTTTAAAGTATACATCAATTAGGAGTGATTATCTGTTACAAACATTGTGTAGGAAGTACTAATGATACGGTGTGCATGTAGTTAGAAATAATATTGGTTTTCGTGTCTGAAAAGCATTTCTATAGCATGCTTTAAGCTGTTTGATCGAAAATAACATAGTAAAGCTCATTTATCAAGGTGTCATGTAATCACTAGTACAATCCCATCCTATTGGGGAGTGAAACAATAAAGATATTTGACCTGACACATCCTGCACCAAATCTAATATATAAAGCTCAAAGTGTGTATGTGTGTGTATGTCCGGGATAGGCATCCGCACCATCGCAGCTACAGCCACAAAATTTGGCACAGTCACACGTCTGGACCCCAAGAGCGTCCTAGGCTATGTTGTGAGGCGAAATTTTAACCCCGCGCATTCCAATTCACCACACAATTTTGCCCCTGTCTACATAATGGGGAAAAAGTGTGTGTGCATCAAGCCCCGCCCCTCATTATGATGTCATAATGCCCCTATCTACATAATGGAGAAAAAGTGTGTGTGTATCAAGCCCCGCCCCTCATTATGATGTCATAATGGTTTCCATGGCGACGCTGATGTCATCATAGGTTGCAAGCCCGCCGCTCATTATGATGTCATATTGGTTGACTATGGGATGGAGGATGTGTGATGGGTATATGGGCACTGGACTATGGGATGGAGGATATGTATGATGGGTATATGGGCACGGGACTATGAGATGGAGGATGTGTGATGGGTATATGGGCACTGGACTATGGGATGGAGGATATGTATGATGGGTATATGGGCATGGGACTATGAGATGAAGGATGTGTGATGGGTATATGGGCACTCGACTATGGGATGGCGAATATGTATGATGGGTATATGGGCATGGGACTATGGGATGAAGGATGTGTGATGGGTATATGGGCATGGGACTATGGGATGGAGGATGTGTGATGGGTATATGGGCACTCGACTATGGGATGGAGGATATGTATGATGGGTATATGGGCACGGGCCTATGGGATGGTGGATATGTATGATGGGTATATGGGCACGGAACTATGGGATGGAGGATAATTATAATTTGTTATAACTAACCACAGTTAGTTACTATGCCTGGGCAGCGCCGGGCTCTTCAGCTAGTATCAAATAAACTTAAAACCATTATTCCAGTTTTGGAGATTTATGGCAAATCCAAAGGATACGAGTCCATGATAAAAGCTCTTCTAGCCACCACTCCATTCCCAGCAGCATCCATCCATCAGAAAAGCTATAAATTGGAATTCACCTTGAATATGACAGTTGACGTAACTACAATAAACATCTGACAATGCACGTGCACCCTGGGAGTCAGCAAAGAAAGCATACTCACCCCTCCTCATTATTATTACCATCAAAGCCAAATTTATGTATTTCACAAAAGAAATGTAAAATGAACAAATTAAGCAACTTTGAAATTTTAATTAAAAAATAATAACATGTGCCAGTGACTTCTAGTGGTGACAGTAAATCTGTTATTAATAAGTTCGCCATTTATGAAGGCCGCGAACAGTAAGCCAAGATGCTCCGAAAAAGACTTTAGGCGAAAACTTCGCCAGTATTTTCCAGAAGGATCTTAAACTTGAGAAACATGACAAGTATGCTGTTGTCTAAAAGACGTCATGTGGACATGCCTAAAACTGGTAAGCCAAATCACAACATGTAATATGTTATTATCGAGCTCCTTGAAGGGTGTGTCACAACAACTGATGTGCCAGATGAATGTGAGCAATTCCATAGCAAACTGTGGGATCTGTTCTCATATTAATTTCCTTCCGATGTTTCATTGCCATATCAGAGGGAAAAAATAGGATAAATAAGAATAACACCTCTCTAGTTCTGCTCTAGCGTACTAGTGAAGGCTGCATTAAATCAGTGGCTGCTGGTTGACTGCAGCAGTCACCTGAAGCGATATTGTCAAATAATTGCCCAAAGATGAAGAGTCTGACATCACTGAAATGGATTTGGCATGGGAGAAGAGTATATGTTTTTTTATATGGGTTATTTGAACAGTTAAGAAGGGGTTGTCCAGATCATAAAAGTTAGTCTGAAAGCAACTAAAGACACCCCACCAAATCATGCCAGTTTAATCTATCAAAAGATAGTACATATTAACAACATTAAAGTGGTTGCCCACAACGTGAATAACCCATTCTCAATCCCTATTTTTCAAGCTTATAAAATATTAACACATACCCACATCCAGTGCTGGCACCATTCCAGTAGTTTCGGCACTGGCTTTCCTGGCGATCGCGTGACATTATGTCAAGTGATCTCTGCGGCCAATCATTTGGACACATCATATATACATCTGGAGGACGTGAGAAAGCAGCAGATCTCACTTCCTCCGGAAATATGTGATTTGTCAGAGGCAGGGAGAATTAAGTGGCTGCTGATTGGACACAGGGATTGTGTGACATAATGTGAAACAATCCTCAGAAAAGCCAGTGCCGACACTACTGGAATGGAGCCGGCACCGACATTGAGGATAGGTGTTATCATTTTACAAGGTGGTAAAATAGTTATTGAGAAGGGGTTATCTGAGTAGTGGAGAACCCCTTCAATTATGTGACACAGCATCTTTATTGCATTACATGGTATATACAGTCATGCCAAAAGTATTGACACCCCTGCAATTCTGTCAGATAATATTCAGTTTCTTCCTGAAAATGATTGCAAACACAAATTCTTTGGTATTATTATCTTCATTTAATTTGTCTTAAATGAAAAAACGCAAAAGAGAATGAAGCAAAAAGCAAAACATTGATCATTTCACACAAAACTCCAAAAATGGGTCGGAAAAAAGTATTGGCACCCTCAGCCTAATACTTGGTTGCACAACCTTTAGCCAAAATAACTGCGACCAACCGCTTCCGGTAACCATCAATGAGTTTCTTACAATGCTCTGCTGGAATTTTAGACCATTCTTCTTTGGCAAACTACTCCAGGTCCCTGATATTTGAAGGGTGCCTTCTCCAAACTGCCATTTTTAGATCTCTCCACAGGTGTTTTATGGGATTCAGGTCTGGACTCATTGCTGGCCACCTTAGAAGTCTCCAGTGCTTTCTCTCAAACCATTTTCTAGTGCTTTTTGAAGTGTGTTTTGGGTTATTGTCCTGCTGGAAGACCCATGACCTCTGAGGTAGACCCAGCTTTCTCACACTGGGCCCTAAATTATGCTGCAAAATTTGTTGGTAGTCTTCTGACTTCATAATGCCATGCACACGGTCAAGCAGTCCAGTGCCAGAGGCAGCAAAGCAACCCCAAAACATCAGGGAACCTCCGCCATGTTTGACTGTAGGGACCATGTACTTTTCTTTGAATGCCTCTTTTTTCTCCTGTAAACTCTATGTTGATGCTTTTGCCCTAAAAGCTCTACTTTTGTCTCATCTGACCAAAGAACATTCTTCCAAAATGTTTTAGGCTTCTTCAGGTAAGTTTTGGCAAACTCCAGCCTGGCTTTTTATGTCTCGGGGTAAGAAGTAGAGTCTTCCTGGGTCTCCTACCATACAGTCCCTTTTCATTCAGACGCCGACGGATAGTACGGGTTGACACCATTGTACCCTTGGACTGCAGGGCAGCTTGAACTTGTTTGGATGTTAGTGGAGGTTCTTTATCCAACATCCGCACAATCTTGCGTTGAAATCTCTTGTCAATTTTTCTTTTCCGGCCATATCTAGGGAGGTTAGCCACAGTGCCATGGGCTTTAAACTTCTTGATGACACTGCGCACGGTAGACACAGGAACATTCAGGCCTTTGGAGATGGACTTGTAGCCTTGAGATTGCTCATGCTTCCTCACAATTTGGTTTCTCAAGTCCTCAGACAGTTCTTTGGTCTTCTTTCTTTTCTCCATGCTCAATGTGGTACACACAAGGACACAAGACAGAGGTTGAGTCAACTTTAATCCATGTCAACTGGCTGCAAGTGTGATTTAGTTATTGCCAACACCTGTTAGGTGCCACAGGTAAGTTACAGGTGCTGTTGATTACACAAACTAGAGAAGCATCACATGATTTTTCCAACAGTGCCAATACTTTTGTCCACCCTCTTTGTTATGTTTGGTGTGGAATTATATCCAATTTGGCTTTAGGACAACTCTTTTTGTGTTTTTTCATTTAAGACAAATTAAATGAAGATAATAATACCAAAGAATTTGTGTTTGCAATCATTTTCAGGAAGAAACTGAGTATTATCTGACAGAATTGCAGGGGTGTCAATACTTTTGGCCATGACTGTATTTGCAAACCTGGCCAAAATGGCTGACTTTATACTGTATGACTTGAATAGTGAATGATAATTATATTAATAGCAATGTAAATAGTTACTAAGGGTTTCCCTAGTGCTTATGTACATAATGTACAGCATGGAGCATGCCGAGCCCTAGTGTACAAACTGAAGATTTTTTTTTTCAAACCAGATGTACAATATTAAAGCATTGTCACGTAAGTCACACAACATTTGTACAACGTTAGGTACTATATTTGTATTTTTTTTCCTTCTCCCATATCAATTAAAAAAAAAGAAGACCATGGCTTTCTTTTTTAGATATTATATCACTTAAAAGTGAACGAGACTGCAAATCCAATTAAAAAAAATACGTTATGGAAATGCTACATAAGTCATTCTCTAATGTAGACTCTAGTCATGGTTTCAGTTTAACGGAGCCATGACAGCTATGATGGATCTATTTGCAAATGATCCCAGCAAAAGAAAAACTTATTGATTGGATTTCCCTTTTATTTAGTAGCAAACTATGTTACTGATTATGTAATTTGTAACAAAACATTTTGGGTCCATAGAAATAAATTCAATTTTATTTCTCAAAACATTTTGTCTCTGACCTGTGGAACAAAAGGCACTGCAAAACTACTACTTACAGGATGCCTTGACTGAACCCTCTTCAGGTAATTGGCAGGCAAATGGCTGGGGGGTGCAGAGTTAGCCCTTGTGCCTTAGGGTACCGTTACACTTAGTGATGCACCAGTGATCCCGACCACGATATGACGCAGTCAGGATCGCTGGTGCATCGCTAAGTGGTCGCTAGTGAGCTGCCAAACAGGCAGATCTCACCAGCAACATCGCAGGGGTCGGGGGTCGTTACTTACCTGTCAGACGCGGCGATCCTGACGTCCTCCCGCCCGCGTCCACGCGTCGCTCGTCGGAAGGAAGTGGCCGACGAGAAACGGCCCAGGACGTTCTCGCGCAATCAACGATAACCAGCAGGGGAGCCGGTCGGAGGTAAGTATTACACATAGCGATATCGCTAGCAATATCACTGCTGCGTCACCAAACTAGTGACGTTATAGCGATATTGCTAGCGATATCGCTATGTGTAACGGGCCCTTTAGAGTCTCTCTATCACATTAGATTATACCATGATGCATAGTAATTGAGTTCCCCTGTTTCAGATGTTGCAATGAGATGGCTCTGGCACTTAACCCCTTCATGACGGAGCCCTTTTTCGTTTGTTTTTCGTTCCCCTTCTTCCCAGAACCATAACTTTATTTTTCCATCAATATGGCCATGTGAGGGCTTGTTTTTTGCGGGATAAGTTGTACTTTTGAACGACACCATTGGTTTTACTATATCATGTACTCAAAAACCAGAAAAAAAATTCAAATGTGGTGAAATTGCAAAAAAAAGTGCAAATCCACAACTGATTTTTTTTTTTTTTGCTTTTTTAGCCATGTTCATCAAGTGCTAAAACTGACCTGCCATTATGATTCTCAAGGTCATTATGAGTTCATAGACACCAAACATGTTTAGGTTGTTTTTATTTAAGTGGTGAAAAAAAATTCCAAAATTTAAAATAAAAATTGCGTGACTTTCCAAGACTTGTAGTGTCTCCGTTTTTGAGGATTTGGGGCCAGGTGAGGACTTATTTTTTGCGTACCGAGCTGTTGTTTTTAATTATACTATTTTGGTGTACATACGATCTTTTGATCGCCTGTTAAAATGCAATGTTGCGGTGACCAAAAAAACGCAATTCTGGGGTTTTTACTTTTTTTGCTACACCACTTTGCCAATCGGATTAATTCTTTTTATAGCTTGATTAGGCTATTCTGAACTCGGCGATACCAAATATGTGTATATTTAATTTTTTAAATTTTTTTTTTACTTTTGGCATGCTTCAATAGTCTCTGTGGGAGACTAGAAGCTGCCATAATCCGATCGGCTCTGCTACATACAGGCAATGATCAGATCGCCTGTATGTATCAGAACTGCTCACTTGCTACGAGGCTCTCCATGCATGTGTTGTGACTGTCACACAGCTGTGGCACATGCAGCTTCGGTGCCGAACAGCTGATCATTGGGAGCGCTCCAGGTATCCAGGTTCCCGATGTAGCTATTCGGTAAGCGCTATAGCTATTTGGATAAGGAGTTACAAAGCTATTTGCTCATAAATATTGGTAAATATTGGTTACAAGCCCTCTAAACTAGGCTACTCATGGCAAGGTTCAGTAGTGAATCACATCAGTTGGAGTCAGGGGTCCTGTGTTTTGAAACAAGTTGGAAAATTATGGCATAGGGCAACCCAACAGTAAATGACTGTTTTTAAGAGTGATAAATAAAGCCAATCACATGACCTGTATCAAATAGGAACTTTATGTCACTCACGTTGTTCTGCCTTCGTACACGTTGACACGGTGTGCACTCTAGCATACAGCATAAACCACCTTCTATCTTCCAAAACAAGCAGACTGTTCTCTATATTCTAGCTTGTTTATTGGTGAACAGTATAGAACATGCGGTAAAACTGTAAAGAATACAAACAGCATGGGTAAGTATTGGGCAGATGATCACACAGCTAACACAATTACAGGAAGTAGACAGTGTGATGCAAACTTTACATGGAATACACAGGTGTCTAATTACATCTACTGTGCACTGCTGCTATACAGTTAATAACATCTCAGTACATCACGTACATCACTGCATTGCAAGAATAGATATCAATCTTACCAGATATGCTTTACCAGGATAGCGACTCAAGTAGGGGAGCTACAGGAGGACAAATAAACAACTAGTGTCCTATGAAATACACAGAAGAAAATGGCATCTTCCTCATCCCAGAATACATTGCTTCAGTCCCACAATGCAACACTCTGTCTGCTATTAAAGGCACAGGCCAGGCTATAAATGCTATTAAAGACACAGCTATAAATTCAGCCACCACTAGATGTTGCTATAACTAAACCAGCACATAATACAAACATATCTGCCCTATATTCAGAGGGCAGAACACACGTGGGTGTGGGACCACAGTGCCACAGTGCCACAGTCAGGGGAGAGCCTGTAGTAGGGGCATAACTAAGTGACCAACTAGATCTTCACTAGAACCCATGATGGTGTGGGTTAGATTTGAACCCAGGTGGCCACCAGGTGCTACTCCAGGACAGCCCCCGAAGCCACAGAAACTGACCCCCAAAGAGGCACGGAACCAGGACCATCCAGAAACTAGGTGGATGTGCGGCTGTTAGACTGAACAGATTATGGATCAGGACTACACGGCTGGTGAAAAGGACATGTACTGGATCGGAAACAGACACGATAACTTGATGAACACAAGATGAGTTGGGTACAGGATCACAGGTGCAGGTTCAGACTGGACCTGTGAGGATAGCGTGGTATAGCTGTGAACAAGACTGATCAGGTTCTGGACTTGGTAGAGGTAGGACAAGCTCAGAAACAGGTTACAGTAGTGAAAGAGAAACCGGACTGGGGTACATTTCCTGTGACGGGTCCGTAACCGTCGGGGCTGTCTCCTCGGATGTCCAGGGAAAAGTCTAAGCAACCGGACCGATATTTGCACGGTCTGACAGGGGGCATGGCTATGTGTGACCATGAGCGTGAGGGTACAGAAAGGGGGCGTGGTTAAGCGTGACTAGGTACAGCCCAGCATGCAGAGACGAGACAGAATAGATTGGCGTAAAGACACAGCACACAGGTGAGGGAAAAAATGGGTCCTGTGTCAATGACTGTTAAGATGACGGGATAACGCCCGGCCATGTCAGAAACTCACCACAAGGTCTCTGACCAGAAGCCTGCCATGTGCAGGTTGGCTCTCACACAACCTGGTGCCAGCCGTTCTGCTACAGTCTGCATTTTTGAGACGACTGACAGAGACTCTAACCAGAAGCCCGTCGTGTACAGGACGACACCTGAGCATTTATCCGCCAACGGATCTGTAACAGTCAGGGCTGTGTGTGAGCCACTGGATAGCGACTGGGACGGTGACCAGGGACTGCTTCTGAAACCCTCGGTATATAATCGTTGAGCCTCACTGAACTTTGTCAAGACCATGGCTTATACTTTGTCGGCCACAGGAGTCATCAAAGACTCATCGTTGTTAGCCGGGAATGGATCGTCGCCTACTTCAGGACCCAACCGGATCTACGTCACACCATCGGCTGTTGGCGTCATCATCAACTTCGGGACCTTTTCTCACAAGAGAACATGTGATTGATAAGTGACTAATTAGGGAATTCCCTCACTAGTTATTTCCCCCTATCAAACCCCGTATTTTCTGGACTGTCTTAATTATCTCACGTTTACCATTCATTTCCCCAATTGAGCCACTGTATTATCTGTGTTGCCCTATTTTACCCTATGTTATTCCTGTCTCCCTGCGTGGAGTAAGCCCCTGTTTAGTAAAGAGTTGCTAACCCTTGATCTGTCTCCTGACAGTCACTGCATCCGCTAACCTGCTCACACTAGTGCAGATAGGATTAAGTTCAGACAGGGAAGGCAGCATCAGGTGCAGACAGGATGGACAGGTTCAGGTTCAGATGGCAGGTAGGATTGACAAGACAGGATCAGGCTCAGGGAGCACAGGTACAGGGACCTTACAACTAGGTAGCAGGAAACACATTGATTACTAAAGTTCCAAAGGCACCTCACAAGAGGGGAGAGTGCCTTAATCCCTTAACCCCGAAGCCTGTGTTCACCTTAATGACCAGGCCAAACTTTACAATTATGACCAGTGTCAATTTATGAGAAGGTTTTCTAGTGACATATTGTACTTCATGTGGTAAAAATTTGTTCAATATGACTTGCATTTATTTGTGAAAATATCAAATAATTGGGAAAAATTTTGAAAAATTTTGCAATTTTAAAACTTTGAATTTTTATGCCTGAAAACGAGTGATTTATCGCACAAAAATAGTTACTCTATATACTCATATATAAGCAAAGACTTTCAGCACTTTTTTGTGCTGAAATAGCCCCCTGGGCTTATACACAAGTCAGTGGGGGGGGTTCCACTTTTTAGGCACATCAGGGGATCTCTACACATGACATGGCAGCCGATCTCAATTCCAGCCACCAAAGTCAAATGGCGCTGCTTCCCTTCCGAGCTCTGCCATGCGCCCAAATAGTCCTTTACCCCCACATATGGGGTATCAGCGTACTCAGGACAAATTGCACAATAACTTTTGGCATCATATTACCGTTGAGAAAATAAAAATTGGGGGTGGAAAGATCATTTTTGTGGAAAAAAATGATTTTTTAATTGTACGGCTGTACGTTATAAACTTCTGTGAAACCCTTGGGGGTTCAAAGTTCTCACCACATATCTAGATAAGTTCCTAGGGGGGTCTAGTTTCCAAAATGGGGTCACTTGTGGGGGGTTTCCACTGTTAAGGCACATCAGGGCTCTCCAAACGTGACATGGCATCCGATCTGAATTCCAGCCAATTTTGCATTGAAAAAGTCAAATGGCACTCCTTCGCTTCTGAGCTCTGCCATGCGCCGAAACAGTGATTCCCCCCCCCGCCCACATATCAGGTATCAGCGTACTCAGGACAAATTTCATAATATCTTTTGGAGTTCAGTTTCTCCTGTTACCCTTGGTAAACTAAAAGAATTGGACCTGAAGTAATTTTTTTTGTGAAAAAAGTTAAATGTTCATTTTTTTAAAACATTCAAAAAATTCCGGTGAAGCACCTGAAGGGTTAATAAACTTCTTGAATGTGGTTTTGAGCACCTTGAGGGGTGCAATTTTTAGAATGGTGTCACTTTTGGGTATTTTTTTATCATATAGACCCCTCAAAGTTACTTCAAATGTGATGTGGTCCCTAAAAATAAAATGGTGTTGTAAAAATGAGAAATCGCTGGTCAACTTTTAACCCTTATAACTTCCTAACAAAAAAAAATTTTGGTTCCCAAATTGGGCTGATGTAAAATAAACATGTGGAAAATGTTAGTTATTAAGTTTTTTGTGTGCCATATCTCTGTGATTTAAGGGCATAAAAATTCAAAGCTGGAAAATTGCGAAATTTTCAAAATTTTCAACAAATTTCCATTTTTTTCACAAATAAACGCAAGTTATATGAACAAAATGTTACCACTAACATGAAGTACAATATGTCCTGAGGAAACAATGTCAGAATAACCGGGATCCATGGAAGTGTTCCAGTTATTACCTCATAAATGGACAGTTGTCAGAATTGTAAAAATTGGCCCGGTCATGAACGTGCAAACCACCCTTGGGGGTAAAGGGCTTAATTTTTTTCACAAAAATTTTACTTTAGACCCGCTTTTTTAAGTTTTGCAAGGGTAACAGGAAAAAATGGACCTCAAAATTTATTGTGCAATTTCTCCTGAACATGGCGATATCCAATATGTGAGGGGGAAACCACTGTTTGTGAGCATGGCTGGGCTTGGATGAAAAGTAAAGCCATTTGAATTTTGAATGTAAAGTTTGCTGGAATCATTAGCAGATGCCATGATGCATTTGGAGAGTCTTTGATGAGCCTAAACAGTGGAACCCCCCACAAGTGACCCCATTTTGGAAATTAGACCCCTTTGGAACTTATTTATATGTGGGGTGAGCACCATGAACCCCCAGGTGCTTCACAGTTTAAAATATTGAGCCATGACAATTTAAAAAAATTAAAAAACACATTTTTTCCCACAAAAATGTTCTTTCAGCCCCAAATATTTATTTTCCAAGGTGAACAGGAGAAAATGTACACCAAAATTTGTTGCAAAATGTCTCCTGAGTACACCAACAAGTTTTTGAATTGGTATATTTTGATAGCTATAATTTTTCCAGATTTTGGCTGACAGAGTCATGTGAGTGCTTGTTTTTTGCAGGATGACATTTTTCAATTGCTGTCTATTCCAAGTTTTGGGAGGCAGAATGAAGAAAACCAGCAATTTAGGATTTTTTTTTTCTGCCGTTACGAGTGTGGTAAAATTGATACGCCAGCTTTATTTTTCGGGTCAGTAGGATTACAGTGATGCCACATTTATATAATTTTTTTATGGTTTGGTGCTTTTACACAATAAAAACTATCTTATAGAAAATTATAGAATTATTTTTGCATCGCTTTATTTTGAGAGTTATAACTTTTTTATTTTTCAGATGATGGAGCTGCATTACGGCTTTTTTTTTGCAGGAGAAGTTGACTTTTTCAGAGATACCATTTTTTTACATTTGTTTTTTTATCACATTTTATTTCACTTATTGTTCAGCGGTATGATGATGAAGCATCGTTTTTTGACTCGTTTTTATTTATTTTATTAATGGTGCTCACTGAAAGGGTTAACTATTGGGACAGTTTTATAGGTCGGGTTGTTCTACTTGCGGTGATACCAAATGTGTACTTTTTATTTATTTACATAAATAATTTATTTATTGGATTAATATTTTTATTCTTTATTTTGTGATTTTTTTTAAATGCTTTTACAATTTTAACTTTTTTTTTTTTTTTTAACATTGTCCCTGAATGTGACATAAACGTCACACTGACAGATTGCTGGATTTAATACTCTGCAATGCTTTGACACTGCAGAGAATTACTCTACCAAAATCCTTCTGGCAAAGTGTCTTGTGGACAGATGAGACAAAAATAAAAATGTTTGGTAAAGTACATCATTCTACTGTTTACCAAAAATGGAATGAGGTCTACAAAGAAAACAGTACCTACAGTCAAATATGGTGGAGATTCAGAGATGTTTTGGGGTTGTTTTCCTGCTTCTGGCATCGGGTGCCTTGACTATGAAGACTTCCAAAGTATTTTCAGTCACAATGTAGTGTCCAGTGTCAGAAAGCAGGGTTTGGATCCTAAATAATGAGTATTCCAGCAGGACAATATACCCAAACATACTTCAACAAGCACCCAGAAATAGATGGAAACAAAGCGCTGGAGAGTTCTGGCTGACAATGAATCTGGATCTAAATCCCATTAAACATCCATGGAGAGATCTTAACCTTCAACTGGTGAGGTATGCCACACCCCAGGGAATTTTTGTTCGGCTGCCATTCATTGAAAATTGCTGGTATGAGGATACGTGTCTCACTAGCTTCCATCCATTTCCTTGTCAACAGGATGTCGTCAAGGCCTCTCTTCTGGCTACACATAACAGAGCTAGCTGTCGCTAAGTGCTGTCTTGGCCTTGCTGAACCCCACATCACCATTCATGTAATTCTTTTTTACACATTTTCAAATTTTGAAAACTTCTTTATTTTTGCACAAATTTGTAACTGATGTTATCACTCATGTTAATACTTATATTCACTTGTTTTTGAAAAATTTTTGTGATTTTTATTTACATTATCTTAAAAGTCATGTTTCATAATGCCCTCGGATTGGATCATCAAAGCATTACATTTTCAGATACTTGTGAGTGTCAAAAATATGTTATACTCATGTGTAATCAATCGCCAATAAGAAAACAATTAAAACACACGTGATCTTTGCATTTTCTGTAAAAATAAGAGATTTCTAAACACTGGGATATAGGAAACCCCACATCACCAGTTGCGTGACAAAAACTCCACCTCACCAGTTGAGGGTTGAAATTGCAGTTGGGAGAAGGCACCGGTCAAAATGAGAGACCTCGAGCAATTTGCAAAAGAAGAGTGGTCCAAAATTCCAGTTGAAAGGTGTAAGAAGCTTGTTGATGATTATAGGAAGCAATTGAGTGCACATATTTATTCCAAAGGGTGTGCAACAAAACAAATGGTAAAACTGGAGAGACAAAAAGCACATATAGGGTCTCACCTGATAGGCAAGTGATTTAAAATATTATAGAGACGCTCACCTGATAGAGTTGTGGCAGTCACAACACCTATAGAAGCATGTAAAAGGCTGCAGCAGGACCACCAAGGGGATACAATGCAATGAATGAGGAATATGGTGGTTTAAAATCTGCGCTGCCCAAGGTTCCAAAAATGCGATCACACATGGAGGTGAAGCATGAATGCGGTTTGTCTACGCGTTTAAAGGTTTCCAAATTTCTTCATCAGGATGAAGCCTGTTGTGGAACAGTCACTTGGAAACCTTGAAATGCGTTGACAAATAAACCGCATTCATGCAGCACCTTAAACAAGTATATAACAAAACTTGTGTAATTGCAATAATTTTCTATGAGAAAAGGTTCATTTTCTGGAACTATTTCAAGGGTGCCAACACTTTTGGCTATGACTGTATACGCTCGACCCATCCTGCACAAACAACTACAGACCAGTCTCCCATCTCCCCTTCATTTCTAAACTCTTGGAGCGCCTTGTCTCCTCCCGCCTTACCAATTACCTCTTCACTCACAGTCCAGCTTACTCCCCCTACATTTGACAGAAACTGCACTCTTCAAAGTGACCAATGACCTTCTGACAGCAAAATGTAACGGTGACCACTCTGCTCATTCTTCTCAACCTTTCTGCAGCTTTCGACACTGTACAGTGGTGCTTTTTTTCTCCTTGTTTTGACTACTATTTCCACTGCTGCGGCACCTGACCTCTATGCACAATATGTTACATTGCACAGTTAGTGCGCCCTATCTTGTCTATTGTATGCATAAACTTCTGTGAAGCACTTGGGGGTTCAAAGTGCTCACCAGGCATCTAGATAAGTTCCTTGGGAGGTCTAGTTTCCAAAATGGGGTCACTTGTGGGGGGTTTCTATTGTTTAGGCACATTAGAGGCTCTGCAAACGTAACGACGACTGCAGACCATTCCATCAAAGTCTGCATTTCAAAACGTCACTACTTCCCTTCCGAGCCCCGACGTGTACCCAAAAAGTGGTCCCCACCCACATATGGGGTTCCAGCGTACTCAGGACAAACTGGACAACAACTTTTGGGGTCCAATTTATCCTGCTACCCTTGTGAAAAAAAAATTGCTGGCTAAAAATCATTTTTTTTGAGGAAAAAAAATATTTTTTATTTTCACGGCTTTGCGTTATAAACTTCTGTGAAGCACTTGGGGGTTCAAGGTGCTCACCACACATCTAGATAAGTTCCTTGGGGGGTCGAATTTACAAAATGGGGACACTTGTGGGAGGGTTCCACAGTTTAGGTACATCAGAGGCTCTGCAAATGTAACATGATGCCCACAGACCATTCCATCAAAGTCAGCATTTCATAATGTCACTACTTCCCTTCCGAGCCCCGACGTGTGCCCAAACAGTGGTTCCCCCCCACATATGGGGTACCAGCGTACTCAGGACAATCTGGACAACAACTTTTGGGGTCTAATTTATCCTGGTACCCTTGTGAAAATAAAAAATTGTGCACTAAAAAATAATTTTTTGAGGAAAAAAAAATATTTTTTATTTTCACGGCTCTGCGCTATAAACTTTTGTGAAGCACTTGGGGGTTCAAAGTGCTCACTATGCATCTAGATAAGTTCCTTTGGGGTCTAGTTTCCAAAATGGGGTCATTTGTGGGGGAGCTCCAATGTTTAGGCACACAGGGGCTCTCCAAACACGACATGGTGTCCGCTAACGATTAGAAGTAATTTGCATTTCAAAAAGTCAAATGGCGCTCCTTCCCTACTGAGCCCTGCCGTGTGCCCAAACAGTGGTTCCCCCCACATATGGGATACCAGCGTACTCAGGACAAACTGGACAACAACTTTTGTGGTCCAATTTTTCCTGTTAGCCTTGTGAAAATTAAAAATAGTGTGCTAAAAATCATTTTTGAGGAAACAAAAATATTTTTTATTTTCACTGCTCTGTGTTACAAACTTTTGTGAAGCACTTGGGGGTTCAAAGAGCTCACTACACATTTAGATAAGTTCCTTAGGGGGTCTAGTTTCCAAAATGGGGTCACTTGTGGGGGAGCTCCAATGTTTAGGTGCACAGGGCTCTCCAAATGCGACATGGTGTCCGATAACGATTGGAGCTAATTTTCCATTCAAAAAGTCAAATGGTGCTCCTTCCCTTCCGGACCCTGTCGTGCGCTCAAACAGTGCGCTCAGACTACATATGAGGTATCGGTGTACTCAGGAGAAATTGCTCAACAAATTTTAGGATCCATTTTATCCTGTTGCCCATGTGAAAATGAAAAAACTGAGGCTAAAAGAAATTTTTTGTGAAAAAAAGTACTTTTTTTTTACAAATCAATTTGTGAAGTACCTGGGGGTTCAAAGTGATCACTATGCATCTAGATAAGTTCCTTGGGGGGTATAGTTTCCAAAATGGGGTCACTTGTGGAGGAGCTCCAATGTTTATGCACACAGGGGCTCTCCAAACGTGACATGGCAACCGCTAAATATTCCAGCATATTTTCCATTCAAAAAGTCAAATGACGCTCCTTTCCTTCTGAACCCTGCCGTGCGCCCAAACAGTGGTTTATGACCACATATGAGGTATCGGTGTACTCAGGAGAAATTGCCCAACAAATTTTAGGATCCATTTTATCCTGTTGTCCATGTGAAAATGAAAAAATTGATGCTGAAAGAAAATTTTTGTTGGAAAAATTAAAATGTCCATTTTTTCTTTCCACGTTGCTTTAGTTCCTGTGAAACACCTGAAGGGTTAATAATCTTCTTGAATATAGTTTTGAGTAGCTTGAGGGGTGCAGTTTTTAGAATGGTGTCACTTTTGGGTATTTTCTGCCATATAGACCCCTCAAAGTGACTTCAAATGTGAGGTGGTCCCTAAAAAAAATGGTTTTGTAAAATTTTATTGTAAAAATGAGAAATCGCTGGTCAACTTTTAACCCTTATAACTTCCTAACAAAAAAGTATTTTGTTTCCAAAATTGTGCTGATGTAAAGTAGACATGTGGGAAATGTTATTTAGTAAATATTTTGTGTCACATAACTCTCTGGTTTAACAGAATAAAAATTCAAAATTTGAAAATTGCGAAATTTTCTACATTTTTGCCAAATTTCTGATTTTTTCACAAATAAACGCAAAAATTATCGACCTAAATTTACCACTAACATGAAGCACAATATGTCACGAAAAGACACAATCTCAGAATCGCTAGGATCCGTTGAAGCTTTCCTGAGTTATTACCTCATAAAAGGACACTGGTCAGAATTGCAAAAAATGGCCTGGTCATTAAGGTCAAAATAGGCTTGGTCATGAAGGGGTTAAGGGAGATCTAAATTCCAGTTAGAACTGAGAGCTGACATTGAAGATGTAAAAAAGACAACATAAAACAAGAAGAGGCTCACCAGTTAGTTCAAAGTTTAATTACAATCATATCACATTACCGCTACTGGATACAGTTACACACAGATGATAACGAGGTTTCACACATTTTGACCAAGAAGCAACTTCCACATGAGGGAATACTGTTAGGATGCTGTGTCTTGTTTTGACTTTGCATAAGATGTGACATTTCTTAAATGGCCATGTCATTATTAGTAAAAGGTTTACAAGGTCACTCCATATACAGACTTCCTATAGGCTATACTCAGGGCAATTAACTTTCATGCCTTCTCATTAATGTGCTCAACCAGCTTCTCTTTGTTAAATGATTAAGGAATTCTTGAATAGTTACTTGGAATCAATGGGATACCTCAAAAATTATGTAATAAAAGGTATTCAAACACTTAATCAAAACCTTTGACATTTTTTGTCATATTTATTATGCCTTTGATACTAACAAATCTTACTTTATCCAAAAGAAGCATTCACATGAATAAGGGTTCACCTGATTTATACACTTTAGCCAGTATATGTACTTTAGATAATTATTAGTGATGAGCTGTAAGGTTCTCAGTCTTTTTTACATGTTTTTTGAAATTCATTTTTTGCCATTTTGCTTTCTGTCCTGCTGCAGCTATCTTGCCATCAGTTAATATGGAGTTTCCAGCCTTCATGTTCCCGCCCTGATTCTCTTCCTCTTGCCTCTTAAGCAGCCTCAGCTGAGCAACCAGTGCTTCAGAATCAAGTCTGCAGTCAGCCTGTGACCTGGCTCCAGGAAATATTGGGCTTAGTACTCCAGCCATCTCCTGCTTGGGAACTCTTGAACACATGTAGACTCTGGAAACCTGTTGTTGGATAAATCCACGTTTGCAAGGGAACTACGGTAACAGAGAAGAGATCCTGTTGTGGAAAGTTACTGCTGAGCTTAAAGTTACTCTGGCCTGCTGTGTCTTCTGCCTCTGTACCTGCAAACTGTGTGAACCCTTTTTTGCCTACTTGTATGAAGTAATACAAGTCCTTCCTAATCAAACCTGTGTCTCATGTGTTTTCCTCGCACCCAAGCACAAGACACTATATGAACTGAACACATGAGCGAACATGCTCAGATAAGGTGCTATCCGAGCATGCTAATAAGTTCAAGTCCCCATGGCTGCATGTCAAGTGGCTATTTGCAACACAAGTAGGGTTTGCCTGTTTGTTAGGCGCAGGAACTCGAACATGCATGTGCTTCTCACAAAATTAGAATATCATCAAAAAATTAATTTCAGTTCTTCAGTACAAAAAGTGAAACACATATACTATTATATAGAGTCATTACAAACAGAGTGATCTATTTCAAGTGTTTATTGAAAGTCTTTATAGTTGATGGTTATGGCTTACAGGCAGCCAATGAAAATCCAAAAGTCATTATCTCAGTAAATTAGATTACTTTATAACACCAGCTTGAAAAATTATTTTAAAATCCAAAATGTTGGCCTATGTATGTTCAGTAAATGCACTCTATACTTAGTCAAGGCTCTTTTTGCATCATTTACTGCATCAATGAGGTGTGGCATGAAGGCGATCAGCCTGTTGCACTGCTGAGGTGTTATGGAAGTCAAGTTTGCTTTGATAGCAGACTTCAGCTTGTCTGCATTGTCTGGTGTCTCATCTTCCTCTTGACAACATCCCATAGATTCTCTATTGGGTTAGTCAGGCGAGTTTATGGCCAATCAAGCATAGTGATACTGTTGTTTTTAAACCAGGTATTGGTACTTTTGGCAGTGTGGACAGGCACCAAGTCCTTCTGGAGAATGACATTTCCATCTCCAAAAAGATTGTCAGCAGAGGGAAGCATGAAGTGATTTAAAATTTCCTGGTAGACGGCGGCACTGACTTTGGTCTTGATGAAACACTGTGGCCCTACACTAGCAAATGAAATGGCTCCCTAAATCACCACTTATTGTGGAAACTGTTAGGCGTCGGGTTCCGGTCGCTGCACGGCAGGAATCCCGAGCCTTGCATTCGGCAGTCTCCCATTCTTCTCTGGCCGCACAGGAGGCTGCTCAGCAGACTCGTCGATCCAGGCGCTGTGCTCAGACCAGTTCTGTATGTTTAGTTGCTGCTGCCACCTCTGGTCCAGCTATAGCAACGCTGGCTGGTCAGCAGTGAGCTACTCCAGGGACTAAGTCCTCCTTTCAGTCCACTGAGCATGCCCGTGGGATGATCTCTCATTGGAGATCGAAGGTCACATGTTCAGGTCCTTCTCCAGCTCGGATTGGACCATCAGAAAGGTCAGGAAGGTCCCGGAAGGACGCGGCTATAAAAGGTTCGCATGGCCGCTAGGCCATGCGCTAGTATAGACTGCATTATCGGACTATGAGGAGTGAGTGTCGTATGCATGTATGAATGTCTCTGGTGAATGACTCATTAAGAAACTCCTACCCTTGGTACGCATGTGTTGTGCAGCCTAGCCTGTTAAGTGCCTAGGCTTAGTTGTAGGTAGGACAGAGTCTGAGACAGGCATCAGTGTCCACCTGTGGCTCGGCACGCCACGGTGCACGTGATCGACACTCCATAGTCAACGTCTATAGTGGTGTCTGCAGGTGCGACGCCGTGTGCTCAGGAGGTCTAGAGAGACTCTGACCCCGTGTCCTTGGGGCAGAGTTCTGTGACCACATTCTGAGCACCCCCTTGCCGAGCTCTGTGAGTGCTAGCAGACTCCGGCATTTAAGTTTCTCGATACTGCGGCTATGTGACGTAACAGAGACCGCTCCTGTTCACACCGGGTGACATTAACCCACATATGACCTTTGTATACCGCTATACACGTCCGCCATTACTAAGCAGCAGTTTACCACCTCTGCACGGTGAACCCGGGGCTGCAAACGCACCTATCATTATATTATTTGGTGCGTTCCACCAGTCTGTAACAGAAATTTCACACTAGACCTCAAGCAGCTGGGATTGTGTGCCTCTCCACTCTTCCTCCAGACTCTGGGATCTTGATTTCCAAATGAAATGCCAAATTCACTTTCATCTAAAGACAACACCTTGGACCACTGAGCAACAGCCCAGTTCCTTTTATCCTTGGCCCATGTAAGACGCTTCTGGCATTGTCTATTAGTCATGAATGGTGACACAAGGAATGCGACATTTGTAGCCCATGTTCTGGATATGTCTGTGTGTGGTGGCTCTTGAAGCAATGACTCCAGCAGCAGTCCACTCCTTGTGAATCTCCCACAAATTTTTGAAAAGCCTTTTTTTAACAATCCTTTCAAGGCTGTGGTTATCCCAGTTGCTTGTGCATCTTTTTCTACCACATTTTTTTCTTTCCACTCAACTTTCCATCAATATGCTTTGATACAGCACTCTGTGAACAGCCAGCTTCTTTAGCAATGACCTTTTGTGGCTTACCCTCCTTGTGGAGTGTGTCAATGACCGCCTTCTGGACATCTGTTAAGTCAGCAGTCTTTCCCATGATTGTGGAGCCTACTGAAACAGACTAAGGGACATTTTTAAATGCTTAGGAAGCCTTTGCAGGTTTTTTTTGTTAATTATTCTAATTTACTGAGAAAATGACTTTTGGATTTTCATTGGCTGTAAGCAATCAACATTAACAGAAATAAACACTTGAAATAGATCACTCTGTTTGTAATGACTCTATATAATACACTGTGTTCCAAATTAGTATGCAAATGATATTTTTCTCTGATTTTCCTAAATAGTCGGTACAAATGACAGTCAGTGTAATAAAAGTCATCACCCGTTAGAGTATGCATCGAATTTTATTGAAGAAGCCTCCCAATGATAACAGTATAATCTCCAAAATGAATAAAAACTCAAATTGCACTGTTCCAAATTATTATGCACAGTAGAATTTCTAAACATTTGATATGTTTTAAAGAACTGAAAATGCTCATTTGTGGAATTTGCAGCATTAGGAGGTCACATTCACCAAACAAAAATGCTATTTAACTCCAAAACATCCTAACAGGCCAAGTTACATGTTAACATAGGAACCCTTCTTTGATATCACCTTCACAATTCTTGCATCCATTGAACTTGTGCATTTTTTGGAGAGTTTCCGCTTGTATTTATTTGCATGAAGTCAGAATAGCCTCCCAGAGCTGCTGTTTTGATGTGAACTGCCTTCCACCCTCATAGATCTTTTGCTTGATGATACTCCAAAGGTTCTCTATAGGATTGAAGTCAGGGAAAGATGGTGGCCACACCATGAGTTTATCTCCTTTTATGCCCATAGCAGTCAATGACTCAGAGGTATTCTTTGCAGCATGACATGGTGCAGTGTCATGCATGAAGAGGATTTTGCTCCTGAAGGCATGTTTCTGCTTTTTATACCATGGAAGACAGCTGTCAGTCAGAAACTCTATATACTTTGCAGAGGTCATTTTCACACCTTCAGGAACCTTAAAGGGCCCTACCAGCTGTTTCCCCATGATTCCGGCCCAAAACATGACTCCTCCACCTCCTTGCTGACGTCGCAGCCTTGTTGGGACATAGTGACCATCCACCAACCATCCACTACTCCATCCATCTGGACCATCCAGGGTTGCTCGACACTCATCAGTAAACAAGACTGTTTGAAAATTAGTCTTCATGTATGTCTGGGCCCACTGCAACCATTTCTGCTTGTGAACACTGTTTAGGAGTGGCCGAATAGTAGGTTTATGCACCACAGCATGCCTTTGAAGGATCCTACACCTTGAGGGTTCTAGGGACTCCAGAGGCACCAGCAGCTTTAAATATCTGTTTTCTGGTTTGTAATGGCTTTTTAGCAGCTGCTCTCTTAATCCGATGAATTTGCCTGGCAGAAACCTTCCTCATTCTGCCTTTATCAGCACAAACATGTCTGTGCTCAGAATCAACCACAAATCTCTTAATAGTATGATGATCACGTTTAAGTTTTTGGGAAATATCTAATGTTTTCATCTCATGACCAAGGCATTGCGCTATTTGATGCTTTTCAGCAGCAGGGAGATCCGTTTTCTTTAATAAATTCCTTGAAACCTGTGCCCTGCTTAATAATGTGGAACATCATTCTTAAGTAGTTTTCCTTTAATTGGGCTCACCTGGTAAACTAATTATCACAGGCGTTTGAGATTGATTTCAGTGATCCAAAGAGCCCTGATACACAATAGCATCTATGAGTTTATTTGAAAAACAAAATATTACATCTTTATGACACTTAAATCCAATTTGCATAATAATTTGGAACGCAGTGTATATAAGCTTAAGGCTGGTTTCACATTTGCGTTTTTTAGCGCTGGAAAAAAACGCACACCTGCGCATGCGTTTTTCCCCTATATTTAACATGGGTGCGCATACCTGCGCACTGGTCAGCGCATGTATGCGATTTTCATGCGCTGCGTTTTTTTGGGGTGTGCGTTGGGATTTTCCAGACGCAGCATGTTGCATTTTTTGGCCCTGCAAAAAAGCGCATGCGCACATATGCGCACGTTTTGCGCTAAAAATGGCCATTATAGCCTATGGATGCGCATATGTGCGCACTGGCATGCTCATGTATGCGTTTTTTTGCATATGCGTTTTTTTTTTTAAACCATGGAATTTAGGGGTTTGGGTTAGAGTTAGGGTTAGTTAAGGGGGTTTAGGGTTAGGGTTATGGTCAGGGTCAGGGTTAGGGTTAGGGTTAGGGTCAGGGTTAGGGTTAAGTATGGTTTTGTTAAGGATTAGGGTCATGGTTAGGGTCAGGATTAGGGTTAAGTATGGTTTTGTTAAGGGTTAGGGTCAGGGTTAGGGTTAGGGTTAGGGTCAGGGTTAGGGTTAGGGTTAGGGTTAGGGTCAGGGTTAGGGTCAGGATTAGGGTTAAGTATGGTTTTGTTAAGGATTAGGGTCAGGGTTAGGGTCAGGATTAGGGTTAAGTATGGTTTTGTTAAGGGTTAGGGTCAGGGTTAGGGTTAGGGTTAGGGTTAGGGTCAGGGTTAGGGTTAGGGTTAGGGTTAGGGTCAGGGTTAGGGTCAGGATTAGGGTTAAGTATGGTTTTGTTAAGGATTAGGGTCAGGGTTAGGGTCAGGATTAGGGTTAAGTATGGTTTTGTTAAGGGTTAGGGTCAGGGTTAGGGTTAGGGTTAGGGTCAGGGTTAGGGTCAGGATTAGGGTTAGGGTTAGGGTTAGGGTCAGGGTTAGGGTTAAGTATGGTTTTGTTAAGGGTTAGGGTCAGGGTTAGGGTTAGGGTTAGGGTCAGGGTTAGGGTTAGGGTTAGGGTTAGGGTCAGGGTTAGGGTTAGGGTTAGGGTCAGGGTTAGGGTTAGGGTTAGGGTTAGTTAGGGTTTAGGGTTTGGGTTAGGGTTAAGTATGATTTGGTTAAGGGTTAGGGTCAGGGTTAGGGTTAGGGTTAGGGTCAGGGTTAGGGTTAGGGTTAGGGTCAGGGTTAGGGTTAGTAAAGTCATGGTTTGGGTACTGTGAGGGGCCACCTAAAAATGTTGGAAAAAAACGCAAACGCAGTAAAAACGCGCTAAAAACGCATACAAACGCATAAAAACGCTGCGTTTTTTTCATGCATGCTCATAAAAATGCTTGAAAAAAACGCAGCAGTTGTATGCTTATGTATGCGTTTTTTCAATGCGTTTTTTTGCGGGAAAAACGCGCTGCAAAAAAAAGCAAGTGTGAAACTAGCCTAACTTTTTGTACTGAAGAACTGAAATAAATTAACTTTTTGATGATATTCTAATTTTGTGAGAAGCACCTGCATTATTCAAGCACGCCGACGTCTCCTGGTTAGCACCCGAGCATGTTCGGATAACACCTTATCCGAGTACGTCCACTCATCACCAGTAATTATCCAAAATGTTTGCTTTTTTTTTTTTTTTTATAAACATCTAATGTACAAATAGTTCTCTAAAAATATTGGATGTACAAAAATAATACAGGCAAAGACAAGACCATTTGATTTTTTGGTGTTTCATCTATATGACAAAATCTTAACTTCAGTTAGAACAAGGAGAGTTGGAATGGTTGACCATACAATTCAGACTCAGGCACAATAATAGTCCCCAAAGGTTAAGCACAGGACAACCCCTTTTGGAACTAATTAGGAGTCAAAAAGGATCTATTTACAATGAGATATTGCACACAAAAAAATAAAGTAATAAAAAGTTATTAACAAAACACAAATTTTGCATTTTATTATTATTTCTCTAAAACATAAAAGTCCTTGAACTTGAAAACATTTTTAAAACTTACTTATTGCACTTGCCCTGTACTGCTGGAAGTTGAGCACTTCAAGTGATTTATTCTTGTGGACCTAAGGAATATGAACCTGGCACTAGGTGAAAGCCATTTTGCTACAAACTTAAAAAACAATAAAAGTGTTATCTTAGATCAAGTGGGGATGCAGAGATAGAGGGCACAAGACTGTTGAGGACACTTACCTTATGCAGTCATATTGTAAAAGGGACTTCACTATAGCAGCCCAGTAAAACATCCAGGAGCAGAGAAAAGCCATCGCTGGAGCTGCAAAGAATTCAACAGGTGACTGCTGTTTTTGTGGTTATTTTACAGAATGTCCTCACTGTGCCTCAATTTGTCTGGTCTCTGGCAATCCCTTTAAATGGATAGTCTATTACTTGTTCAATGCAACAAACTAGAAACTTGGGCTGATAAAGGGCAAATGAGCTTTAATCGGGATAAATGTAAGGTCATGCACTTGGACAGAAGAAATAAGATGTATAATTATCAGTGACTAGATTATGGCCCGATGCTATCGCATCGGGAGGATGCAATAGCATCACACCTCTTGCCATGTTAACCCTCAACACACACACTCCTCTCACCATCTCCACTCACTCTTTCACTCCACATACGACCCCTTCTCTCACTCCGTCTCTCATACTCACGCTGTCATCGCCGCTGCTCCACGATCCCCGACATCTTCTTCCGCCGGCGCCATCCTGTATCCAGACATTGTCCATGCCGGCGACATGTTCTTGCGGCGACGCCATCTTGAGTATCGTGAAATCCCGAGTTTTCGCCGACGCCATTTTGGATCCCGACGTCGTCCTCACCGGCGACATGTTCTTGCGGCGACGCCATCTTGAGTATCGCGGGATTTTGCCGATCCAAAATAGCGTCGCCGCAGGAACATGTCGCCGGCGTGGATGCTGTCGGGATCCAAAATGGCATCGGCGAAATCTCGCGAGATTTCGCCAACGCCATTTTGGATCCCGACGTCCTCCACGCCGGCGACATGTTCTTGCGGCGACGCCATCTTGACTATCGCGGGATTTCGCTGATCCAAAATGGCGTCACCGCAAGAACACGTCACCGGCGTGGAGGACGTCTGGATCCAGGATGGCGCCGGCGGAAGAAGATGTCAGGGATCGTGGATCGTGGATCAGCGGCGATGACGGCGTGAGTATGAGAGACGGAGTGAGAGAAGGGGTTGTATGTGGAGTGAAAGAGTGAGTGGAGATGGTGAAAGGTGAGAGGAGTGTGTGTGTTGAGGGTTAACATGGAAAGAGGTGTGCGGTGACGTCACTGGTTACAACTGGACGGAAGTTGTTACAACCGGAAGCTGCTTAGGGCATTTATTATTATAGATAAGTGAGCAGGCTCGGTAATGCTCGTTATTCGCTCAAGTATCGCTGTACTCACGGTAGTCGGCGAGCGCCAAGCATTTCCAGGATTATTCAGCGAAGCTCACGTTTCCGCCCTGCAAGTTTGGCGCACCAATCAACATACAGGGATTGTCCTCCATGCACTGTAATGCCACAGCCATCTTTGTTGTGGTATTACAATGATTGCCTGGCTGCACAGTGTCATCAGGTCTTTAAGAGACCTGCCATCGCCCTGCTCGTCACAGTCACATCCGGAATCAGACAGTGTAGGGAGAGCTGCTGCTGAGATAGGGTCAGATTTTGGGTTTTATAAGTTAGTCTGAGTACACCATCATAGAATACACAAATCCAGCTAAACCAACAGTCCTTCTAAAGACTAATTACGGGGTATATACAGGGTGGACCATTTATATGGATACATCTAAATAAAATGGGAATGGTTGTGTCAAGAATGGGAGAAGAGGGTTTCATTGACAATCCAACACAATGGGCAGCACTTTAACACATTTTATAAGTGGTCATAAACTTGTAAATAACTCATGAAAGAATAAAGTTACGTTAAAACCATGCACACCATTGTTTTTCATGTGAAATTCTCAATAAGTTTGATGTGTCACATGACCCTCTTCCCATTGGAAAAAATAAAGTTGGATCCAAATGGCTGACTTCAAAATGGCCGCCATGGTCACCACCCATCTTGAAAAGTTTCCCCACTCCCATATACTAATGTGCCACAAACAGGAAGTTGATAACACCAACCATTCCCATTTTAATTAGGTGTATCCAAATAAATGGCCCACCCTGTAGATTGCAGTGCTAGGAAGGCAGGGGAGTGTATGTGGCTATATACAGTGGGGCAAAAAAGTATTTAGTCAGTCAGCAATAGTGCAAGTTCCACCACTTAAAAAGATGAGAGGCGTCTGTAATTTACATCATAGGTAGACCTCAACTATGGGAGACAAACTGAGAAAAAAAAATCCAGAAAATCACATTGTCTGTTTTTTTTTCATTTTATTTGCATATTATGGTGGAAAATAAGTATTTGGTCAGAAACACGCAATCAAGATTTCTGGCTCTCACAGACCTGTAACTTCTTCTTTAAGAGTCTCCTCTTTCCTCCACTCATTACCTGTAGTAATGGCACCTGTTTAAACTTGTTATCAGTATAAAAAGACACCTGTGCACACCCTCAAACAGTCTGACTCCAAACTCCACTATGGTGAAGACCAAAGAGCTGTCAAAGGACACCAGAAACAAAATTGTAGCCCTGCACCAGGCTGAGAAGACTGAATCTGCAATAGCCAACCAGCTTGGAGTGAAGAAATCAACTGTGGGAGCAATAATTAGAAAATGGAAGACATACAAGACCACTGATAATCTCCCTCGATCTGGTGCTCCATGCAAAATCCCACCCCGTGGGGTCAGAATGATCACAAGAATGGTGAGCAAAAATCCCAGAACCACGCGGGGGGACCTAGTGAATGAACTGCAGAGAGCTGGGACCAATGTAACAAGGCCTACCATAAGTAACACACTACGCCACCATGGACTCAGATCCTGCAGTCCCACTGCTTAAGCCTGTACATGTCCGGGCCCGTCTGAAGTTTGCTAGAGAGCATTTGGATGATCCAGAGGAGTTTTGGGAGAATGTCCTATGGTCTGATGAAACCAAACTGGAACTGTTTGGTAGAAACACAACTTGTCGTGTTTGGAGGAAAAAGAATACTGAGTTGCATCCATCAAACACCATACCTACTGTAAAGCATGGTGGTGGAAACATCATGCTTTGGGGCTGTTTCTCTGCAAAGGGGCCAGGACGACTGATCCGGGTACATGAAAGAATGAATGGGGCCATGTATCGTGAGATTTTGAGTGCAAACCTCCTTCCATCAGCAAGGGCATTGAAGATGAAACGTGGCTGGATCTTTCAACATGACAATGATCCAAAGCACACCGCCAGGGCAACGAAGGAGTGGCTTCGTAAGAAGCATTTCAAGGTCCTGGAGTGGCCTAGCCAGTCTCCAGATCTCAACCCTATAGAAAACCTTTGGAGGGAGTTGAAAGTCCGTGTTGCCAAGCGAAAAGCCAAAAATATCACTGCTCTAGAGGAGATCTGCATGGAGGAATGGGCCAACATACCAACAACAGTGTGTGGCAACCTTGTGAAGACTTACAGAAAACGTTTGACCTCTGTCATTGCCAACAAAGGATATGTCACAAAGTATTGAGATGAAATTTTGTTTCTGACCAAATACTTATTTTCCACCATAATATGCAAATAAAATGAAAAAAAAACAGACAATGTGATTTTCTGGATTTTTTTTTCTCAGTTTGTCTCCCATAGTTGAGGTCTACCTATGATGTAAATTACAGACGCCTCTCATCTTTTTAAGTGGTGGAACTTGCACTATTGCTGACTGACTAAATACTTTTTTGCCCCACTGTACATATCAGTGCAAGGCATGCAGGCACTGTATGTGGGTATATAGTTATCACTGCATACATCAAGAGGGTCCATTCCATTACTGTCTGCTGCCTATTACATATATTGACCTTATATACCAAGTCCCAGGTATCCGTGGCTAGGAATAATTTTTTTTGTATCTTAATCCTGATTATTTTATTCCAAAGCAATCCAGAACCACTTTTTTTCTCCATTTGCTTGTTGACTCTGCAGACTATAGCCAGATCCTTTTGATAGAACAGCATGAAACTACAGCAATTTTAAACGGATTAGCCCATCCCAGGCATCACATCTGAGTGTGCAGAAAAATCTGCCATTTTTAGTGGTACTGTAGAATTTTCTTGGCGCGTTTTATACAATTTTTGACATCATTTTGCTGACAAAAAAATATTTAGCTACGGGGCAGATATCTTACACTGGTTTTTGTCCGCCACACGGATCGCATATCATTGCGCTCAAAGCTTTGCAATTTCAGGCCTCCATAGAATTTTTTGTTGTGTCATAGCCTAGTTATTAACAAAATTTTGCTGGCCAAAATAAAAAAAATACAGGGTAGATATTTGAAAGTGGATTATCTCCGTCAGACGCCTCATCTATCTGTGGGCTACAAATTGTTGCATTTCCAGCCTCCATTCCACTGTATTTGCTGTCTGTTACACTAGTTCTATAGACTATTTTGGGGTAAAAAATAAAAAAATACAGGCCACATATCAAACAGTGTGGTATCTCCGTCAGACGCCTGATCTATCTGTAGGCTACAAATTGTTGCAATTCAGGCCTCCATTCCCCTTTTTTGCCATGTCTTACCCTAGTTCTGTAGACTATTTTGGGGTAAAGAATAAAAAAAATACAGGCCACATATTGAACAGTGTGGTTTCTCTATCGCTTCATTGGGGGACACAGGAACCATGGCTGTGTGCTGCTGTCCCTAGGAGGTTGACACTATGCAGTGAAAAAAATGTTAACTCCGCCTCCGCACTATACACCCCTCCGACCGGCTGTAGGACAATCAGTCTTTCTTAGTGTCAGCAGGAGGTGGAAAGGGGTCTCTCTCAGACCCAGGCCTACCTCAATGTGCGTCGTTCCTTTTCAGGTAACCGTTGGAGGGTATAGAGTGGTTCTGTCACTACTGTACTCCCGCATTGGAGCTTTGAGTACGGCGTGTACTGTCACACTGTATCCTCACAGTTCCATAGGCAGGGCATTAAGACCTAACACAGAAGCGTGTTGAGGCGATCAGACCCAGCCTGACCTTCATCTCCAAGCACTCGCCCACCAGGGCCTGATGGTTAAAGGAGACATCCTGCAGATAGGATTTGGGACAGCAACACTCTTAGGTAAAGCAGCTCCCTTTCACAAGGTGAGCAGAAAGCAAAGGGCTGCAGCATTTTGCTTGTTAACTTTTCCCTTTCGATTTAGCAACAGAAAGAAGAAAGAAGAAAGGAGAGAAAAAAAAAAGGTTGAGGATTTACCTCTGCAGAGCAACTTGGGCAGGTCCTTCCTTTCCCCAGAGCCCCTGCGAGGGTCTTGATAGACCTAAACCCCGGCTTCACAGGGAGCCCAGAGATGCGCCCCCTTCCAGTGATCCCACATTCTGGCGCAGCCCCTCGTTGTTTCACTAGGTCTGTGGCGGTTTGTTCTCATGTGCCGACAGCAGCGGGGGTGCGAAAAATCCAGGCCCCGGCTTCTCGCCAGGCCTAGCGTGCGCTCTCCCAGCAGCAGAACCCGACGTCACTAGGGCAAAGCACTTCCGGGGTAAGCCCCATCCCTTACCATCTTTATCCGGGACCGGCGCCATCTGGCCTCCGGCGGGCATATTAACCCCCCGGACATCTGCAACTGAGGTCCACGCCGCTCTCTTTCCATCGCTAACTTATGGGTGGCACGGTTTCTTTCCAGGAGCAGAATCCAGCTGGTCTTCCTGACAACGGGGACACAGGATACCGGTACAGTAAGTTGCTGCGCTGTCACCTTTTTTCCACTGCTCTTACTCCGTGAACCGACAGCATCAGTTAGTGGAAGAGTCAGTATGCCCAAACGAGAGCTGTCTCGTTCCTCTTCATCTGCTACCATTGTGTAATACTTTGTATGTACCTCATGTAATGGCAGGCTTCCTTCAGGTCAGTCCTCCCCTCTGTGTCGAGACTACAGTGAACCCAGTGTATCACCTACGCAGGAAAACGGGATCAGCCCCCCTTCCTTTCCTGCCAAAACTCCTGTATTATCTCAAGAGGCTGATGATGCTGCCTTGCCTGCTGCTCAGGGGTCATCTTTTGCCTCCGGGGACAAAGAGGTTCCTTGCCCAGGGAGGGCTTCCTCCTTGTCTAAATTTGTGGCCGACCTTACCAAGGTGTCACAGACCTTGGTAACAGTACTCGACAAATTGCTACTTAAGATTCGAGTGACTTCCATCACGCCGAAGGAGTCTCTTTTTGGGACCTCTAGAGGCCGTAAGAGGCTCAGACTGGACCACCAGCCCAGGTCCACTTCTCGCTCCATCTCATCATCAGAGTTTGTCTGGCAGTCTGACTCTTCCCGATCCTCCTCCCCAGAATCAGGTGAGGCATTATCAGAGACACCCCCTCAGAGGAGGGTTCAGAGTACGGGACGGAGCATTCACAGGACATCTAGGATATGGCCCAGGGCCTCATTGCTGTGGTCAATGAGACCTTTAACATTCAGGACTCTGCATCGAAACCTGCTGAGCAAGTGTTTTCGTTTAAGTGTCACAAGTCCCCCTCCGAAGTCTTTGCTTCTCACAGAGATTTTGAGGAAGTCCAGGCCAGGGAGAGGGAGAATCCAACCAGGCACTTTCAGAGAGGAAGTCGCTTTGGAACTCTGTATCCCTTACCTTCGGAATATGCAATTTGCCTCTTCAGAAAGAAAGAGGACTTTTACTCTACAGTGCCACCTATTGGTAGTAGCGATCCTACAAGTCACAATCAACCCTTTAATGAGTCTTCTAATATGACTTAGGATAAAAGCAAAATCAGAATCTCAATTTGCAGACACGGTGTTTCGAGCTATTGGCTCTCGTCAGTGCAAAGTATGAGATCTGATTTGGCTAGGTTAGAGGCTCTGGACAGAGGTCTAAGGGATAACGTTTCTCCTTGTGGAGAGTGACATGCCAGCTCTGGCTTGTCAAGGTAAGGAGGCTTATTCACCGTGCAATGCTCCTCTGGGAAAATAATATGCCAATTGCCTCTTCAGAAAGAAAGAGGACTTTTACTCTACAGTGCCACCTATTGGTAGTGGCGATCCTACAAGTCACAATCAACCCTTTAACGAGTCTTTTAATATGACTTAGGATAAAAGCCAAATCAGAATCTCAATTTGCAGACACGGTGTTTGGAGCTATTGGCTCTCGTCAGTGCAAAGTATGAGATCTGATTTGGCTAGGTGAGAGGATCTGGACTGAGGTCTAAGGGGTAACATTTCTCCTTGTGGAGAGTGACATGCCAGCTCTGGCTTGTCAAGGTAAGGAGGCTTATTCGCCGTGCAATGCTCCTCTGGGAAATTAATATGCAAATTGCCTCTTCAGAAAGAAAGAGGACTTTTACTCTACAGCGCCACCTATTGGTAGTAGCGATCCTACAAGTCACAATCAACCCTTTAATGAGTCTTTTAATATGACTTAGGATAAAAGCCAATTCAGAATCTCAATTTGCAGACACGGTGTTTTGAGCTATTGGCTCTCGTCAGTGCAAAGTATGAGATCTGTTGGCTAGGTGAGAGGCTCTGGAACTCGGAACTCACCGCTAACTGGACAGCCTCAACATCGGTGGATCCGCCAGTGTCGATACTAGCTACTAATACAGTCCTTCTGCTCACCGGTGGGGCAGCGCTTAGGGATCCTATCGACAGGATGGTAGAATCCTTGGCAAAATTCGCCTATGAGGCAGCGGCCGCTATATTATGTCTGGCCTTTGCTTCAGCCTGGGTGTCTAAATCAGTTACAAAGTGGGCCAAACAGCTTAGACAGGGCATTTTGGTGGGGGCTCCACCAACGGAACTTGCAGATCTCGCAGACCAGATCTCACAGGCAGGGAGGTATATGGTATCAGTGGCTTCGGACGTCACGTCTTGCGCAGCTCAAGAATTCAGTGTCATGATCCATGCTGGATCAGGACTGATAAAAAGCATAGGTAACTTTTTTTTTCTTAAGCTGTGCTTAAGTTTGGTTTTTGCCCCCGGTGGCCATTAGGATTATTGCACTGTCGTGTCTTTTGTTCTAAATTGCCCCCGGTGGTGGTGAGCGTCATTGCACTCTGGTTTCTTTAGTGCACATGATTATAATGCAGGTGTGATTGCTCTGGCTCTGCTATAAAAGAGTCACAGGTCTTGCAATCAGTGTTGGTGATAATGTTCATTTCAACCTTCCTTGATGGAGGAAGGAGCTGGAGAGCGTTCCTTGCAGCACTGTCTTAGCCCTGGTGTGGAAGGAGTCAGAGGGGATTTCCTTGTCGCTCTGACAGATCTTGGTGGCAGCTATTGAGGAGGAGAGCTGCATTCTGGTGGTGGACTCTGTAAAGCTAAGTGGTGTTTCCGTGTTTGTGTTTTTCCTTAGTGTGTATTAGTACAGCTGTGGGGCCAGTGCCTGTGCCACCCAGCTCCCTAGCAAGGGATAGGTGTAGGGTGTGCTAGGGTGACAGGTTCCTGTTCGGTGCCCGGTGCGGAACCGGCATAGGGAACGTTAGAAGCGTTAGGGACACTGACTCAGGGGAGTGCAGCAGGTCTCCACGTCCCCTTTCCCTATCACAGGGCTCACCATTGTAACTGTTTCCCCTTTCCCCGTGTCTTGTTGTTGTAGTACCGGCCGGCTCGCCGTGTCACACAGGACAGTATCACGTGCCGCGTCTTGTAGTTTCAGTTACCGGCCTGCGGGTTGCGTCACACAGGCGGGTCATCGTGACATTATCACCAACCGACAACTTTTTTTTCTGCTGAGCCATGGACCCAGTTCAGCCCTTTGCCCAAATGCTGCAGATCCTTACTAATGAGATTAGGGGGCTGAGCGGAGGGTTGGGTTGGTGCGGCAGCTGCGGCTGTTGGTGGGCTCTGGGGGCTTGGTTCAGGAACAGGCTCAGCCAGAACCCAAGATATCCCTCCCTGACAGATTTTCTGGAGGGAGAGATCTATTCTTGGTGTTTCAACAAGCCTGCAAATTATATTTCAGGCTGCACCCTCATTCATCAGGGAGTGAAGAGCAACGGGTGGGAATCATTATGTCCCTTCTTAAAGGGGATCCCCAATCCTGGGCCTTCTCCCTACCGGATGATTCTCCATCATTGGTGTCCGTGGACGAGTTTTTTGTGGCTTTGGCGCTTGTGTATGGGGATCCTGATGGCGTTGCCATGGCGGAATCCCGATTCCGTTGGTGTAAACAGGGAGCCCGGGTTGCTGAGGAGTACTGCTCAGAGTTCAGGAGTTGGGCCGCTAACACTCAGTGGAATGACCCTGCACTTAGGAGTCAATTTGTACAGGGTTTGTCTCCAAAGTTGCAGGATACTCTGATGCAGTACGCCGCCCCCAGGTCGAGGGAGGCCGCCATGTCTCTTGCCATCTGGGTGGATAGATGCCTCAGGGAAAGACATACACAAAAGGTGCCCCCTGATGTCCTCGCTAGGGAGGAGGACCCACCAGTGCGGACGGAGGAACCCAGACAGCCCGGTGTTGATACAAAAAAGGGGGTGTCTGCGGCTCGTCGTGGTGGGGGGTATGCTTTTCCTGTGGGAAGCCTGGCCATTTTATGAGAGCCTGCCCAGTTCATGCCAAGTGTCCAGACGAACCTATGCAAGTAGGAGGAGCTAGCTTGTATTCAAAGCTGCCTACGGTTCGGGGAGTGGTGTTGGCATGTTTGTATTGTGGGCAGACTGGTCATGGCCTGAAAGCTTGCCCATTGCACGCCAAATTATCTGTGCCATCTGAGGAGCCACATTCCCCTGGTCGCTTGGAAGGAGGCAACCAGGGAGTATACATTTCCTCCATTTTGCCCTCCCAAGGTACCATGTCAGCAGAGGTCTGGGCTGGCGGGGTACCGGAGGTGATACCAGTGCTTGTGGACAGCGGAGCAGGAGTCAGTCTGGTGGATGCTCGCTTTGTCCAGACTCATGGTCTGAGGTGTAGGACGCTAGCCCAACCTATTAGCGTCCAGGCCACAAACTCTGTTCCACTGAGCCAGGGGAGCTTGACCCAAGTCGTAGAGAATATCCATCTACATATAGGACATCATGAGGAGTCCTTGTCGTGCTACGTCATGGAGGGAATGCCAGTACCTATTGCTTTAGGCCTCTCTTGGCTGAAAAGACACAACCCGGTAATAGATTGGCGGGCGAGGGAAGTGGTCAGCTAGGGGTAGTCGTGTGAGGGCTGCTGCCTAGGAACTACTGTCTCTGCTGTCTCTCCTCAACGGACCCCTTCCTCTCCGGTGAGAGCAGCAGATGTGCTGCATGAGAGTAGGGGCAAGTCTCAACCCTCACCATTGGCCAACCCTGGGAGGCGCAGGCCTCGTGGTGGAAGGGGTTGGTGGGTGGTGCACCCCTTGGTGAAGTGCGGGGGTGTGAGTGTGGTGACACAGGGGGACGCCTCTGTTGTCAATCCCAGAAAGAGTTCTCCAAATGGTGACAAACGAACGAGTGGCAATAAACGTTCAGGTCTGGACTTGTGTGTGAACGAGCATGTATGGGTGGCCACCAAAAAACATCCAGTGGAAGTGTGTTGTGGAGTGTTACCATCTCATACCAAACATACACATACACCACTCGTTCCCCAGGTCAGCGCTTCGGAGATGTGTGGTGCCTCCAGAACATACGCAGCCAATTCCAGCGGGCTCGTTTCTCATCAACCTGACGTGCAGGTAGTTGCTGGGGTGAACTCTGAGTCTGGGCATCTCCGCTGTGGGTGTTTCCCTGATGAGGAGTGGTCTTGAGGGTCCAGAGGCCCCTCAATAAGGGGAGGGTACTGTCATGATCCATGCTGGATCAGGACTGATAAAAAGCACAGGTAACTTTTTTTTTCTTAAGCTGTGCTTAAGTTGGATTTTTGCCCCCGGTGGCCATTAGGATTATTGCACTGTGGTGTCTTTTGTTCTAAATTGCCCCCGGTGGTGGTGAGCGTCATTGCACTCTGGTTTCTTTAGTTAGTGCACATGATTATAATGCAGGTGTGATTGCTCTGGCTCTGCTATAAAAGAGTCACAGGTCTTGCAATCATTGTTGGTTATAGTGTTCATTTCAACCATCCTTTGTGGAGGAAGGAGCTGGAGAGCGTTCCTTGCAGCACTGTCTTAGCCATAGTGTGGAAGGAGTCAGAGGGGATTTCCTTGTCGCTCTGACAGAGCTTGGTGGCAGCTATTGAGGAGGAGAGCTGCATTCTGGTGGTGGACTCTGTTGCCAGGAGCTTGTGAAACAGAGTAAAGCTAAGTGGTGTTTCTGTGTTTGTGTTTTTCCTAAGTGTGTATTAGTACAGCAGTGGGGCCAGTGCCTGCACCACCCAGCTCCCTAGCAAGGGATAGGTGTAGGGTGTCCAAGGGCGACAGGTTCCTGATCGGCGCCCGGTGCGGAACCAGCATAGAGAACGTTAGGAGCGTTAGGGACACTGACTCAGGGGAGTGCAGGAGATCTCCACGTCCCCTTTCCCTATTGCAGGGCCCACCGTTGTAACTGTTTCCCCTTTCCCCGCGTCTTGCTGTTGTAGTACCGGCCGGCTGGCCATGTCACACAGGACAGTATCACATGCCGCGTCTTGTAGTTTCAGTTACCGGCCTGCGGGTCGCGTCACACAGGTCGGGTCATCATGACATCCAGTAACGTGGTAGCCGTCTGATGGACGGTCTGGCTAAAAGCCCTGGCAAGCTGATTTATTTTTTAAAAAAAGTAATCCCTTTCTGGCCTACATTTTCAGAGGTCCAGCTTTTTTCCCAAGTTAGGGGGCCATTTTCTCTTCTTCAGAGACATTTGACTGGGGTCGGTAGAAGATACTTGGGTAAAAGAGGTGGTATCCACAGGTTACAAAATAGATTTCAACTCACTCCCCCGAGACCGTTTTTTCTTATCCCAGCCTCCAAGAGATGCCTCTCTCGCCCAAGGTTTTTCTGCAGCCATCAACTCTCTCCTCGGCTCATGAGTCATCGTTCCCGTTCCCGAGCAGGAACGTTTCACAGGTTTTTACTCAAACCTGTTCGTGATACCAAAAAAGGATGGCTCAGCTCAGCTGTAGAGCTCAAAATGCTGAACAATTGGGTTCGCCTACGGAGTTTTAGGATGGAGTCGATTCGTTCGGTGATTGCTTCTATGGAGGAACAGGAATTCCTGTGCTCCCAGACATTAGGGACGCCTACCTACACGTTCCTATATTTTGGGGGCACCAGAAGTTCCTGCGCTTCGCTACCCAGCAGGATCATTTTCAGTTTGTGGCCCTACCATTTGGTCTGGCAACAGCCCCCAGGATATTTACAAAAGTTATGGCGGCTCTTGTCCCGTATCTCGACGATATTCTCTTCAAGGCACCATCCTTTACTCAGGCTCATGAAAATATATCAGTGGTCATCAACACCCTGTCCCGGTTTGGGTGGCATATCAACAGGGAAAAATCCTGTCTTACGCCAACCCAACGCCTAAAGTTTTTAGGCATGCTATTCGACACCAGTCGGTCAAGGGTCTTTCTCTCCAAAGGGAAAAGGACTATCCTTCAGCAGGGAATTCTGTCTCTGTTAGCTTCTCTGCTCCTATCGCTCCGCACTACCATGAGGGTTCTGGGGAGAATGGTAGCAGCCTTGGAAGCGATACCCTTTGCGCTGTTTCGCTCCAGGATACTTCAGAGAGACATTCTCCTTCAGTGGGACAAGTTCATCTCTTCCCTAGATTCCCCCTTTTCCCTTCTACTCAAACCAAACAGTCCCTCAAGTGGTGGCTAACCTCCCCTCTGATCCATCTGGGTCAGGCTTTCCTTCCCGTCCATTGGCAGGTAATAACCATGGATGCCAGCCTCCTAGGCTGGGGTGCGGTATTCAATCAGCTGACGGTGCAGGGACGTTGGTCGACTCGAGAATTCTTGCTGTTGATCAAAGTTCTCGAGTTAAGGGCCATCCTTCAGACAGTTCTTCATTGGGAAGGTCCCCTCCAAGGACAGCCGGTCCGAATTGAGATGGACAATGTCACAGCAGTGGCATCTATCAACCACCAGGGGGGGACCCAGAGCTCCCGAGCAATGGCCCAGGTAACCAAAATCTTTAGCTGGGCGGAAGCATTGATTCCGGCAATATAGACGGTTCACATCCCGGGCGTAGACAACAGGACCGCCGACTTTCTCAGCCGGGAAGGGCTTGCGACAGGGGAACCCAGATGTGGACCTTCTGGCGTCACGGCAGAACAGAAAGGTCCAACAGTTTATCTCCAGGTGCCACGATCCTCTCGCAGCGGGGGTCGACGCTTTGGCCATTCCATGGTCATAGTTTAGACTCCCTTACCTGCCCCCCTCCTCTCCTTCCCAGGTTGTTGAAAAAGATCAAGGTGGAAGGGATACCGGTCATACTGATCGCTCTGTATTGGCCCAGGAGGGCCTGGCTTGTGGAAATAATCAATCTCCTCACAGACTCTCCCTGGAAATTCCCTGACAGACCAGATCTTTTGACCCAGGGTCCATTCTACCACCCAAATTCTCGGTTGCTCAATTTGACGGCATAGCTGTTGAAACCATGATACTGAGAGCAGCCGAGTTTTCAGACCGGTGATTAGCACAATGGTCCGGGCTAGGAAGCTATCCTCTTCCAAGGTCTATCAGCGAACCTGGAAGGCTTACTTTAGTTGATGTGAATCCAACCACATCACACCTATGACATGTCCTTTACCAGCCATCCTAGTTTTCCTCTAGGCAGGGCTAGATGCTGATCTTGCCCTCAGTTTCTTAAAGTGCCAGGTATGTGCACTCTCTATTCTTTTTCAGAAGAATTTAGCTTCCCATCGACAGGCTAAATCCTTTCTTAAGGGAGTGGCACATGCAGCCCCTCCATACAGGTCTCCAGTGGCCCCCTGGGATCTCAATCTGGTCCTGGAAGCTTTAAGAGATTCTGACATCTAACCTCTCCAGGAGGTTTCCATGTCCTTCTTGTCCTGGAAGGTGGTATTTCTTGTAGCTATAACCTCTATCAGACATGTCTCAGAGCTGGGGGCTCTTTTGTGTCGCCCTCCCTTTTTGATTCTTCATCAAAATAAGGTTGTTTTGCAGCCTCCCCCTTCCTTCCCAAGGCCACCTTTCACTTAAATGAGGACATAATCCTTCCTTCGTTTTGTCCCGTTCCAACTCAACCTCTGGAGCGCTCTCTGAATAAGCTAGACCTCGTCAGGGCAATAAGGGTCTATCTGGCTAAGACCGCCCCCTTCAGGAAGACAGACTCGCTTTTTGTCATCCCAAGTAGCGCGAGAAGAGGCCTGCCGGCCTCTAAGGCTACAATCGCCTGCTGGATCAGAATAGCAATTCTGGAGGCCTACCGGGTTAAAGACAGAGTGCCTCCTTCTGGCGTTAAGGCTCACTCTACCCGGGCAGTGGGCGCCTCCTGGGCAGTGCACCATAGGGCATCAGCCATGCAACTGTGCAAGGCAGCTACATGGTTCTCTGTTCATACCTTTTCAAGGTTCTATAAGATCCATACCTACTGTAACATCGGCAGCTGTGCCTGCTGATATTCCATCAGCGGCGGCACCCGCCGCAGCTCCGTCTCACCTGTGCTTCTCCTCCCGGGCACTCTCGCGTCCTCCCTCCCATGCTGCTGAGGTCCCGTGCGCCATCCTTAGGCCGCGGGCGCGCACCCGACTGCTCTCTTCACACGGTGGGGGTGTCGCCGAGGGGCAGGGCCGTGGTGATCCACTTCCGGGTATAAGGTATTTCAGGCGTCTTCCTTAAGGGGAAGACGCCTGGCAATTGTGTGGTGCTCCTGCACTATTCTGGCCGCTATAGTGCTTCTATAGTTCCCTAGCTGTGTCTTTTCCTGGTCCCTGTATGCCTGGTTCCTGTCTCCGTTCCTTGCCATCCCTCCGGTCTGTCCTCTCCTAGTCCAGTCCTTGCTACCTCCTGTCTATCGTCTGGTGGTATAGTCCCTTGCCTGGTCCTCGTCCTTGGACATCCCATGGTTCCTGTGTCCCCCAATGAAGTGATAGAGAAAACAGGATTTATTGTTACTTACGGTAAAATCTATTTCTCTGAGCCTTCATTGGGGGACACAGCACCCTCCCATGTTTAGATTAATTATTATGACTATGTTTTGATGAATGTTCCTACTGCTTTCTCACTGATTGTCCTAGATGGTAAGGGACGGGGCCGGGGCTTACCCCGGAAGTGCTTTGCCCTAGTGATGTCAGTTCCTGCTGCTGGGAGAGCACACGCTAGGCCCGGTGAGAACAAACTGCCGCAGACCTAGTGAAACAACGAGGGGCTGCGCCAGAATGTGGGATCACTGGAAGGGGGCGCACCTCTGGGCTCCCTGTGAAGCCAGGGTTTAGATCTATCAAGACCCTCGCAGGGGCTCTGGGGAAAGGAAGGACCTGCCCAAGTTGCTCTGCAGAGGTAAATCCTCAACCATTTTTTTTTCTCTTCTTTCTGTTGCTAAATCGAAAGGGAAAAGTTAAAAAGCAAAATGCTGCAGCCCTTTGCTTTCTGCTCACCTTGTGAAAGGAAGCTGGTTTACTTGAGAGAAAGGATTGCCGTCCCAAATCCTTTCTGCAGGATGTCTCCTTTAACCATCAGGCCCTGGTGGGAGAGTGCTTGGAGACGAAGGTCAGGCCGGGTCCGATCGCCTCAACATGCTTCTGTGTTAGGTCTTATGGCCTTGCCTATGGAACTATGAGGATACAGGGTGGCAGCACATGCCGTACTCAAAGCTCCAATGCGAGAGTACAGTAGTGACAGAACCACTCTGTATCCCTCCAACGGTTACCTGAAAAGGAACGACGCACATTGAGGTAGGCCTGGGTCTGAGAGAGACCCCTGTCCACCTCCTGCTGACACTAAAGGCCCCATCACACTAAGCGAGATCGCTAGCGAGATCGCTGCTGAGTCACTAGATCTGTGACGTTATAGCGATCTTACCAGCGAGATCACTGTGTGTGACAGTGACCAGCGACCAGCCCCCCTGCCGGGTATCGCTGATCGTGCCCGAAATGTCTGGACATTTCTTTGGTCGCTCATGTCCCGCTGAGTAGCTTGTATCGTCACGCTTGACACCTAGCCTAACGACCTCTTTAGCGACTCAGAAGCAAGACAAGGCGGGGATTAGCGTTCCCGTTTCCACGCCTACCTCGGCTCCGATTGGTTGGCACTACAGCGTCCTGATTGGCGGGCTTCCTTTTAAAAGAAGCTAACAAAGTAGCACTTCAGATCTTTGTTCCTGACCCGGGTGTGTCCAAGTTGAGATCCTGTTTTTGTCCAACGGCTGCGACTCCATTTTGGATCATCTGCTTTTCCATCTTCGTTGCTTCTCTAGCCAGTTAATGGTAGGTATTTTTTTAATGAAATGGAGCGCTAGTATGTCACCTTCTTTTAAATGCACGGGCAATCAGGACGCGGTAGCGTCCACCATTCAGAGCTGAGAGGGCGTGAGAAAGGGAGCGCAATCCACGCCTGTGTAAATACAGCGTCACACAGTACATCCCTCATCGAGGTGTGAATCGTCAATGGAACATGCAATGTGACAGGGTCCCAACGACCACCGACATCATTACAAAGGTCGCTATGACACGCTAGATCGTTGCTCCGTCGTTGGATAGATTGGACATAGCGATGCGGCAATGATCCCTGTCGTGTCGTATCGCTGTCGGGATCGTTATAGTGTCGCTAGGTGTGACGGGACCTTAAGAAAAACTGATTGTCCTACAGCCGGTCGGAGGGGTGTATACTGCGGAGGCGGAGTTAACATTTTTTTCACTGCATAGTGTCAACCTCCTAGTGACAGCAGCACACAACCATGGTTCCTGTGTCCCCCAATGAAGGCTCCGAGAAACAGATTTTATGGTAAGCAACCAAAAATCCTGTTATCTCCATCAGACGCCTTTTCTATCTGTGGGCTAAAAATTGTGGCATTTGAGTGCTCCATTCAACTGTTTTTGCTGTGTCTTACCCTCATTCTATACAGTATTTTTCTGTAAAAAAAAAATAAAAACAAAGGCCACATATTGAACAGTGCAATATTTCCGTCAAACGCCTCTTCTATCTGTGGGCTAAAAATTGTGGCATTTGAGTGCTCCATTCAACTGTTTTTGCTGTGTCTTACCATAATTCTATACAGTAATTTCTGGAAAAAAAAAATGCAGGCCACATATTGAACAGTGTGGTGTCTCCGTCAGATGCCTGATCTATTTGTGGGCTGCAAGGCCTACATTCACCTTTTTTGCTGTGTCTTACCCTAGTTTTATAGACTATTTTGGGGTAAAAAATATAAAAATACAGGCCACATATTGAATAGTGTGGTATCTCTGTCAAATGTCACTTCTATCTGTGGGCTAAAAATAGTGGCATTTGAGGGCCCCATTCAACTGTTTTTGCTGTGTCTTACCCTAATTCTATACAGTATTTTTCTGCAAAAAAAAAACAAAATTGCAGGCCACATATTGAACAGTGTGGTATCTCCGTCAGACGACTGATCTATCTGTGGGCTACAAATTGTGGCATTTCAGGCCTCCATTCCACTGTATTTGCTGTGTCTTACCCTAGTTATTGACACCTGTTTGATAACAAAAAATAAATTTTTACCTACATTCCACATATTTTAAAGTGTGGTTTTCCAGCACATAAAAGTTTGCTCCTAATTCTGCCATTTGTAGTGAATGTGGAAAATATTGTCCATTTAAACGGGCAAGGCTCATGGCAAGGGACGGGGAAGTGGACGTGAAGGTGATGGTGCATGCCGAGGCCGTGAGCAAGCTGAAATTGTGCCACAACAAACACCAACATCTTCTGCCATGACCTTCCTGTCTGAATTCATAGGGGACCGCAGAACAGCACTGTTGAAACCAGAGCAATGTCAAAAGGTTGTTGGTTGGATAGCCGATAGCCGATAATGCTTCCACTAACTTTTCCACCACCACCAGCACCCTGTCTTCCACATGGTCAAGTCTGAGTAGCCATGAGTCTGGACCGCATATTCCTCACCCTGATCCTCCTTCCTCCCGCCATGCCGAGTGCCCGGAGACAACTGATCCCACACTTGGACATTCCGAAGAGCTGTTCACTCTTCCATTTATAGATTCGGGCTTCTCGCCTGGTCCACTTGAAGCGGGGCAAGATGAGATCGCATGTAGCGATGCCCAAATATTTGAGCAGCCACGTTCACACGAAGGCGACGGTGGGAACGTGTTACAACAGGTGGCTGATGAGGAGACACAATTGCCAGAAAGTCAGGAAGAGGACCAGGGTGCGGAAGTGGAAGCCGAGGTAGTGGATAATATAGTAACTGACCCAACCTGGCAGGAGGATATGCAGAGCGAGGACAGCAGCAAACAGGGGGAGGGAGGCGTAGCACCCCAAGAGGCAGGAAGAAGCAGTGTAGTGTCCACATACAGAAGGCGGGCAACCATTCCTCATAACACCAACACAACGGAAGTTGGCAGTACAACTGTTAGGTCTTCCCGAGTCTGCTTGTTTTTTAAAGACTCTGCCGATAACCCCACACAGGCCATTTGCACCATCTGCCATGCCCGCATCAGCAGGTGTAGCAAAACTACTAGACTGACCATCACCAGCATGATCAGGCACATGGCACAAAAGCACCCAACTTTGTGGACCAAACTCCAGGCTCCAGGAACAGTGTATGTGGGTGAAAACACTGCTTCTTCCACTGTTGTGTGTGCAAGCCAATCGCCTGTCTACATTGCATGCGAAGATGCCTCCTGCCCTGCACCTGTCATTTCCCACACTCAACTACCACCATCATCAAGCACATCCACTTCCTTGTCCCAGCGTAGCCTTCAGTTGTCTATACCCCAGTCATTGGAACGCAAGCGCAAATACGCAGCCAACGCCCCCAGGCCACAGTACTAAATTCACACATTTCTCATCTGCTTCCGCTCGAAATGTTGTCTTTTAGGCTTGTTGATATGGAGGCTTTCCATAACCTGATGTCGGCCTCAGTCCCATGGTACTCGGTCCACAGCCGCCACTATTTCTCCCACTGTGCCGCCCGGCATTACGCAAGCACGTGTCCCACAACATTACCCGTGCCCTGATCAATGCTTTCACTGGGAAAGTCCACCTAACCATGGACATGTGAATAATTGCTTGTGGGCAGGGATGCTACATCTTACTGACGAGACACTGGGTTAACATAGTGGAAGCCAGGACCCAGAGGGACCTTTGGATGGAACACTTCCCCCACAGTCTACAGCTCCTGCACCACCTCCTCCTCTTCAGCCTCCGAAATGACCATATCAGTCACAAGCTGGAAACACTTCAGCACTGCCTCAGCCAAGCGTCAGCAGGCTGTACTGAAGCTAATATGCTTAGGTGACAAACTGCACAATGCTGAAGAGTTGTGGACAGCTCTGAAAGAGCAGGCAGATGTGTGGCTGACACCGATGAACCTACAGCCAGGCATGGACATGTGTGACAATGGCCGGAACCTGGTGGCGGCTCTGAGGCGAGGCGAGCTCACAGACATACCATGCCTGGCCCATGTGTTTAACCTTGTTGTTCAATGGTTTCTCAAAACCTACCCAGAGCTGCCGGATCTGCTTGTCAAAGTACGCCGCCTGTGTGACCATTTTAGAAAGTCAGCTACAGCTTCTGCCGCCCTTGCCGTGCTTCAGCAGCATTTGCAGATTCCGACTCACTGACTGGTGTGTGATGTCCCCACACATTGGAACTCAACACTGCACATGTTGGAATGGATTTGTGAGCAGAAGATTGCAGTTGTTGATGCTAGTAGTCAACAAGGCCATCGGTATTCAGTTCAGACTCCACACATAAGACCTTAGGAGTGGACATGGATGTCAGACATATGTACCATCCTACAAAACTTTGAGGAGTCCAATAAGATGGTGAGCAGCGATGACACCATAACTAGCATCACCATCCCGCTTTTCTGTCTTCTGAAATGCTCTCTGCTCACAATCAAAGAGGTGGCATTGCAGGCTGAGCATGATGAGATGGAGCAAGGAAGCATACAGGGTGATTACACACAGCCCAGCCTCATGTCATCCCAATGTGGATTGGTTGACAAAGAGGAGGAGGCGGAAGGACAGGACTTACTTTCATGCACTATAGACGGTACTACAAGCACAACTGTCATACCGTTTGTTCAGCATGTATGGCCAGAGGACAGGGAGGAAGAGGAGGAGAGTATGGTCAGTCATCCTCTTGGTGAGGACACGGAAGTCTTACCTGTTAGCAATTTGCTAAGCATGGCTGACTTTATGTTTTGCTGCCTTTCACGTCACCCTCGTATTGTCAAGTTTTTGGCTAACAGTCATTACTGGTTGGTGACATTTCTAGACCCACACTACAAGAAAAACTTTCAATCTCTTGTTCCAGAGGCAGGCAGGTGTACTGAAATGTTGCAGTACCAGAAGGCCCTTGTTGTGGAATTATTTAAAAAATTCCCATTTGAAAATTCTGGAGGCAGAGGTCACAGTTCATTGGACAACCAAGGAGTAAAGGCGAGAGAGACACAACTCCAATCCAGCAGAGGCAGGGGAACACTGGCAAAGTTCTGGGAGACTTTTTTGAGACCCTCCCATCGCAGTGGTCCTGAGGTGCGGGGTACTCTCACAAAGAGTGCAAAATTTTGCAAGATGGTGAGGGAGTACCTTGCTGACTGTACCAACATCCTCCAAGATTATTCTGTGCCTTTTAATTATTGTGTCTCAAAGCTAGATATGTAGCATGAACTGGCTCTCTATGCCTTGGAGGTCCTTGCCTGTCCTGCCGCTAGTGTTTGTCAGAGCGCATCTTTAGTGCCACTGGTGGAATTATAACTGATAAGTGCATGCGCCTGTCAACTGAAAATGCTGACAGGCTGACTCTTATAAAAATGAACAAAGGCTGGATTGGGCCAGACTTCAGTACACCGCATGACAACAGTGAAACCTAACCTCAAATCCAGTGTCTTTTTTTGGGAGGTATATTCCCATGCACCTCTTCACAACCACACATGGGTATATGCTTCCTGATTTTGGCTATTTGCTGTTGTCTTCCTCCTTCTCATCATCCTCATCATCCACCACCACTATATTACCATGATGGCCATGGTCCGTGATGCAACAGCCAGTAGAAATTTTTGCATGGGTGTTTGTGATGCCCGTTCCAAAAATGTTTACACTCTATGTTGAGGTGTCCCCCAAGGGGAAAATGTTTTTCAGCCTGTATGTAAGGGAGGTCCAAGGCTGTAGTCATGGCCGCGCACTCTTGTGCATCTGTGCCCTGGCCTCCTCTTACATTATAACAGCATTCTCTCACCAGCATACCTGTGTCTTCTCTCACTGCACCATCAGGGATACCACTGTGGTGCTGAAGCCTTTCTGCAATTGGTTTTGCAAGAATTGAGACACAGGCCGGTTCAAATGCAACAAGTGAAACTTTACTTGAATAACTTGGCAGCACATTCTTGTCAGTTACAACATCAACAGCAAGTTCCATGCAGTTCCCATTCTGTTCTTTCCCTGTACTCAGCTCCACGTCCTCCAGTACATTACAGGGCAATAGCGCCTTAGGTGGTACCGCAGTGTTCTCCCTGTTGAAACTTCCTGTGCTTGGGGATTCTCTGGCCTGTTTCACCCCAGTCCTGAGAGCATCGGCCCATGCAACTATCTGCCACATGTTGAACAATCTGCGCCCTGTACTTTCCCAGACTGCTTCCTTTCTCCAGCTATGAACTGCTGCAATCCTGCTGCTTGGCAACATATTTCTGTCCTATAGACTCCGAATGGCTAAGCTTCTCTTCTTTAATGTTACGTGACTGCTGTGGTGTCCTGGGCCTAGAGCCCATGTGGACTATTCAGGCGCCCGGGCCCTTATGACTAGCTAAGGGAACGTTCCTAGCTTACCACACAGCAGCCCCTCCTATAGTTAACCCTTTCTTAGCCTATTCACTAGCTGAAAGCTCTGTACACTATAATGCCCCTATATAGTGGCCAATCCAGTAATTACACTTACCATATACACTATACATAGCAGTATTACAACAGTATTACATTATACTTATATACATTCAGCAGGACACGGTAATACACATAACAGTGTAGCAGTACCATTGTACCGGAGTGGTAATACACTAAATCGTGTAGCAGTAACATTGTATATTGCAAATATACATACGCTAATATACAGTACCGTGACGAAAGAGAAAGGCAGAGGCATAAAAAAACGTAATATATCATACCCCCTACATATACACTTAGTGTATATGCATTACAAGTATAGGAGACCTGCTCCTTTAAACTGGAAAAACATTTTTCGGAGTCCATCCTCCACGTCTCTTCTGACACCACCACTAGATCACCAGCGTGAACTTGTTCCATGATACAACAGCCAAGTAATTTTTTTCCAGGGTGTTTATGATGCCCATTCCAAAAATGTTTACACTCTATGTTGAGGTGTCCTGCGCCCAAGGGAAAGGTTTTTCAGCATATACACTTAGTGTATGGGCATTACAATTATAGGAGACCCACTCCTTTAAACTGGGAAAACAGTTTTAGTAGGCCATCCTCCACATCTCTTCCGACACCACCACTAGATCACCAGGGTAATCGTGTTCCATGATGCAACAGCCACTATAGTTTTATGCAAGGGTGTTTATGATGGCCGTAAAAAAAAAAAATTTACACAGTAGGTTGATGTATACTCCCCAGGGGAAAATGTTTGTCAGCCCATACACAGTGTATGGGTATTACAAGTATAGGCGACCTGCTCCTGTAACCTGGGAAAACATTTTTCGGAGACCATCCTCCACATTTCCTCCTTGGGGGATTGGAGTGTGTGCAAATTTTGGACAGATCTTGTATTCACTTCATGGGCAAACTTTAGGTGACTTAAAAAAATCAGAATAATTGGAAAGTTGGTTTCATATGGTCATCCAGTATGTGTGTTCAAAGGCTTATTGGGGTGCATGTAACTGGTGCAGGGCAGGCCTTGCATTCAATGCATAAGCAAACAGTATGGGAGTACCAAATGAATACTTGGAACTTTGGTTGCATGTGGTCATCCATGACGTCTGTTCAATGGGTTGTTGGGGTGCGTCCACATTTTGGGCAGCCCTGCCACTCACTGCATACACAATAACAGTATAAGAGACCCAATGTTTAATAATGGGAACAACAAAGTATAGTCGGCAGAAGGCTCTCTAAGAATAGTGAAGGCCGACTGCTGGCCCTATAAAATTAGACTTTGTGACTTTCAGAGTCCCTCCTTCATAAATGAAACAGGATGTGTCTGATGATGTGTCACACACCACATGGCCAAATAAGGTTGTAAACTGTTAAAGTGACATTTCCCAGTGAATGCATTTGTCTTGGTTGAAAGAAATGGTAAATTTGAAAAATGCCTCAAAAACGCTACGTGTGAACATAGCCCAAGTGCTGGTGGAACATTTTTGTTTTGGGTTATTCATTTTGCCTTATATAAAAGTCATTACCCTGGAAAGGATGTTCTTTAACATATTTCTCAGGAAAATCCATTTTGGTTTCGTTTTTGTATGTTTTAGTGTGCGCCTGTAAAAGTGGCGTCACACTCTGACAACATTGGTCACAGTAGTGACCTGGGAGTCAGAAATGCTTCCAGGGGTCTTCACCATGATGTTCCTATGTCATTTGAGCACTGCTTCCATCACTTTCAGACGTTTTAAGACTTTAAAATGACCCCCAGGGGGGGTCGCGGTAAAAATAATCGTTTTTCCCATAGACTTACATTGGGCTTGTCGCTCGGGTCGAGTACCTGAGTATTCCAATTTGCTCGATCCAAGCAACGAGCACCAGAGCATTTTAGTGCTCGCCCATCACTAATAATTATGTGCCTATTTGTAAAACACTGGGCAAAACTGTCACTGAAGACCTGGGTGTATGGGTGGACGACAAACTCACATTTAGTGGCCCGTGTCAGGCAGCTGCTGCAAAATAAAATAATGGGATGCATTAAAAGAGGCATAGATGCGCATGAGGAGAACATAATTTTACCTCTATACAAGTCACTAGTGCAACCACACTATGAATACTGTGTACAGTTCTGGTCTCCGGTATATAAGAAAGACATAGCTGAACTAGAGTGGGTGCAGAGAAGCACAACAAAGGTTATTAGAGTACTGGGGAGATGTATATCTTTGTACCATGTTAGCCAGTAAATAGAAAAATATTCAGAATTGAGAGTCCTCAGTGGTTGATACCTTTTAATGGCTAACTGAAAAGATGGTAACACATTGCAAGCTTTCTAGACTACTCAGGTCTCTTCATCAGGCATAGACTAATACAAAATCTGAAGCGTCACATATTTATGCACAATACAGCACAGAAAAAATGCAATAAATGAGACAAGTGACGTGAAGCAGAATTATGATTATGGGAGAGGGAGAAACATAAATATTGGACCAGTTCATAGATAAGGAGTCCGGATGTTTTATTGTCCTCTGATTGGGGTCTCCTAATGTGTTGTGATGCCCCCACAAGGTCTTAGGAGCAAATTCCTTATTTGATGTAAAAAGACATAAATCCATGCGTATTAGAGTACTGGGGGGTCTTCAATACCAAGACAGGTTATTACAGTTGGGGTTATTTAGTTTGGAAAAACGAAAGCTTAGGTGTTATGAATGGGTCACCGAGGAGGATGGCAGGAACAGCCTAAGCCACCAAAAAAAACCCAGAGAGGTTGGTAACTAAGCGGATTGCAGACCCCCTGATCCTGTTCACACAACTAGCAGTAGCCGTGGAGCGTACCTACGATGCCCTAGACGCCTCGACACAGCCGGAGAGCTAACTAAGTCTAAAGCAAGAAAGGTGAAATCTAAACTGCCCTGGAGCAGACCCCAAAAGGAATAGATAGCCCCCAAACATATATTGTCGGTGAGACAAGATGAAACACAAACGAAGGCAGAAAAATAGAATGAGCAAATGGTGGGGCCCAAACTGACTGGACAGGACAGGAAAGGAAAGACACTGTCTGCAATCACGCAAAAACCCTGAAAAATCCAACACATCTGATGTACAAAAAAAACACTGAAGTCACATGACTTCGCCCCCACTATATCAGCACTCCGGTATCAATTAGAAGCAAAGCAAAAGAGACCAATATAACAGGGACTGAACAAACTGACACAGGCTGTAACATATGGAGCGGTGGTCCAGCACAGCCCCCAGAGGAGCAAGCTGAACCCACACAACAAGCAGAGAGAGACAAAACCAGATCAGATGCAAAGGATTAGCAAATGAACCACTTAGCTGAACAATGCAGGACCAGGGCAGGAGACATCAGACCTCTGAATGCACAGGAAAGCAATCACCAGCGGGGAATGCAGGAAGTTTGCAGACTTAAATACTCCAATCAGTAACCCCAGATCTCCAATCGTCATCATCATCTTCAGGTGGCAAACCTCTGTCAATCTGGCCAGCTCCACTACCTCCAGTAACCACCAGAGGAAGCAGGGGGAGCTTCGGCTCAGAAGTCTGAGCCAGGGAATTCACAACACTTAGGGGTGATCTTATTATGATGTATAAACATATGAGGGGACAGTACAAAGACCTTTCTAATGATCTTTTTACTCTTAACCCTGTGACAGGGACAAGGGGGCATCCTCTATGTCTGGAGGAAAAAAGGTTTAAGCATAATCACAGACGAGGATTCTTTACTGTAAGAGCAGTGAGACTATGGAACTCTCTGCCGTATGATGTTGTAATGAGTGATTCACTACTAAAATTTAAGAAGGGACTGGATGCCTATCTTGAAAAATATAATGTTACAGATTATATATACTAGATTCCTTGATAGGGTGTTGACCCAGGGAACTAGTCTGATTGCTGTATGTGGTGTCAAGAAGGAATTTTTTCCCAATGTGGAGCTTAGTGTTTGCCGCATAGGTTTATTTTGCCTTCCTCTGGATCAACATGTTAGGCTATGGGTTGAATTAGATGAACTTAAAGTCTTCCTTCGTAGACATGTCTGTTTTTTCCCGGCAGCATGTACCGCAATACGGACAGCACACGTTTACATGGATGAGCATCCGTGTGTTGTCTGTGTGCATTTTTGCAGACATTGCATCATTATTATAGACAGGTGTCCTGAATTTGAGATGGGAAAAAAAATTAACTCCATCTGGACTTTTCTTTGGTTCTTTGGTGAGGTGAACTAGTTGTGTGTGGAGGCACATGTGTGTAGTTCTTCTCCTGTATTTTCATAATGTCATGGCACCTCGTGTTGATACTGAACACCTAATATCTCTTGTGGAACAACACCCAGAACTTTGAGACACTCGTTTGGAGGGATACCACAACCGGCTGAATATAGAGCGTGGGTGGCGTGCAGTAGCAGCATCGTTTGCATGAAGTGGTTGGTCAACATATTCCCCATCCAAGCAAGCGTAGTTTGGTAAGTGCACCCATGGATGTTCCTATATCATAACAAACTGTACTTACTTAATTCATATTTCAAATAGTGAGTTCATGATATGCAGGACTCTTGCATCAGTTGCTTCAGGTAACATTCTGATCTCCTCATGTCACCTGCTGTGTCTTCCTCTCACACTAGGTGATGTGTACCGCGGTGGAATGGTTGGTGCTGCTGCTGCTGATTCTGAAGAGGGAGAGCGCTAGGCAGGGAAAAAGAAAAACAAAATTACTTCTGCTGATAGCGATTTTCACTGTACAGTTAGTGTGCAGTGAAAGGGGAGGATTTTTGTTGTGTGCAGCAGCGCTGGTGGTGATTAGGCTGCCTTTTAAGGCTACTTGCTAGCTGCATTGCTGTGTGCACACTGCAGTTCAAACTGCTTTTTTCAAAGCACTCCACCTTTTATTATTTTGTTCTGGTGAGTTACTGACCATTCATTTTTTCACACACCGTATAGCGGTGTACGCTCCTCACACACTACCGTGTACCAACTGGTATCACGGACAAATAGAAGCTATCTGGGTGTGACTCTGGAAAAACAAGCCAAGGAGATTTTCCATTTTTCCAGACCTAAACCTTATAGAGCTGTCCACTTTTCAAACAGTTTCGTATATCTGCTGTTTGATCACGGTCAAAACTAGACAGAGACAGCGTGTGTCAGTCCGTATTCAAATTGACGGAGATTGACAATTTTCCATACAGACACCGTATAGCGGTGTACGCTCCTCACACACTACCGTGTACCACCTTGTATCATGGACAAATAGAAGCTGTGTGTGACTCTGGAAAAACAAGCTGAGGAGACTTTCCATTTTTCCAGACCTACACCATAGAGACCTGTCCGCTTTTCAAACAGTTTCGTATATCCTCCCTGAGGAAGGAATCCGAGATTCTGAAACACGTAGGATTAGCAATCTAGCCCCTGAGTGCTCTGTAGCGCTCCCTAGCCTGTCACGTGATTAATCACGTGTCTGTGACATCACGCAAGGTCCTGCAGCATCTCTGCACCTTGCAGGCTTTCCTAACGCGGCGTCTGTACTCTGTGCAGATGGCTGTTACAGATCCACAGATAGACGATAGTCACCGTCCGGGAATACATCTTCTTTTAACACCTTGCTCACCTTTGATCCAAGATTGTTAATTTTATCTCACTGTGGAATTTTCATGAGAAGGACCTTCTGACTCCCTGTCTGCTAAACACCGTTCTTGGAATTCCAGCGCCATTATGCCAGTGCCTGCCTGAAAGGTAACACATCTTCTATCTCAGTCTAGTTTGAGACATTAGTCTTGGCATATAAAAACTGGTCTGGTGGAATTTAACCCTTAGTTATACACTACAGCGCGAGTTTTTATAGCTTTGTTTTTTATAGTTTCATATATCTGCTGTTTGATGATGGTCAAAACTAGACAGAGACAGCGTGTGTCAGTACGTATAAAAATAGACGGAGATTGACAATTTTCCAAACACACACCGTATAGCGGTGTACGCTCCTCACACACTACCGTGTACCGGCTGGTATCACGGACAAATAGAAGCTATCTGTGTGTGACTCTGGAAAAACAAGCCGAGGAGATTTTCCATTTTTCCAGACCTACACCTAAGAGAGCTGTCTGCTTTTCAAACAGTTTCGTATATCTGCTGTTTGATAACGGTCAAAACTAGACAGAGACAGCGTGAGTCAGTCCGTATAAAAATAGACCGAGATTGACAATTTTCCATACAGACACCGTATAGCGGTGTACGCTCCTCAGACACTCCTGTGTACCGCCTTGTATCATGGACAAATAGAAACTATCTGGGTGTGACTCTAGAAAAACAAGCCGAGGAGATTTTCAATTTTTCCGACCTACACCTTATAGAGCTGTCCGCTTTTCAAACAGTTTCGTATATCTGCTGTTTGATCACGGTCAAAACTAGACAGAGACAGCGTGTGTCAGTCCATATACTAATAGACGGAGATTGACAATTTTCCATACAGACACCGTATAGCGGTGTACACTCCTCACACACTACCGTGTACCGGCTGGTATCACGGACAAATAGAAGCTATGTAGGTTCATTCTGTTAACTCTACTACATAGGCTAGTGACAATGTGTGTGTATGTTTGTGTTTACTTATCGGCTTAGTAATGAGGGTGTCTGGCTGACACCTTTTCATTACTAAGCCTAGGGCTTGGTATCAATGACAGCTGTTGCCATCAAGCCCTAATCCCTTTACTCTAATGCTACTGCATCAGAATGAAAAAGGTGGTGTTGAACCAAGAAATTACATCACAAAACTTTTTTTAATATCATTATTTAGCTCAGAAAGCCTTCATTGCTGTATAAAAATGCATGCAAAAAATGCATGGAAAACCACGGCAAAAATGCACCATAAATCATGGCAAAACATGATGCAGAAACCTTGCAGAAATTTCTGCAAGCAAATGTGCGCAGAAAGCCTTAAAGTGACTTTGGGGGCCTATATGACAGAAAATAACAAAAAGTGACACGATTCTCAAAACTGCACCCCCTCAGGTACTCAAAACCACATTCAAGAAGTTTATTAACCCTTTCGGTGATTCACAGCAGCTAAAGCAATGTGGAAAGGAAAAACTTTTTTCCCCAAAATTTTACTCTAGCTCTAAATTTGTTATTTTCACAATTTCCCTTGAGTATCCCAATACCCCATATGTGGGGGAAATCTACTGATTTGGCACACGGCGAGGCTCGGAAGCGAAGGAACACCGTTTTACTTTTTGAATGCAAAAATGTCTGGAATCCAGAGTGGACGCTATGTCGCATTAGCTGAGCCCATGATGTGCCTAAACAATGGAAACCCCCCACTGGTGACCCCAATTTAGAAACACGATCCCGTAGGGAACTTATATAGATGTGTCATGAGCACTTGGAATCCCCAAGTACTTCACAGACTTTTAAACATAGAGCTGTGAAAAAAAACTCATTCTACCAATAAATATGTACTTTTAGCCCCATTTTTTATTTTCACAAGGGTAACAACAAAAATGGACCCCAAAATTAGTTATACATTTTCTATGGCGCTACCCCATATGTGGGGGAATACTCATGAGCACCTTGAACCCCCAGGTACTTCGCAGAAATTTATAATGTAGAGCTGTGAAAATAAAAAATTAATTATTCACATTTTACCACCAAAAATGTACTTTTAGCAACAATTTTTTTTATTTTCACAAGGGTAACAGGACAAAATAGACCAAAAAATTTGTTCTGCAATTTCTCCTGAGTATGTCAGTACGTCGGGGCTCGGAAGAAAGGAGTGACCTTTTTGGAATGCAGACTTTGATGGAATGGTCTGCGAGCGTCATGTCGCAATTGGAGAGTCCCTGATGTGCCTAAACAGTGAAAAAAAACCACAAGTGACCCTATTTTGGAAACTATACACCTCAAGGATTTTTGCCAGGGATACAATGAGCATTTTAAACCCACAAGTACTACACAGAATTTGAATTTGATAATATTAAGTAGTCATATTGAAAATTTTCATTTTTTCATGAAAATGTTGTTTTAGCCCCAACTTTGTAATTTTCACTATGGATAATAGAAGAAAACGGACCCCATAATTTATTGTGGAATTTGTACTGAAGGCAACTAAACCCCATAAGTGGTTTAAAATTTCTGCTTGGGCACATGGCAGGGCTAGGAAAGGAAAGAGCGCTATTTGCCTGGGATAGATTGTGAATGATATGTCGCATTTGAAGAGGCCCTGACATGTGAAAACAGCAGAAACCTCCCACAAGTGACCCCATTTTGGAAACTAGACCCCACAGGGAATTCATCAAGGGGTTTAGTGAGTATTTTGGACCCATTGGCACTCACTGACTCAGCCTGTGAGAGCCAGTTATTGCTGGATCTCACAGGCTTCCGTACCCTGGGGTCATCACATGACTTCAGAGTACCAGGGTAACCAGGGTCAGAGCAGCAGATGACATGGGTGAGAAGCCACCTGCTGTGGCTAAAGTCTGTGCCTCCTGCTAAAGAGAAATGAATATTCACTGCTCTCCACGCACATTACTGTCATGCGCTGCTTACAAGCTGAAATCAGCTGCTGGCATCAGAACAGGACACTGCGAGGGAAGGTAAGTAGAATAGAATATGCAAACCAGGATGGGGATGAGGGGGCCATGCATACCAGGATAGGGATGAGGGGGCCATGCATACCAGGAGAGGGATGAGGGAGCCATACATACCAGGCTGAGAAAGAGGGGGACATGCATACCAGGCTGGGGAAGAGGGGGCCATGCATACAAGGCTGTGGATGAGGGGGAGACATGCATACCACTCTGGGGAGGAGGGAGCCATGCATACTAGGCTGGGGATGAGGGAGCCATACATACCAGGCTGGGGATGAGGAGGACATGCATACCAGGATGGGGATGAGGGGGCCATGGATACCAGGATGGGGATGAGGGGTCATGGATACCAGGATGGGGATGAGGGAGCAATGCATACTAGGCTGGGGAAGAGGGGGCCATGCATACCAGGCTGGGGAAGAGAGGGCCATGCATACAAGGCTGTGGATGAGGGGGGTCATGCACACCAGGATGAGGAGGACATGCATACCAGGATAGGGATGTGGGGGGCATGCATGCCAGGCTGGGGATGAGGGGGCCCATGCATACCAGGCAGGGGATGAGGGAGCCATGCATACTAGGCTGGGGATGAGGGGGCCCATGCATACCAGGCAGGGGATGAGGGAGCCATGCATACTAGGCTGGGGATGAGGGGCCATACATACCAGGCTGGGGATGAAGAGGACATGCATGTCAGGCTGGGGATGAGGGGGCCATGTATACTAGGCTGGGGAAGAGGGGGGCATGCATACCAGGCTGGGGAAGAGGGGGAAATGCATACAAGGCTGTGGATGAGGGGGCCATGCATACCAGGATGAGGATGAGGAGGACATGCATACCAGAATAGGGATGTTGGGGGCATGCATGCCAGGCTGGGGATGAGGGGGCCCATACATACCAGGCTGGGGATGAGGAGGACATGCATACCAGACAGGGGATGAGGGGGCCATGCATACCAGACAGGGGATGAGGGGGCCATGCATACCAGGATGGGGATGAGGGGACCATGCATACCAGGATGGGGATGAGGAGGACATGCATACCAGGATAGGGATGAGGGGGGCATGCATGCCAGGCTGGGGATGAGGGGGTCACACATACCAAGATGGTGATGAGGGGGCTATGTGTGATGCTAGTCACTTCTCACAGCCAAGCCGTGAATCAGAGTGGTCAAGAAGTCCGAGGTCAGAAGCCAGGAGGGTACGTCATAAACAGAAGGAAGAAACAAAAGCGTAGTCAGGTAACGTTCCGAGGTCAGAATACTGGGAGGATAAAGGATCAGAGTTGAAGGGGTTAAACATTCAAATGGCCAGAACGAAGTCCAAGGTCAGGCAACAAATCAAGCATAAAGAACTCAAGGCACAGGAAAGCACAAACCTCATCAGTTGAATGTATGTCTGGCAGAGTTCTTGGAGACACAGCTCAGTTAAGAAGCATGGCAATTAACTGGAATAATGAACACATGGAGACAGCCGACACCTCACAGTCTCAGTTTGGATAGCTGACCTGTAAGTAACTGCATCCCAGACACACTGAGGGGTGGAACCATGACACTACCCCCTCTTATGGGGGGGGGCACCAGACCCCCAGGCTTCCCAGGAAATTTTAGATGGAAGGGCATGACTAACCGAGCGGCCTTCACATTTCGAGAAGGGAAGCAGGATCTCTCCCCTGGTTCATATCCCTTCCCAGTGGATGAGGTACTGGAGGGAATTACAGACCCTCCAAGAATCCACAACCCCCTGAACCCCATACTCCAGGCCACCATCTACTGAAAGCGGAGGAGGCGGGGATGAAGGCGATAATGCATAAGGGACATACTCCTTTAAAAGGGATTTATGGAATACGTTAGGGATGCGAAGGGATGGAGGAAGCTTTAGTCTAAATGCCACAGGATTTACCACCTCTAGGATCTCATATGGACCAATAAACTTTGGACCCAACTTTGCCAACAGCACTTTAAGTTTAATGTTTCTGGAAGACAACCAAACCTTATCACCAATCTTAAAAACAGGACCCACCGAACTTCTTCTATCAGCCTTTCATTTTTGGCAAATCTGGGCAGTCCCAATATTCTTTTGAACTTCCCTTCAGATATCCTCAAGTCTCTGCATGGTAACCTCCACCCCAGGGCATTCAGAATTAATTATAGAAAATTCACCAAAATGAGGATGAAAACTGTTATTACAGAAGAACAGTGAGGATCTGGTAGATTGATTTACTCAACTGTTAAAAGCAAACTCAGTGAGAGGTAAAAACAAAGACCAGTCCTCCTGTCGCGCTTCCACAAAGCACCTTAAAATTTGTTCCAATGATTAATTTGTCCTCTCAGTCTGACCATTGGTTTCAGGGCAATAAGCAGATGAAAATGACAAGTCAATTCCTAGCTTACTGCAAAAAGCTCTCCAAAATTTAGAGACAAATTGTACTTCCCTGTCAGACACAATGTTCAGAGGGATACCATGTAACCTTACAATATGAGAAATAAATAATCTGGAGAGTGTCTCTTCATTAGGTAATCCTGACAAAGGAACAAAATGAGCTTGTTTGCTGAATCGATCAATTACCACCCAAATAGCAGTCTTCCCATCTGACAGAGACAAATCTGTAATTCAATCCATGGACAAATGAGTCCATGGTCTTTCTAGAATAGGCAATGGAGCCAATTCCCCAACCAAACGTGTTGTGTGCACAGACTTCACATGCAGACCAAAATTTAATATCATTATGCATGGACGGCCACCTAAAATGTCTAGCAATGGCTTTCCTTGTGGCAATAACCCCAGGATGACTACTTAAAATGGAATCATGAAATTCCTGTAACACCTGCAATCTTAGGTACACAGGCACAAATAATTTGGACACTGGGGAAGTGGAAGGAGCCAACGACTGGGCTTTACGAATCTCATCTTCTAGCTCCGAGGTTACTATAGACACCACAATACATTGAGGAATAATGGAGGATGGAGGTTCTGGAGGAGAAATGGAATCTAGACTACGAGATAAAGCATCAGCTTTCACATTTTTAGACCCTGGCCTGAATGTAATAGAAAATTTAAACTGAGAGAAAAACAAGGAACATCTGGCCTGTCTAGGAGTTAACCTTTTAGCCGATTCAATGTAAGCTAAATTCTTGTGATCCGTGATCACTGTAACTGGATGAACCGCCCCCTCCAAAAAATGCCTACATTCCTCAAAAGGCCAATTTGACAGCAAGTAACTCCCAATTCCCAGCATCATAATTTCTCTCCACTGGTGAAAATTTTTTAGAAAGAAAAGCACATGGACGCAAATCAGTCAGAGTTTTGGGCCCTTGCGATAAGACTGCCCCCACTCTGAAGTCTGAAGAATCCACCTCCACAATGAACGGTTCTTGGAGATCAGGTTGGATCAGAATGGGTGCGGACATAAAACACTCTCAATTTTTCTAAAGCCCTGATAGCACCCAATGACCAAACCTTGACATTTGCCCCCTTACATGTAAGGTCAGTTAGTGGTTTAGCAATCTGTGACAACCTTTTAATAAATTTTCCTTAATAGTTGGTGAATCCCAGAAAACGCTGCAAAGCCTTAAGATCATGAGATTGAACCCAATCAATTATGGCCTGCATCTTCCCAGGGTCCATCCTAAACCCTTTTTCTGACAAGATAAACCTGAAGAATGAGATTTCCTGGACAGGAAAAACTCATTTCTCAAATTTAGCAAACAGAGAGTTCTCCCTCAATCTCTGTAACACAACACTGACATGTTCCTGTTGAGTGTCCAAGTCTGGTGAGAAAATTAGAATATGTAGCGCCCGCATCTCTGCCTGCAGTCACTCCCTATCTGCAGAGACATCAGCATGCTCACCGCCAAGGATCCCAGCCTGCTCTTTCCGGGTCTGCTGCTGCCCGGGGTGCGTACACTCCTTGCAGATCTTCAGGCACTGTGCATAGAGCGTGCGCACACACTTCCTCTTTATTAAAGAGGCCACATGCGTTCCTCTAAAGTGTCCCCAGCCAATAGCTGGAAGTCACTTACTATTTAAACAACCTCCTCCAACATGGAGGTGCCTGTGCAATGCTGTGAGTTTGTTTCTAACACGTTTGTCAGTTCTCAGTTCCTTGTACATGTATCCGAGTTTGCTGCACCCGCCAGTGCTCACCTCAATGGCAGCAGAGCCAGCTGCACCCACCAGTGCTCACCTCAATGGCAGCAGAGCCAGCTGCACCTGCCAGTGCTCACCTCAATGGCAGCAGAGCCAGCTGCACCTGCCAGTGCTCACTTCAAAGGCAGCAGAACCAGTTGCACCTGCCAGTGCTCACCTCAACGGCAGCAGAACCAGTTGCACCTGCCAGTGCTCACCTCAACGGCAGCAGAGCCGGCTGCACCCATCAGTGCTCATCTGTCCATTAGACTGTCCTGTCTGCACCAGTGGGTCCTGTGATCTTCTCCGCCTGTCTGCATGTGGACATTTCCCCAGGCCATTCCAGCTATCCACTCCTAGGGGTCAGCCTCCATCTACCCAAGATCAGTCTTGGAGTAGCACCTGGATCACCTCCCTTGTCTCTTCACGGACTGCAGTGTTGTTAGCTGCTGCATATCCATGGTAGGATTGAGTGAGGCTCCTAGTCACGCCCCTCCAGATCTTACTTGGGCTTTGGCACAGTTGTTCCACCACACAGCTCGCTACAGAAAGTCATCCAAGTAAATCACAACAAACCTTCCAATGCAATCAGAGAAAATATAATTCACAAAATTTTTAAACACAGCAGATGCATTAGAAAATCTGAAAGGCATAACAAGGTTTTCAAACAGACCCTGAGACGTTAAAAAAAACACCATTTTCCATTCATCACCCTTCTGGATGTGTATCACATTGTAAGCCCTTCTAAGATCAAGTTGAGAAACCCAGGCCCATAGAAGCTGATTATATAGGTCGGGGATGAGTGGAAGTGGGTAAGTATTTTAACAGTGATCTTATTTAGCTCTCGGAAATCAAGGCAAGGACCGAGACACCATCTTTCTTTTTAACAAAGAAAAATCCATCAGCTGGAGGGGAGGAGGAAGGACGGATATGACCCTTCCGTAAACTTTCGTTAACATATTCTTTTATGGCGGTCCATTCAGGCTCCGACAAATTGTAATGACGAGCTCTTGGCAACTTGGCACAAGGAATAAGATCAATAGCACAATCATAGGGATGTTGGGGAGGCAATATCTCCATCTCTTTTTCCAATAACACATCTCCAAAGTCCTTCATGTACACCGGAAGACACTCCAGACTAGGGGAGCATATTTGTACATTTTTTAGACATTTCTTGTAACAATTGGGGCTCTATTTCACAATCTCCTTCTGACACCAATCAATAACTGGATTGTGATTCTGCAACCATGAAAACCCCAGTACCAATCCAGTAGGTAAATTATCCAACACAAAACAGGAGATGATTTCAGAGTGGAGTGCTCCCACTTGGAGAGTGAAATCCAGGGTTGCTCTCTTGACTAAAATGTGACCTAATAGTGTCTTGTCAACAGCAATGATATGAAGGGGTCTTTCTAAACTAACTGGCCTTAACCCTAACTTCAGAACCAGTCCCATATAAATAAAGTTAGCAGCAGACTCACAGTCAATAAATGCCAATGTTGATAACACCTGGTTCTCAAAGGAAATCATAGTATTTTTCAGTACTTTATTAGAGGAAGGAAAAGGTACCAGGGAGTTTGGGTGACCTCCTTAGCCATCACCCAGACTCAGACATTCTCCCGATGGTTTGGTGGCTTGAGGATGAGTTCAGCAATCCTTAAGAAAATGTCCAGAGAGACCACAGTATAGACAGATTCTGAGATCTTGTCTCCATCTTCTCACCGCAACGCGAAGACTGGCAACTCTAAATGGACCTGCTCCAGGGAAGTATAACATGTGGACTGCTGTTCACCATGTCTCTCATGGATTCTGCAGTCCATTCGTATGGCCTGAGTCATAGCCTCCATCAGAGAACAAGGGGCGTCATGGAGGACCAAAGCATCCTTGATTGTCTTGGAAAGTCCTCTTTGGAAGTAGCACCTGAGCGCAGTATCGTTCCATAGAACTTCGGTGGACCACTGCCAAAACTCAGTACAGTAGTCCTCAGCTATGCGACCCCCCCTGTGCCAGGTTCATGATCTTAGCCTCAGCGACCTGGATTCTGTCGGGTTCTTCATATATCAGACATAAACTATCAAAAAGGCATCAACAGAAAACTGTTCTGGGGCTTGTGGGGACAAAGAACATGCCCAGGTCTGAGGATCCCCTCGCAGTAGGAACATGATTATTCACACCCGCCAAAACTCCTCCCCTGACGACTGGGGGTGCAGGGTAAAAAATAACTTACAGCTATACCTGAATACCCTAAACTGGTGTCACGGAGTGACTCGACCCAACGGATGGTCGGCCAGCTAACGGCACAACACACACAACGGAGATGGAATTAGGAAGAGGAAGGCCCTACCAAAAGGGAATGAAGGATGGTCACCACCTGAGCTCCAACTTGAGCCTGTCCCTGCACTCACCTAACCCCCAATGCGGGTTCTTCCCCCCCGCCGACGTCAGGATACCTCGTCCCTAGTAGTCACCTATTACTGCCCTGGCTAGTGCACTGGCCAGCAAGAAGCACTAGTCTCACCTCTGCAGAAATATACATCCAGGAAGAAGTGACAAACCCCAAAAGGACAAGGTAACAAAAACACCACACTTAGCTTATGTACACCGTTGCTAAGCTCCACACCGCAGATAACAACAGCACCTGGACTCCAAACACCAGACGTGGCTGACATTACAGAGTTGCTCCAGCTAGGCTGGTCTCCAGAAAGGAATTGTATCACCAACAGTCAGCTGATGCATCAGGTGACCTTTTAAAAGATGGTGGGACTAGTCACCACCTGCATAAGCTGACCTAGCAGCACTGCAGTAACACCAGATTACCAGCGGGGGAAAAACTGACATCAACCCCCAGTAGTCAAAGAGGAAAAAAGTTTTAAACTGAGTGGAACCAGAGCTGCCAAAAATCCAAAAATGGATCTTGACAGTACCCCCCTTTCAATGAGGGGCCTCTGGATCCTCAACACCGGACCTCACCAGAAAACGGCAAATGGCGAGGACACCTTGATCCACCAGAGTTCATCTCTGCAGACAAAAGCATAGTCAGGTAACGTTCCGAGGTCAGACTACTGGGAGGATAACGGATCAGAGCTGAAGGGGTTAAACAGGTGGATGGATAGAATGAAGTCCAAGGTCAGGCAACAGATCAAGCATACAGAACTCCAGGCACAGGAAAGCACAAACCTCACAAGCTGAATGTACGTCTGGCAGAGTTCTTGGAGACACAGCTCAGTTAAGAAGCCTGGCAATTAACTGGAAAAATGAACACACAGAGATAGCCGACGCCTCACAGTCTCAGACTGGATAGCTGAGCTGTCAGTAACTACATCACAGACACATTGAGGGGTGGAACCGTGACACTATGTATACCTGGATTGGGGACATTAGTACCGAATTGACCACATTTCTTACTTCAATTTTTTTTCTATTTCCCTACTCTAAAGCCTAGGTGCATCTTATCAGGGGCGGACATATCACCGGGGCAGCCGGTGGGGCTGCACAGGGGCCCCGGAGGAGGGGGGGCATGATTAGCTGCTGAAATGACATTCTTTCATACAGTTATCGGCAGCATCTTACCTAAGAGAAGAGGAAGGGGGCCCATACCTGAATCTTGTGCCATCAGAGAGGGGCGTGCACTCGGCAGAATATGTTAGAAGGGGCCCCTTCCTCTCCTCCTAGTTGATGCTGCCGCTCACTCTATGATGCAGGAGGCTGGGATCACTGGACATGCCCCCGGGATTCATGGATACTCCCTTGGCTTCTCTGCTAGTTCAGGCACAGGCAGGAACGGGCCTGGTAAGTATGGCTGATTTCAGCCAATTCTGCCTCCTCACTGCCTCTGACTGCTGCTGGCAAAAGCCTCCGAGCAGTCAGTATAGCTGACAACTCTCCTTCCTTCTGAGCAGTTCTGACAACTCAACTGCCTGACTAATGGTCACATGAGCTATCACACCAATATCCCTGCACCCTGTAGCCACCCGCACCCCTAGTACTGAGGTGGCTTTAATGGAAAACTGCTGCACTCGCCCATTCAGAAGCAGAAGCTGCAGTGTGAATGCTGCCTGAGTGGGCCAGTGGGGTCATTCCCCAATAAAGCCCACTTCGTACAGGAAGTGGTAAGTAGCTACAGGGTGAGGGGAGGGTGATGTGAAGGCCGATGTTCACATGGGTCAGGCACATGCCAGAACTTCTCAGAAGGAAGAAGTGACAGATTCACTGACTGCTCAGAGGCTGTTTTCTGCAGCTATCAGAGGTAGTGAAGAGACAGAAGGACTGGCGACAGCTGGAGATTTGGCCAGTAAGTAAAGATGGATGGACAGCCAGAAGACCACAAAGATGGAGCTGCTGAGGATGGAGGACATCAGAGGGATATCATATGTAAGTAATAAAATGTCTACAGATTTACTGTTTTCTATGTGTATTACTGTAGGAGGAGGAGTCCCCGCTGTGTATCCAGGCCGAAACCAAGGGGGCCATCACCAAGGTTCCTAGGGAGACTGTTTCCAGGGGACACAATTGGGGGATGGACAGCAGAGACTTCTAGAAAGCTTGGGGGAGGAGCTACTATAAAAGGGGCGGAGGACGCCAGCAGTAGTCAGTCAACGCAGCAGAAGAGGAGAAGAGAGGAAGCTAGAGGGCGCCAGAGAGCCAGAGTGAGAGCCAGAACCAGAGCAAGGAGAGCAGAGCAGTGATGGTAGAGATTGAAGGGATACTCACTGCTAACAGAAGAGGGATGGCACTGAGCCGTCCAACGGAGAGACACTGAACGGCTCCGCCCCACGGGTGTGGCATGACCACTCCCGCCCGCGTCAGCCACCACCCAACTCCAGCCCGCAGGTGCGGCCCGACTGATGCCACCAGCGGCTGCCACCGCTCCACTCCAGCCCGCAGTTGCAGCCTGTCTGCTGCCACCTGCAGCCCCCACAGCTTGGCTCCGGCCCGTGGCTGCGGCCCTACAGTACACTGTCCAGACCCCGGGCAACGCTGTCCCACCTCTGCCGGGAGGTGCGATGCAAAGGAACTCTTCAGGGGCCTGCTGTGCTCCCACTTCGCCGGGGCGTAGGAACGCCCAAAGTCTCTGCAAAATCCTCGTCGGCTGGGCGCAGCGGATGATATGCCGAAGCATCATCGACCATCGCTCTGCCGGACATCAGAGAGGATAAGTGACACATTGTAGTTAACATTCTGGACCTGTAGTCGGCCATACCGCGGCCCTATAGCGAGGGGTTTTGGCGCCAACCCGGGGCAGCGCGCAGTGAGGTGAGCATCGTGCTCTGTCCCCCCCCACTGAGTACCAGCGCTGCGGCAGCCCCCGTCACCTGCAATGGGACCGCTGAAAAGAGAGGAGCCAGGCATGCTGCAGCAGTCCATAGAGAGGAGTGCTCCATCTTGGGAGCACCAGCATTGTACAGGCCAGCGTCCGCCGCCAACAGCGGGGACTAGAGAGGGGCATTGTTGTCTACAGGATCCCATTGGAAAAGATACCGCACCAGCTGTTGTCAGCGCTATTGACTTCATAGTCTGAGGAACTACTGACTTTCTGGCCAAATTCAACTGAACTGCCTTTACTTGATCCTTTGTTCTTTAACTCTGAATATCCATTGCCAATTGTACTGCTTAACTCCCCATCTAACTGTTACCTCCCTGCGTGGAGTATTCCACTGTTAATTAAAATTTTTAACCCTTGCTCTGCCTCCTGTCCTTCACTGCATCCCGCAACCTGCTTACACGCAAAGATAACCACAGTACACTATATATACAATATATATACATATGTGTATTAGTCCCTGAGTGTCCAGTAGTTATCTGTGTATGTATAAAATAATATATATATATACACACTGGACACTCAAGCACTAATACACATACACAAGTGGTGGTTGTGCACATTTTACAGCCACCTTAGTATTATGGTGTCAGGAGACTTAGTATATAATTTAGGAGCCTTAGTATACAATTTATTTTTAATTATTTTTCACAGGTCTGAGCCAGGATTTGAACCCCAGTCTCCCAATATCATAGGCAGGGCACTTAACAATTACAGTATACCAGCCATCAACTGATAAAGGACGTGGCTGACATGGAGAAATCCTACCAATGGCTGGTGTGGTACAGTAAAGGGTGTTTTACTGGATGGGAGATACATTTCTCCCAGCAGGTTGTTGTTTGGCACATGGTGAGTGTGTCTGGAAGTTACAGGAGCTTGGCTGGACTTAGCCTGAACTTGTATACAGGATCCCCGTGCTGCAGGACTATAGCAGCCAGACTCCCAACAACCCTGGGAATGGCACCTAGCGGATGCAGCGGACCTGGCAGCCACTTAGTTAAGCCCGTCCCGTGGCAAGTGGTGAGTCTGAGACCAGTAGTTCTCCAAACTGGAGTATATTTATGTTTTTCCTTACTTTCTGTTAATCTGCTGTTTGCAATGTGACACTAAACCACTGAAATTGGAATTTATGCCTCGTTACTGCAGCCCTGCCATTATCTACCAGAGTGAATCCCTACACTGGAGAAAACTGGACTCCGAGACATCACAGAGGCACTAATAATAGCAGCACAAGAGCAAGCACTAAGTACCAGATCCATAGAAGCAGAAATATACCACACAAGATAAGACCCAAGGTGCAGACTATGCAAAGAAACCTCAGAAACTGTCCAACACATAGTGTGAGGTGCAAAATGCAAGTAGGAACAGCATTTACTGAACGCCACAACCAAGTAGCAGGAATTGTATACAGGAACATCTGCACAATATATGGGCTAAGTCCTCCTAAGTCCAGGTGGGAGACCCCAGAAAAAGTGGTGGAGAATGAAAAGGCTAAAATTCTGTGGGACTTCAAGATCCAGACGGATAAACAGGTGTTGGCTAACAAACCAGACATTGTCATAGTAGACAAGGAGCAGAAGACAGCAATGATAATAGATGTGGCAGTGCAAAGTGACAGCAACATTGGAAAGAAGGAATATGAGAAGCTGGAGAAATACCAGGGCATCATAGGAGAACTGGAGAAGATGTGGAAGGTGAAGGCAACAGTGATTCCAGTGGTGATAGGAGCACTTGGAGCAGTGATCCCTAAGTTGGAAAAATGGCTACAACAGATCCCAGGAGCAACATCAGAGCTCTCTGTCCAGAAAAGTGCAATGCTGGGAACAACTAAGATCCCGCGCAGAACCCTCAAACTCCCAGGCAGAATGAGAAAGGACAACAAAGACCACCCCCGGGGGGGTGAGAAGGAAGATATATATATTATATATACATGCACACATACACACAGTAATGGCAGAAAGTGTTTTTATGTATCGGTGTGTACTGTGGTTATCTTTGTATGTATGTGTATATACCTACACTGATAATAGTACACTATAATATATATTTATTATTAGTGTTGATACTGCAAATATCGGGTATCGGCTGATATTTGCTGTATCGGAATTCCGATACCGAGTACCGATATTTTTTCAATATCGGATACCGGAATCGGAAGTCCCCATAATGCAGTGAGCCACTGTTGTGGCTGTGATTGGCTGCTGAAATGATGTCATCATGATGCGAGGTCTGTGCGCATCATGATGCGCGGTCTGTGCGGTCCTGTGCGGGCCTCTCGGGGGTCTGTACGGGCCTGATGGGGGTCTATGCGGGCCTTCCGGCGGTCTGTGCGGGCCTCTCGGGGGTCTGTACGGGCCTGCCGGGGGTCTGTGCGGGCCTGCCGGGGGTTGTGTGTGTGTGCAGGCATCGTCTGATGAGACTGCAAGTCCCATCGGACTATGCCTGCTACAATGACAGTGATTGACACATTAGCCAATGATGGGACAGTAGTAGTCCCATCATCCGGCTAATGTGTTGAATGTAAAAAAAAAAAAACATACATACAGTGTTGGCCAAAAGTATTGACACCCCTGCAATTCTGTCAGATAATACTCAGCTTCTTCCTGAAAATGATTTCAAACACAAATTCTTTGGTATTATTATCTTCATTTAATTTGTCTTAAATGAAAAAACACAAAAGAGAATGAAACAAAAAGCAAAACATTGATCATTTCACCCAAAACTCCAAAAATGGGCCAGACAAAAGTATTGGCACCCTCAGCCTAATACTTGGTTGCACAACCTTTAGCCAAAATAACTGCGACTAACCGCTTCCGGTAACCATCAATGAGTTTCTTACAATGCTCTGCTGGAATTTTAGACCATTATTCTTTGGCAAACTGCTCCAGGTCCCTGATATTTGAAGGGTGCCTTCTCCACACAGCCATTTTTAGATCTCTCCACAGGTGTTCTATGGGATTCAGGTCTGGACTCATTGCTGACCACCTTAGAAGTCTCCAGTGCTTTCTCTCAACCCATTTTCTAGTGCTTTTTGAAGTGTGTTTTGGGTCATTGTCCTGCTGGAAGACCCAAGACCTCTGAGGGAGACCCAGCTTTCTCACACTGGGCCCTACATTAGGCTGCAAAATTTGTTGGTAGTCTTCAGACTTCATAATGCCATGCACACGGTCAAGCAGTCCAGTGCCAGAGGCAGCAAAGCAACCCCAAAACATCAGGGAACCTCCGCCATGTTTGACTGTAGGGACCGTGTTCTTTTCTTTGAATGCCTCTTTTTTTCTCCTGTAAACTCTATGTTGATGCCTTTGCCCAAAAAGCTCTACTTTTGTCTCATCTGACCAGAGAACATTCTTCCAAAATGTTTTAGGCTTTTTCAGGTAAGTTTTGGCAAACTCCAGCCTGGCTTTTTTATGTCTCGGGGTAAGAAGTGGGGTCTTCCTGGGTCTCTTATCATACAGTCCCTTTTCATTTAGACGCTGATGGATAGTACGGGTTGACACTGTTGTACCCTCGGACTGCAGGGCAGCTTGAACTTGTTTGTATGTTAGTCGAGGTTCTTTATCCAACATCTGCACAATCTTGCGTTGAAATCTCTTGTCAATTTTTCTTTTCTGTCCACATCTAGGGAGGTTAGCCACAGTGCCATGGGCTTTAAACTTCTTGATGACACTGCGCACGGTAGACACAGGAACATTCAGGTCTTTAGAGATGGACTTGTAGCCTTGAGATTGCTCATGCTTCCTCACAATTTGGTTTCTCAAGTCCTCAAACAGTTCTTTGGTCTTCTTTCTTTTCTCCATGCTCAATGTGGTACACACAAGGACACAGGACAGAGGTTGAGTCAACTTTAGTCCATGTCAACTGGCTGCAAGTGTGATTTAGTTATTGCCAACACCTGTTAACTACCACAGGTAAGTTACGGGTGCTGTTAATTACACAAATTAGAGAAGCATCACATGATTTTTCGAACAGTGTCAATACTTTTGTCCACCCTCTTTTTTATGCTTGGTGTGGAATTATATCCAATTTGGCTTTAGGACAATTCTTTTTGTGTTTTTTAATTTAAGACAAAGTAAATGAAGATAATAATACCAAAGAATTTGTGTTTGCAATCATTTTCAGGAAGAAACTGAGTATTATCTGACAGAATGGCAGGGGTGTCAATACTTTTGGCCACAACTGTACATACTACATATACAGTCATGGCCAAAAGTATTGACACCCCTGCAATTCTGTCAGATAATACTCAGTTTCTTCCTGAAAATGATTGCAAACACAAATTCTTTGGTATTATTATCTTCATTTAATTTGTCTTAAATGAAAAAACACAAAAATAATTGTCCTAAAGCCAAATTGGATATAATTCCACACCTAACATAAAAAAGAGGGTGGACAAAAGTATTGGCACTGTTCGAAAAATCATGTGATGCATCTCTAATTTGTGTAATTAACAGCACCTATAACTTACCTGTGGCACCTAACAGGTGTTGGCAATAACTAAATCACACTTGCAGCCAGTTGACATGGATTAAAGTTGACTCAACCTCTGTCTTGCGTCCTTGTGTGTACCACATTGAGCATGGAGAAAAGAAAGAAGACCAAAGAACTGTCTGAGGACTTGAGAAACCAAATTGTGAGGAAGCATGAGCAATCTCAAGGCTACAAGTCCATCTCCAAAGACCTGAATGTTCCTGTGTCTACCGTGCGCAGTGTCATCAAGAAGTTTAAAGCCCATGGCACTGTGGCTAACCTCCCTAGATGTGGCTGGAAAAGAAAAATTGACAAGAGATTTCAACGCAAGATTGTGCGGATGTTGGATAAAGAACCTCCACTAACATCCAAACAAGTTCAAGCTGCCCTGCAGTCCGAGGGTACAACGGTGTCAACCCGTACTATCCGTCGGCATCTGAATGAAAAGGGACTGTATGGTAGGAGACCCAGGAAGACCCCACTTCTTACCCCGAGACATAAAAAAGCCAGGCTGGAGTTTGTCAAAACTTACCTGAAAAAGCCTAAAACGTTTTGGAAGAATGTTCTCTGGTCAGATGAGACAAAAGTAGAGCTTTTAGGGCAAAAGCATCAACATAGAGTTTACTGGAGAAAAAAGAGGCATTCAAAGAAAAGTACATGGTCCCTAAAGTCAAACATGGCGGAGGTTCCCTGATGTTTTGGGGTTGCTTTGCTGCCTCTGGCACTGGACTGCTTGACCGTGTGCATGGCTTTATGAAGTCAGAAGACTACCAACAAATTTTGCAGCATAATTTAGGGTCCAGTGTGAGAAAGCTGGGTCTACCTCAGAGGTCATGGGTCTTCCAGCAGGACAATAACCCAAAACACACTTCAAAATGCACTAGAAAATGGTGTGAGAGAAAGCACTGGAGACTTCTAAGGTGGCCAGCAATGAGTCCAGACCTGAATCCCATAGAACACCTGTAGAGAGATCTAAAAATGGCAGTTTGGAGAAGGCACCCTTCAAATATCAGGGACCTGGAGTAGTTTGCCAAAGAAGAATGGTCTAAAATTCCAGCAGAGCATTGTAAGAAACTCATTGATGGTTACCGGAAGCGGTTGGTCGCAGTTATTTTGGCTAAAGGTTGTGCAACCAAGTATTAGGCTGAAGGTGCCAATACTTTTGTCCGGCCCATTTTTGGAGTTTTGTGTGAAATGATCAATGTTTTGCTTTTTGCTTCATTCTCTTTTGCGTTTTTTCATTTAAGACACATTAAATGAAGATAATAATACCAAAGAATTTGTGTTTGCAATCATTTTCAGGAAGAAACTGAATATTATCTGACAGAATTGCAGGGGTGTCAATACTTTTGGCCATGACTGTATACAACATACTACATATATACTACATTCATACATACATACTATATACATATATGCTACATTCATACAACATATATACATACTACATACATACTACTTATATACTACATTCATACAACATACATACTACATATAACAACATACATACTACATTCATACAACATACATATATACTACATTCATACTAAATATATACTACATTCATACAACACACATATATACTACATACTGTAGGGATTCGCTCTGGTAGGCAATAGCTGAGCGGCAGTAACGAGGCAACACACAGGCAAAGTTCAATTTCAGTGGTTTTAATGTCACTCAGCAGCTTAACAAAACATAAGGGAAATAAAGCACATACTCCAGCTTGGAGAACCACTGGTCCCAGACTCACCCCTTGCACGGGACGGGCGTAACTAAGCGGCTGCCAGGTCCTGTGGCATCCGCCAGGTGCCATTCCCGGGGTTCTTCCGAGTCTTGCTGCCAAAGTCCTGCAGCATGGGGATCCCGTATACAAGTGTGAGGCTGAGTCCACACAAGTTCCTGTAGCTTCCAGAGACACACTCTCACTGTGGCATTTACCAACCTCCATTACATAGGGCCTAACCCCTACCACCAGTGAGGTAGACATCACATGGGCTGATCAAGTGACCCTGACATGATCGCAGGTCCCGTCTTTAAGGAAAAACCCGGCCAAACATTAATCTGCTAGGAGAAACATATCTTCCATCCAGTAAAACACCCTTTACTGTACCACAATACATACTACATATATACTACATTCATACACACATACTACACACATACTACACACATACATATATACTACATTCATACAACATACATACATACTACATATATACTACATTCATACAACATACATCCATACAAGCTACATATATACTACATTCATACAACATACATACATACTACATACATACTACATTCATACAACATACATACATACTACATACATACTACATATATACTACATTCATACAACATACATACATACTACATACATATATACTACATTCATACAACATACATACAGTTGTGGCCAAAAGTATTGACACCCCTGCAATTCTGTCAGATAATACTCAGTTTCTTCCTGAAAATGATTGCAAACACAAATTCTTTGGTATTATTATCTTCATTTAATTTGTCTTAAATGAAAAAACACAAAAAGAGTTGTCCTAAAGCCAAATTGGATATAATTCCACACCAAACATAAAAAGAGGGTGGACAAAAGTATTGGCACTGTTCGAAAAATCATGTGATGCTTCTCTAATTTGTGTAATTAACAGCACCTGTAACTTACCTGTGGCACCTAACAGGTGTTGGCAATAACTAAATCACACTTGCAGCCAGTTGACATGGATTAAAGTTGACTCAACCTCTGTCCTGTATCCTTGTGTGTACCACATTGAGCATGGAGAAAAGAAAGAAGACCAAAGAACTGTCAACTGTACATACTACTTATTTACTACATTCATACTACATACTACATATATACTACATTCATACAACATACATACAACATATATACTACATTCATACAACATACATACATACTACATACATACAACATGCTACAGACATACAACATACATACTACATATATACTACATACAACATACATACTGCACACAATACATTCATACAATACATACATACTACATATATACAACATACATGCATACTACATATATGCTACATTCATACAACATACATACATACTACATACTTACTACATACATACAACATGCTACAGACATACAACATACATACTACATACAACATACATACTACATATATACTACATTCATACTACATACATACATACTACATACATACAACATGCTACAGACATACAACATACATACTGCATACATACTACATACAATACATTCATACAATACATACATATAGACATACAGTACATATAACATACAGTACATACTCACCATCACTTGTCACTTTGATACCCGAAGCCATTGTCATCTATGAAAAATATTAGAAAATACCAAACAAGCGGAGGAATACAGTGCGGAAGGATACCTACCTCCCGTCATTGGTTCCTGAAGCCCCCTAGAGAGCAGTCGCATCAGCTGATGCTGCTGTTCTCTATGGGAAATCGGCGTGGGACCGTCGTGAATTTCTGCGGATCAGGGAGTATATTGCTTGTTTGTTATTTTCTAATTTTTTTCATAGATGACACTGGCTTCGGGGATCAAAGTGACAAGTGATGGTGAGTATGTACTCTATGTTATATGTACTGTATGTCTATATGTATGTATTGTATCAATGTATGAATGTATTGTATGTAGTATTTGTTGTATGTGTGTTGTATGTCTGTTGCATGTTGTATGTATGTAGTATGTACTATGTATGTATGTTGTATGAATGTAGTATATATGTAGTATGTATGTATATATGTATGTATGTTGTATGAATGTAGTATTTATGTAGTATGTATGTTGTATGAATGTATTGTATGTAGTATGTATGTTGTATGTATGTTGTATGTATGTTGTATGTCTGTAGCATGTTGTATGTAGTATGTACTATGTATGTATGTATAAACAGAAAGCAAAAAACACAAATATCCTGAACTAAAAGTAAAAAATATACTGCAAATAATGCATAAAGGTAATAATAATAATAATAATAATAATAGTATTTAGTAAACATAATTTTGATCAAAATAATGTACAAGCCATCCCGCCACGTCACGGCAACCCTTGTGGGACAGTCCCTACTCTAGTATTTAAAACCTTATCACTTGCCAAGTGGCGTGAATGTGAATAAGGGTCGAGCGGCTGAACCACTTGTAACAGCTTAGGCCAGACTGGATGGCTTTCCCAGCTCAGAAAAAGGGCGGTCACACCCATATATGCACTGAATGCACAATGAAATTAATAAAAAACAAATCTGAACTGAGACAAGTAAGTTAATGTGTATGCACAATGTAAGTGCATTTTAACACATGACCATTAACCAGAGAAAACAGAAAGCAAAAAACACAAATATCCTGAACTAAAAGTAAAAAATATACTGCAAATAATGCATAAAGGTAATAATAATAATAAGGGTATTTAGTAAACATAATTTTGATCAAAATAATGTACAAGCCATCCCGCCACGTCACGGCAACCCTTGTGGGACAGTCCCTACTCTAGTATTTAAAACCTTTTCACTTGCCAAGTGGCGTGAATGTGAATAAGGGTCGAGCGGCTGAACCACTTGTAACAGCTTAGGCCAGACTGGATGGCTTTCCCAGCTCAGAAAAAGGGCGGTCACACCCATATATGCACTGAATGCACAATGAAATTAATAAAAAACAAATCTGAACTGAGAAAAGTAAGTTAATGTGTATGCACAATGTAAGTGCATATTAACACATGACCATTAACCAGAGAAAACAGAAAGCAAAAAACACAAATATCCTGAACTAAAAGTAAAAAATATACTGCAAATAATGCATAAAGGTAATAATAATAATAAGGGTATTTAGTAAACATAATTTTGATCAAAATAATGTACAAGCCATCCCGCCACGTCACGGCAACCCTTGTGGGACAGTCCCTACTCTAGTATTTAAAACCTTATCACTTGCCAAGTGGCGTGAATGTGAATAAGGGTCGAGCGGCTGAACCACTTTTTTTTTGTATGTATGTAGTATGAATGTAGTATGTATGTAGTATACAGTATATGTAGTATGCATGCATGTATGTTGTATGAATTTAGTATATATGTAGTATGTATGCATGAATGTAGTATGTATGTAGTATGTATGTTGTATGAATGTTGCATATATATAGTATGTATGTAGTATGTATCTATGTTGTATGAATGTAATATATACTGTATGTAGTATGTATGTAGTATGTATGTTGTATGAATGTAGTATATATGTAGTATGTATGTATTATGTATGTATGTTGTATGAATGTAGTATGTATGTAGTATGTTGTATGAATGTAGTATATATGTAGTATGTATGTAGTATGTATGTTGTATGAATGTAGTATATATGAAGTATGTAGTATGTATGTATGTTGTATGAATGTTGTATATATGTAGTATGTATGCATGTTGTATGAATGTAGTATATATGACGTATGTAGTATATATGTATGTTGTATGAATGTAGTATATATGTATGTTGTATGAATGTAGTATATATGAAGTATGTATGTATGTTGTATGAATGTAGTATATTTGAATATATGAAGTATGTAATATGTATGTATGTTGTATGAATGTAGTATATATGAAGTATGTATGTTGTATGAATATAGTATATATGACGTATGCATATAGTATGTATGTATGTTGTATGAATGTTGTATATATGTAGTATGTATGTATTATGTGTGTAGTATGTTTTCTTTTTTTTTTTACATTCAACACATTAGCCGGATGATGGGACTACTACTGTCCCATCATTGGCTAATGTGTCAATCACTGTCATTGTAGCAGGCATCGCCCGATGGGACTTGTAGTCCCATCGGACGATGCCTGCACACACACACAACCCCCGGCAGGCCCGCACAGACCACCGGCAGTCTACACAGACCCCCGGCAGACGGTACAGACCCCCGGCAGGCCCGTACAGACCCCTGAGTAGCCCGCACAGACCGCCGGAAGGCCTGCACAGACCCCCATAAGGCCCGTACAGACCCCCGAGAGGCCCGCACAGACCGCCGGACGGCCCGCACAGACCCCCATCAGGCCCGCACAGACCCCCGAGAGGCCCTCACAGACCACCGGAAGGCCCGCACAGACCCCCATCAGGCCCGTACAGACCCCCGAGAGGCCCGTCCGGCCCCTTCCCGCACACACGGACACGCACAGTGTCCACCCACGCACCGCCCACCCTCTTCCCCCTCCCGAACTGGATGTACAAGGAAAGAAAGGTTTATTTTTAATTCCGATATTTCCGTTCCATTGAATTGAATGGGATTTCCGTTATCGGAATCGGCGATACCGATACTTTTTGGAGTATCGGGCCGATCCAATCCAATCCGATATTTCTGTATATCAGATGGTATCGCTCAACACTATTTATTATATCTAATATATAAAGTTCAAAGTGTGTATGTATGTATGTATGTATGTGCGTATGTCCGGGATAGGCATCCGCACCGTCGCAGCTACAGCCACAAAATTTGGCACAGTCACACATCTGGACCCCGAGAGTGTCCTAAGTTATGTTGTGAGACGAAATTTTAACCCCGCGTGTTCCAATTTACCAAAGAATTTTGCCCCTATCTACATACTGGGGAAAAAGTGTGTGCGTGTCAAGCCCCGCCCCTCATTATGATGTCATAATGCCCCTATTTGCATAATGGGGAAACAGTGTGTGCGTATCAAGCCCCGCCCCTCATTATAATGTCATAATGGTTGCCATGGCAACGGTGATGTCATCATAGGTTGCAAGCCCCGCCGCTCATTATGATGTCATAATGGTTGACTATGGGAAGGAGGATGTGTGATGGGTATATGGGCACTGGACTATGGGATGGCGGATATGTATGATGGGTATATGGGCATGGGACTATGAGATGAAGGATGTGTGATGGGTATATGGGCACTCGACTATGGGATGGCGACTATGTATGATGGGTATATGGGCATGGGACTATGGGATGGAGGATGTGTGATGGGTATATGGGCATGGGACTATGGGATGGAGGATGTGTGATGGGTATATGGGCACTCGACTATGGGAAGGTGACTATGTATGATGAGTATATGGGCATGGGACTATGGGATGGAGGATGTGTGATGGGTATATGGGCACGGGACTATGGGATGGCGGATATGTATATGGGCATGGGACTATGGGATGGAGGATGTGTGATGGGTATATGGGCACTGGACTATGGGATGGAGAATATGTATGATGGGTATATGGGCACCAGACTATGGGATGGCGGATATGTATGATGGGTATATGGGCACGGGACTATGGGATGGAAGATATGTATGATGGGTATATGGGCATGGGACTATGAGATGAAGGATGTGTGATGGGTATATGGGCAGGGGACTATGGGATGGCGGATATGTATGATGGGTATATGGGCACGGGACTATGGGATGGAGGATATGTATGATGGGTATATGGGCATGGGACTATGAGATGAAGGATGTGTGATGGGTATATGGGCACTCGACTATGGGATGGCGAATATGTATGATGGGTTTATGGGCATGGGACTATGGGATGGAGAATGTGTGATGGGTATATGGGCACGGGACTATGGGATGGCGGATATGTATATGGGCACGGGACTATGGGATGGAGGATATGTGATGGGTATATGGGCACTGGACTATGGGATGGAGGATATGTATGACGGGAATATGGGCACGGGACTATGGGATGGCAGATATGTATGATGGGTATATGGGCACAGGACTATGGGATGGAGGATATGTATGATGGGTATATGGGCACCGGACTATGGGATGGCGGATATGTATGATGGGTATATGGGCACGGGACTATGGGATGGAAGATATGTATGATGGGTATATGGGCATGGGACTATGAGATGAAGGATGTGTGATGGGTATATGGGCAGGGGACTATGGGATGGCGGATATGTATGATGGGTATATGGGCACGGGACTATGGGATGGAGGATATGTATGATGGGTATATGGGCATGGGACTATGAGATGAAGGATGTGTGATGGGTATATGGGCACTCGACTATGGGATGGCGAATATGTATGATGGGTATATGGGCATGGGACTATGGGATGGAGAATGTGTGATGGGTATATGGGCACGGGACTATGGGATGGCGGATATGTATATGGGCACGGGACTATGGGATGGAGGATATGTGATGGGTATATGGGCACTGGACTATGGGATGGAGGATATGTATGACGGGAATATGGGCACGGGACTATGGGATGGCAGATATGTATGATGGGTATATGGGCACAGGACTATGGGATGGAGTATATGTATGATTTGTATATGGGCATGGGACTATGAGATGAAGGATGTGTGATGGGTATATTGGCACTCGACTATGGGATGGCGAATATGTATGATGGGTATATGGGCATGGGACTATGGGATGGAGAATATGTATGATGGGTATATGGGCATGGGACTATGGGATGGAGAATATTTATGATGGGTATATGGGCATAGACTATGGGATGGAGGATATGTATGATGGGTATATGGGCACGGGCCTATGGGATCGTGGATATGTATGATGGGTATATGGGCACGGGACTATGGGATGGAGGATAATTATAATTTGCTATAACTAACCACAGTTAGTTACTATGCCCGGGCAGTGCCGGGCTCTTCAGCTAGTATTATAATATATGGATCGCCCGCCAGGGCAGTGGGGTACTCGGTACCAGGCCGGTATCTCAGAGGGAAGTGTCACAGTAGCGGTGACCCGGTCCGTGGCCCTGGGCGTCCATGTAAAAAGGGTTAAGCGTGGCTGGTTAAAGTTTATAAGTGGATGATACGTGACGCCACCTGTGGTGCTTGGCAATGAAGGGGTTAAGCCGACGCTGCAGGCAGATCCTCTGGGACATATGGTATAAGGCAGCAAAATGTAATAGCTCCCCACAGGTAGAGCTGTAGTCCCAGGGCAGTGAGAATAGGTGTTGAGGAAGAGGGCGCAGTGTTAAGCACAGAGATGTAGCAGTGCTGAAGGGGTTGCAGGAAGAAGGCAATGACACAACAGGGTGAAGTTTCCTTTACCTTTACTTTGCTTTGCAAGTGCAGTCCAGGATCCAGATTACAGATGGAACAGAAGTCGGCCAGCCTGGAAGCAACTCAGGAATCTCTCTATGCAGATGGGTTGTGTAATCTCCTTTCTAGCGCTTATCTGAGGTACATGCAGTACTGAATTACACTGAAGTTCCTCTTGCTTGCTCTCTTTTAGAACCCCCTCACATGGCAGACAGCTGTAGCCTCCTTCTTCTGGCTCACACATTGCTGTTGTGCCTCCAAGTCTTATGTGGGAACAGAGCATTTACAGCTTGCTATTCCTCCGGTTTCTGCTGCAGGAACATCAGTTTCACAAACAGCCTCGGGGACCGGACCACGGAACCATGCGCCATGCTAGAAGTGAGCCTGAACTCTGCTCAATCCTCCATCTCTTCTCCTCTCGTCCACACACTTCGCCCTCCTCACACAAACTAACTAAACTTCCCCTTCCTGGCCCCCAGAGAGCAGCTCCTCCCCCAGTTTTGGTTCAGAGCTCCCTCTGCTGGCCTGGAGTGGGAACCATGCTGTGTGTTGTATTTACCTGACAGAGAGATCCTTCATTGCTTCCAAGCATGACATCACACTTCCTAGGAGGAAGGTAATGCCACTGTGGCGACCATACTCCTCCTGGTGGCGCCACATATATATATATATTAGTACCTGAGATACAGTAGACAGTATGTGTAAAGATAAGTATTACTTAATGGGGGTTTCAGACAAATTGTCAGTACAGTTGCATCAGGCCCAGAGGTGGAGTGAGGCCACTGACACCAGCTAATATTTCAGCTAGACCTACATCCTCTGACGCACATCCAGCTGAAATATATTGCAGCGCAGGGGATCCGCCAGCTCCCTGCGCTGCAGTACATACTGCTGGCCAATTTGCATCCAGCATATAACTGTGAGGCATATGGCAGCGATGTCATGAGCGATGGTAGGAACACTGAAGTCAGCTTGCAGCTCCTGCAACGGTTGCAGAAGAGGATGCTGCGTGGCTTGGGAGCGGAGATATGTGAGTAGAATCATATTTTTTTCATGTGTTGCAGAAGAACATGACAAATTATCAGAGAAAGGGGCATGTAGTGCTCACTATGCTCGACATGGTGTCACCCTCCTCCCTCCATGCAGGGACACCAGCTTACTCAGTGGCCCACGGAATGATATCTGGCATGCTCCTATTCCTGCCTCCTTCTTCCTCCTCTGTGCACACTGCACTGTGTCACGGCAGCGTGCTTAGGGTGCATGTGCTCCCCTGTTCTAAATGGGGCAGCACGCGCACATTGTAAATGCTCCCAGCAACAGCTGAGAGGCATTTCGTTAAATGTATGTTTGCTTGCAAGGTATTTCCCAGCTAATAGCTTGGAGACATCTTGTATATAAGACACCCTCCCCAATAGAGAGGAGCCCGAGCAACCCCTATAGTTATGTTTTAGGTGGTTGTGTGTATGCAAATGTATCTTGCCAGGTCTCCCATCCCTAGTCTGATATGGAATCCCATACCCTGTGTCCTGTTATTAATGCTCGCTTCCTGTGACCGCTTCGGCAGTGTTCGCATCCCGAAATCGCGTCTGCGGTACCGGTACATTGCCATCCTTTATTACGCAACATCCTCTCTATTTATGTATGGTGCCATCCTTTATTATATAGCATCCTGTTATGTGGAACATCCTCCAGTATTACAGATTTCTTGTCATCTACAGCACCATCCCTTACATTGAGTATTCTCATTATTTTTGTTATTCGCAGCGCCCTCTTTTTATTACATAGTGTCCTTTCTTGTAAAGTGAATGCTGATGGAGCAGCATCTGACTGGAAGACCAGTACATCAGCCACATCCATCACAAAAGAAGCTTTCCCATGCTCTATCAGCAGTCATTTCAGTTGATATGTAAAAAGAGCGGACGGTATGTAATAAAGAACAGGGAGCTGTAAATAGCAAAAATAAAGAGAATCTGAAATGTAAGGGATGGTGCTGTATATAACAAGAGGGAACTATGTGATAAGGCACAGTGCTATACCTAAAGAGAGGGCACTGTGTAATAAGGGGCGGCAATATAAATATGAGAGGAGACTGTAAAAAAATTATATCCATAGCTTGGTCACCATAAAAGGAGGAGGGCTCAGACACATTTCTTGCACAGGGGCCTCAAGCTGTCTGTGTCCGCCCCTGCGTCTTATGGTCCATAAAATACGGTATATATCAGTGAGCGAGTGTTTACATGGTGGCCATAATACTAAAGGACTGCTTTATATTCTAGGGGGGGTGCATTATATTATATTAGGGAGGCTGCATTATATTCTATGTGGGGGCTACCTCAACCCCTGCTATATCATTAAGATGTTTACTACCTTATATTATACCCTGATATTAGTGTGCTTTACTGCACTATTGGTGGTCTTGTATTTATTTCTATGTAGCTACATAGTGGGCCCAAGATTTTCTCTGGTGGGCCCAAGGTGCTCCTGTCCGACATTGATAGTAACCATTGGGACCCGCAATTCTCATCAAGGGGGTCCGATGATTTCTAAGGGGGTCTTGTGACCCTCTTGTGACAACTTAAATATCACTGTCGCGATTGGCAAGTTGGATCGCCCTCCCCGTCCGTGGCCCTGGGCGCCAAAGTAATGGGGGAATGTAATGGTTTGAATGTAGTTAGATGAATAGTTCGTGACGCCACCTGTGGTGTTCGGCAAGGGAGGTGTTAAACCGACGCTGCAGACAGATCCTCTGGGACAGATGGTGTGGTGCAGCCAGGATGCTATAGCCCTCCACAGGCAGGGCTGTTGTCCCAGGGCAGAATAGGTGAAGTGACACTTAGATGGTGTAGTGTCTGGCGCAGGGGATGTAGCAGTGCCAGGCAGGCGGACGCAGGAATGAATGGAGGACACCAGGGCATGTAGTTTCAAAGCTTTACTCACAGTCTGTAGTGCCCGCTTCCGTGCCGTGTCCTTAAGGTCAGGAACTCAGTCAACCTCCAGGCCAGGTGAAGCACTCCTTTCCAACACTCCGCCAACATGTGACTTTTCTGAACGTCTCCTCTATAGTGCCTTTAAGTGTGAAGTACGCCTAGCACTGAGTTACACTGGAGTGCCTCCTGACAGATGTTCCCAAGAACTCTACTTGTACGGCAGACAGCTGTAGCCTGCTTCGGGGACTCCTTACTCCTGAGTCCCGGCTCTCTATCCAAGTTGCTGTCGTGCCCCCAAGTCTTAGATGGGAGTAGTGCATTTACAGCCCACTACTCCACCGGTGTCTGCTGCAGAACCATTAGTGTCCATACAACCTCGGGGACAGGGCCCCGGCCTTGCGCTTAAAGTTTCTAGGCAGGGTTCTCTCCTAACTTACGTCCTCTCTGTTCCCTTTTACTCCTTCGTTCCGTACTAATCCTTCTTCATTATGGATAATCAGGCTTTCTTAAATGTCTCTTTCCTGTGCCAGCAGACCCAGGTCACTGAGGCCTGCTGCAGCACTTCCATCCATCCATCCCTCTCTCGGGGATCTCCTTACACAGGTCCGACTTCGTCAGACTCCTGTGACTAACTCCCTAATCCTATCTTCTTCCCTCTCTCTTCAGTGCAGTCTAAGCTCCACCCACCTCCCAGCACTCTTCGTGTTCCAAGCAGGGAGCCATGAAGGTTGCTCTGCTACACTACTGTGTTTGTGTGGGATGCAGGTGTTGGAGCGTGGTCAGGTGTCTACACCTTACTTGGATGGTGGGGTACCACACCTCAGGAGGAGGTGCAGTACCTCTGTGGCGACTGAACCCTCAGGGGCGCAACATACACTATTTAAAAACTGGTCGTGTCCGAAAATGCAGGGTGTCAGCTGTCATGTACAGCTGACACCCGTGGTAATCGCCGCTGCTCGGCGGCACTATTCCCTTATTCCTCAGCGCCATTAAAGAAAACGGCGCTGAGGAATAAGTACCGCAGTTAAGAGGAGTATCGGTGGTCTTGAAGGGGGTTAAGAGTGGCTTGTCCAAGTAGTTGACAAACCCAATTAAATGGAAATACCATTAATTACCCAATTTAAAATGTGGCAAAAAAATCTGGTGCTTAGTACATTTATTCATCAGCACTTTGGGTGCACATCTTGGTTACTTTGGACACAGTACAAAGTACATTCATTCTTAGAGGAGGAGGTACCCAAGTACTTTTAATTTAAAACTGTGCCAATTTTTGCTTTCAAATATGCATTGTGAAAGTTGAGTTCATGAAGTGTTACTGTCCTTTTAAAACACATCTGAGAAAAGAGCATAGGAGTTGTTAATTGCTACTTGTGCTGAGAGCTACCTATCTACACTGAAGGTACACAGTGATCTGTGGAACATAAAACCTACAATCTCCATTTAGAATATTTGGTTTGTGCAAAATCTTTCTACAGATAATAAAAAAACGTAAAGTAGAAAAGCCTAGAGACAAGGACACACTGCAGATTTTCCACACTATGTTGTGCAACTAGAACAGAACAGAATGATATATTGAATGACTTGCTCAAGCCTAGACTTGTCCAACAAAGTAGAACGTTTCTTTCCCGTCTTCTTTTGTTGCATGAATAGTTACGTGCCATTTCTTTCACATTATGCACAGCACACATTTCATTCCAGTTTAGCTATTTTGCAGGCCTTTAAAGCAGATGTCCCCTGATTTTGATAATGTGTGCTTTCTAATCATAAATCTTTACAACAGCTAAGCATGCATATTTTTTGGCTCCATTGGAGGAGTCATTAAATTTTATAGTTTAAAGGACATTCGTAAGACGACCTGTCATGTCCCCAAATGCTATTAACCTGCAGATATAGGGTTAATCTGCAGGCTGTGATAGGGTATGTTCACACTCAGCATTTTTTGCTGCAGATTTTTCTGCCAGAAAACAAAGCATTGGGCAGAAAAGTGATGCGTACCATACACGTGTTTTTCGGAGCGTTTTTGTTTTGTCTTTACATCCTTTTTTTTTCTATTTTTATATGAATGGGTAAAAAATGCTGCAAAAACATTGAAAGTATTGCTATGTTGCAATTTTTTAAAAAAGGGAAGCAGCTCAAAAACAGCAAGAAGAAATGCAGCATGTGAATGAGATTTTTGAAATCTCATTTACTTTGCTGGTACTGTAAAAGATAGCGTTTTTACGCACTAAAAAACACACTACAAAAATGTCACATGTGAACAAATCCTTACAGTGTGGTCAGGCTGCCTTACTGAAAGTGAACATACCGGGAGAAAATAAACCTTATTCCTCCCGGAAGTCACCACCTTTTAATTATAAAGGTGTAACCTGAGCAGCTACAGTTACCACGTGGCACAGAGGGAGCGGAGGCTGTAAGCACGCCCCTGCACTTTGTAATGATATGTTATTGCAATCCATAGACAATAATTTATATTCCATGTGTTGTTTTTCCCAAATACTGCTGCCAATGATACAGCAGTGATTTCTCTGGGGTGGGGCTTTGTTGACAAATAGATCTTACATTTGTGGCGCCCCCAGGAATATGGTCGCCACAGTGGCATTGCCTTCCTCCTAGGGAGAGTCATGTCATGCCTGGAAGCAATGAAGGGTCTCTCTGGTGGTTAACCATAACATGCAACACAGTTCCCACTCCGGGCCAGCAGGGGGAGCTCTGAACCAATACTAAGGGGAAGAGCTTCTCTCTGGGGGCCAGGAGGGGAAATTAGTCCGTTAGTGTAAGGAGGGTGTCGTGTGCATATGTGGAGGAGAAGAGCTGGGGAGACTGAGGAAAGTGGAGAGCTCAGTCCCAGTGATAGCGCATGATCTGGAGCCTGGTCTCCAAGGGTGTATGGATACTAACGGTCCTGCACCAGAAACCAGAGGAATAGGAAGCTGTAAATGCCCCATTCCCACATAATCCTCGGAGGCACAGCAGCGACGTGTGAGCCAAGAGAGATAGAAGGCTATGGCTGTCTGCCATGCGAGTGGAGTGTGGATAACATCAGAAAGGAGGAACTCCAGTGTAACTCAGTACTGGGAGTACTTCATAGAGGGTGCTAGTAAGGAGACTGCACAACCCATCTGCCAGAGTGATTCCTGATTTGCTTTCAGGCTAACCAGCTCCTGTGCCATCTGTACTCAGGACCCTGGACTGCATTTGCCAAGTAAAGGTAAAGAAACTGCAACCTATTGTGTCCTTGCCTTCTTGCTGCAACCTCCCTGGCACTGCTACATCTCTGTGCCTGACACTGCACCTTCCTTCCCAACACCCACCTACACTGCCCTGGGACTACAGCCCTGCCTGTGGAGGGCTATAACATCATTGCTGCACTACACCATCTGTCCCAGAGGATCTGTCTGCAGAGTCGGCTTAACATTTGCCGAACACCACAGGTGGCGTCACGAATCATCTATTCATAAACTTTATTCAATCACTTCACTCCCTTACATGGACGCCCAGGGCCACGGACCGGGTCACCGCCACTGTGACACTTCCCAGTGAAATACCGACCCGGTACCGAGTACCCCACTGCCCTGGCAGGCGATCCACATTGATTAAAGGCATTATGTACTTTAGAATTTTTTATTAGCCCATAATGGAATTCTGAGTCGACAGATAATTACCTACTTATGATCCCCATCTGTGATCTAAAAAGGAGACCAGGTACAAAAATAATGCCTTACACAGGATGATGCAGCACATATTGTACATCCATTACAGAGACAATTATTTGGCGAAACCTTGGTCTTTTTACAAACATAAATAAAGCTATGCTTACAGAAATATCCCACAGTAATTTCTAGAAAATAGTTGAAGAAGTATTGAAAAGACCAATGTACGGTACTTAATAGAGAAGTACAAGTTACATTTCCCAGTTATTACACGTCGGTGTCACTGTCTTGGGAAAAAAAAGGTAATTATGATGCTAGAAAAAACAAACAAGTTATTTGTTTAAATCTAATGAAGCTCATCTCTATGATAGAATTTACTGAAACAACAGATAAGAAAAGTCACTTTTTAACTAGCCTCTCCATAAAGGCCAATGAAGTGCTACAAAGATAATAAAAAAGCTTTTCAAACTCACACAGGACCATGGAGGACATTGTTGTCGATGGTTTACGAAGAATAACTGATACAGTCAGCAAAAATATTGGATCTTCTTTTTTTAGTTTAATGAATACATTTTTAGCTACCGAGCTTTTTCTATGTGCAATATGGTCTCTTTGTACAGATGCTTCAAAAATTGAGCATATGTTTTACAGAAAAATAATCAAAGTGACATGGAACGTTGGCACTGATGATATATCCACAAAACATCAGGAAGCAAATCTACCAAAATTTGCAAAAAAATAAGATAAAAATCAGGAAAACCAAAAAAAACGTGGTGCTCGGCTATTGGAAAACCTCTTGGATAACACTTGGTAATGTGTTAGTTAATGTAGGTATACAAATAGTGTACAATTCTAACTTGCTTTATTGACATTGAGAAACACGTGGTACTAGTAAAAACCTTATCTGAAGCACCAAGCCTCCTTATTTGAAGCAGAGCAGCTCACCTATCTCATCTCGATTCTAGTAAATGCACATATGGAAGACATATCCTTTATTATTATAATTATTATTATGCATTTATATAGCGCCATTTATTCCATGGCGCTTTACATGTGAAAAGGGGAAATATAGACAAGTACAGTAAACATGTGTAAGACAAGGGACACACAAGTACATAGGGAGAGGGGACCCTGTATTCACACTTAAACAGGTGTTGTGTCTTCATACAACACCACTAAATGAATACAACCACCCCCTTAGTTCTCTTCTTTTAAACTGCCCTATTATTTGCGCTTTTGCCCCTCTATATTATTCACTGTCTGCAGTGTTGACATCATGTCAACAGCACTGCAACCAATCAGTGACTTCACTCTTCTGTTTAGTGAGCTGGTCATGACATCTTGTGCATGATGCCAGGTATACTAAAGAGGAGAGGCGCTGAGAATTCCGGCAGGTAAGAAAATGTTCACAAGGTTATCCAGCAGCCAACATGAAAGCTGAATCAGAGACTTATGCACAGATGTTTAAATGGACTGAAGTTGATTAAAAAGTTCACATTCAGTTCTCAAAACGATGCAATTGTGTGAACAATGACCCTTAGTCCCACATATGACTCAATACATACTGCTCATTATTAATGGAGTGTTTGAAGGTCTGTTGGCATCCTACTCTACATAATATCCTTTTATTTGGCATTCAATTTTAGATAAAGCAATGTAAAGGAAACCGACTTCCTCACATTTTTTTGTGATACCTACAATATAAACACACAATGCAAGAATTTCTTAAATGCCTGACATTTCTTTACAATTAACAATGCTGATATGACAAAACACAATAAACACATGGAATGCCATTTTAATCTTTGTAGACAGGGTCCCTTAATTTTTCGATTTTTTTTTTTTTTTTTCTTCCATGTCCTTGCTGCTCTGAATGCATTGTTTGTGTCTTTCCAGGGCCCTCTTAAGAAACTGCATTGACACAGTTATAAGAAGGTTGATCTATAGATCTAAAAGGTTCTTGTATTTTCTGCCTTCTCTCTAGGAGGTAAAATAAACACAGACTTGCATTCACAAGTCATTGTGACATCTTGTAAATTTTGCCTAGTGGAAGATTTGTAATGATATGTATGAAAGGACACCTCATTATAAAAATGACCTTCCCTAAAGCATAGCACGTCTTCTCATACTGGAAATGTTTTATCACAGGCTTGGTGTAATGTGTATCGTCAAAGATAAAGGAATTCCAGCTGAAACTATGATTATCATTCCAAAATTTCTGTCATATCTACACGTTAGCAATTACACAATTGTCTTTTTAAGTATCATGGCTACATTTCAGCAAGGCAATATGCCTTATAGTCACATCATGTTAAAGGCAATCTGTCATGTCATGTAAAATAGCTTGTTTAGAATAAAAAAAACTTACATTTTAATAAGTGAAGCAATATAAAATACAAAAAATGTTTTCCTTATATAATGATTAGATAACTATAATACAGCCACAATGGTGGACTGATGTATATATAAAATAGGCCTGTCAATCAAAAAAAAAAAACACAGAAAGAACCTGGAGACCATAGTGGTCTCTTACAGGTCTGGAAAAAAGAGACATTGATCAATACTTCATACCTGAAATAGACAGTGATCATATACAGTATTTATGATGTACATGAGGAAATATCCAATGACATCTGTTACACCATATAGATGAATAAAATGGAAATTTCTTGTGACGTGGCAATGAGGTAACCGATCCAATCGATTTAAATACCGGGTTGGGAATCCCATGTAACCCAGTTTCACTTATGAGTAAATCAGACTAATTGCCCATACAGGAAGTATTACATGGAAAGCGTGCATGATGTTACCATGCAAACAAACGCCGACCCGCAGACGCAGCCTTACAGAATCGGTCATGTCATCAATTGTTAATAACCTGTAGACTGTAAGTCGGTAAGCTTGGACTGTAGTTTATATTTTGTATGTATCCCCTTCCCATGTACAGCACCATGGAATCAATGGTGTTGTAAAAATAAATAACCTGCAGATATAGGGTTAATCTGCAGATTGAGGCTGTGTGCACACGTCTGGAATTCCCGCGGATTTTATGCGTTTTTGCTGCGTTTTATTTGCCGCGGAAAAACAGCAAAAACGCATAAAATAAGCAAGCCATTGAATTCAATGGCATTCCGCCCATGCTGTGCTAATGCTGCGTATTTTTCCGCGGCAAAATCGCATCGCGGAAAAATACGCAGCATGCTCATTCTTTTTGCGGAATAGCGGGCATTCCGCACACATAGGAAAGCATTGTTCCGCTTACTTTCCATATGTGGCTTTGGCCACCATGCGCAAAGTAAGCGGAAAATGTGTGGATGGTACCCAGGGCCAGGAGGAGAGGAGACTCTCCTCCTGGCCCTGGGTACCATATCCCAGTAAAAAAAAGAGAATTAAAATAAAAAATGGTGTTATTCTCACCTTCCCGCGCAGCGTCCCCAGGCCTCAGTGATGCTCCCGCCAACTCCCGTTCCCAGTGATGCCTTGCGATAATGACCTTTGATGAAGTCGCTGTCTTGCGATACTGTAGCGGTCTCGCGAGACCACTACATCATCAAAGGTCATTGTCGCAAGGCATCTCTGGGAACGGGACTTGCTGGGAGCATCGCGAGGATCGGGGACGCTGCGTGGGACGCCGGAAGGTGAGAATAACACCATTTTTAATTTTTTTGATTATTTTTAACTTTATATCTTTTCACTACTGATGCCGCATTGGCAGCCTCAATAGTAAAACGTTGCTCACACTTGTCAAACACTATGTTTGACGAGTGTGACCAACCTGTCAATCAGTTTTCCAAGCGATGCTACAGATCGCTTGGAAAACGCTAGCATTCTGCAAGCTAATTACGCTTGCAAAACGCTAGTTAAAACACGGGAAATACGCGAGAATTACACATGCGGAATTCTAGCGTATTTCCGGCGGCAGGGAGTAGAGGAATTCCCGCGGAAATTTCCGTGGCAATTCCACAACGTGTGCACATAGCCTAATAGTGTTACAATACTGCCTGGCCGCCTAAATGAAAGCACTGCTACCAGGAGAAAATGAACCTTATTCCTCCCGGGAGTCACCAGCTTTCAGTTACAGAGGTACGCCAACGGCAGCTACAGTTACAGCTAAGTACACAGTGAACTGGACTAGTATCATCTCTGGCTATAGTATGCTCTTCGCATTACAGCTGGCATCCATAGTATGTACGAGTCCGGTTCCTTCACCGGCAAGCTCTTCCCAATGCCGCTGCAGGTGATTGGCAAGTCTGTCCATATGAACATGCGTGCGAGAGACCTGTCAATCACCTGCAGCAGCACTAAGAAGAGTGGAGCTAGTCTAGCTAGCCACCAGCCAGATCTTTTACTTTGAAATGTCGAAGTATTTCAGAGAATAATATATCTGGATGTAATTGTGCAGCTATGCTCTGATTCATGCTGCCCGCGATTTGAGCAGAATAAATCACATGACAGGTTTCCTTTAAAAATTGAGGATTGAGTGGAGAAGAGGTCCATGATAAAAAAATATTTTTACTATATTACCAATAATTAAAAATAATAATAAAATAAGCACAATGTCAAATAGGGGATACTCAAGGGTGAAAAATACATATATAAAATGAGGATAGGTAGGATATATTGGTATATTGAACAAAGAAGGAATGGTGGAGTGCATGTGACAATGTTTACTTATTTATTTTACTCACTTATATAGCGCCATTAGTTCCTCAGCACTTTACACACATTATCGGCACTATCCCTGATGGGGCTCACAATTTAGATTCCCTATCAGTATGTCTTTGGAATGTGGGAGGAAACCCACGCAAACACAGGGAGAACATACAAACTCCTTGGAGATGTTGTCCTTGGTGGAATTTGAACTCAGGTCCCCAGCGCTGCAAGCCTGGAGAGCGTTTAACCACTGAGCCAACGTGCTGCTTGGCAATTTCTTTTCCTTACTCTACTTTCCTTTCAACATCTTCACATGCACTCCATCATTCCTTCTTTGATAAATACATTTTATTCTTTTTTAACTTCTTTTTATATCTATGCGGTCTCTCCTACATCCTATACATGGGTCATTTCATATCTCCCTCTGTTCCGACTGAGCGCATGTACAACCTCCCCTACCTCAGGAACTTCTGATGACACTCGCCATCTGACACGCTTGCATTCCATGCTTGTGTGCCAGAGAGGGTCTCCAGGAAGATCTGAACACATGAGGAGGATGGCCGCTTCATGTGCCACTTACCTCATGGACGACGCAGCCCCTTACACTTCACTGATAAGTCTAAGCACCATTTAAAAACATGGCCACCCCTCACCCTGATACGCCTCATAAGAAGCTGGCGGTGAAACGCGCATCGGGGAGGGGACGACTGGGTGTTCATGCCCAACTCGGATATCATTTATCTATTGCTGAACTCCAGTCCAAAAGAGCCACCAACAGGTCATGTTTTCAGTATTCACTTAGCATTGCACAGGTGATATCTGCTCACCTGTACAGGCAATAATTCCAACATGTGTGCAATACTAAGGAAATCTTGAAATCATGACCTGTTGGTGGCTCTTGAGGAATGGAGTTGGGGACCACTGATCTAGTATATTGCCACAAGGTAAAAACTGCACTTAGTACTTTCTAGCACTGCTTTCATAGATTGCCTACTGCTGGCTTAGTCACTTACTTCCTCTGGAGGAACTAGTGTTTCCACTAACTTGTGGGACTGGACTTTGGATCTATCGATCTATCTATCGATCTATCTATCGATCTATCTATCTATTTTTACATATTGTTTCTTTTTTACTTTATAATCTTATTTATATTGATTTGTATGATTTACTTTTACCTCCCCCTCCCTTATTTATGTGAGCTATCCCTTCATTATTAATAGTTAATATTTCTTACTATTTATAACTTGCTACCATCTATTTATTATCTGGGTGTAGCTTTACCTTGTATTATCTATTCCTTATTTTTACTATGCCAGGTATAATATGAGGATATTTAGGGTTAATTATAGTCGCTGTACTGTTAAACCGTTTATTCACACCTATACCAATATATCCTACCTAACTTCATTTTATATATGTATTTTTCACCGAGGAGTGTCCCCTATATGACATTGTTTTTAATTATTATTATTTTTTGGTAATTTAATAAAAATAATTTATTATTATTATTATTATCTCCACTCTATCCTCATTCAGGGCTTGAGATTCTGTTGTCCTATGACATTTTTGTAAGTGTCATAAATTATATTAGTGGTCACAGTGTTTCATTACTTTAAAAATTGTATTCTGTAAAAATATAGGTGGAAACGCAAACATAAGATACATCCAGTGACAAAACTAGTATGTTTCAAAAGCATTCAAATTTCACCAAATTCTCATTCTTTTGATTCACTGTGCCATGCAAGCATTGAAGAGTCATATAGGGTAATGTGATAGGCGTGTAAGGTTAGGAGTACATATCTTTTACCTTATCCCAAAACTTAGCTGTAAAAGGGAAATGGCACAGACATTTTTCTCACAATGTAAAATAAAAAACATAATGTAATGTAAATGAAAATTGTGAACACACATGCAAAACATAAACTATAGGGGTACTGCATGCAAAATCCCAAAGTATTGTGCTAGAGATAAGCAAGTAGAATGATAAAGACATGCAATTGAGTTACAATACCATTATGGACTGGAATGTTACTTATAGAGTTCCTTGGCATTAATGCCTCAGGACTAACAAAGCATCTGCCTTTTCTGTCCCACAGCTCTATAGTGCCCCCCTGTTGTGTGCATTAGAAGTCCTGTTGATCCCTGACTAGATCTCAAAATACAGTAAATGCAAAATATTTTGAATATTTATCATTTATTCCCAATATTTTGGACGTACTGTATTTAAAGTCTAGTAGGTATCAACAGGCAGCAACTAATGCAATGGTGCACAACCTGTGATCCGGGGGACCACATGTGGCCCACGATGCCATTCTGTGCGGCCCCCAAACCCATGGACAGAAAAATACTTGTCTTAATGGTTAACTGTATGAAAGCAGCAACACACAAGGAAGAGTAGTGGCAAGAAACTGAGAAGCAGAGACTGGAAGTTACTAATGGCACACTATGTAGACATTTTTGGATATCTCATATGTCAGAAGAATAAGATCTTGTCACCCATTTTGATCTCCAAAAAGGAGTACGTAAATTAAACAAGTGGTCTTCTGTGCTGATTGATGATTCTGTCCAGTGTAGTTTACGGGAGCAGTGAAATATCAGAAAGTAAGCACAAAACCCATAAACCTACTGTAGGGACCCATGCATGACGTGTTCCTCTTCACACAATTTTTTACAAGGATTTAGAATAGGAATTTACTGCAAAATCTATTAAAAAATTGCTTCAAACCTTTTTTTTTTGTTTTTTTATATATATAAGCTTCCTATTGGTTATAAGGCAAATATGCATATCAACATGAAAAAAGTACTGTGTGCATTGAAAGAGCTTTTCCAATTAAAGGGAATCTGTCACCCCTTTTTCGAATATGAGCTGCCGGCACCAGGGCCGGACTGAGACTGAAAATCAGCCCTGGCACACCAACCAAAGCAGCCCACGTGCTATAATAATATTATATTATACACTCACTGGCCACTTTATTAGGTACACCATGCTAGTAACGGGTTGGACCCCCTTTTGCCTTCAGAACTGCCTCAATTCTTCGTGGCAGAGATTCAACAAGGTGCTGGAAGCATTCCTCAGAGATTTTGGACCATATTGACATGATGGCATCACACAGTTGGCGCAGATTTGTCGGCTGCACATCCCTGATGCGAATCTCCCGTTCCACCACATCCCAAAGATGCTCTATTGGATTGAGATCTGGTGACTGAGGAGGCCATTTGAGTACAGTGAACTCATTGTCATGTTCAAGAAACCAATCTGAGATGATTCGAGCTTTATGACATGGCGCATTATCCTGCTGAAAGTAGCCATCAGATGCCTGTTCTTAGCTGAGAGGAGTGGTACCCAGTGTGGTCTTCTGCTGCTGTAGCCCATCTGCCTCAAAGTTCGACGCACTGTGCGTTCAGAGATGCTCTTCTGCCTACCTTGGTTGTAACGGGTGGCAATTTGAGTCACTGTTGCCTTTCTATCAGCTCGAACCAGTATGCCCATTCTCCTCTGACCTCTGGCATCAACAAGGCATTTCCGGCCACAGAACTGCCGCTCACTGGATTTTTTTTCTTTTTCGGACCATTCTCTGTAAACCCTAGAGATGGTTGTGCGTGAAAATCCCAGTAGATCAGCAGTTTCTGAAATACTCAGACCAGCCCTTCTGGCACCAACAATCATGCCACGTTCAAAGGCACTCAAATCACCTTTCTTCCCCATACTGATGCTCGGTTTGAACTGCAGGAGATTGTCTTGACCATGTCTACATGCCTAAATGCACTGAGTTGCCGCCATGTGATTGGCTGATTAGAAATTAAGTCTTAACACACAGTTGGACAGGTGTACCTAATAAAGTGGCCAGTGAGTGTATATATAGATATATATACACACACACACACACACACACATACACACATACATTTTTTTTTTTTAAATGGGAGGGTATCTTCAATACAACCTTTTCTCTACAGTTTGTTAAATCAGAAATATCTGGGAATTCTACAGATCCACAGAAACATATTTTACATAGAACAGACGTCTTGAGGCCATGTGCACACGATGCAGATTTGCAGCGTTTCCGCAGCGGATTTTACCACGCAGAAACGTTGCATATCCGCATTGTGATGTACAGTACCTTTAAAATGAATGAAAAAAAAAAACGCTGTGCAGACACTGTGGATTTTTCCGCGCGGTTTTCCTGCGGTACAAAATCCGCAGCATGTTACTTCTTTTGTGCGGTTTTCTATCTCCCCTGTTACCAAATCCGCAGGGGGAAGACCGCAATGGAAAACCGCACAAAAACCGCATGAAAACCGCGTGAAAAATGGAAGAAATTCGCAGGAAAAATGCAGGTCATTTGACCTGCGGTTTTCTTCCATTCTGCACGGAAAAATCCGCAGGGCTCAAAACTCCGTCTGCACTCAGCCTGAAAGTATGGTCCCACAGGATAAATTCACAACGCTTTTTTTGATGCAGGTTTGCGTGTGGTAATTCTGCTTCATATTGCCTTACTATAAAGGTGGATGTAAGAGAATGGTCAGCCATAATATACTGAGCGGCCATGTTGTCTCTAGCAGCCATTTTGTTGAAAGTTAGAGAAGGAATCTACTTCTACAAAATAACTAATAGATGGAGGATGGCAAAATGAGATCATGTCTCCTAGCAACCTCAGCCGATGTGCGTAGAGGAAGATTGGATCAATCAATAGGATCACAGGTCACCAAATATATGGCCAGTATGCTTATACGTGATAGTGTGGTAGCGAAGTGTAGAGTAGTTAAAATGTCAGGATGTAAGAATTTAGGGACCTAGACTGGAGACAATGATAAGATTTTAGGACAGTAGCCATAGATACCAATGACTTATGGGTTTTAGTGTTGCTTGAAGAAATGTTAATTAATATCTTCGTATTATGTCATTATATTCTTTGTTCTAAACCACGTTTCTGTAGATTACCATGAAAACGCCTTAGAATTATAATGTTAACGCCTTTCTGCGGCAAAATGCAGCTTTCTTTGTTCTGATAATGTATAAGAAGCCCCTGTTACTGTCGATCGGGGCCATTCCATCGCCATCATGCCACTGTGCCTCATCATGGCCAGGGCACAGAGCCTTATCATCGCCAGACTTCCTAGCGAATCTCTGCCTGTCTGTATTCCTGTTTTTGCCCGCATATTCCAGCTCCTCTGTTATTCTGTATCTGTTTTGCCGTGTATCTCCGAATAAACCTTCAACCTCAGCTTGATAAGAGATCGTCTGTGGAACTTCTTCCCGACTCTTCCAGCTCTCAGTAGAACTTTTTCTTACAAGCGGCGATTGCCAGCCAGGAGGAGCAGCTCCGGAGAGCTGCCTCCAGAAGAACCAACGGAAGAAGCTGCAGATGAGGGCTTGGAGGTGGGAAGAGGAAGAGAAAAAAATAAAAGAAACGCGTGTGGCCACACGTGAAACCGATCAAAGTAAGCCAGCCTGAAGGAGAACCTCTCGTGATCGCTCCGAGACCGCCTGCCCGATTTTTTTTATAAGAAAACCACGGACAAAGAAAAAGACTATAAAAAGATGAGTAACTAAGAAGAAGCTATCTACAAGGACGTGAGAATTTGTTTGTGCCCGGTAGCAAGAAGCTTTAAAAGGGCGTGGGGAGACGCCTGGCAAGCTAGCGAGTGAGGCTGGAATCACGGCTGCACCTCTTTTGATATCTGGTCGACCCAGCCTGCAGGAGGTCTTCCAATCGAGAGAGGTGTGAGTATCTAACTTTGCTTAAATTGCATTTGTTGATACTAGAACAGAGTAAAACTCATCCTTGTAGACCACTGTAAATATGGAGTGGTTACGGAAGCAGGCAGAGAAATATGCTGGCACACCCCAGCTGGAGGGGGTTAATGTGGAAACCACGTGGTTAAATTGTATGCGTTGGTTTACCACAGAGAACAGGGAACTAGATAGGAAAAAATTTGCTAGGTTAAGCTAATAGCAAAGTAGTGGCTTTGTGTAAGACAGTCATAACCTTTGATCAGGCTCTTGATAAATAGTCTACACAACAATATGTTAACATGATCACCCGGGGAGGGGCAGCGTATAGGGAGAGATCAGAAAAGCTCAGTGAGATGCTGGAGCTAGCACGGAAGCACAGAGAGGAGGGGTGCGAGCAGCAGCAGCAGCTGAGAGCAGTTATGTCACAGATGGACACTGCAGCTTCGGGACACAGTGCTGATGTAAATACAGTTGTAGACTGGAGAAGAGAGTTAGGAGAATGAGTGAAGTAGTACATAACAAGATATAGTGGCCCAACAGCTCCAGCTTATGCAGACACAGTTGAGGAAAGATATATTGTCCTGACAGCTCCAGCACATGCAGACCCTAGGTTAGGTGTGATGCTGCTTCAACCCCGAGAGAAAAAATCCCAGGCCAAATGTTCCTGGTCCATCTTAAATTTATTAAAAAAATGTTGCCTAATTGGGAGGAAAGTAAGTGAATGTTTTGTTAGGACCATGCAATCCGAGGTGAGGGGTGATGAGTCTAATGTTTTTGCATGCCATTCACCTCGGGGTGTATCTGCTGATTCGGGGAGGCCAGGGGTTCCGGGGGGGTATGGCCAGGTACCGAGAATGGGCAGGTCCCGTTCGGCAGAGCCCCCAAGGGATCCCATGAGAGGCCCCCCTTGTGTTATTTTTGTGGACATCTGGGACATGTTAGATGTTTTTGTCCCAACCTTGTGCCAGGGATTGTACCCCTAGAACCCCGGGCACCATTTAATCCCCAACAGCCCCGGGAGTTCTCTAGATTACCTTTCGGAGTTAGACCTCCGTATCCAGCAGTGAATGATCTTAGGCAGTATCAGCAGTATAATGGTCTTCAAATGGTTAACCCAGTTTCACAGGTGCCTTCTGCTCCTGTTCCTTCCCCAACGGCTTTCACTCATCCGTGCCCGGAGGTCCATGCCATTCAGGGAGGGGTCACTCCTCCTCGTCCCTATGCTCCGCTGATTAAGGAGCTGCGGGAACATGAGGACCGGACCCTGACTAAGGATCTCTTTGGGGCGGAGGTGGCAGCTGTTGGACGGAAGCCGAGTCCAGATGGGGATGATGGATTTTTCGGGCTTCCCACGGCAGGTAACACTGATTGATGGAGTGCTCCCCCTGTTCCCCTTACCCTCCTTGCCCCCCTTTCCCTGGGCAGGGACGGTAGACCTTATGTCAGAGGGAGAATGGAGGGGCTGCCTTGGGAAGACATCCTCATCGATACAGGAGCCTCAGTTTCAATAACACGACACAAATTGCAGTCACCCCCTGGACTGCCTGAGACTACCATTTTGGGTAGAATTTGGGGGCTCCTGTATTCAAGCAGTAAAAAGTCGTCCAGTAAACCTGAAATTTCAGGACACAGGGGGATCGAAGCAAAGATGTCTTCGATGCGCTTTTTGGGTAAACCCACAGTTACGGTACACTATTTTGGGAACTGATGTTTTGGGAGCAATGGGAATTGTTGTTGATTTATGTAACAAAGTCTTGTGGCGGAAGAAAGAAGCCACTATCTGTTCTGTAATTGTCCCTGTAGAGGAGGAGGAGAGTCATAAATTACCCATTGCTAGCTTCGGATTAGGTGCTAATGAAAATGTTGAAAACACTGACAATGATGCTTTAAAGAATGAATTGAAGCAAAAGTTCCCTGAATTGTGGATCTCAAAGAAAACTGATTGTGGGTTAATGCAAACTCAGGTTAAAATTGATGGTGAAAAACTGCCACCTTTCCAGCGTCAGTACCGTATTCCTGAGGACGCCATCCCTTACATAAGGGTTGCAGTCAGTGAGTTGGAGAAACAAGGTGTTGTTGTGAAAGGTAATTCTCCATGTAACAGTCCTATTCTACCTGTAAAAAAGGAAGATGGCAGTTTTCGAATGGTAGTAGACCTGAGACTTGTAAATAAGTACACTCCCTCAGCTGCTCACCTTGTTGCATCTGTCCCTGAAGTTATGTCACAGCTGAGGAGTGATTGTAAAGTATTTTCTTGTTTGGATATTGCAAATGGCTTTTTCTCAGTACCCCTAACACCTGAATCTGCACTCCGCTTCGCACGCGGTTGCCCATGGGATTTCACAGTTCTCCTGTGTATTTCCATCAGGCATTGGCTCAGATGTTAGAATCCCTTGGTTACGGAGACAAAGTCTTACAGTATGGGGATGATTTATTGATTCAAACTGTCGATGAAGGTGAACACAGAGAAACCCTTGAAAATGTTTGTCAGGCTTTACAAGAGGCAGGACTCAAAATGAGTCTAGATAAAGTACAACTGATGAAATCAGAGGTTAAATTTCTGGGTGTGTCTGTCTCAGCAGAAGGAAAGAAGCCCATGCATGATAGGGTTAAAGCTATTCAAGCTGTTCCCCTACCAACTAATATTACTGAACTCAGAAAATTTTGGGGTCTTATTAATTTTTCCAGAGAATTCATTGAAGATTTTGCTTATTTGGCTAAACCACTGTATGATTTATTGAAAAATGTTGATAATGACTTTGACCTTGTTAATGTAGAGGGAACCGCCTTACAGGCTTTTGAGGGATTGAAGCGCGCCCTTACGGCAGCTGCTGCATTGATTAACCCTGACCCTTCCCAGCCTTTCTACATTCAGACTCACACCGGTGATATCTCTATTTCTTCTGTGCTCCTACAAAAATGGCCCAAAGAAAGCCCAGAAGTGTCTAGTCAGTTGTATGCCCTAGGTTATTACTCCAGGTTGCTGACCCCCATGGAAAAAGGATTCACTCAGTGCATGAAGCACCTACTGGGCGTGCACTGGACTATGAATCAAGTGAAGCATATAGTGGGATTTGCTCCTTTAATTCTACAAACCCTGCATGTCACTTTAAAAACTTTGCTGAAGGGAAAAGCTTCAGGTATTAATTCACAGAGAATGGCCCAATGGATCATTGATTTTGAGACTAGAGACTTAACAAATCGAAGTGGGTGAGAAATATCACTTAGCTCAGATGATGCAATATGCAGGAAAAAGTCACGATTGTCAAATTGAACAGGCTAATGTTACTCCCTCTCTCTTCTGAGCAGACTTTCAAGAGGGAATCCCCAGTGCCTATATCGACGTAGCTCGCTATTGGCATGAGGGGCATTACGTCACAGGCTTCGCAGTGTGGTTTCCAGCTAAGCCATTGCTGCTGCAGTATAAACTCCCTGGTCATTTCTCCGCTCAAAGAGCTGAGTTGGAAGCAGCTCTACAGGTCATTCTCGTGTGTCCAGAGCCAATGAATATCTTCAGTGATAGCGCATATGTCGTGTCGTCACTCACTCTATATCTTAATGTATGGGCCCTTAGGGGGATGGTTGATTCTCAGAACAAGCCCTTGCAGCATGCAGATATTCTAAAACAAATTGAGCAACGGGGTAAAGAATTCCCAAAATTATTGCCCTTCTGCAAAATTAAAGGGCACCAGAGGCTAATTCCTGACCCCCACATCCTTGGCAATGCATATGTAGATCACGCGGCCAAGGAGGCTGCACTCACAGGCGATGACAAATATCCTCAAGAAGTCATCGCTGCAGTCACTGAGAAACCCCAAGAGCCCCCCCCTTGTTTTTTCTCCTCTTCAAGATCTTGTGAAGGCACAGGAGAAGGATGGAGACTCATCTCTGTTCAATTCCCTTGAGTCCCTGCCCATTGAAGGGGACGGGCTAGTGTTTTACATCCCAACAACAATGATTAAGTCTTTGCTCAAATTTTCAAGCTAAAAAGGACCGCTGAAGATTTTCATATTCGACTCCTAGGACCATGAACCTATTGGATGACCAGGAGAAGATGTTTCACACTATACAGTGGGACTCTAATAGTGTGAGAGGGGGAGAAGATCAGGAAAATCCAGAAGACAAAGAATGAGAAGAAAAAGACCAAAAGACTTGACTATTGTGCAACTTATTTTTTTTGGGACTATTTGAATTATTTTTTATTATGTGTTTGTGCTATTTTTAGGGACTTTTGCCTTACACACACGTGCATAAAGTGCTGAATTACCTCAATATTTTTATTTTCAGTAATTCACCCATGAATATTACAGTACTGTATGTTGTACTCTGGATAGAGTACAAGAGGGGGACTTGTAAGAGAATGGTCAGCCATAATATACTGAGCGGCCATGTTGTCTCTAGCAGCCATTTTGTTGAAAGTTAGAGAAGGAATCTACTTCTACAAAATAACTAATAGATGGAGGATGGCAAAATGAGATCATGTCTCCTAGCAACCTCAGCCGATGTGCGTAGAGGAAGATTGGATCAATTAATAGGATCACAGGTCACCAAATATATGGCCAGTATGCTTATACGTAATAGTGTGGTAGTGAAGTGTAGAGTAGTTAAAATGTCAGGATGTAAGAATTTAGGGACCTAGACTGGAGACAATGATAAGATTTTAGGACAGTAGCCATAGATACCAATGACTTATGGGTTTTAGTGTTGCTTGAAGAAATGTTAATTAATATCTTCGTATTATGTCATTATATTCTCTGTTCTAAACCACGTTTCTGTAGATTACCATGAAAACGCCTTAGAATTATAATGTTAACGCCTTTCTGCGGCAAAATGCAGCTTTCTTTGTTCTGATAATGTATAAGAAGCCCCTGTTACTGTCGATCGGGGCCATTCCATCGCCATCATGCCACTGTGCCTCATCATGGCCAGGGCACAGAGCCTTATCATCGCCAGACTTCCTAGCGAATCTCTGCCTGTCTGTATTCCTGTTTTTGCCCGCATATTCCAGCTCCTCTGTTATTCTGTATCTGTTTTGCCGTGTATCTCCGAATAAACCTTCAACCTCAGCTTGATAAGAGATCGTCTGTGGAACTTCTTCCCGACTCTTCCAGCTCTCAGTAGAACTTTTTCTTACAGTGGATTGCTCTTACTTGAATCAACCACAAAGCTACCATTTGTAATTATATTAGCATTGCGGAAAAACAAGTGGTTGAAAACATACATGTACGTCAAATAGTTTAGTACTGTAGCTGGAACTTCCCATCATAACACACGTGTAATAAACTTAACAGGAAGAAGTCATGATAAGAACAAATTTTTTTTTTATTAAGTTATAGTATTTCCACTACAAAAATTAAATATATAGTGAAAACACAATCTCAAAACATTGAGATAATGAAAAACATTAACCAAAAAAATCTGTGCAATCTTTGAGCAAACTTTGGTCTGCTGATTGAGGTATTTTACGTTATTAATTCACAAGATGAATAAAACATTCATTATTCATAAAAATGCAGCATGTCAGAAAAGATAAATAACATAAGAAAATTGCAATATACAGTGCCTTGCAAAAGTATTCGGCCCCCTGGAACTTTTCAACCTTTTCCCACATATCATACTTCAAACATAAAGATACCAAATGTAAATTTTTGGTGAAGAATCAACAACAAGTGGGACACAATTGTGAAGTTGAATGAAATGTATTGCTTATTTTAAATTTTTGTGGAAATGCAAAAACTGAAAAGTGGGGCGTGCAATATTATTCGTCCCCTTTACTTTCAGTGCAGCAAACTCACTCCAGAAGTTCACTTTGGACCTCTGAATGATCCAATGTTGTCCTAAATGACTAATGATGATAAATATAGTCCACCTGTGTGTAATCAAGTCTCCGTATAAATGCACCTGCTCTGTGATAGTCTCAGGGATCTGTTTGATGCACAGAGAGCATCATGACGACCAAGGAACACAATAGGCAGGTCCGTAACCGTAATACTGTTGTGGAGAAGTTTAAAGCCGGATTTGGATACAAAATGATTTTCAAAACTTTAAACATCCCAAGGAGCACTGTGCAAGCGATCATATTGAAATGGAAGGAGTATCATACCACTGCAAATCTACCAAGACCCGTCCGTCCCTCTAAACTTTCATCTCAAACAAGGAGAAGACTTATCAGACATGCAGCCAAGAGGCCCATGATCACTCTGGATGAACTGCAGAGATCTACAGCTGAGGTGGGACAGTCTGTCCACAGGACAACAATCAGTCGTACACTGCACAAATCTGACCTTTATGGAAGAGTGGCAAGAAGAAAGCCATTTCTCAAAGATATCCATAAAAAATGTAATTTAAAGTTTGCAACAAGCCACCTGGGAGACACACCAAACATGTGGAAGAAGGTGCTCTGGTCAGATGAAACCAAAATCGAACATTTGACAACAAAGCCAAACGATATGTTTGGCATAAAAGCAACACAGCTCATCACCCTGAACACACCATCCCCACTGTCAAACGTGGTGGCAGCATCATGGTTTAGGCCTGCTTTTCTTCAGCAGGGACAGGGAGAATGGTTAAAATTGATGGGAAGATGCCGAAGGGAGCCAAATACATGACCATTCTTGAAGAAAACCTGTTGGAGTGTGCAAAAGACCTGAGACTGGGACGGAGATTTGTCTTCCAACAAGACAATGATCCCAAACAAAGCAAACTCTACAATGGAATGGTTCACAAATAAACGTATCCAGGTGTTAGAATGGCCAAGTCACAGTCCAGACCTGAATCCAATCGAGAATCTGTGGAAAGAGCTGAAAACTGCTGTTCACAAACAATCTCCATCAAACCTCACTGAGCTTGAGCTGTTTGCCAAGGAAGAATGGGCAAGAATTTCAGTCTCTCCATGTACAAAACTGATAGAGACATACCCCAAGCGACCTGCAGCTGTAATCGCAGCAAAAGGTGGAGCAACAAAGTATTAAGTTAAAAGGGCCGAATAATATTGCACGCCCCACTTTTCAGTTTTTGAATTTCCACAAAAATTTAAAATAGCCAATAAATTTCGTTCAACTTCACAATTGTGTCCCACTTGTTGTTGATTCTTCACCACAAATTTACATTTGGTATCTTTATGTTTGAAGCATGATATGTGGGTAAAGGTTGAAAAGTTCCAGAGGGCAGAATACTTTTGCAAGGCACTGTATATTGTTCCGCCATGTGCTAGTATATTCATACTTGCTGCTGTATGTTTGTGGATGGATGCATGGACTGGTGAATGACTCATTTGAAACCCCCATTCCTCTGATACTATGTGAGAGTGATTGAGTTATTGGCAGCATCAGCGCCAGCGCGCCATTGCTCCATTGCCTCAGCAGCTTAGCATCTGACATCGCGCCTGCGTTACCAGCGGTGTCACTGGGCAGCACTATCTACGCCACACTGCAGTAGCAGCTTATTTGCGCGTTTGCGGTTGCAACGCAGTGCACACTTGTTTTCACGGTAGGTCTCTTCGGGTGTAGTGCGGTTTTATTTAACTACTCCGGTGACCGTCTACTGTGTGTGTGCCGCTGAGTACCTGTGCTGCTAACAGGCTCAGCGTACTTTGTTCATTAAGTTGTTTCAGCAGCTCTGTGCCGATAACAGAGACTGCTTGGTGCACCTGGGTGATATTCAACCCTGTGCACATTACCGCCAGATTGCTCTGTCGTCACCTAGCTGCGGTTTTTCCATCCTCCGCACGGTGAACCCCGAGTGGCGAAGGCACTTTATTTATATTTTTATTTAGTGCCTTCCACCACTCCTAACATTATACTAGCGCCAGGGTCTGGCTAGTGATGGCAGATCAGCAGCAACTCATGCAGTGCATACGGCAGCTTGAGAACCGCTTAGTTACTCTTGAAAAGGCTCTCGCCGCTGCACAAGCTACTGATGCTGCTGTACAGGCTCTAACTGATGCAGTAGGTCGTATGTCCATGTCCACCCTCGCACCGACAGTCACCCGCCTCCCGTTACCCGATAAGTTTTCCGGGGATGGTGCCTCCTGTAGGGGCTTCATCAGCCAGTGCTCAATCCACCTGGAGCTGCTGGCCACGCAATTCCCTATGGAACGGGCCAAGGTGGCATTCGTTATTTCCCTACTGTCGGGCAAGGCCTTGGAATGGGCTACGCCTTTGTGGGAGCGCGGTGATCCTGATATTCGGACCGCAGGGCACCTGTTAATGGCCATCAAGCAGGTTTTCCTCGGCCCACGGGTCACGCATGATACCTCTCTGCAGTTACTGGCTCTTACTCAGTGATCCCTCTCGGTCAGCCAGTACGCCGTCCGTTTTCGGACACTGGAGTCCGAGTTGGAATGGTCTGATAAGGCCCTTATCCCGTTTTTTTTGCGAGGACTAGCGGAGCATGTTAAGGATGCTCTCTCTACTAGAGAGATCCCCGCTAGCTTGGAGGAGCTAATTTCTGTCTCCTCACGTATTGACCTCCATTTTTCGGAGCGTGGTATGGAGCGTGCTCACTCCAAGCAGAGAGCTAGTCCGGCTCTCAAATTTTTTGAGCCTCTTGGGCTGTCTGAGCCAGAGGTTCTACCCCCAGAGCCCATGGAGGTGTCTTGTACCAATTTTGATACAGCTCCGGCTCAAGTGTCCATTTACGGTTGTCATCATGTGTGTGCTGCTTCTCAGGAAGCCAGCTCCCCGCAATGGTCGGACTCTGAGCCGGTCGACGAGACCTTTGTCCCTCCTCATCTTAGGGCTCAGGTTCTCGCCTGGGCACACGCGCCCAATGCGCATAACCATCGGGGCTATATGCAAACCACAAAGCTTTTGGCCGGAGCATATTGGTGGCCTCACAGGGCTCGGGACATCAAAAAATTTATTCAGGCCTGCACCTCGTGCTCAGGATAGCCTTCCTAGGCGGAGAGTGGTGACGACCGCCGACTCACGGCGGCGCTCTGTAGCATCGGCCGCTCCCGCTATCTCCCAGGTGTCCCTTCTGAAACCTGGAGATCTGGCCTCCACTGACGCCTTCCACGTGTCTCGGTTTACTATATCACCTACCAGGACACCAAGCTCGCCTTTGGGCGAATTTGAGCCCTATGCCACTGTAGGGCACGGGCTGATGGTCCGGAAGGCTCAGGGAGGAGGGGGCCCTAGGAGGGGGGGTAATGTTAGGAGTCAGATTTCTGCCTCTCCTTTGCTGAAATCTATATCCTCACATTCTGCAGTCTCCTGTTCTTCAGCTGCTGCAGAGGAGATTGCCCTGCGGCAACTATCTCCAGAGGCTAAGTCCTTTACTCCTTCATCTGAGCATGCTCATGGGACGAACTCCCATTGGAGTTCGGGAGTCAGGTGTTCAGGTCCTGTGTTGGATCCCATTGTCTCCTTTTGGAGACCTGGAGATTTCCGGAAGGTCCCGTTTGCTATAAAAAGCGCGCATGGCTGTTCCGCCATGTGCTAGTATATTCATACTTGCTGCTGTATGTTTGTGGATGGATGCATGGACTGGTGAATGACTCATTTGAAACCCCCATTCCTCTGATACTATGTTTGTGAGAGTGATTGAGTTATTGCCAGCATCAGCGCCAGCGTGCCATTGCTCCATTGCCTCAGCAGCTTAGTGTCTGACATCGTGCCTGCGTTACCAGCGGTGTCACTGGGCAGCACTATCTACGCCGCGCTGCAGTAGCAGCTTATTTGCGTGTTTGCGGTTGCAACGCAGTGCACACTTGTTTTCACGGTAGGTCTCTTCGGGTGTAGTGCGGTTTTATTTAACTACTCCGGTGACCGTCTACCGTGTGTGCCGCTGAGTACCTGTGCTGCAAACAGGCTCAGCGTTCTTTGTTCATTAAGTTGTTTCAGCAGCTCTGTGCCGATAACAGAGACTGCTTGGTGCACCTGGGTGATATTCAACCCTGTGCACATTACCGCCAGATTGCTCTGTCGTCACCTAGCTGCGGTTTTTCCATCCTCCGCACGGTGGACCCCGAGTGGCGAAGAAACTTTATTTATATTTTTATTTAGTGCCTTCCGCCACTCCTAACAAGGACGATGTGTAGTACACTGCCGTGGCCTCTATTTAAAGATGGCCAGCTCCGCAATTGAGGATTTCTGGCCGCCACCGATAGCAGCTGATCAGTGGGGTGCTGGAGCCCGACTGATCAGACATTGCAGAACTATAGGATAAGTCATCAATTAAAAAGTATGTTGTTTCATCTTATTACTAATTTGAAGTCATTGAAAATCTGATAATGAATTGATATCAGTGTAAATTAAGTTTTTTAATTGGTTTCCTATTGACCTTGTGGGAGAAAAGAGGATCATGATGGAACCAATGAAGACTGATGACTACCGTGTACAAATCTCTACTAACAGATCAGCAACAATCAAAGAGAATATAAAAAAATGGAAGTGTGACATTAGCCGGGTCTCATGCACGTAGTTGTGTTAACTGATCCAAGTGGTATGGATGTGTTATATACGCAAATATTACACCTCTGTGTGCCTTAATTTTACATTTATTCTTAAGGATTCTGCATCTATCTGTAAAATAAAAGTTGCATTTACAATTACGGTAAATACTGTATTACGGATTTACTGTATTCTTCACTAGTTATATTGCTTTTAGCTGAAAAAATATATAGTATCTCCATGGTGCAACTGTAAAATAAATATACACAAATACAAATTCAGAAAATGCGGGCAATTTGCATGTTTTCTTTTTGTAAATTCAGGGTTTTTTTTAATGCTTTAACATTTTTACATGTAACCCACTTATTTCAATAATTGTAAACACTTTCATGTCAATCCTCTTTACACATACAATGCAAAAGCTCTGATGTCCACAAATATGGTAGATTATTTTACATATGATGCTACTCACTTGCTGTGAAAACCATTAGAAACCCCGCAGGTTTGGGAGGATTTGTTGATGTTTTAGCTTGGTAGAATCTCTCAGATCACATCATAAAATGATGAAAAAATATATCAGTGTTTTTATATAGTCGGACATTTTGTAGTCATAACTAAGGAAAAAAAAGTGTATATATAAATGTTTAATTGTTTTATCTGAAGGCAGAGGGACTTGGTTTTTCTTTCCTTGTTTGGTGTACTCCTCATAGCTCATCTCATCTAAAATCCTATTTCCTGCCCTATTCATCAAGATCAGCAACCTGGAGTTTGACTGATTACTGACACACTTTTCCCATGCCCTCATCACCTCTAAACCTCCCCCTGAAGTGCCAAGCTCTCATTGTCTATCATCTGCTCTCTCCTGCAGCAAACTGCTGTCAGATGCTCATTTACCCCTAATCTTACACTTGCTGCCTTTTAATATTCTTTCTAATCCAGCAACTTGTCAACTGGTGCGTCAGCCCGTGTCCAGGCCAGCTGCTGTGTCACAGGCACGCCTCATATTCTCCCAGCTTTGTATTTAGAAAAAAAAGTTTTCCCTACCAACTACTACAAGACTTCTAGCAATAATTAATTATCCCCCATGATTAGCCCATCTGTGGGGCCCCAGTTGACCATCGAAGATAAGACAGATGCTCATTAACTTTTGATAAAATTATCCTAACCTAAAATAAAAATTACCGGTAAATTAATATTAACACCATACAGGTAAAAATCAAAGGTTATTGGGTATATATGTAACCATCAGAAAGGGGTTTATAAATTACAGATGCTGTTTAATATGGTACATTGTTAATTTTTTTTTACCATGGAAAGAAAACGTGAACTGAGCTAAATCTCATTTTTAGACTTTATGCACACGGTTGAGCTGTGCATGGAGTCCACTGTATATGAGGCTCTGTCAGGTTCAATATGACAGATATATTCTGTTCTGCTTCATAAAGAATTAAATCAAAGGACTGCTGGGATACATTAATGTCTTGTGCACCTCTAAGGCTGGGGTCACACTGGCGAGGAATACGGCCGAGTGAGAGGCGCTAAAAACACGCATTAGACACGGACAAATGATTCTCTATGGGGTAACTCGCACCAGGCGTGTATTTCTCATCTGTATCTTACGCTCCGTGCCAATCGCAGCATGCTGCGATTGTCAGCGTACTACGGCCGTAGTACGCCAATGCAAGTCTATGGGTGCGCAAAAAATACGGATTACACACGGACCACACGTGTGACTTGCGAGAAATACGCACCCGGTGTCTTTTAGCTAAGCCGGCAATTCAGTGCGCTATACAGTAAACTCACACTGACAGTTTTAATAAAGAGACGAAAGAATAGATATATACACATAGAATACATATATATAAATATATATACATTCTATGTGTATATATGTAATCTTTGGTTTCTGTTAGAAACCCTGTCATAGGGCTCCATTATATGTCCATTTTCAGGCCTGCGAGAAAATCTCGCCATACGGATGCCATACGGATTACATACGGATGCTGACATGCGCAAAATACGCGAGCACACCTTGATTACGGATGACATACGGAGCACTGTTTAGGGGTCATTCATCCGCATTACGCATGTAAAATACTGACCGTATTTTGCGTTGGTTAGTGTGACCCCGGCCTAAGGGTGCCCTTCTTGGTTCTGTAAAACTTGATGTCATGTGCTTGAGATCTGTTTACATGGATTGACCAGAGGCACGATATGACCAACGATTTTTACCGATTGGCAGTCATTTTAATGCAGACCAAAGCAAACAATGCTAGATTGCTCAATGCACTGTGACAGGGTCACTGGCACGGTATATGAGGGGAGATATGGGTCACGAAGATTGCTTTCTTCCGTGATCTAGAAACCCATAAGTTTCTCTCTAGCATACTATGTGCTGAAGGATTTAATCAGCCATGTTATGGGATGGGTCTGTAGGTGAGTAGGTAACAGATGGGTGAGATGCCTACTCACCATATCTCCACCTCAATGGTGGAGTGAGTCAACCTCTCACAGCGTATAGGTTATAGTTCTCAGTAGTGCAAGTTCTGTTTACACGGAATGATGCACCGCCAAGAATGAGTTTTTGTGCTGCACAAATTACCATTTTGAACTATGAAGGAGTGTTTTGTAACACTGGTCGCAAAGCCAAAGTGCTAACACTGCAAAAAAAGACTCCTGGGTATGACTTTTTGTTTGTCGTGGTTACAGTACACTATGTGCTTATTCAGACGTCAGTTTTTCACATATGGGTCCTATCCATTAGTGATGAGCGAACGTGCTCAGATAAAGGCTTATCCGAGCATGGTTGGGTGCTATCCAGGTGGCTTCGGCGTGCTAAAATAATATGTTGGAGACCCCATGGATGCATGTCTCTTGGCTGTTTGACAACCGCAACAAATGCAGGGACTGCCTAGCAAACAGACAATCCAATCCCTGCAGATGTTGCGGCTGTTTTCATATAAAGAAAAAGCTCACGCAACAGCGAAGTTTGGCACCAACCCGGGGCAGTGCGCAGCCAGACGAGTGGCGCGCTCCTCTTTTCCCCACACCAAGTAACGGCACTACGACAGGCCCCGTCGTCTGAAAAGGGACCGCTACAGAGAGAGACGCAGGGCGTGCTACAGCAGTCCAGAGAGAGGAGTGCTCCGTCCTGGAAGTGGGGACCAGAGAGTGAGGGTCGTGCAGTGTGTGCCCGGTGACTACCAAAGAGCAAGGTGCCATACACTCCGTGTCCATGAGTACAGCACACATGCCACATAAGAGGGACAGTGTACGGGACTGACACTTGCGCCCTAATTCTGCCAGTGTATATTTGCAGAGCCACGTTGTGCTCGTACAGTACTGTGGCCCGCACTCTTGTCAGCCACTGCAGCATATGGACTAGGGGCTCAGCGGAAGGTACCGGACAACAACCGCTGCCGCAGAAGACAGACAATCGTTGCCTACAGGACCCCACCAGAACAACCCCGCGCCAGCCATTGTTGGCGTCATGTCCTGCTCCGTAATTGCCACAGCCTAGAAGACGACTGACAGGCTAAGTTGATCTTACACGAACTGCCACTATCTTTTCCCTTGTTTTCATTGACTCTTCACATCTTTCTGCAGCTGAACTGTTTTTTGTCCTCCCTTTAACTGTTTGCTTCCCTGCATGGAGTTGTGGCGCGCCTGAGGGTTCAGTCGCCACAGAGGTACTGCACCTCCTCCTGAGGTGTGGTACCCCACCATTCAGGTAAGGTGGAGACACCTGACCACACTCCAACACCTGCATCCCACACAACATAGTAGTGTAGCAAAGCACCCTTTGGTGGCCCCCTCTTGGAACACGAAGCGTGCTGGGAGGGGGGTGGAGTTAGTCTGCACCAAAAGAGCGGGAAGAGTTTAGGATTTAGTCAGTCTGACAGTCAGTGGAAGAGTGAGGATCCCCGGAGTGGGATGGATGAAGGAAGTGCTGCAGCTGACCTCAGTGACCTGGGTCCGCTGGCACAGGAAAGAGACATTGATGGAAAGCCTGACTCTCTCCATAAGAAGAAAGGATTAGTACGGAACATGAGGAAAGGAGGACTAAGGATTACGGTTAGAGCAGAACCCTTCCCAAGTTCAAAGCGTAAGGCCGGGGTCCGGTCCCCGAGGTTGTATGGATACTAATTGTCATGCAGCAGACACCAGAGGAATAGAAGTTGTCACCACTTTATTCCCACACAAGACTTGGGGGCACAACAGCAACGATAGTGAGCCGGGACTTGGTAGCAAGGAGTCCCCGAAGCAGGCTACAGCTGTCTGCCGTACAAGTAGAGTTCATAGGAACATCTGACAGGAGGAACTCCAGTGTAACTCAGTACTGTGAGTACTTCACTATAGGCACAAAAGGGAGACGTTCAGAAAAGGCACATATGTTGGTGGAGTGTTGGAACGGAGTACTTCATCTTGCCTGGAGGTTGGCTGGGCCCCTGACCTGGAGGACGTGGCACGGATGCGGGCACCTGTATGCACAACAGACTGTGAGCAAAGCTTTGGAACTACATGCCCTGGTGTCCTCCACTTATTCCTGCGCCATCCCACTCAGCACTGCTACATCTTGGTGCCGGACACTACACTCTCTCCCTTAACACCTATCATCTTCAACTACTCTGCCCTGGGACTACAGCCCTACCTGTGGAGGGCTACACCATCATTGCTGCACCACACCATCTGTCTCAGAGGATCTGTCTGCAGCGGATGCTTAACATCTTCATTGCCGAACACCACAGGTGGCGTCACGAATCATTCACTTATAAACTTTAAACATCATCATCCACTCTATTCCCCCTTTTACAATGGACGCCCAGGGCCACGGACCGGGTCACAGCTGCCGTGACATCTCCCACTGAAATCAACGGTCCCGGCGCCGAGTACCCTGCCGCCCTTGGTGAGGGCGATCCATTTCTGGCGTCACGAACAGGATGGCGAAGTCCGGTGCCACCGGGTTCTGTGTGCCTGAATTTTATTGAACTTAAACATTGCTGAGAATGTGCAGAATAACCAAATTAATAGACTGTAAAATGGACTCTCAAAATGGCCGCCGGCGCGGTGAAGAAGTGCGTGACAACATGGGTGGTCCTAAGAAAAGACTGCAAACTGTCCTGGGCCTCCCCTGCCTGAACTTCTATGCAACTGCAACATGGCCCACCCCCGAGGGGTTTGTATACTGGCCTGGTATTTAGGAGTAGGAAGAAGACGCCGCCCCCAGAAGGAGGAGCGAGAGCCGGTGGCGGGAAAAGAGCCCAGGAAGGAGGAAGGACACCAGAACGCCATGATGGAGGACGGACGGAGGCCAGGAGAATGCAAGGGAGAGAGGCCACTTGCTCCCAAGCTGCCCCTGCGGGGCATATGACCACTGCGATACCATCTACAGCTCCCACCTCTACCTCCAACCCGATATTGCCACTGGATGCGGCCTGCCAGATGGAGGTATATGAGGGTCCCGGAGCAAGCGGTAGGGCCGGGGCTGAGGCCCTACCCTGACTTGGAGCAGCTGTTCAGATCCAGCCCGGAGGCTTTGGCTGGCACCGATCCGGTAACGGCTTTGGCTCCGCTGCCGGCCGCTTATCAGGCAGCCCCGGAGGTTGTAGCAGCCATAATCTGCCCCCCTGTCCTCGCGCAGGAGCCTGAACATCACCGGGAATCACCAGGTGGAATCACTGCCCCTGCTATGATCCTGGTATTAGGGACTGCTCCCATGGACAGAAATGGGCCCGTGAATGCTTGGATATCAAGTGGCAGAACCCAAATTGCACCATGCCAGCAGCTACCGGTAGCAACACTGCTAACTGCGGTAGCATCTGAAACTGGGGAACAACATCCACTGGTGTCAGCTGTAACCCCTGCAAAATCACTGGCAGCAGAGATACCACCAGTAGCAGCTGAAAGGCTGTCCTCACAGGCAGCAGTTACTCCCGTTTCCATGCCATCTACACAGGCAAATACCAACCTCACTTCCTGGGAGAGGGAATACATGCAATTTGTGGACGATCAGCAAGAAGAGGATGCCCTGCAGTTCTCCCCTGGAAACAACCCAAAGAAACCAGCTTTCACTACCCCAGGAGGGGACCCCCAGTAAAGAAACATTCCAGTAACTAACTAACTGTTACCCAGGAGGGTATAGGCACTGTTATGCCTTTTTCATTTTTTTTTCATTTTTGTTTGGTTTTTGTTCATCATGTTGTTTTAGTTTGCCCAGTTTCCTTGGCAGCCTTTTATACTTGAACTGTGAGATCATGGACAACGAATGATCCAGAACTGACCTGTACATAGTTGCACCTCTTTAGGTGCCCTTTCTTGGTTTTACTTAAGTCTTTTATGGATAAGGACTACCTCAACATGGAGCATGGCTCCCACCCAAAGGACACTGCAAGAAATCCCGGCTGGGAGCGGTGTCCAGCACTTACAAGAATTATTGAAGTTTTGATGTGAAGTATTTTATAATGTGCCTTATGAAAGTATTAATAGTTATAGAACAGCTTTTATATAGAATTCAATTAATAGTGATAACAATTAGGAATGTTTTAATAAAGAGAAGAAGGATTTGAATAAAGATGACAATTCGAATGAAGATTGAGAATGAAGGTGACGAACCAGGCATCAGCGGTTGTCACCTAGGGTTTAGAAGTCTAGAAGTAATAGAAAATGTGTTAATGATGATACTTGAACTGGTAGAGAGTTTACTGCCAATAGCACTTTCATTAGGTACTATATTTCGACATAGATAGTTAGTTAAAATGTTTGCAACGTTTATGAGTGAGTGCCTCCCACATTGGGAAGTTTAGATAAGAATTGTTTATCACCAGCATTCAAAAAGTTTTGTATGTTCCTTATTTGTTTCATCTTTGTTTCACTTGCAGCCCGCGGACGTGCTGTGTTTAACGGGGGGATATGTGGTGCCCCTGAGGGTTCAGTTGCCACAGAGGTACTGCACCTCCTCCTGAGGTGTGGTACCCCACCATTCAGGTAAGGTGGAGACACCTGACCACACTCCAACACCTGCATCCCACACAACATAGTAGTGCAGCAAAGCACCCTTTGGTGGCTCCCTGCTTGGATCACGAAGTGTGCTGGGAGGCGGGTGGAGTTAGTCTGCACCAAAAGAGCGGGAAGAGTTTAGGATTTAGTCAGTCTGACAGAGTCAGTGGAAGAATGAGGATCCCCAGAGTGGGATGGATGAAGGCCGTGACATCTCCCATTGAAATCAACGGGCCCGGCTCCGAGTACCCTGCCGCCCTTGGTGATGGCGATCCATTTCATTCCCCTTTCAAGTAAAACTGTTAACCCTTGCTCTGCCTCCTGTCCGTCACTGCATCCCGCAACCTGCTTACAAACTCAGCCTGTTGTTCTTGTACAAGAAAATGACTGACATCTAAATGAGCCCCAAGGGTTGCAATACAACCTTATTCACCTGCAGAATGCTATGATGCAGCAGAACACTGAGAAACTTAGGCCATATTAAGGCCGGGTGCAAATGGTCAGGAATTGGCAGCGCTTTGGACGAGCACATGTCACACACAGAAAAGGCGCATCTTAGAAATGCGCCTTTTCTGGGGAAGGTTGAGAGCTGATGTTTTAACTGGGAGGGCAGTATCCATGGCCCCTTCCTATGCTATTAATATCAGCCCACAGCTGTCTGCATAGCCTTTGCTGTCTATTAATTATAGGGACCCCACAAAATTTTTTTTTTAGGGTCCCCCAATATGAATAGCCTGGGAAGCTCTATGGGTATTACCCACTTTCCAGGCTATAAACATTGGCCTCCAGCTATCAGCTTACCTTCTGCTGATTACCAAAATTGTGTGGGAGCCCACGCCATTTTTTCGGAAAAATAATCTTTTATTAATTAAATAAATGTCAAGTAATTTGCACATACACTGTAGTAATTGTAACACACTGTATTAATTGTATTTGTCACTGACATCTATATGTCTACCTATTTCATTTGTATTTACTGTATGTAATTCATCTCTTCTATCCTGTCGTCGGCTCCTGCAATGATTTTACAGATTCTTCTATCTCTCTATGCAATATAAATACATATATACGTGTGTGTGTCTGTCACTGATATATATACAGTATATATATATCTATATACAGTATATATAATTATTTTTTTCTATGTGTATAATATCTATTCTATTCTAACCTGTCAGTGTGATTTTACTGCATAAAAATCGGACAGCACTCGCATGGTCCGAGTTCTGTGCGTTTTTTTTTTTCTCTCATCCATTGACTTGCATTAGCAAGTCTCATCCGAGATACTCAGCAAATCGCAGCATGCTGCGATTTTTTTTTTTTTTCAGTTTGATTTCAGCTGAGAAAAAAAATCGCAGATGAGATGTAACCCATTGAATAACTCGTCCGTTTTTCTCGCAAATAAGTATGAACCCTTAAAGGAAAAGTATAATAGAAACACATAACCCACTTCTGCATTTATCACCCACTCATGGTTTTGGCTTGTAAATACTGATGAGAAATACTGACCAAGTTCTAAATGTGTGAGCATGGCCTTAGAAAAACAATCCTAAAATTTTAATGCAAAGCTGTAGTCATCCATAGATTTACTCTGTGCTGCATTTAGTTCTATATGTCAACATTTCAAATGAATGGGCAAACAAGTAACAGAAGCAATGGCCTGGACCGCTAGAATGAGGGATGCTTTTGTTACACCCTTTTCAGAAAAGTGTTGTATGGGAGCATATTAACGCTTGTTTGGCTAGGGTCATCAGACAGAATCGGTCCAATTATGCTAAGGCTATGTGCACATGTAGATTTTGGTCCTGCAGATTTGTAAAAATCCGCAGGTAAAATCTCAGGTCAAAAGACCTGCGGATTAGCCTGCGGTTTCACACCTCTACAATGGAGAAGGTGTGAAACCGCAGCGGAATCCGCACAAAGAATTGACATGCTGCGGATTTGAAGACGCAGCAAATCCGCGCGGAAAAATCCGCAGCATGTGCACAGCGTTTTTCAGTTTACCATTGAAAACAATGGTACTGTACAACGCACCTAAATCTGCTGCGGACCCGCAGAGCCTGAAATGCTGCGGATCCTCAGCAGAATCCGCACCGTGTGCACATTGCCTAATCAAACTCTGATCAGAGTGTAATCTGATTTTCTCTGAAGTAGAGAATTAAAAAAATGCAAAACTGCATCTCCATTCAGTGTGTACATGAAAATCAAACTGCACTCAGATATGGTCTGATGTTTTCCACGGACCCATAGACATGAATGGGTGAGTGCCATCTGATTAACGGAAGCAATTCATACATTCTGTGATTTTTTTTTTTTTTCCCTCGGACAGGCTCGGTCCAAGGAAAAAAAACTGTTATGTGCACAGCCCCGTAGAATAACAAGGGGACGAGTTGAATCCGTCAAAGCGGTGGGTGGATACATGTTGTATGCATTTTTTCCACTGATACAGTACATACCCATTCTAGTTATAATAGCTATGGGCTTTATCAGTAAAAATGGATACATGTATGTGCAACACAAACGTGTGAATTAGGCCTAAAAAAGAGGGGTTCAGAGCAGGTATGTCCCTCTGTGACGCCTGCATATAGAGTTGAGAGGTGAGGTATTACATACTCTTTCAGAACACTATTAAATCAGCAGTTCCTCCACTTTAACATTTTTAACATTTTCCATAAATGACACTTGTGCTTGCTGTAGGACCCCTAAAGGAAACGCATGCCAAAATATTACATAGTAATTCAAGGAAATTAGGAAATGTGTGCAACTTATTACCAGGACAATAAGGGAAATGGGAATTCAAGCACAGAATGTGGAACAAACAGCTTAGGTAGACCGCAGCACAATATATCTGTTAGGCTGGAGTCACACTAACCTGCGCAAAATACGGTCAGTATTTTACATGCGTAATACGGATGACAGACCCCTAAACAGTGCTCCGTATGTCATCCGTAATCAAGGTGTGGTCGCGTATTTTGCGCATGTCAGCATCCGTATGTAATCCGTATGGCATCCGTATGTGAGATTTTCTCGCAGGCTTGCAAAATGGACATATAATGGAGTCCTATGACAGTTTTAATAAAGAAATGAAAGAATAGATATAGACTCATAGAATGCATATATATATGTATTCTATGTGTCTATATCTATTCTTTCATTTCTTTATTAAACCTGTCAGTGTGAGTTTACTGTATAGCGCACTGAATTGCCGGCTTTGCTAAAAGACACTGGGTGCGTATTTCTCGCAAGTCACATGTGTGGTCCGTGTGTAATCCGTATTTTTTGCGCACCCATAGACTTGCATTGGCGTACTACAGGCGTAGTACGCTGACAATCGCAGCATGCTGCGAGTGGCACGGAGCGTAGGATACTGAGGATAAATATACGCCTGGTGCGAGGGACCCCATAGAGAATCATTGGTCCGTGTCTAATGCGTGCTTTTTGCGCCTCTCACTCTCCCGTATTCCTCGCCAGTGTGACCCCGGCCTTAGGGTACGTGCACACATCATCTTTTTCAGAAGAGTGCGCTTTGTCACAAGCCTAGAAAAGCACTAAATAAATGCTAAAAAGCATGAACATATGAATTTCTATGTCAAAGTGACTTGCTGTTAATATGTTCAGTCTTTCGCTTTGGAGACCTGAAGCGGTTAAAAAAGGGACCATTCTGCATGGCAGCTGCTCATCAGTTTATACCAGTTTTTTTTAAAAATGCCAGTGCTGAAAGACATTACAAAAACAGCCCAAGAAACTACCGAAAAGGCGTCTCAGGACAAAAGATGCTGATGTGTCCTGAAGTGTCCTCTTGAAAAATAATAATAATCTTTATTTTTATATTCATATTCCGCAGCGCTCTACAGTTTTTATTTTTTAAATTCGTTTATTAAACCATAGACAGGGTATACAATATACAAACCGACAATGATGAAAATACCATATATGTTCCACAAAGCATTAATGTCGAACAATGTATATATACCAGTTGCTTACAGAATAAAACATATTGTCAATTACCTCACATTAGTCTGTGTGTTATTATTCAAATAGTAAAGCCTGTCAAACCTCTAAACTATTACTACTACTATTACAACATAACAACTATTTGCAGCCTGTGTCCATATAATCAGCTCTATATCATGCGATATCTCAGTCCTACAACGTGAGATGAGAGGAATTCCACCTCTCCCACATCTTCTCGAATTTACCTGGGCACCCCCTATTTTGATACAGTGTACACTCGTATGGTATAATCGAATTCACCAATTCAATCCAGGCCCTAAGGGAGGGATCCGAACCCCCCATCCACCGTAATGCCAGTACCTTCCTCGCCATAAACAATGTCTCCCGCAAGAAAATCCCAGGATAATGTCCCCATGTCTCATCATCCCACACGCCAAACAGACACACCAATGGCTCAAGGGGAATAGGAATTTATGTCAGGGAGGTTAACAATGATGTCACCTCTTTCCAATAATGTGCTATAATTGGACATTGCCAAATCATGTGAATAAAATCTGCATCTGATGTATGACATCTCAGACACTCCGAAGATTGGAAACGGCCCATCTTAAAAAGTCGAGTCGGAGTCAAATATGATTGGTTTATAATGTAAAATTGTATCATTCTGTTGTTAATTGACAGAGACACCTTAGTTGGTGACTCCATGATTTCCTCCCACTCCTCTCCCTGTGTGTCAGGGATGAGCCTTTCCCATTTCCTCCTAACCAAGCATATGGCAGATTCCGTCCCCACCGATAGCATGTGTGTATACAGAGAGGAGATGAGACCCTGGGGACCCTGTGATTTAAGAATGCCTATCAGGGGTAGAGACGAAATACTGTAGCATTATTCATACCGACATATCTCATGTACGATTGTAAGGCCGATCTCAATTGCAAATATCGGAAGAATTGTGACCTCGGGACATTACATTTAGCTTGTAATTGTTCAAAAGATAATAGTGTACCAGAGTCATACATATCTCCTATCGTAGAAACACTGTACTGAGACCAGAATTCGGCAGACGCGTGGACAAGCAGCGTCGGAAAATAACTATTGTTCCATAAGGGCATTTCAGCTATGATATCTCTAAATCCAACCACCCTCTTAATCTGCCTCCACACTAATCTTGCCAGACGAAGCATGGGTAACAAACGTGGGACATTTACCTTCTCCAGTTCTGAAAACCCCAGTGGGCAATCGGCACGCGCGGCATGAAGCAGATGGCTCTCAGAGTTAGGGAGATGATTACCGGGCATCCACTTATTTATAGCTCTGGCCTGTCCCGCCAAATAATACAGATAAAAGTCCAGCAGTGCTGCCCCCCCCTTTTTTTGGCCTCTGCAAGGTAGACAGCCTAAGCTTTGGCCTGGCCTTACCCCATACAAAGGACGTATTCTGGGAGCTCAAATTGGCAAAGAAGGACCTAGGCACCACCACAGCACTATGTTGGAGAAAATAGCTGATCTTGGGGAGTAATATCATTTTAATTAAGTTAATGCGTCCAGCTACAGACAACGGGAGTTTGCTCCAGACCGCAAATTTAACTTTAACCATCTCTAATAATGGATATATATTAAGCTGCAGATCAAGCGTGCTCTATTGAGAAATATGAACACCCAGATATTTAAAATGTGGTACAATAGGCAACAAGGAGAGAGTCTCAAGTCGTGGCATCGGAGTATGAGAGAGTGGCATCAGAGCAGACTTCTCCCAATTTATATACAGGCCGGAATATTTACTAAATTTGTTTATAGTAGCAATCACCCCCGCCAGCGTCTCCTCCGCCCCATCCATAAATATTACCATGTCATCAGCATATAGGCCTATGGTATTCACCCGATCTGCTATCTCTATACCCAAATTAAAATTAAAATATACTCAAGGAAAAAGTGCAGTATCAAGATGTTAATACAGCATGAATAAGCACACATGGAATAAAAGGGACACTCGGCAAAATAAGAAAAAAACAACGGATGCACCAAGAAAATGTCCAAATTTTATTTATTAATAATTATCATTTATTATTATTATTATTATTATTATTATTATTATTATTTATTATTATAGCGCCATTTATTCCATGGCGCTTTACATGTGAGGAGGGGTATACATAATACATACAAGTACAGTAATCTTAAACAATACAAGTCATGACTGGTACAGGATAAGGAGGACCCTGCCCGCGAGGGCTCACAATCTACAACGGGATGGGTGAGGATACAGTAGGCGAGGGTAGAGCTGATCGTGCAGCAGTTTGGTGGATCAGTGGTTACTGCAAGTTGTAGGCTTGTCGGAAGAGGTAGGTCTTCAAGTTCTTTTTGAAGGTTTCCATGGTAGGCGAGAGTCTGATATGTTGTGGTAGAGAGTTCCAGAGTAGAGGGGATGCGCGGGAGAAATCTTGTATGCGATTGTGGGAAGAGGAGATAAGAGGGGAGTACAGAAGGAGATCTTGTGAGGATCGGAAGTTTCGAGCAGGTAAGTACCGGGAGACTAGGTCACAGATGTACGGAGGACTCAGGTTGTGGATGGCTTTGTATGTCATGGTTAGGGTTTTGAACTGGAGTCTTTGGGTATTGGGGAGCCAGTGCAGGAATTGACAGAGGGGAGAGGCCGGGGAATAGCGGGGGGACAGGTGGATTAGTCGGGCAGCAGAGTTAAGAATAGATTGGAGGGGTGCGAGAGTGTTAGAGGGGAGGCCACAGAGCAGGAGGTTGCAGTAGTCAAGGCGGGAGATGATGAGGGCATGGACTAGGGTTTTTGCAGATTCTTGGTTGAGGAATGTACGGATCCGTGAAATATTTTTGAGTTGAAGTCGGCAGGAAGCGGAGAAGGCTTGGATATGTGGTTTGAAGGAGAGATCAGTGTCAAGGATAATCCCGAGGCAGCGAGCTTGTGGGACTGGAGACAGTGGGCAGCCGTTTACTTTAATGGATAGGTCTGTTGGGGGGGTCACGTGAGATGGGCGAAAGATGACTAATTCTGTTTTGTCCATATTAAGTTTTAGAAATCTAGTGGAGAAGAAGGATGAAATAGCAGACAGACATTGAGGGATTCTGTTTAGTAGGGAGGTGATATCTGGTCCAGAGATGTAGATCTGTGTGTCATCAGCATAGAGATGATACGAAAAGCCATGAGATTCTATGAGCTGTCCGAGGCCGAAGGTGTAAATGGAGAAGAGCAGGGGCCCTAGGACTGAACCTTGTGGGACTCCGACGGATAGGGGGCGCGGTGAGGAGGTGGTGTGCGAATGGGAGACGCTGAATGTCCGGTCTGCTACGTATGACGCAATCCAAGATAGGGCCAAGTCTGTGATACCAAGAGATGAGAGGGTCTGTAGTAATAGGGAATGGTCCACTGTGTCAAAGGCAGAGGACAGGTCCAGGAGGAGGAGGACAGAGTAGTGTCGCTTGGCCTTGGCGGCTAGTAGGTCATTGGTGACCTTAGTTAGGGCAGTTTCAGTGGAGTGGTGTGGCCGGAAGCCGGATTGCAAGTGGTCAAGGAGGGAGCAAGAAGAGAGGTGGGAGGATAGTTCAAGATGGACGTGTTGTTCCAGTAGTTTTGAGGCATAGGGGAGAAGTGATATAGGGCGATAGCTAGATACAGAGGATGGGTCAAGAGAGGGCTTTTTGAGGATAGGTGTGATTGAGGCATGTTTAAAGCTTGAGGGGGAAAACACCAGTTGTTAGTGATAGGTTGAAGAGATGGGATAGGGTTGGGATGAAAACTGTGGTGAGGTTTGGGATGAAGTGGGATGGGATCGGGTCAAGTGCACAGGTAGTGAGATGTGATCTTGAGAGTAGAGTGGAGAGTCGATCTTCTGTAATGGTGGAGAAGTTGGTTTTGGGGGAGGAGGGCAGGGCAGGTAGGAGGAAGGGCACTGGGGGTTGTGACCAAAACTGTCTCTGATGTTATCAATCTTCTCCTTGAAAAATGAGGCAAAGTTTTCAGCTGAGATGAGTGGAGAGGAGGAGGTGCTGGGGGCGGAGGAGAGAATTGAAGGTGTTGAATAACTGTTTAGGGTTGTGAGACAGGGAGGATATGAGAGATGAGAAGTAGGTTTGTTTTGCTGCAACGAGTGTGGCCTTGAAAGTAGTGAGGGACTGTTTGAATGTGATGAAGTCCTCATTGGAGTGGGATTTTTTCCATCTCCGCTCAGCAGCCCTGGAAGCCCGCCTCAGTTCTTTGGTCAGACTGGTGTACCAGGGCTGTCTGTTGATTTTGCGAGTTTTGGTATGTTTGAGAGGGGCAACTGATTCCAAAGCTACAGCTATTGTGGTGTTATATAGAGCGGCAGCGGCATCCGCATTGTGTAGGGAACTTATGTCTGTAAGAGGGAGGAGGGATTCAGACAGTGAGTGTAGATCGACGTGTTGAAGATTTCTGCAAGGGTGTGCGAGTTTTTGAGGTTGGGATTGTGGACCTGAGGAGGAGAGGGAAGAGAATGTAAGTTGTGGTCAGAGAGAGGAAGAGGTGAGTTAGAGAGGCTAGATAGGGAGCAGAGGCAGGTGAAGATGAGGTCTAGTGTGTGGCCATCTTTGTGAGTGGCTGCAGAAGACCATTGAGTGAGGCAGAAGGAGGAAGTGAGAGATAGAAGTTTAGTGGCAGCTGAGAGGGAAGTGTCAATGGGGATGTTGAAGTCGCCCAAGATGATAGTGAGGATATCAGTGGAAAGGAAATGGAGTAGCCAGGTGGTGAAGTGGTCAAAGAAGTTGGTGGCTGACCGTGGAGGGCGGTATATGACAGCTAGTTGGAGGTTGGAGGGGGAGTAGATGCGCACAGAGTGCACCTCGAAGGAAGGGAGGGTAACAGAGGCTGGCATTGGGGTGAAGGAGCAGTTATCTGACAGGAGAAAACCAACTCCTCCACCATGCTTGCAGCTGGGGCGGGGGATGTGGGAAAGGTGGAATCCACCATGTGAGAGTGCAGCAGGAGAGGCTGTGTCAGAGGAGGTGAGCCAGGTTTCGGTGATGGCGAGGAAGGAAAGTTTGTTAGTAATAAAAAGATCATGGATGAAAGAAAGTTTGTTGCAGACAGAGCGAGTGTTCCACAGAGCTCCTGTTAGTGGGACTGGCGAAGGTACGCTGAAACGCGCGTCGGGGCTGGCACATCCCGGGGACCCCTGCAGCACACAGCACACAGCGTTGATTGTTTATTTCCATCTTTTTGATTTTGGGCATTTTTTTCACTGTGTGTCACTTTATTATTAGTGAGCATCGAACTACAGATTGCTCTTATATGTTTCATATGCTTTGCGGCACTATTTATTCATGTATATATATAATTTTATATATATTTTGTTGCACAACTTCTTTGCTGCACTATTTTTCATATTATGCACTTTATTAATACCAATTTGGTAGTATACTGTAGCATGGTCACTTTATATATTTATATTTATTATTAATTACTTTTTCATATATTGTACCTGTCTATATATGTATCCTTATATTATTACAAATTTTGGTCCCCGGTAGTGCCTTATTTATGGCATTGACCCCCTTATTCTATTTTATATATTTTATTAACTCATATATATGATAATTATTAATAAATACAATTTGGACATTTTCTTGGTGTTTCCGTTGTTTTTATTTCTATGCCCATAATATTAGGGGAAGTTCTCATGCGAATTGCCAGAGCCTCTATTGCAAGAGCAAAGAGGGCCGGGGAAAGGGGACACCCCTGACGAGTCCTCCTGTGCAGAGAAAAGGACTCAGATATGGAACCATTTACAATGACACGGGCCTTAGGTTTCATGTACAACGTATTAACCCATTTTAGGAACCTATCCCCAAAACCATATTTCTGCAAGCATGCGTGGAGGAAGGGCCACTCAAGGAAATCGAAGGCCTTAGCTGCATCCAGCGATGCCAATGCCCACCTATTGTCCGGTAACAGGGAGCTGTATTGGACCACAGTTTGAACCTGTCTAATATTAATGGAAGTGCTTTTGCCGGGCATAAAGCCAGTCTGGTCAGGGTGTATGAGTTCCAAAATAATTGAGTTCAGCCTAGTAGCCAAGATTTTTGTAAAAATTTTATAATCCACATTTACTAACGATATGGGGCGATAAGATCAACAGTCTAGAGGGTCCTTCCCCTCTTTCTTAAGCACTATTATATTAGCTTCATAAAAGCTCTCCGGCATGACCCCCCCCAAAGCCCCCGGAACACCAATAACAAAAGTGGCGCCAAAATCTCCCGGTATTTCCTGTACAGCTCGATAGGAAACCCATCCGGCCCAGGGGCTTTCGCAGAGGCCATATCCCTCATGGCATCTTCTATCTCTTCCAAAGTTAATTCAGCGTCCATAAAGGCTCGCTGAAAAGTACTCAATGTGGGAAACGTTATATCTGATAGACATACCTGGCTATCAATGTCGCTTTTTGAGCTGTATAGTAAACTATAATAAACATGGAAACATCCCATTATTTCTTCGGTCGAGGACACCAATGTACCTTCTAAACTGCAGATCTGTAATATTGTGTTAGTTGTATTGTGCTGCCGCACCAAATAGGCCAAAAATTTACTAGATTGGTTCCCTAATTCAAAATAGGACTGGCGAGTGAAGAATAATTTACGTTTGGACTTAGAGTCTATATGTTGAGTATATAATCTTTGGGCAGTCAACCACTCCACTCTGTTACCACTAGTTTGATCGGATATGTAAGCTGCCTCAGAATCTTTCAATCGTTGCTCTATTTCGTCATCCTCCCCCGACATCACCCGTTTGATGTAGGAGATCGTGGAAGATAGGCAGCCCCTCAAGTACGCATTAAGGGTGTCCCAAAATAAATTAACATTCCGGGGTTCGGGGTGGGAGGACACAAAATCATGTAATTGGTCAATTGTTCAGGTGACTTAACCAATTTCAGCCAGAAAGGGTTTAATTTCCATGTCATCCTACTACCTGGTGGGCCATATTTGAGTTTAAGAATGATTGGGCTATGATCTGAAATCCCTCTACTTCCATGCTCAATACTATCCATCCACATTGCTAGACCACTAGATCCGAAAATGTAATCTATGCAGGATAAGGAACGTTTAGTGGATGAATGACAAGTATATTCTCTTATCTCTGGGGGGCGCGTTCTACATAGGTCCAACCATCCACTACCTTCTATAAACTGTGATAATTGGGACACAGCCGCTGCCGGGGTCCCACCTTGTGTCCCATCATCTAGTCTCAATCTGTCAAGGCGATTATTCATAACCAAATTAAAGTCCCCCATACAGATGACATCTGCGTCTGGGTAATTCAGAGCAAAACGCAACTGTTTTTGGAGAATTGATGTACCCGCTGGAGGGGGATTATAAACACACAAAATAACATATTTCCTAGAGTTGATCAGTGCATACACAAATATGAAGCGCCCTTCAGAGTCCCTCCTGGCCTCCCGAACCTCCCATCTAATGTCCCTATGTATTAGTAATGAGACCCCCCTGGAGTAACTGGTGTGAAATGCATGTATAGACCATTGAACCCATGGTTTTTGTACACTCCGAACTGTATCTCTAGTCAAGTGCGTCTCGACCAGAGCCACAATGTGAGGGTGATAGTGCCTGATTTGTGAAAATACTTTAACCTTTTTCCGGGGGGGTTCTGATACTGCTCACATTCCATGTCATGCATATTAATTCAGAACCCATCCCCACCTATCTGGACATGTTGCGCATCGGCGCCCAAGTAGAACTCGGAGACATCACACAAATAGCAGGACTTCCATTGGCTGCAGCTTCTACCTAAGTAACATTTAAAGCTAAAACTAAAGCTTTTGAAAAAAAGAAAACAAGATATAAACCTAGTAACATAGGAGCAAAGTCCCGCGCTCCCATTAGAAAATAAACAAGGGGATACCATCACTGATCGCAGTGTCCGGTATTGTAGATATCTGGGTGCTCACCAGAAGAGCTCCGATTAAGCCTGCAAGTAAGGGATCGAGACGAAAATATACACACTAGGATTCCTTCGCAGGGGATCCTCTATGGGACCGCAGCCACTCGGTAGCCGCCGCCGGATCCATGAAAAACACGGAGGAACCCCCGTGGACAACTCGAAGCCGAGCCGGATAGATCATAGAGTATACAATGTTCTTTTCCCTGAGCCGCTTCTTGATGTCGATGAATTGTGCACGTTTCTTCTGAAGTTCCATGGAGAAATCCGGGAAGATTGAGATCACAGCGTTGTTGAACTTGAGGGGACTCTTTTGTCATGCAAGGCGTAGAATGGTGTCTCTAGCTTTACAATTGAGGAGACATGCCAGGAAGGGTCTAGGTGGAGCTCCCGGAGGCAAGGGCTTGGTGGGAACCCTATGGGCTCTCTCAACCGCGAACGTCGAGGAGAATTCATCTCCCAGAGAGGCCTTAAGCCAGCCTTCTAGGAATTGCTCAGGGTGCTGACCTTCAGAGCGTTCAGGCAGACCGATGACACGGATGTTATTCCGGAGCATTCTGTTTTCTAGGTCGTCTGCCTTTTGCCTCCAGGCGTTCATAGATCCCGCTACCTTGGTTAACTTATCCTCCATTGGTGTACCGGTGTCTTCCACCTGGGACACTCTCGTCTCCACCTCCGTGATGCGCCCCCTCATGGCCTGCATATCCTGACGGAGTCTCCCCACCTCAGTATAGACATCCTCTATTTTCTCTGTCAGGGATGTCCTAGTGAGGGAGATAGCTTGCATCAGCTGCTCAGACGCCTGTTTAAGGCTGCTTTCACACATCCGGCTTTTTGAATCCGGCACGATGCGGCGAAAAGTGTGAAAACCGGATCCGGAATTGGATCCGGTTTTGGCACATAGAATTTAATGATCGCCGCATCGTGTCGGAAGGACATGCGGCGCCTCCGTTTTAAGACGGAAACGGCAAACTTGCGCAGTCCGGCGTCAGCAAAAAACGTTGCCTGCAACGTTTTTTTGCAGCGCCGAACGGCTTTTTCTACAGCGCATGCGCGGACACTGTGAGGTTTAACCCACAAGTGCCCGGCGCGCGCGTCTCTCTCTCTCCCCCCCGCATACCGCCGCCTCTCTCATCCCCTGTGTGGCTCCTTTAAATGCTCTCCAAGCCGGATCAGGCGCCACATCTGCATCCGGTGTCACCGCTGCAGGCCTGATCCGGCAGTCCGGCTTTCCACCGCACGCCGCTGGAACAAAACCACCGGATGTGTGATAGCAGCCTAAGGGTCATTTCTTCCCATCCAGCCTCCTCTCCAGCCTCTGAGGGGCGATTTTTACGCTGAGATTGTGAGGGGGCATTCCGCAGAGAACGTGCACTCTCAGAAGGGTCGGGTCTGACGAATTCCTTTAATTTTTCTGCTGTCGTCGATCCTTTAGATCGATTCTGTCATGTCGGACGCTGTTCACACCACAGCGTCCGGCAGGCAGCGGTAGTTCCATCTCCGTCCACTATAGCCTCAGTGGCGCCGGCTTGATTTTACTCAGGTTATCTGGGGTTAATCTAGCTGGAAATCAGGTGGGATGTTTGGTCACGCCCACGGTCTTTAAATAGTCGTGCTGGCCTGTGGGCGTCGCCGATTATAGCTTGTGTTTTGTGCCAAGTGGTTCCGGTCTGGAGTGGAGGTGTTGGAGAGAGAAATTCATAGCTGGTGTCGTATGATCCGTTGTTACCTTTTCGTCTTCCTATATTTGTGCTTTGTTTTGCCCTGTTCACATTATAGTATTGTCCTGTGTGGTTGCGGCGCGGTGTGGTTTGAGTTCTCCCTGTCTGTCATTACTGTGTGGGTTTTGGTGGTTTGACAACTCACTGGGTGGAGGGTGGAGGGTTCAGCTTAGGGCTGAGCAGGAGATAAGGAGAGGCTGGAGGCTCAGGCATTTGCACCTTTAGCAAAAACCCTGGGTTGAGGGTCAGACAGGGTTTTCCCTAGTTTGAGGGACTCCGCAGGGGCCCGGGTTTTGTCAGCCTCCTTCGACCTAAGCCTCGCATAACAGATTCATGATTAAAAGCAGTGAAATACGTCAGTAGAGCTGAGAATGTACAGTCCAGAAATCCTCCCGTTTTAATTATATATACAGCAGGAATCAGGTTTATTTATTATTATAGCCCGGGAGCAGAGTCTGTGCAGACAAAAGATCACCAATGCTCCTATGGCAGGAGGAGAGATATCCACCCCCAGAGACAGCAGCAATGGGAGGGGGGAGCAGGTTCCCCTACTATAATGGCACCAGCAGGTCAGCTAGTCAGTGCAGAGAGAGGGAATAGTGCAGGGCCCGTTTTCCAGGGCACTCACCGCATATCCCGGTCGCTGTCCCTGCAACACTGTAGCGTTAGAAGAAGCTGGCCGCCGCGCTCCCTCTGATACAGTGCGCGTCCAAGATGGCCGCCGCTCCCTGCGGGCCCCGCCGTCCACCCTGACCTCTCAATCCTCTTCTGCTCACCGGAGCCGTCCTGCGCCTCTTCTCGGAGTCCCCTGGGGGTCCCGACACCAGCGGGCACCCAGCGCTGCCGGATCCAGAGCAATATGCAGGAGGTATGCTCAGGATATATGGAGGATAAGCAGTAGCCCTCGCAGCGCGCATCCTTTCCTCACCACTGCATAGCCACGCCCCCTCAGCACTTTACAGTTTGCACACATTATCATTCACTGTCCCCGATGGGGCTCACAATCTAAACTCCCTATCAGTATGTCTTTGGAATGTGGGAGGAAACCCACGCAAACACGGAGAGAACATACAAACTCATTGCAGGTGTTGTCCTTGGTGGGATTCAAAACCAGGACTCCAGCACTACAAGGCTGCAGTGCTATCCGATGAGCCACCATGCTGCCCAAAAATATTCAGAATTGAGAGTCCTCAGTGGTTGATTAATGGCTAAGACCGGTATCACACATGCGAGGAATATGGCCGAGTCTCGCATGTTGATACCCAGCACTGCCAACGGCACTCAGGAGTGGAGTGTGCGGCCGAATAGCAATACATGGAGCTGCCCGCTCCGCTCCTGAGTGCCGGGTATTGACGTGCGAGACTAGGCCGTGTTTCTCGCATGTGTGATACCGGCCTAACTGGAAAGATGGTAACAAATTGCAAGCTTTCGAGACTACTCAGGTCTCTTCATCAGGCATTGACTAAGGCTGTGTGCACACGCTGCGGATCCGCAGCGGATTTGGCCCCGTGGATTCGCAGCAGTTTCTGCTGCGGTGTACAGTACCATTATTCCCTATGGGAATTAAAACCGCTGTGCAGACGCTGCGGAATTTTCCGCGCGGATTTTGCTGCCGTTTCAAATCCGCAGAAAGAATTGCATGTCAATTCGTTCTGCGGATTCCGCAGCAGTTTACCATCTCCTCCATAGTGGAGATGATAAACTGCAGGGCAAAACCGCAGGCTAATCCGCAGATAAACCGCAGGTCTTTTGACCTGCGGATTTATCTGTGGATTTTGCAAAATCGGCGCGGATGAATCCGCAGCAGATTCCGCAGCGTGTGCACACAGCCTAATACAAAATCTGAAGAATCACATATTTAGGGCTCATACTCACTGGAGAGAAAATTGGACGAGTGCAATCCAATTAAAAATCAGATTGCACTCTGACCAATGTTAGTTAATGGGTGACAAATCTTACTTGCGATCTTTTTTTTTTCCCATCCGAAATCGGACTGAGAAAAAAATCACAGCATGCTGCGATTTTTGCTTGAAAATCGCCAATGCAAGTCAATGGAAGGATTAAAAAACGGACCAAAAACCGGACAATCCGTTTTCCATCCATTTTAAACGGATACATTACCATTCTGTGTCATAGAACACTGTAAATGGTCCTGTAAATGGTTCACAAATAAACGTATCCAGGTGTTAGAATGGCCAAGTCAAAGTCCAGACCTGAATCGAATCGAGAATCTGTGGAAAGAGCTGAAAACTGCTGTTCACAAACGATCTCCATCAAACCTCACTGAGCTCGAGCTGTTTGCCAAAGAACAATGGGCAAGAATTTCAGTCTCTCGATGTACAAAACTGATAGAGACATACCCCAAGGGACTTGCAGCTGTAATCGCAGCAAAAGGTGGCGCAACAAAGTATTAAGTTAAAGGGGCCAAATAATATTGCACTCCCCACTTTTCAGTTTTTGAATTCACGAAAATTTAAAATAGCCAATAAATTTCGTTCAACTTCACAACTGTGTCCCACTTGTTGCTGTTTCTTCACCAAAAATTTACATTTGGTATCTTTATGTTTGAAGCATGATATGTGGGAAAAGGTTGAAAAGTTCCAGGGAGCCGAATACGTTTGCAAGGCACTGTATAGATAAATGTTTTTGAGGACCGAGGGAGATTTTTTTTACTGGTTTTAATAGTGGGAATTCCGACCTAAAATCTACAAAAAAAAAGTATCAGCTCTGCTTGCGACAAGCTTGCCAATTATTTGAATGAGAAAATGCTCCTGTAGTGCACTCGGTTCCTTTTTTTTCTGCATCGGGGTTAATTAAAGCGGGTTATAAAAATTTTATGTCAATTCTAAATCACAGAAAAATGCACTTTAGTTTTTAGTGATGTTTTTGCAGAGGAAGCGTTCCAAAAGAAACACGTCGTATTGCTACACCTAATACTACTGATTAAAAGCGCACCAGAAACCATGCTGAAAAAGTGTGTCAAAAACCACATCCAAAAAGCATTAAAAAAAAGTATGTTCTTACAAATCCATGCTAAAAAAAATAGGCCCGATTAATCAACGATTTTCTGCTAGAAAACTGTACTAAAAGCTTTGAAAAGTTGCTAAATATTTAGCGCATCGTAAAACGGTATGTTTAAACAGACAATTTTTAGGTGGATTTCTTAAATATCTAAAATCCATTTTAAATAATTAAAAACCACCACATGAAGATTACCCAAGATAACCCTTTGTGCTTTAAAAATGCTCCAAATTTGACTTTTGAATAAAATGGAAGCAGAGAAAATGTCCATTGCAGAATAAAAACAGCATAAAACACACCAAAAAAAGTTCGCTTTTTCTTAAGGGTTTGCATTTTTGCGGTGTGTGTGTGTGGGGGGGGGGACAAAGCATAGTGTTTTACAGTACTAGCAAAGTGAATGAGATAATGAGATTTCTGAAATCTTGTGCACCTGCAGTTTATTTTTTTTCCTTGCAGATTTGAACCATCAAAAGTATTTTTCAAATCGGCATAATGTCAATTCTTTCAGCGTTTTTCACCAATTCAAATGAACTGGGGGAAAAAAAAGCAGGTTAAAAGCAGACTTAAGGTATTTTATTTATGCTGTATTTTTCTTGCCAAGACACTGTTTTTTGCAGCCAAAAAAAAAAACTGTTGCAAATACTAACCGTGTGCACATATACCCCAAATCCACGTTCACACGTTCAGTATTTGGTCAGTATTTTACCTCAGTATTTGGAAACCAAAATCAGGAGTGAAACAATCAGAGGAAAAGTATAATAGAAACACGTCACCACTTCTGCATTTATCACCCACTTCTGCATTTATCACCCGCTCCTGCTTTTGGCTTACAAATTCTGAGGTAGAAAAAAACTCACCAAATACTCAATGTGCGCATGTGGCCTAATGATTTTTTTTTAACCCCTTTCTGCCATCGGACGGATTAGTATGTCCGATGGTAGCAACCCCGCTTTGATGTGGGCTCCGGCGGTGAGCCCGCATCAAAGCCGGAACATGTCAGCTGTTTTGAACAGCTGACATGTGCCCGCAATAGGCGCGGATGGAATCGAAATCCACTCGTGCCTATTATCTAGTTAAATGCCGCTGTTAAACGCTGACAGTGGCATTTAACAAGCGCATCCAGACGGAAATGCGCTCACCGCTGACCCCCGTCACGTGATCATTCGTTCGTCGGCATAACAACCAGAGGTCTCCTGGAGACCTCTATGGTTGTTGATGCCAGATTGCTATGGACGCCACCGTGTGGTCAGCGCTCATAGCAATGCTATAATTCTGCTACATAAAGGCGATCTGCGCATCGCCTCTATGTAGCCGAGCCGATCAAGTTGTGGCAGCTTCTAGCCTCCCTTGGAGGCTATTGAAGCATGCCAAAACTTAAAGAAAACTAGTTTTAAAAATATAAAAAAATAAAAAAAACATAAGTTTAAATCACCCCACTTTCGCCCCACTAAAAATAAAGCAATAAAAAAAAATCACACATACACATATTAGGTATTGTCGCCTTCAGAATCACCCGATCTATCAATAAAAAAAGGTTTAACCTGATTGCTAAATGGTGTAGCGACAGGTCAGTTTTAGCATTTAGTGAACCTAGCAAAAAAAGCCAAACAAAAAACAAGTGTGGGATTGCACTTTTTTTGCAATTTTACCGCACTTGGAATTTTTTTCCTGTTTTCAAGTACACAACATGCTAAAACCAATGATGTAGTTCCAGGGCCGCCATCCCGGCATTACTGCCCTGACTGGGGTATGGGGCCCGATCAGCAGAGGGGGCCTGCATCAAGCCCTGTCACCTCTACCCATCGGGCCCCACTGCCCCGTCCCCAGCGGCAGGATTCTGCCGATCAAGTAACTGAACATGCGTCCTGTATGTAGATTCAGTTAAAGCTGCCAGCCAATCGGAGGCTGGCAGCTGACGTCAGCGCAAACGTCACTGGCGTCTGACGTCATTGTCAGTCACCGGCGAGTGCACGCTTTCAGGTTGGAGTGAAGACCGCTCACCGCTGGAGCGCGGCAAGGTAAGAGGAAAGATTTTTTTTTTTAATTAGTATTGAAAGCGGCAAGCCGGGCCCAGCAGGATGGAGACGGGGCAGGATGGATTGGGGCAGGATGGAGACAGGCAGGATTGTTGACACTGGGGCAGGATGGAGACAGGGCTTGATTGGAGACGGGGCAGGATGGAGACGGGTCAGGATTGGGGGCAAGATTGGAGACACTGGGAGCAGGATGGAGACAGTGGGAAGGATGGAAACGGGCAGGATTGGAGACACTGGGGGCAGAATGGAGACGGGCAGGATTAGAGACACTGGGGGCAGGATGGAGACGGGGCATAATCGGAGACATGGAGGGCATGATTGGAGACACAGGAGGCAGGATTGGAGACACAGGAGGCAGGATTGGAGACACAGGAGGCAGGATTGGAGACACAGGAGGCAGGATTGGAGACACAGGAGGCAGGATTGGAGACACGGGTGCAGGATTGGAGACACGGGTGCAGGATTGGAGACACAGAGGGCAGGATTGGAGACACAGTGTTAGGGTTGCGGATCGCACTAAATATAAAATATAAGTGCGATCACAACCCGGGGTCCACTGTGCAGAGATGGAAAACTGCTGCTCAGTAATGGTGGAGCACTAACTAAACACCGGTGGGTTATCTGCTGACCCGATGTGTACAGGAGTGAACTCTGTTACCTCACAGAGCCGCTGGAATAAGTGCCAGAGCCTGTTTATCTTCACAGGACTCGGCAGGTGAGCGCTAGTGCAATGACACAGGACTCTGCCCCAAGGACACAGGGTTAGAGTCCCATTAGCCCCACTAGCATTCAGCACCACAACAGCGGTGCCTGGACAGATGCTTATAGATTGCTGTGCTCTTTTAGCAGTCACAGGGTGCAGCTGATAGTTGCTTACAGCACTAAGTGTAATACAGCGCAGCTCTGGTGGACTGGACACCACTAGCCAGCCTAGGCTTAGGACTGGAAAGCTCATACTGTAAGATGCGCACGGCACCGCTCTAACGGATGCTTCTGTACACGCAGGAGCGAGGTGCCCAGAGCAGGACGGCACTGTATGGCGCTGAGTGAGGTGCTGTGAGATGTAGCACAGTGGTGCAAGATGAAGCCACTAATAGGCGCTGACTCCAAACCCAAAACCCTACAAACATGCGTATCCAAGGGAGGCGTGTTATAATGAGTCATTCACCAGTTTCATGCATCCATCATCACTCACATAAAGAGTCTATACTAGTGCATGGCCGAGCGGCCATGCAAACCTTTTATAACAGCATCCTTCTGGGACCTTCCTGATGGTCCAATCCGAGCTGCTTGAGGACCTGAGCATGAGAGGTCGTCCCTCGGGCATGCTCAGTAGCCCGAAAGTAGGACTTAGTCATAGGAGCTGCTTGCTGCTGAGCAGGGAAGGCTGCTATAGCTGACCCTGAGATGGCAGCAGCAAATGAACCGACTGCACTGGCCTGATCAAGATCCCGGGAACGACGTGTTTGCTGAGCAGCCTCTTCTGCGGCCTGGACTGAATGGGAAACCGCAGAAGGCAAGGCTCGGGATTCCTCCTCTGCAGAGGCAGGAACCCGACGCCTAACACACTGGGGGCAGGATTGGAGACACTGGGGGCATGATTGGAGACACTGGAGGCATGACTGGAGACACTGGAGGCATGACTGGAGACACTGGAGGCATGACTGGAGACACTGGAGGCATGACTGGAGACACTGGGGGCATGACTGGAGACACTGGGGGCATGACTGGAGACACTGGGGGCATGACTGGAGACACTGGGGGCATGACTGGAGACACTGGGGGCATGACTGGAGACACTGGGGGCATGACTGGAGACACTGGGGGCATGACTGGAGACACTGGGGGCAGGACTGGAGACACTGGGGGCAGGACTGGAGACACTGGGGGCAGGACTGGAGACACTGGGGGCAGGACTGGAGACACTGGGGGCAGGACTGGAGACACTGGGGGCAGGACTGGAGACACTGGGGGCAGGACTGGAGACACTGGGGGCAGGACTGGAGACACTGGGGGCAGGACTGGAGACAGATGGGCAGGATCATGGGGCAGGATGGATACGATGGAGCCAGATGGGGCAGGATGGGGAGATCATATGGGGCAGAATGGATACTCATGAGGGCAGGATGGGAGAACATATGGCTGAAGCCAGGAATGAGACACACAGGGTCAGGATGGGGGATATTATTACCATAGGGGGTAATTAAGGGATATTATTACTGCAGTGATGTATTTTATTTTTTGAGTATACTGTTTTAAATGGGGGGCGGTCCTGTTACTGTGCAGAGTGATACTATGTCGCCTTTTTTTCTTCATGTGGTGTAATGTAGAAGTTGGGAAAAAAAACAAGTAATGTGTTCTGCAAGCGGAGCTCTATATAACTGTGTTATTTCCTACAGAGACGAGCCCTGGTTGGAAGAAGTGATTACAGTCTCTGCTTGATGAAAGTGGGTCGCCCTCCCAGGGCAGCGGGGTACTCGGTACCGGGCCGGTGTCAGGGGGAATGTGTGTCACAGCAGCAGTGACCCGGTCCATGTCCCTGGGCGCCCAATAAATGGTGAATTGTAATGTGGTTAATAGAATAGTTCGTGACGCCACCTGTGATGTTTGGCAAGTGAGAAGTTAAGCCAATGCTGCTTGCAGATCCACTGGGACTGATGATATGGTGCAGCAAAGATGGTGTAGCTCCCCACAGGTGAAGCTGTAGTCCCAGGGCAGTGTAGGTGCGATGTTGGAGGAGAGGCACGGGCAGTGTGGATGCTGATACCCAGATGTAGCAGTGCTGAAGTGTTAGCGCACAAATGAATGGAGGACACCAGGGCTTGCAGTTTCAAAGCTTTACTCACAGTTCGTGGTACACACTGGTGCCTGTCTCCGTGCCGTGTCCTCCGGGGCAGAGACTCAATCAACCTACCGGGCAAGTCAGGACTCTCCTCTCCAACACTCCGTCAACATGTACCTCTCTGAATGACTTTGCCAATGCGCCTTAAAGTGTGAAGCACTCCAGTACTTAGTTACCCTGGAATGCCTCCTGACAGATGTTCCCAAGAACCATACTTGCACGGCAGACAGCTGTAGCCTGCTTCGGGGACGCCTCACTCCCGGCTCTCTATCCGTGTTGCTGTTGTGCCTCAAGTCTTAGATGGGAGTAGTGCATTTACAGCCAACTACTCCACCGGTGTCTGCTGCAGAACCATAAGTGTCCATACAACCTCGGGGACCGTGCCCCGGCCTTGCGCTGAGAACCTATAGGCAGGGTTCCTCTTCCAACCCACATCTCCTCTCTGTTCTCTCTACTCCTTCGTTCCGTACTTGTCCTTCTCTCTCTTATGGAATCTTAGGTTACAGTTCTACATCTTTCTCCTTCTCTTCCCTTTCCCGTGCCAGCTGGCTCAGATCACTGAGGCAGCTGCAGCACTCCTTCTATCCCTCTTCCAGGGATCTACTTCTCAGACCCATCCTCAGACTCTCCTGACTGACTGTCCTTCTCCCGCCTGACCTCCCATCAGACTGACCTGTAATTCTAAACCTTCCCAATCTTTTATATGTATCTCAACTCCACCCACCTCCCAGCACATCCAGTGTTCCAAGCAGGGAACCACCAAAGGTGCTCTGCTACCCTCTGAGCCTGGAGCCGCTATGTGGTTGTGCTGAACTACCCTGTTGTGTGGGATGCAGGTGTTGGAATGTGGAAAGGAGTTCCCACCTTACGTGGATGGTGGGGCACTACACCTTAGGAGAAGGTGCAGTACCTCTGTGGCGACTGAGCCTCAGGGGCGCCACAAAAGATGAAAAGCGAAGATGAAGGACTTCACCTAGAGATGCCACTGGTGAGTCAGTGTGTTACCTATACACTGACACTATACACTGTATACTATATACAGAGGTCCTGTGTATAATGTCACCAGTGATCACTGTATTACCTATACATTATATACAGAGCTTCTGTGTATAATGTCACTGGTGATCACTGTATTACCTGTACACAGACACTGCATACTAAGTACAGCTCTACTGTGTATAATGGCACTTATGGTGATAGTATTGTTTTTTTTTATTACTGATCAGTATTATAGTATTCAGTCACTATGTGGTGGTAATATGTGGTCTGGACATGGTATTGCGGTATTTGTCCCTTGTATGCGCTATTATTTAGTCACTTTGTGGTGGTAATATGTGGTCTGGTCATGGTGCGGTGGTATTTGTTCCTTGTATGTGGTATTATTCGGTCACTGTGGTGGTAATATGTGGTCTGGTCGTGGTGTGGCGATATTTGTCCCTTGTATGTGATATTATTTGGTCACTGTGATCAGGGTCAGACTGGGGTGCCTAGGGCCCACCAGGGGAATTGACTCTAGGGGCCCACCCTATGGCTACCATAAACGGTTTTATAACGTGTTCATTTTTTGGCCTCTCCCACTAAAACGTGTGCCTTTTAGCAAGCTGTAGCGTGCAAAAGAGAACGCTCTCAACCACCTATATATCGTACAGACCGCACTCTCAGCCTCCTATATATCGTACAGACCGCACTCTCAGCCTCCTATATATCGTACAGACCGCACTCTCGGTCTCCTATAACAGATACTTTCTATAAGAGGTTGAGAGTGTGGTATGTACAGTATATAGGATGCCAATATTGCGGTATGTACGGCTTATTTGCCTCGTATATGACATACAGGCTGTCGGCCTCCTATTAGGCCTCCTAAAAGACATACAGACTGTCTGCCTCCTATTAGGCCTCCTATGAGACATGCAGACTGTCGGCCTCTTATTAGGCCTCCTATAAGACATACAAAGTGTCTGCCTCCTATGAGACATACAGACTGTCAACCTCCTATAAGTCATACAGACTGTTGGCCTACTATTAGGCCCCCTATAAGACATACAGAGTGTCGGCCTACTATTAGGCCCCCTATAAGACATACAGAGTATCAGCCTACTATTAGGCCCCCTATAAGACATACAGACTGTCGCCCTCTTAGATACTGCACTCTCTGCCTATGTACGGCATACAGGAGGTCTGTATGTTCGATATACAGTCCTCATATGACATATTAGGCCTGTGTGTATCTTATATAGGAGGCAAAAATGGGGCCCCAAATGCTAACATATTGCACATCACACAGAAGCATTTCGATTGTATATTACATGTGCTGAGTTCAGGCTGCTAAATGAGTGCGATCGACAATATTGAAGTCATTGAACACTTGTTTCTTGGCCTCTTTCCACCGTCTGAGAAAGAATGATGGGGACAGAATCATAGAATCATAGAATCGTAGAGTTGGAAGGGACCTCCTGGGCCATCTGGTCCAACCCCCTGCTCAAAGCAGGATTCGCTAAATCATCCCAGTCAGATGTCTGTCCAGCCTCTGTTTGAAGACTTCCATTGAAGGAGAACTCACCACTTCTCGTGGCAGCCTGTTCCACTCATTGATCACTCTAACTGTCAAAAGGTTTTTTCTAATATCTAATCTGTGTCTCCTCCCATTCAGTTTCATCCCATTGCTTCTAGTCTTTCCTTGTGCAAATGAGAATAAAGTTGATCCTTCTACAATGTGACAGCCCTTTAGATATTTGTAGACAGCTATTAAGTCTCCTCTCAGTCTTCTCTTTTGCAAACTAAACATTCCCAAATCCTGCAACCTTTCCTCATAAGACAGGGTTTGCAGACCGGTCACCATTCTGGTCGCTCTTTTCTGAACTTGCTCCAGTTTGTTGATGTCTTTTTTAAAATGTGGTGCCCAAAACTGGACACAATATTCCAGATGAGGTCTGACCAAAGAGGAGTAGAGGGAAATAATGACTTCACGTGATCTAGACTGTATGCTTCTGTTAATACATCCTAGAATTGCATTTGCCTTTTTTGCTGCTGCATCACACTGTTGACTCATATTCAGTCTGTGATCTATTAGTATACCCAAGTCTTTTTCACATGTGCTGTCACTTAGCCCTATTCCTCCCATTCTATATATGCTTTTTTCATTTTTATTGCCCAGATGTAGTACTTTGCATTTTTCCCTGTTAAAAACCATTCTGTTTGTTGCTGCCCACTTCTCCAGTTTATTTATATCTTTTTGAATCCTCTCTCTCTCTTCTCTAGTATTAGCTATCCCTCCTAGCTTTGTGTCATCAGCAAATTTAATCAGTTTACCCTCAATTCCTTCATCTAAATCGTTGATAAAGATGTTGAACAATACAGGGCCCAGGACAGAGCCCTGTGGTACCCCACTTGAGACATTCTTCCAACTGGATGTGCAGCCATTTACGACCACTCTTTGGGTCCGATCACTAAGCCGGTTATGAATCCACCTAACAGTTGCCTTGTCCATTCCATACTTAGTCATTTTTTCAATAAGCATTGTATGAGAGACTTTGTCAAATGCTTTGCTGAAGTCAAGATATACTATATCTACAGCATTTCCTTGATCCACCCAATCAGTGATACCGTCATAGAAGGAAATTAAGTTAGTCTGACATGACTTATTAGTTACAAACCCATGCTGACTCTGTTTAATCACTTCATTCTTATCCAGGTATTGACATACATGTTGTTTAATAATTTGTTCAAAGATCTTTCCTGGTATAGAAGTCAGACTCACCGGCCTATAGTTGCCTGGGTCCACCTTCTTCCCCTTTTTGAAGATAGGAACAACATTTGCTCTTCTCCAGTCTTCTGGCACTTCTCCTGTTCTCCAAGAATTTTCAAAGATTATGGAGAGGGGTTCAAAAATTTCTTCTGCTATCTCCTTCAGTACTCTGGGGTGTAATTCATCTGGACCTGGAGACTTGAATTCATTTAGGTTAGCTAAGTGTTTCCTCACAATCTTTCTGTTTATAGATATCCTGGATTCTTCTATTCCCTTAATAGGACAGTGAATAACAGTTGATGTTACATTTCCTTTCTGAGAGAAAACAGATGCAAAATAGGAATTTAAAAGTTCAGCCTTCTCAACATCCTGTCTTACCATTTCATCATTTTCATCCTGTAAAAATCCTATAGCATCTTTGACTTTTCTTTTACTTTTGACATATCCCCAAAATCCTTTATTATTGCTTTTGACATCTCTTGCAAGCCTCAATTCATTTTCAGCTTTAGTAATCTGATTTGTGCCCTGCAGGTTCTGCAGACAGCATTATATTCTTCTTTAGATATGCCTCCCTCTTTCCATTTTATAAACATTTTTTTCTTCCTTTTTAGCATGTGCTTAAGTTCTGTGTTCATCCATCCTGGTTTCCTTAAATGCTTCCTATTCTTCCCTCTTTTCGGAATTGTTAACAACTGTGCTTTGAGAATTTCATTTTTCAAGATTTCCCATCCCTCCTGGACATTTTTGTCTTTTAGGATATCCAGCCATTGGATCCCTCCAATTCTCTTTCTGAATCCCTTAAAATCTGCCTTTCTGAAATCTAACCTTGACGTCTGAGTCTTCACAAGTCTTCCGCCTCTAGTTATCCAAAATTCTAAAATAGCATGGTCGCTACCTCCTAGGGTCCCAGCCACTTTTACCTCCTCAACCATTTCCTCCCTGTTTATAAGGATTAGATCCAAGGTAGCAGTTCCCCTTGTTTTCTCCCCTACCTTTTGGAAGATAAAGTTGTCAGCAAGAGAGGATAAGAATTTCCTTGACCTGTTAGTTTTGCCTGAGAGAGATTCCCAACAAATGTCTGGATAGTTGAAATCTCCCATGACAACTATGTCATATTTTTTGGAGAACTTGGCCATTTGATGCATAAAGAGTTCATCCATATCTTCAGCTTGCACAGGCGGCCTGTAGTAAATGCCTACGATGGTGTCCTTTCCATTGTTCTGTCCTTGTATTCTTACCCAAACAGTTTCCACAGAACTCCCAGTCTCTGAAGATTCAATCTCTGTGCAGACATACGCGTTTCTAACATACAATGCGACACCTCCTCCTCGTTTATCAAGTCTGTTTCTTGCAAATAAGTTGTATCCTTCTAGTCTTGTATTCCAATCATGTGTATTGTCCCACCAAGTTTCAGTGATTCCAATGACATCATATTTCTTTTCCTGTGTTAGTAGTTCCAATTCTCCTTGTTTGTTGCCCATGCTTTGTGCATTAGTATAGAAACATTTTAGTTTGTGATTGGTTTCTCTTTCTCCAATATTTTTATTAATTAGATTCTTTCGTCTTTGTTCTTCCTGTTCTTCCTTTCCACTTCTAATAGCAGAGTTCTCAATAGCATTTGTCAGGTGTATGGCTTTTTCTGGTCTTTTGCTTCCCTTCCCATGTTGTTCTAGTTTAAAGCTCTCCTTACAAGTGTAGCAAGGCGACTTCCAAATACATACTTTCCAGTCTTCGTAAGGTGCACCCCATCTCTAGCAAGTAGTCCATCGTATAAGTAGTTCACTCCGTGATCCAGAAATCCAAATCGTTGCTGACGGCACCATCGACGTAGCCAGTTGTTCACCTGCAGAATCTTATTCCACCTCCTTGTTCCATGGCCATCCACTGGGAGGATGGAAGAGAAGACCACCTGCGCTCCCAGTTCTTTCACTTTCTTGCCTAAGTCTTCAAAGTCTCTGCAGATGGTTTCCAGGTCGTTTCTTGCGGTGTCATTTGTCCCCACATGTAGTAGCAGGAATGGGTAGTCATCTGTAGGTCTGAAGAGTCCTGATATCCTGTCAGACACATCTTTAATTTTTGCACCTGGAAGACAGCGCATTTCTCTTGAAGTTATATCCGGTCTGCAGATAGCGGCCTCTGTTCCTCTCAACAGGGAATCCCCCATGACCACCACTCTCCGTTTCTTCTTCACAACATTTTTCTTCTTTCTCCATCCGGGAGGACTCTGAAGGCGTACATGGTTGTTGTTTGTTGGCAAAGTCTTATCCTGATGTATTTCTTCATCGTTTTCCTGCGTGAGAGCCTGGTACTGGTTTCTGAGCAGTATGGGTGCTGACTGCCTCCTGATCCTCCTGCTTCTCTGGGTCACATGTCTCCATTCCTCTGTTTCTTCAGGTGCACTTCGAATTTCTTCTCTTTCTGTAACATGAAGAGATAATTCTGCTCTGTCTAAGAACTCTTCACCGTCCTTAATGATCTTCAATGTAGCTAACCTCTCTTCGAGATTTTGCAACTTTTCCTCCAACAGGGACACAAGCTTGCATTTGTGGCAGGTGAAGTTTGGCTATCGGCGCGCGGTTTTTCTGATTTCCTCTTTTCAGCTGCAACGGCCAAAACCCAGTGATCGTTGAGCTCGCGGAGACTCTTCACTTATCCTAGAAGGCACTGGGAATATGCAAATGATCTCCTCAAGACTCTTCCCCTGGTTTTCCGATTTCCTCTTTTCAGCTGCAACGGCCAAAACCCAGTGATCGTTGAGCTCGCGGAGACTCTTCACTTATCCTAGAAGGCACTGGGAATATGCAAATGATCTCCTCAAGACTCTTCCCCTGGTTTTCCGATTTCCTCTTTTCAGCTGCAACGGCCAAAACCCAGTGATCGTTGAGCTCGCGGAGACTCTTCACTTATCCTAGAAGGCACTGGGAATATGCAAATGATCTCCTCAAGACTCTTCCCCTGGTTTTCCGATTTCCTCTTTTCAGCTGCAACGGCCAAAACCCAGTGATCGTTGAGCTCGCGGAGACTCTTCACTTATCCTAGAAGGCACTGGGAATATGCAAATGATCTCCTCAAGACTCTTCCCCTGGTTTTCCGATTTCCTCTTTTCAGCTGCAACGGCCAAAACCCAGTGATCGTTGAGCTCGCGGAGACTCTTCACTTATCCTAGAAGGCACTGGGAATATGCAAATGATCTCCTCAAGACTCTTCCCCTGGAACAATCACTAATGGATCAATCTGTCCCCATACAGTATCATGTTATCAGCAGCACATCTAAAGTTTACACCCCATAGTTCTCCATATAATATAATGTGCCCCATAGTTCTCCATATATTATAATACACTCCTCAGTCCTCCATATAGTATAATACACTCCCCATAGTCCTCCATATAGTATAATACATTCCTCATAGCCCTCCAGATATTAAAATACACTCAGTCCTCCATATAATATAATATACTCCTCCATATATTAAAATACACTGCTCAGTCCTCCATATAGTATAATACACTCCTCATAGTGCTCCATATAGTATAATACACCGCCAGTCATCCATGTAGTACAATTCACTTCCCATAGTATAATGCATCCCATAGTTCTTCATATAGTATAATGCATTCCCCATAGTCCTCGATACAGTATAGTGCAGCCCACATATAGCATAATGCAGCCACCCCACAGTATAATGCAGCCCCGCCATACAATATGATGTTACCCCCATAGAATATAATGCAGTCCCCCTCTTATAGTATAATGCAGCCCCTCCATAGAATATATTGGCAGCCTTTTATAAAGTATAATGTATCCCCTGCATAGAATACAATGTAGCCCTCCTCATATAGTATAATGCAGCCCCAACAGAATATAATGTAGCCCCATCATAAAGTATAATAAAGCCCCCATACAATATAACCTAGCCCACCATAAATATAATGCAGCCCCCATAAAATACAATGTAGCCTCCTCATATAGTATAATGTAGCCCCTTCATAGAGTATGATGCGATCACCTCCCATAGCATATAATAAAGATAATACAGCCCGCCCCCCATAGAATATAATGTAGCCACGAATAGCCTATAATACAGTCTACCTCCCCATAGAATATAATGTAGCCCCCCATATTACATAAAACAGCCTCCCCCATAGAATATAATGTATAATGTACCCCCCATGGTAAATAACACAGCCACATAGTATACAGCACGGCCACAAAGTATATAACACAGCCACATAGTATATAACACAGCCCCACATGGTATATAGCAGAGCACCACATGGTGTACAGCATAGCACCAAGGTATGCAGCACAGCCTCACATAGTATACAGCACAGCGCCATAATAATAATAATAATCTTTTTTATATAGCTCTAACATATTACGCAGCGCTTTACAGTTTGCACACATTTTCATCACTGTCCCCGATGGGGCTCACAATCTAAATTCCCTATCAGTATGTCTTTGGAGTGTGGGAGGAAACCGGAGTGCCTGGAGGAAACCCATGCATGGTATACAGCACAGCCCCACAAGCAGTGGTGTAACTACAAAGTTATGGGCCCCGATGCAAACTTTCAAATGGGGCCCCTCCATGCCAAAATACACGCACATCTCAGCTCCTTACAACTTGTACACACGCGGTTCCGCTCCATACACCTTGTACACGTGCCGCTTCGCTCCGTACATGCGCAGCTCCGCTCCGTACACCTCGTACACACACGGCTCCGCTCCGTACACATGCGGCTCCGCTCCGTACACCTTGTACACATCCGGCTCCGCTCTGTACACGTCGTACACACACGGCTCCGTTCCGTACACATGCTGTTTCGCTCCGTACACCTTGCACACATCCGGCTCCACACCGTACACCTCGTACACAAGCGGCTTCGCTCGGTACACCTCGTACACACGCGGCTTCGCTCCGTACACCTCGTACACACACGACTCCGCTCCGTACACCTCGTACACACACGACTCCGCTCCGTACACCTCGCACACACATGGCTCCACTCCGTACACCTCGTACACACATGACTCCGCTCCGTACACCTCGTACACACATGGCTCCACTCCGTACACCTCGTACACACATGGCTCCGCTCCGTACACCTCGTACACACATGGCTCCGCTCCGTACACCTCGCACACACATGGCTCGGCTCCGTACACCTCGCACACACATGGCTCCGCTCCGTACACCTCGCACACACATGGCTCCGCTCCGTACACCTCGCACACACACGGCTCCGCTCCGTACACCTCGTACACACACGGCTCCGCTCCGTACACCTCATACATACGCGGCTCCGCTCCGTACACCACGTGCACACACTGCTCTGCTCCGTACACCACGTACACACACAACGCTGCCCAATACACACAGTTCTCACAAAACTTCTCATATTGTGTTTTTCGTGGACCACTAAGAAAATTGAGATAGCCTACATGTAAATGGCAAAAAAAAAATCCTGACAGAATATGTTCGTGTAAAAACGATATGTGAATGAACCCGCGCTGTGAAATAAAAGTATTATTTATTTTGAGGTCAGGGTATTAGTTACTGTGTATACAACCACAGCTCTCCCTCTATATGTTGTAGGTCAGATATATAAGCTATACATGTGTCTGAAGTGGCAATTTACAGACAAGTGACCTTTTTCCTGAAACTTCGGACATTACTGCTGTACTCCGTTACAGAGCAGTGTGTTTTTTGCTGTCCTGTCGGGCTGCGCGCTCTGCCGCCTGCTACAACTCACAGCCTAGAGCTGAGGAGATTCCCGCCGCGCGCTCGCTTCTGCTTCTGTGTCGGATTTTCCCGCCCATTTCAGGTGAGCGCCGGCGCTAAATGCAGCACACACAGAAGGCGCGGACGTGCGCTCAGAGATAAAGACGCTTTTATTTACTCTGCCTACAACCTGTCCAGAAATGTAGGAGAAGTCTTTCTGGCATTTGTCACATTTTTTATTTTTTTGCCCTCCCCCCAAAGTCGATATTGAATTGTAGTCTGATTTATTTACACAATAGAAAATCAAATGTCTGCAAAAGATCCTCTATAAAGTTATCCAACCATACAGCATTGTGACTGCAATGCAATGTTACAGTATGGTGTTATATAGTATAGCTGTATTACAGACCATTGAGGTTAGATAACATAATAGTTTGTAAATGTGGTATAGTTCTAAAGTAAAATTGTGAGGAAAACATCCAGCTATCATATCCTTTGGGAAATATTATAAGGCCATGTGCACACGCTGCGGTTTTGCTGCGGTTTTGGCCCTGCAGAACTGCAGCAGTTCCGCAGACATGGTACTTTACCATGTTAGCCTATGGGTTTTCAAAACCGCAGTGCTCACGCTGCGGTTTTTACCTGCGGAAAAGCTGCGGTTTTTTTCCGCAGCATGTCAATTGTTTCTGCGGATTCTGCTACGGTTTCACACCTTTAACATAGTAGAGGTGTGAAACCGCAGGGCAAAACCGCAGGCCACTTTACCTGCGGTTCAGCAGGAAAAAACCCGCAGGTGAATCTGCAGTGTGTGCACATACCCTAAAGGTACCATAGTTCTGAATTAAAATTGTGTGGAAGATATCAAGCTATCATATCCTTAGGGTGTGTGCGCACACTGCGGATTGTCCTGTGGATTTTTCCGCACGGATTTGTCAAAAACTGCAGGTTAAACCTAAGAAAAACTGCAGATAAACCGCAGGTCTTTTGACCTGCGGTTTATCTGCAGTTTTTCTTTGGTTTAGCCTGCGGTTTGACACCTGCCATGGAGCAAAGAATTGACATGCTGCGGTTTTGTAACAGCAGCAAATCTGCGTAAAAAAAATCCGCACTGTCTGCACAGTGGTCTTCATTTTTCATTGATTTTAATGGTACTGTACACCCAATCAGAAACTGCTGCGGATCCGCAGGACCAAAACCGCTGCGGATCTTTCTGCGCTGATTTTGCTAAATCCGCAGCTAAAATGACCTGCGGTTTGCCTGTAGATTTAGTGCAGATTTCCTGCAAATTTTCTGCGGATTTCCCCTGCGTTTTTACACCTGCGGATTTCTATAATGGAGCAGGTGTAAAAATGCGGATTCCGCACAGAGAATTTTGTTTTACATTGACTATAATGGTACTGTACACTGCAGGAGAATCTGCTGCGGATCCGAAGGGCCAAATCTGCTGCGGATCCGCAGAAGAATCCGCAACGAGTGCACATACCCTTAGGCAACCATTCACCAACCATATGCAAAAACGTCAATTTGATATATGGTAAACCGGAATACGGCGGTCCTGTCTAAAGCATACAGAGATGATCCCAACTGTACTGTACAGCTGACTCCTGACCTTAAGGCTATATTCGCCATTGCGTATTTGATGCATTTTTTACGCACGCAAATGGTCCAAAAATGCAATGGAATACTTATGCAAGGTAGATCAATGACAATCCTGAAGTGTTATGCACACGATCAGTAAATTTTTTTTTCTGCAGCATGTCAATTCTTTTTACGTTTTTTGCCTGCGTTTTTGACCCATTGAATGGATAGGAAAAAAATGCATAAAAAACGCACGTATTTCCTCTGCGTTTTTCTGCCAAGAGATGCAGAAATCTTGCAGAAATTTCTGCAAGCAAATACGCAACGTGCGCACATAGCCTTAGGCTATGTGCACACGTTGCAGATTTGTTGCGGGTCCGCAGCGTTTTTTCGGTACGGAATTGCACCAAATCTGCAAAGGATTGCTCAAGCAATGTTAATCAATGGGCAGGGTCGGCGTTAGGGGCAGGCAGACCAGGCAGCTGCCTAGGGCCCCTGGGGGGGGCCCCCAGCTAGCGGCACATCACACGGCCGCTATGGGGCCCCTGTGAGGCAGGGGGGCCTGGCTGTCCCCAGCGCCGACTCCCCCCGCCGCCGCCGCATTGAACACATATCACAGCAATGATGGAGGAGAGAGCGTCAGCTGACGCTCCATCTCCAATCATTCCCTGCTCTGCTTCTGACACACAGCGGGTGCGCGATGACGTCATCGCACACTCACTCTGTACCAAGCAGAGCAGGAGACAGGAGCCGGGAGCAACGCAGGCATGAGGAGAAGGTGAGGAGTGTTATTTTTTTTTTTTTTTTTTTAATCAGTTTGAATACTGCCTGGGACCATTCTTGGGGGTGGGGGGCTGTATACTATGCTGGGCTGGGCTGTATAAATACCATGGTGGGATACCATGCTGGGCTGTATACCGTGCTGTAAACCATGCTGGGCTGTATACCAGGCTGTATACCATGCTGGGCTGCATACCGGGCTGTATACCATGGTGGGCTGTATACCATGCTGGGCTGTATACCATGCTGGGCTGTATACCATGCTGGGCTGTATACCATGCTGGGCTATACTATATACCATGCTATATACCACGGTGGGCTGTATACCCTGCTGGGCTATATACCATCTATGGAGGACTATGGGGCAGATTATATTATATGGAGGACTATGGGGTGTAAACTGTAGATGTGCTGCTGATAACATGATACTCTATGGTGATCTGTTAGTGATCCATTAGTGATTGTTTTGTCCCCATCATTCTTTCTCAGTTGGTGTAAAGAGGCCTGGAAACAAGTGTCAAATGACTTCAATATTTTTGATCACACTCATTTAGCGTCCTGAACTCAGCGCATGTAAATACAACCGAAATGCTTCTGTGTGATTTGCAATATGTTAGCATTTGGGGCCCCATTTTAAATTTTGCCTAGGGCCCCACTTTGCCTAAAACAGGCCCTGTCAATGGGAATCCAGAATTGGTGTGCACATGCTGCGGAAAATTCAGTCCTGATTCTCAGCGTTTTATTTTCCGCCGCATGTCTATTCTTTTTGCGGATCGGCATAGTTTCTGCACCCATTGACTTAGATTGAGTCAGTCAAATCCGCAGCAAACTGCAGGTTTAAAAAGGTTTGCGGATTTGCGTGCCAAAAACTCTGCAGATAGGGATGAGGAAGAGTGTGTGGGCAGAGAATATGTGGGTGTCTGTCTGTGTGTGTAGCCAGGCATCATCTGATGGGACAAATACCATCTGGCTATGTCTGCTGTCACATAATAGTGACAGCATGAGCCGATGATGAGATAGTAGTCCCATCATCCGGCGACTGTGTTCAGTTGTAAAACAAAAAAAAAAAAGCATTCATACTCACCAAACACTTAATCCCCGACGCCCGAGTCTCCTGCAACAAAAATAAAATAATAAACCACTATATACTCCCTGTCCGCCGTAGTCCAGGTAATCCAGATTGTCCCACAACGACCTCACATGTAGAAAAGTCACATCGGGAGATGTGACTGCTCTACCCGGCCTCCGGTGATACACTGACAGGAGGTGATCCCTCCCGTAGTGTATCGCTGCACTGCCGTGAGATTTCACTGGAGTACATCAGCTGATCAGCTTCAGTTCTCACTTGTGGCTTCGCTGCATGAGAAAATTCTCAAGCAGCGGGCGGTGCCGTAAGTGAGAGTACGAACTTCGGTGAACTCTCAGTGATACACTGACAGGAGTTAATCCTTCTCGCACTGTATAACCGGAGTCCAGGTAGAGCAGTCACATATCCCGATGTGATTGTTCTACACGTGAAATCTTCGTGGGACACTCGGTAAATGGACTACATCGGACAGGGAGTATTTATGTTGGTTTATTTTATTTTTGTTGCAGGAGATCAAGGGAATTGGGGATTAGGCTTTCAGTAAGTATGGTAAATTAAGATTCAATAAAGGAGTCTGTGTGAATATTTCAATTAAAGGGAGTCTGTCACCCCATTTTTTGCTGAATGAGCTGCGGCCACCGCCATCAGGGGCTTATCTACCGCATTCTGCAATGCTGTAGATAAGCCCCCGACGTAACCTGAAAGATAAGAAAAACAAGTTTGACTATACTCACGGGGAGGGGGGGGGGGGGTGGGTGCGATGGGTGTCGCGGTCCTGCGCCTTCCATCTTCTAGCGATGACGTCCTCCTTCTTACTTCTGCCTCGGCTCCTGCACAGGCGTACTTTATCTGCCCTGTTGAGGGCAGAGCGGAGAACTGCGCAGGCGCCAGGAAAGGTCAGAGAGGTGCGGCGCCTGCGCACTGCAGTACTTTACTCTGCCCTCTATAGGGAAGATAAAGTACGCCTGCGCAGGAGCCACGGCAGAAGTAAGAAGGAGGACATCATCGTATGAAGATGGGAGGCGCTGGACCGGATCTAATAAATATGAAGTTTCTGGGTGGCTGCGGGCTGCTATTTTTAGGCTGGCGGGGTCAATATCCAAGGCCCCTTACCAGCCTGAAAATATCCCCCAGCCCCCAGCTGCCTGCTTTAGCAAGGTTGGTTGTCAAAAATGAAGGGGACCCCACACCATTTTTTTTAAATTATTTAAATTTAAAAAAACAGCGTATAGACCCCTCTATTCTTCATAACCAGCCTTGCTGACAGCTGTGAGTTTTGTCTGGCCGGTTATAGAAAATACATTTATATATATTTATTTATAGCGCTGACGGCGTGTGATGAATACTCCCATCAGCTGCTTCTGCGCTCACTGTTATTAGCGGCAGCAGGTGTAGGCTGATGGGAGTAATAGTCCCATAAGCCGCCACCTGCTGTCACAAAAAAATGCCAGAAACAACTCTGCAAAGGGTGGAATTTTTCCTAAAAATGTTGTATGTGAACTGCCTTTGAGGGTACATGCCCTAATTTTGACATTAAGCAGTTAAATTCAAGTCCATTATTTTGTGATGTGTACAAATAACACAGTGGTGCAGTGGGTTTTTACAACTTTGAACAACTCTGAAAGGACTCGGATGAACTTCTCAGACTTTAGGAAGAATAAATTACATGAAAACCCCAATATGTACTTAGGGCACTTCTGAGGTTTACTTTCTCATATGTGTTTACCTTGGTTTCAGATTGAAAACTTACACCATCGATCACCACTTTATAGCAGAAGATGACAATTTCATTATGTAATATCCATTTAAGTGGAATCTGTTTGTTTTGCTGTGTAGCGAGAGAAGGGTTTCAGGTTTGTTCTCATTATTACTAAGCTTGCTCAGTGTAAGAATTCAGTGCGTTGTTGGAATGCAGTTTGCATCCATCCATCTCTCTGTATGACCCCATGCTGCAGCTAGTAATAAATAGGGAGGCGTTAGTGTTCTCACTACTTAGGCTCCATACACTCTAGATTGATGTTGGCCATACCCACTAATGTTGACTTGTTTTACCAATAGTCTAATGTGTATGGGGGCACTGGCTGACTGATGGACAGGGAGATATCAACTGTTGTGTGTCCGATTTCGGACTGCTGTTCACATTGTTCTCTATGAGATAAGCTGTCCACCAACATGTCAGTCTCCCTCTTTTTCATAGAGACACACGAGTACTGAGCGCTCTGGTGCATGGGTGAGTCCGCTGAGATTGCTGTCGACTGAACGACAGCCACCTAGTGTGTATGGCAGGCTTTAGGCTAAGTGCGCACTGCGTTTTCTGGCCATTGTTTGGGCACGTGCCCAGCAGTGTTCACAGTTTGGATAGATCGCCAGGCATTCATTCTAGACATAGAGTGGGTGCAGAAAGTATTCAGACCCCTTTAAATTTTTCACTCTTTGTTTCATTGCAGCCATTGGGTAAATTTAAAAAAGTTCATTTTTTCTTATTGATGTTTGCTATGCACCCCATCTTGACTGAACAAAACCCAGAAATATAGAAATTTTTGCAAATTTATTAAAAAAGAAAAACTGAAATATCACATGGTCATAAGTATTCAGACCCTTTTTCTCAGACACTCATGTTTATGTCACATGCTGTCCATTTCCTTGTGATCCTCCTTCTGATGATTCTACTCCTTCATTGGAGTCCAGCGATGTTTAAATAAACTGATAGGACTTGATTTGCAAAGGCACACACGTTAGTACTCATGCAGCACATAAACACATGTTCACATTGGCCATAAAACCTACAAGAGAAAAAAATGAGCCAAAAGCTAATGTGAACATGCATTTATGTGCTGCATGTGTACCAACTCAAGTCAAGCTCAATTCTTGTGGTTTTTCTATTGTATTCTGTGCAAGCCGGGGTGTGGCCTCCCTCTCCTGAGCTGGAAATTGTATATAAGGATGTGTGCACATGCTGCGGATTCGCAGCTGTTTTGGTCCTGCGGATCCCCAGCAGAAACTGCTGCGGTGTACAGTACCATAATATCCTATGGGAAATGGAAACCGCAGTGCCCTTCGGTGCGGATTTTTCTGCGTGGATTTGTTGCGGTTTCTAATCCGCAGAAAGAATTGATATGTCAATTCTTTCTGCGGATTCCGCTGCGGTTTACCATCTCCATTGTAGAGGTGATAAACTGCAGGCTAATCTGCAGATAAACCGCTGATCTTTTGACTTGTGGATTTACCTGCGGATTTTGAAAAATCCACGCGGATCAATCCGCAACAGAATCCGCAGCATGTGCACACACCCTTAGGCTTCCCCAGACTGGTGTTCCACAGTCCTTTTGTCTGCCCTATTAACACACTGAGGTCAACCCCTGACATATGATGTACTATCCTGTCCAGGTGACCCGGGCCCATATGACCGTGGACGGGATAGTATGTCATACTGATCAGCTGCGCTCATGGGGGGAGCGTGGCTGATCACGGCCGGGTGTCAGCTGATTATCACTGCTGACACCCGGCACTATGTGATCGCAGCGTTCCGGTGGCATAGGGAAGCATCGAGCGGGGAGGGGGCTCCCTGCATGCTTCCGTGAGACCATCAGAACAACACGATGTGATCGCATTGTTCCGAGGGCCTCCACCCTGCAGTGCCTGTCAGATTGCTGTTCTAACACAATGCCCTGCAAAGTGTCAGATCAGCGATCTGACACTATATAGTGATGTCCCACCCTGGGACAAAGTAAAAAAGTAAAAAAAAAAAAAAAAATTGTGTAAAAATATTTTTTAAAAATTGCTAAATAAAGAAAAAAAAATATTGTTCCAAAAAATACATTTCTTTATGTAAATAAAATATATAAAAGTACACATATTTAGTATCGCTGTGTCCGTAACGACCTGCCCTATAAAACTGTCCCACTAGTTAACCCCTTTAGTGAACCCCTTAAAAAAATGCTTTATCATCATACCGCTGAACAAAAAGTGGAATGACACGCGATCAAAAGTACGGATATAAATAAACATGGTACCGCTGAAAACGTCATCTTGTCCCGCAAAAAATGAGCCACCATACAGCGTCATCAGCGAAAAAATAAAAGAGTTATAGCTTGCGGAATAAAGCGAAAATAATTATTTTTTATATAAAATTGTTTTTACTGTATAAAAGCGCCAAAACATAAAAATTTATATAAATGAGGTATCGCTGTAATCATACTAACCCAAAGAATAAATCTGCTTTATCAGTTTTACCACACGCGGAACGGTATAAATGCCCCCCCCAAAAGAAATTCACAAATTGCTGGTATTTGTTCATTCTGCCTCCCAAAAAGCGTGATGAAAAGCGATCAAAAAATGTCATGTGCCCAAAAATGGTACCAATAAAAACATCAACTCATCCTGCAAAAAATAAGACCAGACATGACTCTGTGGGCCAAAATATGGAAAAATTATAGCTCTCAAAATGTGTGCAAAAATTATTTTTTGCAATAAAAAGCATCTTTTGGTGTGTGACAACTGCCAAACATAAAATCCTGCTATAAATAGTAAATCATATCCCCCTTTACACCCCCTTAGATAGGGAAAAATAATAAAATAAAAAAAATGTATTTATTTCCATTTTCCCGTTAGGGTTGGGGCTATAGTTCGGGTTGGAGCTAAAGTTAGGGCTAGAGTTGGGGCTAAAGTTAGGGTTAGGGCTAAAGTTAGGGTTGGAGCTAAAGTTAAAATTAGGGTTAGGGTTGGGATTAGGGTTAGGGGTGTGTTAGGGTTAGGTTTGTGGTTAGGGTTATGGTTGGGATTAGGGTTGGAGTTAGAATTGGGGGTTTCCACTGTTTAGGCACATCAGGGGCTCTCCAAACGCAACATGGCATCCGATCTCAATTCCAGCCAATTTTGCGTTTAAAAAGTCAAACGGCGCTCCTTCCATTTCGAGCTCTACCATGCGCCCAAACAGTGGTTTACCCCGACATATGGGGTATCGGTGTACTCAGGACAAATTGCACAATAACTTTTGGGGTCCAATTTTTCCTGTTACCCTTGGGAAAATAAAAAAAAATGGACCTGAAGTAATTTTTTAGTGAAAAAAAAGTTAAATTTTCCTTTTTTTTTTTTTTTTATAACATTCAAAAAATTCCTGGGAAGCACCTAAAGTGTTAATAAACTGGTTTTGAGCAACTTGAGGGGTGCAGTTTTTAGAATGGTGTCATTTTTGGGTATTTTCTATCATATAGACCCCTCAACGTGACTTCAAATGTGATGTGGTCCCTAAAAAAAAAAAAATGTTGTTGTGAAAATGAGAAATCGCTGGTCAACTTTTAACCCTTATAATTTCCTAACAAGTCAAAATTTTTGTTCCAAAATTGTGCTGATGTAAAGTAAACATGTGGAAAATGTTACTTATTAAGTATTTTGTGTGACATATGTCTGTGATTTAAGGGCATGAAAATTCAAAGTTGGAAAATTGCGAAATTTTCAAAATTTTCACCAAATTTCCGTTTTTTTTTTTCACAAATAAACGCAAGTCATATCAAACACATTTTACCACTGTCATGAAGTACAATATGTCATGAGAAAAGAGTGTCAGAAATCACTGGGATCCATGGAAGTGTTCCAGAGTTATTACCTCATAAAGGGACAGTGGTCAGAATTGTAAAAATTGGCCCGGTCACTAACATGCAAACCACTCTTGGGGGTAAAGGGGCTAATATTAGACAGTGTAGGACTGTCCCGATCAGAGTTACCTTGTTGTGGTGGGATGGCTTTTATGCTATTTTTGATCAAAAACAGTATTACTTCAAATTCTGTGTTATTTAAATGCACTTTTTGCTTTTTATATACTTAGTTACAGCAGGGTTTTTGCTCATTTTTTCCCTTGTAGGTTTTATATGTTTTATGGCCAATGTGAACATGCGTTTATGTGCTGCACGTGTATCAACTTAAGTCAAGCTCAATTTTTGTGTCTTAGTAATAATAATAATAATCTTTATATAGCGCCAACATATTCCGCAGCGCTTTACAGTTTAACAGTTCCATACATAAGTCATATGTAACAACGTTAACAATACAATAATGAAACCAAAATAAGACGACCCTGCTCGTGAGAGCTTACAATCTACAATGAGGTGGGGGAGATACAGAGTACAGGTGTGTATTTACAATGATGTATTTACAATGATGGTCCAGCCATCTTGAGGGAGTGAGGGATGGATGGAGATAGTGAATGGGCTACACATGCACACTTACACATAGAATGACTGTGATTAGTGATAGGCTGCTCTGAACAAATGTGTTTTGAGGGAGCGCCTGAAACTATGCAAATTGTGGATAGTCCTAATTTCTTGGGGTAGAGCATTCTAGAGGATTGGTGCAGCACGGGAGAAGTCTTGGAATCGGGAGTGGGAGGTAAGGATTAGTACAGAGGTTAGTCGAAAGTCATTTGCAGAGCGCAGCGGTCGGTTAGACCGATAGACAGAAATGAGGGTGGAGATGTAGGGGGCTGCTGCACTGTGGAGAGCTTTGTGGGTGAGAACAAGAACTTTGAATTGGATCCTATAATGAATGGGCAGCCAATGTAAGGACTGGCGAAGAGCGGACGTGTCCGAGTACCGATTAGCCAGATGGACGATCCTGGCTGCTGCATTAAGTATGGACTGGAGAGTGGATAGTCGAGTAACGGGGAGGCAAATTAATAGAGCGTTGCAGTAATCCAGGCGGGAGTGGATCAATGCTACAGTGAGGTGTTATGATGAGTCACCGAAGGAGGAAAAAACAAAATACCAGCTAAGTCCAGAAAAACCAGAGAGGTTGGCAGCTATCGGATTGCAGACCCCTGAACCTATCCACAACAACTAGCAGTAGCCGTGGGGGGTTCCTTCGGTGCCCTAGACCCCTCGATCACAGCCGGAGAGCTACATAGCCTAAAGACAGAAAGGGGAAAAACGAAACTGCCCCAGAGCAGACCCCAAAGCAATAGGCAGCCCCCAACATATAATGACGGTGAAGCAAGATGAAAACACTAACACAGATAGAAAGAGAGGTTGAGCAAATGATGGGGCCCAAGCTAACTACATAGGACAGGATAGGAAAGCTGCTGTCTGCCATCCGCCAAAAACCCTATCAAAATGAGCCAACCGACTGATAGGAAAAACAGGCCCTGAAGTCGCTAGGCTTCAAAAGACTATATCAGCACTCAGGTATATTCTGAAGACAGAGCAAAAGATCAACAGATCAAAGACAAAAATGGAATTCGGCTCACCCCCGGCCGGGGATGTGTTGTGAGTTCATTTTCCCCTTCATTACTGAGGCCCGAGGAACTCCTTCTTCTGGTAAAGAAAGGTAGTGAGCCTGATTATCAAACACCAGAGGCTGATGATGATGACTGGCTGAGTGGAGTTACTGACTGGATATAAGGCTGCCGACGCCCTTCTGCCCTGCGGGTGATTTCTCTGTGGGATCCTTGGAGACCAGTCTGAATTCCTGCTCCTCTAAAGCGAAGTTTGCTGCTCGGCCTTTTGCTTTGGTGTTTTGACTTTGTTTTGCTTTGTTTTTCTGGATTTCTGCCATTCCCTGCTGGGGTGTGCTGAATTCATTTAGCTCTGTCTTCTGAAAACACCTGAGTGCTGATTTAGTTTTTGAAGCCTAGCTGCTTCAGGGCCTTTTTCATATCAGCTTGTTGGCTTATGTCTTTGATAGGGTTTTGGCAGATTGCAGACAGCAGCCTTCCTGTCCTTTCCTATCTAGGTAGTTTTGGGCCCCGTCTTTGCTCAGTCTATCTTTCTGTCTGTGTTAGTATCTTCATCTTGCTTCACCGTCATTATATGTTGGGGGCTGCCTATTGCTTTGGGGTCTGCTCTGGGGCAGTTTAGATTTCCCCTTTCTTTCTTTAGGCCTATGTAATTCTCCGGCTGTGATCGAGGGGTCTAGGGCATCGTAGGAACCCCCCACGGCTACTGCTAGTTGTGTTGATAGGTTCAGAGGTCTGCAATCTGATAGTTGCCAACTTCTCTGGTTTTCTGGACTTAGCTTGTATTTCTGCTTTTGCCTCCTACGGTGACTCATTCATAACAGGGATGGCAGAACTCCCAAAAAACAAGGCAAAACAAAACTGAAGAGTACAAAGCAGAGCAGAAAAAACTTAGCTTTGAGACGCAGGAATCAGACTGGTCTCCAAGAATCTAGCAGGAAAATCACCAGCCAGGAAGAAGGGCGTCGGCAGCCTTATATCCAGTCCTCAATTCCAGCCACCCAGTTATCATCTAGCTGCCCAGGTGTTTGGTAATCAATCTCACTACCTTCCTTCACCAGAGGAGGGAGTTCATCAGACCTCAATGGTGAAGGGAAAAATGAACTCGCAACAGTGAGGGTTTTTGTTGTCTCCATGGTGAGAAACGGGCGGGTTCTAGAGATATTCTTTAGGTGTAAGCGGCAAGAGCGTTCAAGAGATTGTATATGGGATGTGAAGGAGAGATTGGTGTCAAACATAACTCCCAGAAAGCGCGCCTGCTGCCGGGGTGTTATTGTGCCACCCACGGAGAGGGAAATGTCCGATTTAGGGAGATTAGTAGACGGCGGGAGCAGAAGAAGTTCAGTTTTGGAGAGGTTGAGTTTCAGATAGAGAGCGGACATGATGTTGGAGACTGCGACAGACAGTCACTGGCGTTCTTTAGTACAGCGGGGGTAAGGTCGGGGAATGATGTACATAGTTGTGTGTCATCAGCATAAAGATGGTACTGAAAGCCAAATCTGCTGATGGTCTGTCCAATTGGGGCCGTGTAGAGAGAGAAGAGAAGGGGGCCAAGGACTGAGCCCTGAGGTACCCTGACAGTGAGAGGAAGAGGAGATGACCTGGAGCCAGAGAACAAAACACTGAAGGAGCGGTCAGAAAGATAGGAAGAGAATCAGGAGAGAGCGGTGTCCTTAATGCCTAGTGACTGGATCCTAGAGAGTAGAAGATGGTGGTCAACAGTGTCAAAAGCTGCAGATAGGTCAAGAAGAATGAGCAGAGAGTGGTCGCTGTTACGTTTTGCTGTCAGAAGGTCATTGGTCACTTTGAGTGCAGAAACAAAAGAGGAAAGCAGTATATCTTAATCTGGGAACGCCACAATATATAAAAAGATAAATTTTATTAGTTTATGACACATAAACAACACAGCAAAACATTTAAAAAATGCAAAAAAATGCAGTCATGTCAAAATCATGGAATGATGATATAATGACTCTCCCACAACAAAAAACCCATATGGCGGTAATTACAATGAATGGATAACAAGCAGACCAGCTCAACAATATGAGTGATCATCACACATTGTCTACAAAAGACAATGTCTTAAATAAATAAAGGCCTAGTAGTAGCAATAGAAAAAACGCCATTCACAGTACCATGTGAGCCAATGGAGGGAGTGATTGAGAATATAATAAGCCTCAAGATCACAGCCTTCAGGTAAGATGTTCAAAGCAAAACCCACAATGTAAAATGCCTAACCATGGGAATGAAGACTGTCAGCCCCTAGACTGGTAAATGCACAGAGGGCACAGTTGTGTCCAGCATTACAGATAAATGGAGTACCGGATCGATGCTGGGAATGACCTGTGGGGTAAAGAAGTGGGGGGAGCAAAGCCCCACGCGTATCGCCACACTCCAAGTGGCTTCTTCAAGGGAGAATAAAGCGCTGAAGGAGTACATGTGTCGCAACTTTATGTAGCACAGTCACATCTGATAAATAATTTAATAAGTACTAACCCACGAGGTGGAGAGCGTTGCATGGCCGCGGCCATCTTGTCGGCGTTGTTAGTAGATGAATAAAGTTATTCAAACGTCAGTGACATCACCAGTAACAGTAGCGCCTGCGCAGTAGGTGCCAAAAGACAAGGAAGCTATGGCGCATGCGTCAGAAACACGTCGGTCAAGTGTAATCATTGCCGACATAGAAACATGTATAAGTGTCAATACCGAGTACAGAGCACCTGCGCAACCATCCGATATTATTAGTGAACATGGCCACAGATGTTAATTCATTTCTGAGTTGCAGGCGCCTGCGCAGTATAAACAAACACAATTCAGGATGTGAATAGTAGGCCCATATAGCGCTAGAAACAGCATCAGGCGAAATAACGCCTGCGCAGTGTAGGGCAAAGAAACAAAAGAGAATATAGCACATGCGTCCAAGACATGACAGTCAAAACACGTCAATGTATTATCATGGACGGCATGATGCAAACATGGGTAGCGCTACCAGAGACGACGCATTTACACAAAAAGCAGCTTACTGGTAGACCTAGCCGCAGATGTTAATGCATTAACATGACTGGATTTAAGAGCGCCTACACATTAGAGCACAATATGTGCAATTCAAAAATGTAAACAAAAAACCTATTGGTGAACAGCCATTCGGCATGATTACAGACAATGCAATGTACAATAACCATAAAACAAATCTGACATGTGAACGTAGAGAGAACGCCTGTATCCAGCTTGCATGTATAAAGTCGCAGCTAATACAGTATATATAGAATCTAGAAACGACCTAAAGATAACAGGCAATAATGTACAGTATAAATAATGTCTCAAAAAATGTGCAATCTGAGCATTGACACATGCATATAATGTATACTATCTGAACAAGGCGTACAGATAATGCATAGAGGAGTACAATACTTGAGAAAACAAAAGATTGATCTGCTTCTTGAAGTTCACAAAAAGATCCCTATATTATATAGAAATAATATCCATAAAAATGTATAATATAAACATATTGTATCACACATGGCTGTAGCAGAGTCTTAAGATGAGGATCCAAGAGCCATAGATTCTCAAAATCCAAGCTGATAGGAGACAATTTTCCAGAATCTCAGTTGTTTATTTCAAGTAATACAAAAGATAATAAATAGTGACATAGTGCTGTGAATAGTAAAAAGCAATCCCATAGTTTTATGCTGAACAGAACATCCCCAAAAAATGCACATGAAGGCACAGATATATAGGATTCCCTAGAAAGGGGAAGGGGGGGGAAGGAGAGGAAAGAGGGGGAAAAAAAAAGAGAAGCATCCCCTAATGAACCTACAATCAAATGGTGATCCAAGACATCGCAGAAAGCTATTCATGGACAAAAAGTAGCACAATTGTGCATTCAATATGAAGATACCACAGAGTGGATCCCATCCCGGTATGTACTCTCCGAAGGAGTGATCATGAGGGAAACATCAATTGGGCACCACATTGGTGAACCTAGTAAAGTCTCCAGGGGGCACAAAAGAAAAACATGGTGCTGGAAAAGGCCAAAAGAACTAAAGCCAAAGAGATCAATGTCATGCGGCGGCTGCCGCGGACTTCTCCTCTTACCTCCCTCCGGCCCCGGCTCACCCGCTCTCCGGGGTTCTCCTCGCTGCCGTGCCGGCCGCTGCAGGCCTCGGCGCGGTCTCTCCCGGTCTCCCGTCCACGGCCCACGGCCGCCTCGGTTCAGCCCCTGGTGCGCGCTCCCGCTCCTCCTCCTCGGCGGGCGCGTTTCCTCGCTATGGCCGGGCGCGCACCCTCCCCCACCTGAGGACGCGCGTCTCCTCCAGCTGGAGGTCATGACCGGGAAGCCCTTCTCTCTCCCTATATCAGGCCGCCTCCTTCTGGAGGCGATGCCTGACTATCACTAGAACTCGCTAGTGACTCTGGCCGCCCTCCTAGTGCTCCCTAGCTTTCTCCCGTGCATTTACCCAGTTCCTCTTGTGCTCTCTCTCCTAGGTTCTGTGGCTTCAGTCCTCGTCCGTTTTCCCTCCTGTGTCTTCAAGCCGTGCCATCCCTCCTGTCTCGCCAAGCTGTGCCGTTCCTCCTGTGTCTTCTAGCCGAGCCACCCCTCCTGTCCCGCCAAGACGTGCCGTCTCTCCTGTGTCTCCGAGCCGTGTCGTCTGTCCAGTGCTTGCTATTTGGATCTACCCATCTGTCTGCTTATACTTTCCCGGGTACCGGCTACCGTGGTGATAGTTACCCGTGGGCTTGCCCCATACACTCCCTGTATAGGGGGTGGTCCACCTGGTCAGCTCGCCCTCGGGAGGTTCGTTGCCATGGTCTAGTGGGTCCACCCCAGGAGTACCTTACAGGATAGTCAGGCCATGGATCCCGCTGGTACCTCGACCCCGACCCAAAAGGAACTTTTGTTCCTTCGTGAGAACCAGGCGAGGATCATGTCGTTCCTCAAATCGATGGAGTCCCGACTTTCCTCTTTGCAGACCTCCGATCCGGGAATTGCCTCCCAGATCTCCGGCCTGCAGCAGGAACTGGCCCAGCAGCGCGACACCCAGGCCCATATTTTGAACTACATTGCCTCTGTAGATAACCGCTTACTAGCCCTACAGACGGCAGCCGCAGTCCCGGCACCTGTGGCAGTCCCACACTCCTCCCCGGTTGGCCAAACCTCCACGTTATAGCGGAGATCCCAAACTCTGTCGGGGGTTCATCAACCAGTGCCAGTTGCATTTCGAGTTGGCTCCTCTACAGTATCCCTCCGACCGGGCCAAAGTGGCTTTTATGATTTCCCACTTTGAGGGTGAGGCACTGGCCTGGGTGAATCCCTTGTGGGAACGCGATGACCCGATAGTCTCCCAGCTCGCGGCCTTCTTGGAGACCTTTCGTAAGGTCTTCGATGAGCCCGGTCGCCTGGTCTCTGCTACCGAGTCTTTATTTTGCCTTCGCCAGGGTACTCTCTCGGTAGGACAGTACGCCATCCAGTTCCGTACGTTATCCTCGGAGCTGGGGTGGAACAATGAGGCCCTGGTTGGGGCTTTTTGGCGAGGCTTATCGTCCCGAATCAAGGACGAGCTGGCAGGCCGGGATACACCCACGTCTTTGGAGGACCTCATCTCGCTGGCAACACGAGTGGATCTACGTTTCCGGGAGCGTTCCCGCGAGATCGCCAGGGAGAGAAGGCCCAATCGTTTTTCTCCTCCGACACACAGCCCACCACGCTCGCGGTCCTCCGCCGCGGCCGCAGCTCCCGAACCCATGCAAGTGGACCGACTCAGGCCCGCGGAGCTTCGCCGCCAGGACAGACTCGCTCATGGCCTTTGTCTCTATTGTGGCAGCGCCTCCCATCTCCTGCGTTCCTGTCCTGTGAGGCCGGGAAACTCCTCCGCCTAGGACAGGTAAGAGAGGCCTCCCTAGGTGTCACTGACACCTCTCTACCCTTGACCCTTTCTGTTGTGTTTTTCCTGGGCTCCAAACGTTTTTCGGAGTTAGCCTATATTGATTCTGGGGCTGCGGGAAACTTCATCCAACTTGAGGCGGTGAAGAGATTAGGGATACCTGTCAGGTCCTTGGAGGTTCCCCGGCAGTTAGCCTCTGTCGACGGTGCTCCCTTGCTCCCGAAGCTGTTACACTGGTCACTGAAGAGCTGGAGTTACAGATCGGGGTCTTGCACCGTGAAAAGATAACCTTCTTCGTGCTGCCGTCTTTGTCCCACACCGTGCTCCTGGGTCTTCCGTGGTTGCGGATGCATGAACCTGTTCTGGATTGGCGGTCCGGAGACATTCTTCGCTGGGGCCGCTTCTGCCAAACCAGATGTCTCCGCCCAGTACGACCCCTCAAATGCTCGTCTCCTGTCTCGGGCCCTGCGGAGTTGCCTTCGGTTTACTGGGCCTTCGCGGACGTCTTCGATAAAAAGGAAGCGGAGGTCCTCCCTCCGCACCGGCAATATGATTGTCCCATCAAGCTTGTTCCTGGCTCGACTCCACCCCGAGGGTGGATCTATCCGTTGAGTCCACTCGAGTCCCAGGCCATGACCGAATATGTACAGGAGAATTTGGCCAGGGGCTTCATCCGAAAGTCTTCTTCCCCTGCTGGAGCTGGCTTCTTTTTTGTCAAGAAGAAAGACGGGTCCCTGCGCCCCTGTATTGACTATCGTGGTCTCAACGAGATTACCGTTAAGAATAGATATCCGCTACCTCTCATCCCCGAGTTGTTCGACCGGCTACGTGGGGCACGAATCTTTTCTAAATCTCATCCGTATTCGCTCCGGAGATGAGTGGAAGACCGCCTTCAACACCAGAGATGGACACTATGAGTATCTCGTCATGCCCTTTGGGTTATGCAACGCTCCCGCAGTCTTTCAGGAATTTGTGAACGACGTCTTCCGAGACCTTCTGTATTCCTGTGTGGTGGTGTACCTCGACGATATCCTGGTCTTCTCTCCTGATCTGTCCACCCATAGAAGAGATGTCTGCCGCGTACTGTTCCGTTTGAGGGAGAATCGTCTGTACGCCAAGTTGGAGAAGTGTGCCTTTGAACAGTCCTCTCTTCCATTTCTGGGCTATATCATCTCCGACTCTGGTCTGCGTATGGATCCTGAGAAGGTTTCGGCCGTGCTTAACTGGTCACGTCCTCAAGGGGTGAAAGCCATTCAGCGCTTTCTCGGCTTCGCAAACTACTACCGGCAGTTCATCTCCCATTTCTCCTCTTTGACTGGCGCTATCTCGTCTTTGATCCGTAAGGGAGCCAACCCACACGTCTGGACCCCTGAAGCAGAAGGAGCCTTTCTATCTCTGAAACGTGCCTTTGCCACGGCTCCCGTACTCCATCGCCCTGAGGTCAACAAACCATTCGTCCTTGAGGTGGATGCATCCGCAACTGGAGCCGGAGCTGTTTTGTCTCAGAAGTCCTCCTCCGGCAGGCTCGTTACGTGCGGTTTCTTTTCAAAATCATTCTCCACCCCAGAGCGGAATTATTCCATCGGAGACCGAGAACTGCTTGCCATCAAGTTAGCCCTAGAGGAGTGGAGGTACTTGTTGGAGGGCGCCGCACATCCCTTCACAATCTACACAGACCATAAGAATCTAGCGTACCTGCGGTCTGCACAAAGACTCAACCCTCGGCAGGCCAGGTGGTCTCTGTTCTTCGGCCGATTCGATTTTGACCTGCATTTTCGTCCAGGCAACAAGAACCTCAAAGCCGACGCCTTGTCCAGGTCCTCTCTTTCCACGGATGTCGAGGAGGAACCTGCACATATCTTGGACCCATCCAGGTTCATCACCGTGGCACCACTTTCTCTCCTCGCTACCCCACCTGGCAAGACATTTGTTTCTGAGAGGGACCGAAGACGAATCCTCCACTGGGGCCATGCTTCTAAGCTGGCGGGTCATCTCGGCCATAAAAAGACACTTCTTTTGGTGTCCCGCTATTACTGGTGGCCGACCCTTTCCCAAGATGTCCGGGATTTCGTCGCCTCCTGTCTCTCGTGTGCCAAGATCAAGGTGCCTCGGCAGCTGCCTTCTGGTCTTCTACATCCGCTTCCAGTACCCTCGTCACCTTGGCAACACATCGCCATGGACTTTATTACGGACCTACCCTCCTCTGCCAAGTGTACTGTCGTCTTAGTGGTAGTAGATAGATTCTCTAAAATGGCACACTTCATCCCTTTGCCTGGCTTGCCATCGGCTTCCGCCTTGGCGAAGATTTTCGTCCAGCACATCTTTCGTCTCCATGGACTGCCCCAACATATTGTTTCGGACAGAGGAGTCCAATTCACCTCTCGCTTCTGGAGAGCTCTATGCAAATCGATGGATGTCACTCTCGACTTCTCATCTTATCATCCACAGTCCAACGGTCAGGCAGAACGGACGAATCAGAGTTTGGTGAACTACCTCCGGCACTTTTCTAATATCCACCAGAACGACTGGTCTGAATTACTCCCGTGGGCTGAGTTTTCCTATAATAACCACATCAGTGAATCTTCAGGCAAATCCCCGTTCTTTGTCGTCTACGGTCTACATCCTGGTGTACCTCTACCAGTTCCCCCCGCCTCGGGTGTACCGGCGGCTGATCTTCTGTCCGGCGAATTCTCCAGGATCTGGCAGGAGACCAAGACCGCTCTCGAGTTGGTGCGTAACAGGGTGAAAGGATACGCAGACAAGAGGCGCCTGGATGTTCCACCATATCACCCAGGTGATAAAGTTTGGCTAGCCTCCAAGTTTATTCGCCTCAAAGTCCCGTCCCACAAACTGGGTCCCCGCTATATTGGACCTTTTGAGGTCTTGTCCCGTATTAATGATGTCTCCTATAAATTGCGTCTTCCCGCCTCTCTCCGCATCCCTAATGCTTTCCATGTGTCTTTGCTTAAGCCAGTTATTTTCAATCGTTTCCTTTCTGAAGCTCCTCATTCACCTCCGCCTGCCGCCGCAGACGATGTTTTTGAGGTCAGAGATATTTTGGCCATGAGAAAGCAAAAAGGGAAAACCTTTTTTTTGGTTGATTGGAAGGGCTTTGGTCCTGAGGAGAGATCCTGGGAGCCCCAGGAGAATATCCAAGCTCCTCGAATCCTGGCTAAATTTTTGTCCGGTCTGCGGGGGAGGGCGCGTAAGGGGGGGGTACTGTCACGCGGCGGCTGCTGCGGACTTCTCCTCTTACCTCCCTCCGGCCCCGGCTCACCCGCTCTCCGGGGTTCTCCTCGCTGCCGTGCTGGCCGCTGCAGGCCTCGGCGCGGTCTCTCCCGGTCTCCCGTCCACGGCCCACGGCCGCCTCGGTCCAGCCCCCTGGTGCGCGCTCCCGCTCCTCCTCCTCGGGCGTGTTTCCTCGCTATGGCCGGGCGCGCGCCCTCCCCCACCTGAGGACGCGCGTCTCCTCCTCCAGCTGGAGGTCATGACCGGGAAGCCCTTCTCTCTCCCTATATCAGGCCTCCTCCTTCTGGAGGCGATGCCTGACTATCACTAGAACTCGCTAGTGACTCTGGCCGCCCTCCTAGTGCTCCCTAGCTTTCTCCCGTGCATTTACCCAGTTCCTCTTGTGCTCTCTCTCCTAGGTTCTGTGGCTTCAGTCCTCGTCCGTTTTCCCTCCTGTGTCTTCAAGCCGTGCCATCCCTCCTGTCTCGCCAAGCTGTGCCGTTCCTCCTGTGTCTTCTAGCCGAGCCACCCCTCCTGTCCCGCCAAGACGTGCCATCTCTCCTGTGTCTCCAAGCCGTGTCGTCTGTCCAGTGCCTGCTATTTGGATCTACCCATCTGTCCGCTTATACTTTCCCGGGTACCGGCTACCGTGGTGATAGTTACCCGTGGGCTTGCCCCATACACTCCCTGTATAGGGGGTGGTCCACCTGGTCAGCTCGCCCTCGGGAGGTTCGTTGCCACGGTCTAGTGGGTCCACCCCAGGAGTACCTTACAATCAAAAAAGTAAAAAAAAAAAAAAAATAAAAATAATCATATGAAGCCAAGAAAATAAATCCATGCTGCTCAATACACCCTAAACATTCAAAGATGAAAACACTACAGGGTTGAATAACATCCTAATGAAAATAGTCCAAAGGAGTCATCGTGAGGAAGACATCCATTAGGCAAGATGATCGAAGAGACATCCATGGATACTGAAGATGGATATTCAATAATGATCCAGAAAAGCAGTGCCCAACTGCTGACATTCAGATGAACACAGGAATACACCTGAGAAAAAAACAGAAAATTGATATCTCAAATTAGCCATAAAAACCCGAGAACAAAAGTTCTTCATTTAGACCCTCCGGAGCCATACTTCTTAAATTATAAATCCATCGTGATTCTCAACGAAGGAGTTCTTTAGTAAAATTCCCACCACGGATGTTGAAAAGCACTTGATCAACAACCAGAACGTGTAGATCATGATATCTACTTGCATGATGTTCAAGGAAGTGGGTAGCTTCTGATGTAACAGGCTTACCCTTCTCTCGATCCGTCTTGGCTTTGTTGATATTGGAAATATGTTGTTGGACCCTGCGTCTCAACTCTTGGCCAGTTTGGCCCACATAAATCTTCGGGCATGGACAGATTAGAACATAGACAACATTTCTGGATTTGCAGTTTGAATAATGCTTGAGCTTGATCACACCTGGAAACACAGACAGGGTAACTGTTACGCGGGGCTTAGGTCAAAGAAGGCTGAAATACCCGGGGCCCCTGCGGAGTCCCTCCAACTAGGGAAAACCCTGTCTGACCCTCAACCCAGGGTTTTTACTAATGGTGCAAATGCCTGAGCCTCTGACCTTTCCTTATCTCCTGCTCAGCCCTAAGCTGAACCCTCCACCCTCCACCCAGTGAGTCGTCAAACCACCAAAGCCCACACAGTAATGACAGACAAGGAGAACTTAAACCGCACCGCGCCGCATACACACAGGACAATACCGTAATGTGAACAGGGCAAAACAAAACACAAATATAGGAAGGCGAAAAGGTAACAACGAATCATACGCCACCAGCTACGAATTTCTCTCTCCAACACCTCCTCTCCAGACCGGAACCACTTGGCATAAAACACAAGCTATAATCGGCGACGCCCATAGGCCAGCACGACTATTTAAAGACCGTGGGCGTGACCAAACATCCCACCTGATTTCCAGCTAGATTAACCCACAATAACCTGAGTAAAATCAAGCCGGCGCCACTGAGGCTATAGTGGATGGAGATGGAACTACCGCTGCCTGCCGGACTCTGTGGTGTGAATAGCGTCCGACATGACAGTACCCAGTCTTCTACGAGGGACCCCAGGGCCCTCAAGACTCATAGGACCCGGCTTGTCCGGATGACGGCGGTGAAACGAACTGACCAGCCGATCCGCATGTATGTCCGTGGCTGGTACCCAAGACCTCTCCTCCGGACCATACCCCCACCAGTGTACCAAATACTGAAGAGTACGGCGCAGTATTCGAGAGTCCACCAACTTGGAGACTTCAAACTCTAAATCGCCATCCACCATGACTGGAGGTGGCATCAGCGTCATGTCCACAGAGCCTACCACCTTTTTCAATAAAGCCCTGTGAAACACGTTGTGTATCTTGTATACCGCAGGAAGTTCCAACCGATAAGCAACCGGGTTAATGATGGCAGCAATCTTAAAAGGGCCAATAAACCTTGGACCCAATTTCAATGGTGGAATTTTGAGTTTTATGTTTTTAGTAGATAACCACACCCAATCGCCCACACACAGGTCCGGACCTGGCACGCGTCTAGCGTCAGCCACTCGTTTGTACCTTGCACTCATGCTCAGCAGTCGCTGTTTCACACTCCTCCAGACCGATGATAGTTGAACTCCTAGCTGGTCCTCCTCCGGGATGCCCCCAGAGCCACCCTGACGCAAGGTACAAAATTGAGGATGGTGCCCGTAAACACAAAAGAACGGAGACTCTCCCGATGATTCTTGGCGGTGATTATTTAACGCGAACTCGGGCAAGGGAAGGAATGTCGACCACTCCTCTTGGTTGTCAGACACAAAACATCGCAAATACTGCTCCAGATTTTGGTTCATGCGCTCAGTTTGACAATTTGACTGCGGATGAAACGCCGACGAATGAGACAACTTGATCCCCAATCGTGAGCAAAAAGCTTTCCAAAACTTCGCCACAAACTGGTTACCCCTATCAGACACTATGTCCGACGGAACTCCGTGTAGTCTGACCTCCTCCTGCACAAAAACCTGAGCCAACGTCTTCGCGTTGGGCAAGGAAGGCAACGACACAAAATGCGCCATCTTCGAAAATCGATCAACCACCACCAGGATGACCGTGTTCCCCGACGAGGCAGGCAAGTCCGTGATAAAGTCCATGGAGATTTCTGTCCATGGCCTACTAGGTACCCGCAGAGGCTGTAGAGTGCCATCAGGACGGGATCTGGGCGACTGGGCCCTGGCGCACGTGATGCAAGCTGCCACGTACGAGACCACGTCCTGCCGGATCTTTGGCCACCAGAAGCGGCGCGATACCAGCTCCAAGGTGCCCCTAACCCCTGGATGACCGGCCAGGACAGTCGTGGTGTTCCCCCAACACCTTAAGACGAAGATGAAGGGGTACGAATGACTTGTTAGCGGGAAGTCCTGGCGGTACCTCCTCCTGGGCCTCGGCAATCTCCGCCTCTACCTCAATCGTGAGAGCCGAAACCACTACACCTTCCTGGAGGATGGGTACCGGATCTTCCCGAGGTTCTCCCCCCGGAAAACACCTGGACAAGGCCTCCGCCTTGGTGTTTTTAGCCCCAGGACGGTAAGTCACCAGAAAGTTAAATCGAGTAAAAAACAATGCCCAGCGAGCCTGCCTGGGAGACAGACGCTTGGCCGACTCCAGATAGAGCAGGTTTTTATGGTCGGTGATGACTGTGACCTGGTAGACCTCCCCCTCCAAGAAGTGTCGCCATTCCTCAAAAGCCAATTTGATGGCCAACAACTCCCTGTTGCCGATATCGTAATTCCGTTCGGCAGGCAACAGCTTCTTGGAGAAGTAGGCGCATGGACGCATATTGCTCAAGGACGAGCCCTGTGACAGTACTGCCCCCACTCCCACCTCAGACGCATCGACCTCCACAGTAAAAGGTTTAGATACGTCCGGTTGTACCAGAATGGGGGCTGAAGCAAAACAGTTTTTCAGAAGCTCAAATGCATGCACCGCCACCTCAGACCAGATAGCGAGATTGGTACCTTTTCTCGTCATGTCCGTGAGCGGTTTGGCTATAGTAGAAAAATTCTTAATAAACTTCCTATAATAGATGGCAAACCCAAGGAACCGCTGGAGCGCTTTTAGATTATCAGGCCGTTCCCATGGCAGCACCGCTTGCACCTTCGCGGCGTCCATTGTAAACCCTTGGGCAGACACAATATATCCCAAAAAAGGCAACTCCTGAACAAAAAATACGCATTTTTCAAGCGTAGCATAGAGCTTATTCTCACGGATCAACTGTAACACCTGCCTGACATGCTCTAAATGAGTGTCCCGGTCGCTCGAATAAATGAGGATATCATCCAGGTACACAATCACAAATTTCCCCAGCACATGAGCGAATACATCATTTATGAAATGTTGGAAAACAGCAGGCGCGGTTGTCAACCCAAATGGCATAACTAGGCTTTCAAAATGACCCTCAGGGGTATTAAACGCCGTCTTCCACTCATCCCCCTGATGGACCCTTATGAGGTTGTACGCCCCCCTGAGGTCAAGTTTGGAAAACCACTTCGCACCAGCCACCTGGTTGAACAAATCAGGGATCAGAGGCATCGGGTAGGGATCACGGACCGTAATCTGGTTTAACTCCCGGAAATCCAGACACGGGCGTAACCCCCCATCTTTCTTCTTAATGAAGAAAAACCCCGCTGCTACAGGCGAGGATGAAGGCCGGATGTGCCCTTTACTTAGACTCTCCACAATGTAGTCTTTAAGAGCTTGTCTCTCCGGACCAGAAATACTAAACATCCTAGCCTTTGGCAATTTGGCCCCGGGTTTTAACCTAATCACACAGTCATAGGTTCGATGTGGAGGTAGTTCTGAGCAACCCCTCTCAGAGAATACGTCCGCAAAATCCAGCAATGCCTCCGGAAGGCTGGACTTCACGGCGGACACACATGTGGCCAAGCAATTTTCCTGGCAGAAACCACTCCACTGGACTATGTCCTGGGTTCTCCAGTCAATCACCGGGTTGTGCTTGGACAACCATGGGAAACCCAGGACCATTTCTGCTGGGAGATTATTGAGTACCCTACATGTAACCCACTCAGAATGTAGGACCCCAATGTGGAGTTTAACCTCAGCTACAAACTCAGCAATCTCCCCCTGTGGGAGGGGAGCGGCATTAATGGTAACCACACGAATAGGATGAGGGAGTTTTTCGATCTTAAAACCGGCCGTGCGTGCAAACTCCTCATCCATGAGATTGGTGGTGGAACCGCTATCCACAAACACTGATATTGGTAGCTCTCTGCCCGCAATAATAACCCTGGCAGTGAGCATACATTGAGATACCATCATGGAGGATATGCATACGCTCAGTTGGGCCTCCTCCATACCCTCTGAGCTTACCAGTTTTCCGCCGGTGCGACTTTCTTAGGTAGCACAGGACAAGCATTTACATAATGATCTCTTTTACCACAGTAAAAACATGCTCCTTGCTTCCTGAACCCAGGTACGCGACGCTTAACATGTGATACCCCAGCGATTTGCATAGGTTCCGTGGGCTCACCTGCAGCAACCACACTTGCACACCTGCTTTCCCCCAGGGGCAGCGTCTCCTGCGCCCCCTGACGCAAACGGCGATCAATACGAATAACCAAACTCATGGCCCACTCTACTGCCCAACGGCGAAATTATGAATAATAGTCTTCCGCCATACGTTCCCCCTGACGGAGGGCGCGGATTTTAGATTCCGCTAGAGCCAATCTGTCGGGATCATCATAAATGAGCCCGAGTGCTGAAAAAACATTGTCAACCGAATGAAATGTAGCAGAGTCAGCTGGTAAGGAAAACGCCCATGCTTGGGGGTCCCCACTCAGTAAGGATAACACCAGACCCACTCGCTGAACCTCATTACCTGAGGAGACGGCGCATGCGAAAGTATAACTTGCAGGCCTCCCGAAAGATGACAAATTTGCTGCGTTCCCCAGCAAATCGTTCAGGCAGCGGAATCTTCGGCTCTGCACCTGCACCTGCAGAAGCCGCTTGCACATTAGCTACAGCCAGGCCCTGCTGCTGAACTGCCCCCTTTAATTCGGTGACCTGTAATGACAGCGCCGACAACTGGCGGTTTATGGAAGTCATGGAATCCATGGACTACCAAAATATTGTGGGCCGATTATAATGTTACGCGGGGCTTAGGTCAAAGAAGGCTGAAATACCCGGGGCCCCTGCGGAGTCCCTCCAACTAGGGAAAACCCTGTCAGACCCTCAACCCAGGGTTTTTGCTAATGGTGCAAATGCCTGCGCCTCCAACCTTTCCTTATCTCCTGCTCAGCCCTAAGATGAACCCTCCACCCTCCACCCAGTGAGTCGTCAAACCACCAAAGCCCACACAGTAATGACAGACAGGGAGAACTTAAACCGCACCGCGCCGCATACACACAGGACAATACCGTAATGTGAACAGGGCAAAACAAAACACAAATATAGGAAGGCGAAAAGGTAACAACGGATCATACGCCACCAGCTACGAATTTCTCTCTCCAATACCTCCTCTCCAGACCGGAACCACTTGGCATAAAACACAAGCTATAATCGGCGACACCCATAGGCCAGCACGACTATTTAAAGACCGTGGGCGTGACCAAACATCCCACCTGATTTCCAGCTAGATTAACCCCCAATAACCTGAGTAAAATCAGGCCGGCGCCACTGAGGCTATAGTGGATGGAGATGGAACTACCGCTGCCTGCCGGACTCTGTGGTGTGAATTGCGTCCGACATGACAGTAACTGTGTCAGAGGCAATCATGAAAGGACATATAGTGCAATTTCCACAGGGATAAGAACCCTGCAAACAGTGCCCAGACCCAATTTTTGCTGTTGGTCTTTTGAAATGACTAGCAGTGAGAAGATCTTTTAGATTTCTTGCCTTCCTAGCAACATTTTGGTCTTTCAGATAAAAAAGGTTTCAATTTGGGCTCGTTCAATAAGATCCCCCAATTTCTCTCCAGCAGCTTATAGATTTCCTGCCATTGGTTATTAAGAGGGGTAATTAAATTAATAGTGTTAGACGTGGCACGAACCTTAGGTTGTAGGAGAGATAATCTATCACTGTTCAATGAATTTCTAAAGGCCCTGGAAATAACCCTTTTGGGTAACCTCTATCAGAGAACCGGTGAGACAATTCTCTAGCCTCTTCCCGAAAATCCGAGTCACTACTGCTGTTGCGTCTTACCCGCAAAAACTGTCCCTTAGGTATATTGTTCTGTAGATGTTGGGGGTGAAAGCTTGAAAAATGAAGCAGACTATTTGTTGCGGTGGATTTCCAGAATAGTTTGGTCTGTATCCCAATCCCGATTTTTCATGATTTTCAAATCCAAAAAATCCACAGATTCGTCCGAGAAAGAAGCTGTTAAAGAAATATTCAGACAATTATTATTTAGTTGGTCCACAAAAGCCTGACAATCAATTTTGAGACCAGTCCAAAAAAATTAGAATATCGTCAATATATCTGAACCAACGAAAAATGTTGGTACGAAAGGCCGTCAGGGGGTGCACCTGTGTCTCCTCCCACCAACCCAAAAAGAGGTTGGCGTAAGAAGGTGCACAGCGCGCCCCCATAGCGGTGCCAGAGACCTGTTTGTAAAACACCCGGTCAAATGTAAAATAACTGTTAGAAAGCACAAAGTGCAATAGATCTAGCAGAAAAGACTGGTGTCGACGGTCACCTGTGATTCGTTGATTCAAAAAGTATGATACCGCTTCAATTCCAAGAGTGTGCCCAATGCAAGTATATAGGGATTCCATATCCATACTTACGAGAATAGTTTCCTGTGGTACCGAAATGTCCTGGAGTTGGCGAATCAGATGAGAAGTGTCTTGCACGAATGAGTCTAAGGAAGTAACAAAAGGCTATAAAAAATGGTCCAAGTGAATACAAGGAAGTTCGAAGAGACTGCCGATGTCAGCCACAATAGGTCTACCTGGTGGCTTGGAAATAGATTTATGCACCTTTGGAAGCAGATATAGGGTGGGAACTACAGGATGCTGTGTAGTCAAGAAAGCATGCTCTTTTTTGCTCAAGATGTTTTTTAATTTAGACAAAAGAAGCCGATCTAATTTGGTCTTGAAGACATTTGTGGGATTGGATGGTAGAACCTGATAGCAAGATGTATTATTAAGTTGACGCTTAGCTCCTTTTGTGTACATATCAATTGGCCACAGAACAATGTTCCCACCCTTATCTGCTTCTTTTATGATGAAGGAGGGGTTGCTCTTAAGTTTTTTGATGGCTAGTCTTTCCTTAGACCCTAGGTTCTCACCTTGTTTGCTAGTTGTATGCAGCTTGGAAATTTCAGTGCTGACCACATTGTAAAAAATCTGAATGGTGGGAAACAGTGCAAAAGACGGGGTGGCCTGCGACGGTAAATGCCAAAGTTTGTCTGAAGTTGTTCCAGATCCCTCGCTTTCCTGTAATAAATCAAGAAGATCATTGAAGGCCTGGCTCTCATCCTCTGGCAGAGAATCTAGTAATGAAGGTTGATGGTATAACATTTTGAATGTTGGCTGCCTATAGAATAAGTACAGGTCCTTGGTCAAAGTAAACTTATCCAAACTGCCCATGGGGGCAAATGAAAGACCCTTGGAAAAGACATTCTTTTCCACATCTGATAAGGTGTAATTAGACAAATTAATGATTTGTAAGTTGCCACCTTCTATATTTATGACAGTGCCCACCTTGTCTATGATGTTACCGGTGCCCCTCATGTCCGTAAAAGTAGTTATTTCTGTCTGCGATGTCTCAGTTGTCTCTTATACGTTGGTGACCAATCCTTGTACCGACGACCCTTCTTTCTAGGGTTGAAAACGTTTTCATCGGCCCCTCCTGGTACGCTTTCTTGGTCGCTCGCGCCTGACGATAAAAAAAAATCGCTCAAGGATTACTCTCCAGTACCGGACCCTGAATTTTGTTCTTGTGTCTTCTGGTTTTTGTCACTATAATTTTTATTGAATTTATTAAACTTCCTATTTCCGTGATGAGTCCACTTAAATGCCTGTTTAGTATCAAAGTTCCCTTTGTCACGGAGAAATTTCTTCTTTTTTTGAATCTCCTTTTCAAAACTATCAATGATTTCTTTTAAACGCAATTGGAAAGGTTTTACAAGACTGGCATCATCAAAAGAGTTAAATTGGGACTCCTATTCTTTGATGTCACTTTTTAATTTGAATAAGAATTTATGATCATGATCAATCAATAACCCAATCAAAATGGAAGAGCATTTCAAAAGACCAGATTCCGAGGTTGCCTTAAAATCTGGGTCAAATTCCCAGGCGGGAAAGAGTCTAATCCGAAGTCCCCTAGGGACAATACCAAGTTTATTATATTCCTCCAAACTTTTGATATTCCACCAAGTTTTGGTCAAAGTCTTATGGAGATTGATGAGTGCAGTTTCAGTCGAATGTAGGGGGCGGAAGCCGGACTGTGAAGGGTCTAGGAGGGAGTGAGTGGAGAGGTAATGGGTAAGGCAGGAGTAAACTAGGCGCTCCAAAAGTTTAGAGATGAAGGAGAGATTGGAGACTGGTCTGTAGTTGTTTGTGCAGGAAGGGTCGAGAGCGGGTTTCTTTAGTAATCGAGTAACAATGGAGTGTTTGAAGGAGGATAGAAAAATGCCCGAGGAGAGGGAGAGATTAAAGATTGCAGTTAGGTGAGTTGCGACGACTGGAGAGACAGAATGGAGAAGATGTGAGGGAATGGGGTCGGTAGTGCATGTGATCGGACGAGAAGAAGAGAGGAGTCTGGAGACTTCTTCTGTGATGGGATCAAATGTGGAAAGTGAGCCAGGGGAGATGCAGGAAGGGATGGGAGTCACAGCACTTGGTGGTTGGGAGCAGATTTCCTGATGGATATTATCTATTTTTTCTGTAAAGTGGGAGGCCAGGTCATCAGCACAAATGTCTGTGATAGGGGCTTGTGCTTTTGGCCTGAGGAGGGAGTGAAAAGTGTTAAAAAGTTTCTTGGGGTTGTTGACTTGTGAGGAGATCAGGGTGGTGAAGTAGGTCTGTTTGGCGAGGTGAAGGGCAGTGTTATAGGTTCTTAACATAAATTTGAAGTGGATGAAGTCTTCTGGTGTGCGGGTTTTTCTTCATAGGCGTTCAGCACTCCTTGAGCATCGCTGGAGAAGTTGAGTTTGCGATGTGAGCCAGGGCTGTTTTACTCTGTGCTTGGAGTTCTGAGGGTGAGGGGAGCTACTTGGTCAAGGGTTCTTCTAAGTGTGTCGTTATAGTGATGAACAGCCACATCAGGACAGGAAAAAGAGGAGATTGGGGACAGTGATGAGTGTAGGGTGTCTGAGGGTTAATGGCTTGTAGATTTCTGACTGTGTGGTAGGTAGGAGTGAGCTGGGGTGAGCGACAATTTGTGAGCGTGAAGGAGAGAATGTTGTGGTCAGAGAGTGGAAGCGATGAGTTATTTAGGTGGGAGATTGAACAGAGCTGGACAAAGACCAGATCAAGGGTGTTACCGTGTTACCGTCCTTGAGTGTCTCAGAGGTTGAAAGCTGCGAGAGGCCTAGAGAGGTGGTTAGTGATAGAAGCTGGGATGCAGATGTGGAAGTAGGGCTGTTAATGGGGATGTTGAAGTCTCCCAGGATAAGAGTTGGTAGTTCTGAGGACATGAAGTGCGGCAGCCAGGCTGAAAAGTGGTCAAGGAAGTAGGTGGCTGAGCATGGGGGCCGGTATATGACCACTACTCTGAGGGAGAGGGGACGGAAGAGCCTGATGGTGTGGACCTCAAAAGAAGGGAATGAGAGTGATGCAACTGGGGGAATGACCTGGAAATTGGATAGTGGGGACTGGAGTATGCCGACTCCGCCATCATGTCTGTTTGTGGGTCTCGGGGAATGAGAGAATTGTAAGCCACCATAGGAAATGGCAGCAGGAGAGACAGTGTCAGAATTCTGAATCCAGGTTTCAGTGAGGGCCAACAGATTAAGAGAGTTGTTCAGAAAGTAGTTGTGCAGGAAAGGAATCTTGTTACATACAGACCGTGGATTCCAGAGGGCACAATTAAAAGATGGAGATGAGGGAGTGCAAGTAATATTAACAAGATTATTATGGTTTCGATATGAGTTAGGGTAGGGGTTGAGGTTGGGGGATGGTGGACCAGGGTTGGGGAGATGTCACCTGAAATCAGTAGGAGTAGGAAGATAAAGAGCAAAGAGTTGTTGGAATTGTAAGTAGTTTTTTTTCTGCTATGTGTTTGGGCAAGATGGGCTGAGGTTTCTCAGGAAGGTGAGGAGTGCATGGGAGCTGTACATGGGAGAGGGAAGTATAGAGGGGCTGATGTGTATGAGTCGTGATGGAGGGGGGATGGGGTGGTGAATGTGAATGGCAAGGAAGCACAGGAGGATAGAAGTAAAGCACATGGTTAAGAGCAAAGTGTGGGATACCTGATTCCTGCCCTGATTAACTGCCATGGATAACTGCTGTTTTGCTTGATGCTTAGCATCTGTGAAGCTTTGCTTATGGGATGCTTGCGTGCTGCACCCCATACTGTGTCTGCACCCACATGGGTGGTTGGCAGCATACTGTATATGGAAGTACACGTAATACAAGTCTATATACGGTGACTCACAGAATGGAGATGGAGAAATTAAGTTCACCATCTTCTTGGCACCTGTGATCTGATTCTTGCATGTGAGAAAATTGGATAATAGTAAAATGACACTCAGCTCATGCTTCCAGCAGAGTTTGAGCAGAGTATCATTTAAATATAGCATCTTATTCTCTCTCATGAGAGAATCATCAGGTGCGATATGCTACTGTGAGCGTACCCTTATGCCAAGGTTCGGGACCAGTGGGGTCAATTCTACAGTAAAGCAGCTCATATTTTATTCACCTCAATGGGAGGTGACCTGCAGAACGTGAGATTGGCCACTACACCGTGTATGGCGCTGTGGTGTCCTGGCTCCATGCACTGTTTACATTTGATTGTCACAGACCCTACAATCAGGTTATTGGTGGGAGGCTGAGTACTGTACGCCCATCGATCTGATAATGATGACTTAAGGTACTGTCACACTAAGCGAAGCACCAGCGATCCCGACAACGATATGACGCGGTCAGGATCGCTGGTGCATCGCTAAGTGGTCGCTAGTGAGCTGCCAAACAGGCAGATCTCACCAGCGACATAGCAGCGGTTGGTACTTACCTGTCAGATGAGGCGATGAAGACGTCCTCCTGCCCGCGTCCACGCATCGCTCGTCGCCACAGCAGGAAGCCCAGCAGGAAGCTGACGACGAGAAACGTCCCAGGCCGTTCTCGCGTGATCAGCGATAACCAGCGGGGGAGCCGGTCGGAGGTAAGTGTCACACATAGCGATATCGCTAGCAATATCGCCGCTGCGTCACAAAACCAGTGACGTTATAGCGATATTGCTAGCGATATCGCTTAGTGTGACGGGCCCTTTATCCTATCTTACCAACATCCCCAGATACTCCGTAATTATATACGTTTTTTTGACATGATGGGTGATAACGAATATGGTTGCTATTTTTACTTTGCTGGTCATTGCCAGATTTATAAATATGAAATCTACCTTTTTTTTACATAAAAACACAAAATTGGTGAAATCATCTTTGCACAAAGGGGCAGATATATAAATTTTTTTTTGTTATTTGCATATTAATCCTGTAAAACGGGGATTATGCCTTAGTCTAATAATCTTTACATCGCTATTCTGGCTGTTTCTCCCACACATTTTCTAATAATTTGCAGAGTGAACATGCACGTAATACAACGATATAGAAAGCTAAAAGGGGACAATGATAAGAGAATGAGCTAATTTTGTGATGAATAATTAAAGGTTTGGGAGTTTTGTTGTTATTTTGTAGTTAGTAATTATTCTTTATTGTTCTTCTTTATATTTGCTTGGACATGGGATATGCTCACATTATTTAAGAGTTGTAGATAATAAGGAACGGATAGTTGCACTACCTGCTCAGTAAATGTGTATTCATTAAGCTATTTGTCTCCATGGAAACAGTAATGAAACATTACTGGCAGTTATGTAGTCCTTTGTCTAGTGTAAAGACCGGTCTCCTTGCCTTAGCTTTGTCTGTTGCAGGGAAGAAAAGCTTGTAAAAAATCAGCAGAATAGGTAATTTTTAGAGATGAGCGAATTTGTTTGGATTTTGTCCCCGAATCTGATTTTGACATATTCGTGCCATATTGGTACCCTGTTCGTGCCAAATGTATGTCTTAGGCTAGTTTCACACCAGCGTATGGAGGAGCTGTGGACGGCTGCGGGCTTCCTCCGTGAAGCTCCGCCCCCGGCCGCACCTCCTCGGGTCAGCTCTGCCTCTGTCGGCAGGCAGCCTGCGTACCCTATCTTTAGCATTAGGTACGCAGGCTGTGCCGATGAATGCAGATGCCTCCGCATGTGTCTTTTTGACGGTGTGGCGAGTGCACCAAAATGCAACAGGCTGCATTTGGCGCAGGTCGCCGCACCGTCAAAAAGACGCATGCGGAGGCATCTGCATTCATCAGCAAGCCCGCGTACCTAATGTTAAAGATAGGGTATGCAGGCCGCATGCCCACAGAGGCGGAGCTGACCGTTGGAGGTTCGGCCGGGGACGGAGCTTCACGGAGTAAGCCCGCAGCCCTCCACACCTCGGCCATACGCTAGTGTGAAACTAGCCTTATGATCGGTTCCGAACATATTTGGTAATTTCTACTCCCATTGACTCTAATAACGTTCAGCTGTGTTTGATGAATATTGCAAAAAACAATATTTGGTTCCGATCGTATTTGGAACAGAATCCGAACAAATTCGCTCATCTCCAGTAATTTTTCATTTTAAAGGGAACCTGTCAGCATGAAAATACAGTCCAATCTGCAGGCATCATGTTAGAGAGCAGGAAGAGTGGAGCAGATTGATATATGGTTTTGTGAGAAAAGATTTAGTACAAGCTGTTTTTTTTTTTATCATATAAAAGTCTGCTCTTTCTGAGACTTTTGGTCCAGTGGCGGTTCTAATAGTGACTGACAGCTATTTCGGTGTGCACACATATACAGAGAAAGCTGTCAATCACTGATCGGACCCACCCACTGGACCAAAAGTCCCAGAAAGAGCAGAGGTTTAAATGATTAAATTACAGGAATTGATAAATCTTTTCTCATAAAACTATACTGAATCAATCTGCTCTCTAATTAGATTGGATTTTCTTAAAGACAGGTTCACTTTACAGAAGAAATATTCTTCACAATTGACCATGTTTCCTTCATCCCAGATCTCAAACAACCTGTTTAAAATACATGCTGTTAATATTTTACTAGCAATATCTTATAGGTAGTGATGAACATGAGATTTTAACTGGCTGACTGATGGATAGTTGATCGAATATGTAAGGATGAGCTTTCATGCTAGGATTGCTGCTTGAAACCGAAACCCACGTCCAGATGCAGTGACCAGTTGCCGCAAAGTTTTAAAGATAGCCGTACATATGAGATAGTAGTCTGACAAAGTTTGATCAGCAAACATCTGTCTCTCCTGACGGCCCCATACACATGAACACTCAGCTCGACCGACATCTCTGGCAATGGCTCATCTTCAAAAACAAGAGGACCAACTGTTGCAATTCCAGCTGTCAGATCCTTTTCTCTCTACATCATCTCTCAGTAAGCCACCATGCACCTAACATGGTCGTCTAGGTCCCCTGAAAAAAGTGGGTTAAACCAACTTTACCAAATGTGTATTAGGGCTTTAAGGGGAACCTGTCAGCAGGAATGTGCTGAGTAATCTACAGTCAGTGCCAGGTTGGCACCGTTATGCTGATTAACCCCTTTACCCCCAAGGGTGGTTTAGGGTATGTGCACACATAGTTTTTTGTCTCTGCGGATTTTGTAGAGAAAACCGCAGGTAAATCCGCAGGACAAAGACCAACCTGTCAATCACTTTTCCAAGCGATGCTTCAAATTGCTTGGAAAAGCGCAAGCATTCTGCAAGCTAAAAACGCTTGCAAAACGCTTGTGTTTTGCTGGAAAACGCATGCGAATTCCACATGCGTTTTATCCGTGGCAGGGAGTTGTGGAAATGCTGCGGACATTTCCGCAGCATTTCTGAAACGTGGGCACATAGTCTAAATACATGTACTTTTATTGAGTAGATTTTTTTTTTAAATATTTATTGATTGAATAAATATTGATTTTTTTTTTTTATTATTTTTTTAAAATATTTTTACAATTATTTAAAAAAGTTTTTTTTTATTTAATTCATAGTTTTACAACATGGGACACTCATTTTGTGCAGGCTGATCGCTTCTATAGCATACAGATCTGCATGCTATAGAAGCTGTTAGCGTTGCACAGAGTTGCACACTGACCTGAGAGATATCCTGGTGATGACTGTGCATGACAGGAAGTCTCTCAGCAGTGTAGACTCGGATGTCGTTGTGATGACAATGGGTCTCCATGGCAACGATCGGGACCACGCGTCATGCCGCGGAGTCTACGATCCAAAGGCAGAGGGGCTGTCACAGGGCCCATGGACGGGATAGTATGTTATCTGGCAGAAAGAGGTTAACATAATAACTTGGTTGATGAAATCCATCTTGTGGTTGTTGTTTAATCTTTATTTTCAGTTTTGAGTTAACGTGGGGGGGTCAGGCACTGCAGCATGATTGCATTAATAATGTGTATGGAATTATGTTTTTGATAGTATCCATTAATTCATGAGCAAAAAAAAAAATCAGTCTGAAAATGGCGTCAGCTGCGCGATCTTGTAGCATCCATTGGATGACTTATAGCTGCTACTGTCTCCACCATTATAGATGTGATCATGCAGCAGAGTCTGTCAGAAGCCGTATAGATGAATAGCTAATCAGAGCATCACATGAAGACCTCACCACAGTCCGGCCCTGGAGCACGAGCAAATCATTAACTCAAAACTGAAAATAAAAATTAAACAACCACCACAAGACAGATTTCATCAACCAAGGTATTATTGTAATCAGTATAACAGCCCCAACCTGACAGTGTCTGTAGATCATAGAATCATAGAATCGTAGAGTTGGAAGGGACCTCCTGGGCCATCTGGTCCAACCCCCTGCTCAAAGCAGGATTCGCTAAATCATCCCAGTCAGGTGTCTGTCCAGCCTCTGTTTGAAGACTTCCATTGAAGGAGAACTCACCACTTCTCGTGGCAGCCTGTTCCACTCATTGATCACTCTGTCAAAAAGTTTTTTCTAATATCTAATCTGTGTCTCCTCCCATTCAGTTTCATCCCATTGCTTCTAGTCTTTCCTTGTGCAAATGAGAATAAAGTTGATCCTTCTACAATGTGACAGCCCTTTAGATATTTGTAGACAGTTATTAAGTCTCCTCTCAGTCTTCTCTTTTGCAAACTAAACATTCCCAAATCCTGCAACATTTCCTCATAAGACAGGGTTTTCAGACCGGTCACCATTCTGGTAGCTCTTTTCTGAACTTGCTCCAGTTTGTTGATGTCTTTTTTAAAATGTGGTGCCCAAAACTGGACACCATATTCCAGATGAGGTCTGACCAAAGAGGAGTAGAGGGAAATAATGACTTCACGTGATCTAGACTGTATGCTTCTGTTAATACATCCTAGAATTGCATTTGCCTTTTTTGCTGCTGCATCACACTGTTGACTCATATTCAGTCTGTGATCTATTAGTATACCCAAGTCTTTTTCACATGTGCTGTCACTTAGCCCTATTCCTCCCATTCTGTATATGCTTTTTTCATTTTTATTGCCCAGATGTAGTACTTTGCATTTCTCCCTGTTAAAAACTATTTTGTTAGTTGCTGCCCACTTCTCCAGTTTATTTATATCTTTTTGAATCCTCTCTCTCTCTCTTCTCTAGTATTAGCTATCCCTCCTAGCTTTGTGTCATCAGCAAATTTAATCAGTTTACCCTCAATTCCTTCATCTAAATCGTTGATAAAGATGTTGAACAATGCAGGGCCCAGAACAGAGCCCTGTGGTACCCCACTTGAGACATTCTTCCAACTGGATGTGCAGCCATTTACGAACACTCTTTGGGTCCGATCACTAAGCCAGTTATGAATCCACCTAACAGTTGCCTTGTCCATTCCATACTTAGTCATTTTTTCAATAAGGATTGTATGAGAGACTTTGTCAAATGCTTTGCTGAAGTCAAGATATACTATATCTACAGCATTTCCTTGATCCACCCAATCAGTGATTCTGTCATAGAAGGAAATTAAGTTAGTCTGACATGACTTATTAGTTACAAACTGTAACAACCCTGCTGGCATCACTGCATGGCCTCCCATCCCCCGCGCACCAACTTACTTTCTCCTTCAAACCATGCTGTGAAATCTGTCTGTTGCCAGCCCTGAGCTCCATGTGCTATGCCTCTTGTTTTCCTGCTTGCTCTCCATGTTTCCTGACTGTGTGTATAGGGGGGCGGCGCCTGAACTCTCTGGTTCTTATGCAGTCTGGGTGCACCTGGGTAATCTGTCCCTGACCAACCACCTGGAGCCCTTGACTATTTAGTTTCGCCACTCCCACTGAAACATTGCCTGAGCAATGTCTATACTCAGTTAGTATCTCGCTGCTGAGGAAGCCAGGCCCTGTTCTGTGTGTCTCCTTCTCTGGAGGATTACTCTAGTCTTGCTTTGTACCCTGTCTGCCTGCCAGGAGGCTGAATATCCTGGTCCTAGTGTCTTTGTCCCTGTGCCTCTGTCTGAACTCAGTCTTACCTCTGTCTGTCAGTCTCCTTGTTTGTGGTTCCTTCCCTGCCATGTCTTTCCTTGTGTCCTTTTATCTGTGCTTCTGCACTCTAGCCGCTCTGTCTGCACGGCTCCCTAGCCGCTCTGCCTGCTCCGCTCTCCTGCGGCTCTGCCTGCTCCGCTCTCCTGCGGCTCTGCCTGCTCCGCTCTCCTGCGGCTCTGCCTGCTCCGCTCTCCTGCGGCTCTGCCTGCTCCGCTCTCCTGCGGCTCTGCCTGCTCCGCTCTCCTGCGGCTCTGCCTGCTCCGCTCTCCTGCGGCTCTGCCTGCTCCGCTCTCCTGCGGCTCTGCCTGCTCCGCTCTCCTGCGGCTCTGCCTGCTCCGCTCTCCTGCGGCTCTGCCTGCTCCGCTCTCCTGCGGCTCTGTCTACCTGCACCTCCTGTGTGAACAGGCCCAAACCTGTTCCTTCATACTCCATTCCTTCCTGCCTATATCCATACCTGTACCTCCTGTGTGAACAGGTCCAGATCCTGTTCCAGCATACACCACTCCCTCCTGCCTACACCTCCTGTGTGAACAGGCCCAAACCTGTTCCTTCATATTCCATTCATTCCTGCCTAGATCCATACCTGTACCTCCTGTGTGAACCGGTCCAGATCCTGTTCCAGCATACACCACTCCCTCCTGCCTACACCTGCTGTGTGAACAGGTCCCTACCTGCTCCTTCTCATACCACGCCAATCTGTCTGGTGTCTCCAAGCCGTGCCCGCCTGTCTGGTGTCTCCAAGCCGTGCCCGCCTGTCTGATGTCTCCAAGCCGTGCCCGCCTGTCTGGTGTCTCCAAGCCGTGCCCGCCTGTCTGGTGTCTCCAAGCCGTGCCCGCCTGTCTGGTGTCTCCAAGCCGTGCCCGCCTGTCTGGTGTCTCCAAGCCGTGCCCGCCTGTCTGGTGTCTCCAAGCCGTGCCCGCCTGTCTGGTGTCTCCAAGCCGTGCCCGCCTGTCTGGTGTCTCCAAGCCGTGCCCGCCTGTCTGGTGTCTCCAAGCCGTGCCCGCCTGTCTGGTGTCTCCAAGCCGTGCCCGCCTGTCTGGTGTCTCCAAGCCGTGCCCGCCTGTCTGGTGTCTCCAAGCCGTGCCCGCCTGTCTGGTGTCTCCAAGCCGTGCCCGCCTGTCTGGTGTCTCCAAGCCGTGCCCGCCTGTCTGGTGTCTCCAAGCCGTGCCCGCCTGTCTGGTGTCTCCAAGCCGTGCCCGCCTGTCTGGTGTCTCCAAGCCGTGCCCGCCTGTCTGGTGTCTCCAAGCCGTGCCCGCCTGTCTGGTGTCTCCAAGCCGTGCCCGCCTGTCTGGTGTCTCCAAGCCGTGCCCGCCTGTCTGGTGTCTCCAAGCCGTGCCCGCCTGTCTGGTGTCTCCAAGCCGTGCCCGCCTGTCTGGTGTCTCCAAGCCGTGCCCGCCTGTCCGGTGTCTCCAAGCTGTGCCCGCCTGTCCGGTGTCTCCAAGCTGTGCCCGCCTGTCCGGTGTCTCCAAGCTGTGCCCGCCTGTCCGGTGTCTCCAAGCTGTGCCCGCCTGTCCTGTGTCTCCAAGCCGTGCCCGCCTGTCCTGTGTCTCAGCCGTGCCTGTCGTGTCCACCTGCCTGCCTGTCTATAGCCTCTGTCAAGGTGTCCTGTTCCCGAGTGGGATCAGCAGCCACAGCCAGACACCACCCTGGAGTGGCACCCGGCAGCTACCTGCCGCACAAGCCTGACCTCACCATCAGAGGCTCCAGTGAAGACCAAGGAAGCTGCCATAGTTACGCCCCTTCCAGGGTAGTCTGGTTTGTGGCACAGTGGGGCCACAACCCCCCGGCTCGCGCCATTCAGCCAAGGCACGAGCGTGACAGTTTGCTCAGGCCATGGTCCCCGCTGAGTCCCATGTCCTTTCGCCCTCGGAGCAAGATGAACTTTTTTGCCAGTATGGGCAACCAAATAAATTTACCCGGTCTGAAGCCCAATCCTTCACTGCTCCACCCACCATTGTGGTCTCCAATAGACTGTTTGCTCAACTAGAGGCTGGCATACCTAAAGTTGAACCTCCCTCGGACCCGCCAAGATATGATGGGGACCCCAAGCAGTGTCGTGCCTTTATGGAGCAATGCCTACGCTATTTTCAATGGCATGCTCCCTACTTCGCCAGCGATCGGGTAAAGGTAGGATTACTAATGTCCTACCTAACAGGAGATGCGTTGCAGTGGCTCAACCCCCTTTGGGAAGCAGGGGATCCCATCACCTCGAGCTTACCGGCCTTCCTGGTGGCCTTCTGCAAAGCCTTTGACAAGCCTAGTACAGTGTCTCCTGAAAAGTCTTCCCCTCCTAGCTTCCAGGAACGGATCGGACGAAAGAGACCTGTGGCCAATTCATCTTCTCCGTCTGTGACCGTCCATGACCCATCTGTTCCTCAGCCTGCCAAAGCAGCCCCCCATGCAAGATCCAAGAGGCCTAAGAAAAAGGGGCTGGCTAGGTTGTCGCCAGAGGCCAGTCCTGAGAAGGAACATCCTGATGGTCTCAGCCCTGTGAAGCCAAAGCTCCAGAACCTTGGGCCAGTAGGAAAGACTGCCCTTGGTGAGAGTACCTCCTCGCTACTAAAGTCTGTGACTGTTCCGGTGCCTTGTGGGAGTTTCGGCCGTGCATATGTATGCAAGCTACAAGCCAGACGAAGTCTGTGCATGGTTCCTGCTCCACCGCTCCAGAATCCATGCAGGGGGTTTGGTGATAGCCGAGCCCTACTTGTGAACAGTCCAGCATTGAGGGGTCAACTACAGCTCCTAATCGGAGCATTATACACAGAGACATGTGTCTTCCACCTGCTGACCAACTTGCCCACCGGTCGTTTTGAGCCAGGCACTCTATTGCCCCTTCCGGTCCAAAGACCCAGCATGGTGCTATATTTGGATCTGCCTAGCCAACAGAGGTGTCTAGTTCCATTACTGCAAGGTCAGTCTTCTGTATCGTCTCCTTCTCCACCTGATCTGCCGGCTATCAAGCCATGGTGTACTGACTTCACTGGAGAAAAGAAAACTGTGGCGCCCTCTCCGTACACCTCCGGTGACCATACCAGTGACCTGTCCTCAGGAACATCCCTGACACTTGATAGTCTTCCCCAGGACAATGGGCTGAAGATTGGTCCTGAGTGGATGCCCTCGGCTCCTCTATGGCCAGTGGGTGAAGGTCCCAGGATTAAGCAGTACTCGTTCGCCAACTTGAAAGAAGTGGCCCAGTCTGTTCCGGGTAACAGGCGGAGGTGGCTCCCCGTATGTATGCCTCCAACTTCCATGTGGCAGGTGGATGAAGAGGTGAGAACAGTGGCCTATGCATCTCTGTTTTTTACCCGTCTGGAGGTGGTCCAATTTTCTTGGGATATCGGGCTGAAGTTGGACTCGGTAAAGGTCTCTTCGGTTTCCAGCTGGCCGGCTGATGTAGGGGTCAAGTCTGAGGCTTCCAGGTCCCTGCTTTCTTCCACTCAGGAGGAAGAGATCCAAGTCCTTATACCCTCGGTGTTGGAAGATGACTCCATCGGGCACCAAGAAGCTTGGCACTCTGGGATTCCTGATGGCACACATATTCCACCCTACGTGAAGGATGTCGTGTCAACCTGGACTATGTGTGGTCCCTTACTCCTTCAGGTCATTCTGGCAGGCTTGAGGAAGAGGGGCCGTAAAGGGGGGGTACTGTAACAACCCTGCTGGCATCACTACATGGCCTCCCATCCCCCGCGCACCAACTTACTTTCTCTTTCAAACCATGCTGTGAAATCTGTCTGTTGCCAGCCCTGAGCTCCATGTGCTATGCCTCTTGTTTTCCTGCTTGTGCTCCATGTTTCCTGACTGTGTGTATAGGGGGGCGGCGCCTGAACTCTCTGGTTCTTATGCAGTCTGGGTGCACCTGGGTAATCTGTCCCTGACCAACCACCTGGAGCCCTTGACTATTTAGTTTCGCCACTCCCACTGAAACATTGCCTGAGCAATGTCTATACTCAGTTAGTATCTCGCTGCTGAGGAAGCCAGGCCCTGTTCTGTGTGTCTCCTTCTCTGGAGGATTACTCTAGTCTTGCTTTGTACCCTGTCTGCCTGCCAGGAGGCTGAATATCCTGGCCCTTGAGTCTTGTTCCCTGTACCTTGTCCGTACTCTGTCTGCCTGCCAGGAGGCAGAATATCCTGATCCTAGTGTCTTTGTCCCTGTGCCTCTGTCTGAACTCAGTCTTACCTCTGTCTGTCAGTCTCCTTGTTTGTGGTTCCTTCCCTGCCATGTCTTTCCTTGTGTCCTCTTTATCTGTGCTTCTGCACTCTAGCCGCTCTGTCTGCACGGCTCCCTAGCCGCTCTGCCTGCTCCGCTCTCCTGCGGCTCTGCCTGCTCCGCTCTCCTGCGGCTCTGCCTGCTCCGCTCTCCTGCGGCTCTGCCTGCTCCGCACTCCTGCGGCTCTGCCTGCTCCGCACTCCTGCGGCTCTGCCTGCTCCGCACTCCTGCGGCTCTGCCTGCTCCGCACTCCTGCGGCTCTGCCTGCTCCGCACTCCTGCGGCTCTGCCTGCTCCGCTCTCCTGCGGCTCTGCCTGCTCCGCTCTCCTGCGGCTCTGCCTGCTCCGCTCTCCTGCGGCTCTGCCTGCTCCGCTCTCCTGCGGCTCTGCCTGCTCCGCTCTCCTGCGGCTCTGCCTGCTCCGCTCTCCTGCGGCTCTGCCTGCTCCGCTCTCCTGCGGCTCTGCCTGCTCCGCACTCCTGCGGCTCTGCCTGCTCCGCACTCCTGCGGCTCTGTCTACCTGCACCTCCTGTGTGAACAGGCCCAAACCTGTTCCTTCATACTCCATTCCTTCCTGCCTATATCCATACCTGTACCTCCTGTGTGAACAGGTCCAGATCCTGTTCCAGCATACACCACTCCCTCCTGCCTACACCTCCTGTGTGAACAGGCCCAAACCTGTTCCTTCATATTCCATTCCTTCCTGCCTAGATCCATACCTGTACCTCCTGTGTGAACCGGTCCAGATCCTGTTCCAGCATACACCACTCCCTCCTGCCTACACCTGCTGTGTGAACAGGTCCCTACCTGCTCCTTCTCATACCACGCCAATCTGTCTGGTGTCTCCAAGCCGTGCCCGCCTGTCTGGTGTCTCCAAGCCGTGCCCGCCTGTCTGGTGTCTCCAAGCCGTGCCCGCCTGTCTGGTGTCTCCAAGCCGTGCCCGCCTGTCTGGTGTCTCCAAGCCGTGCCCGCCTGTCTGGTGTCTCCAAGCCGTGCCCGCCTGTCTGGTGTCTCCAAGCCGTGCCCGCCTGTCTGGTGTCTCCAAGCCGTGCCCGCCTGTCTGGTGTCTCCAAGCCGTGCCCGCCTGTCTGGTGTCTCCAAGCCGTGCCCGCCTGTCCTGTGTCTCCAAGCCGTGCCCGCCTGTCCTGTGTCTCAGCCGTGCCTGTCGTGTCCACCTGCCTGTCTATAGCCTCTGTCAAGGTGTCCTGTTCCCGAGTGGGATCAGCAGCCACAGCCAGACACCACCCTGGAGTGGCACCCGGCAGCTACCTGCCGCACAAGCCTGACCTCACCATCAGAGGCTCCAGTGAAGACCAAGGAAGCTGCCGTAGTTACGCCCCTTCCAGGGTAGTCTGGTTTGTGGCACAGTGGGGCCACAACCCCCCGGCTCGCGCCATTCAGCCAAGGCGCGAGCGTGACACAAACCCATGCTGACTCTGTTTAATCACTTAATTCTTATCCAGGTACTGACATACATGTTGTTTTAATAATTTGTTCAAAGATCTTTCCTTACTCAGTACAATCCTGCTGACAGGTTCCCTTTAATACCTTCATTTACCCATGAAATTTGCAGCCATTGACGACCACACAGTTTCATAATTTCTGATTCACATGGCAGCTACTTTGTGAAAACCCAGTCTTACAAGGCTTACAATTTCTGCATGAAAACCGGACTCCTTCCCAGAAAACGCGCATTTTTTTCAGCGCGTTTTTTGCACGTTTTTTTTTGCGCGTTTTTGCCGCAATTTTTTTCCGGAGCGTCCCCAGACACACAGAAAATAGCCAGAATTGCGGAATTTACCGCGAAATTAATGAGCATGCTGCGTTTTTACTGCAAAGCGTTTTTTTCGCAGTAAAAAGTGCATCAATATGCACAAAAAGTGCAAAATGCATTAAAATTAATGGGAATCTTCTTTTAGGCGTTTTTTGGTAAATCCGCGGGAAAAACGTGAAAAAAAACGCAACGTGTGAACACAGCCTTAGGCCAGCTTCACACATCCAGCATTCACAGTCCAAGAATGGACCTTTATGTCAGGACAAGATGCTGATCTCCTGATCCGAATTCAATGGCCTCATAAGACATACAGTATATGCAGAGCCCCTCATCATTATTGGTGCCCGTTCATTTTTTTCATAGACTGTGCAATATCTTCAGAAATAAATGGAAATGCGCCAAAATTGTATTCTCAGGTTTTTTTAATTGGGGGTCCATAGTAATACAACAATAAAATGTTGTTTTTCAACTTACATGTTGCAATTTCAAAGAAGAAACAGAATATATGGCATGTGTAGCAATAAAGGCACCCCTAATTAATACTTGGATGCACACACTTTGCCATTGATGACAGCCGTCAAACGTTTCTTGTAGCCATCTATAAGCTTCTTGCATTTCTCAGCTGGTATTTTCTCCCACTCTTCCTTTGCAGTGTGTTCAAGCTCTTGAATGTTTGCTGGGTTATTTTTCCCAATGGCAGATTTCAGCTCACCACAAAGATTTTCAGTGGTATTGAGGTCAAGACTCATTGCTGGTCATTTTTAAACAGTCCACTGTTTCTTTTGCAACCATTCCTGTGTACTTTTGGATGTGTGCTTTGGGTCATTGTCTTACTGGAGGACCCATAATCTTTAACTCAAACCAAGTTTTCTTACACTGGGTAGAACATTTCACTCTAAAATCTCATGATAATTCTCAGATTTCATGATTCCTGTGATACAGTCAAGGCCTTCAGTACCAGATGCAGCAAATCGACCCCACAGCATTACTGATCCTCCACCATTATTAACTGTTGGTAGAGGGTTCTTTTCCTTTATAAGCTTCATTGCATTGTCTGTAAACAAACTTGCTTTGCATTGCCAAAAAGCTCTATTTTCTTCTTGCCACAATAGCACCAACTTGAGAGAGGGGATCCACTCATAGGGACAGGAAACCTACAGATAAAAAGGGGCGGCCCCCCTCACCTCCTCAGTTGGTTTCCTGTCCTTATGGGAACATGCAGCTAAAGAGGTTATCTGGTCCATTTGCAGCCCTCTGTGTGGTCTCCTTGGGAATGGCAGGGACTGGGGTACCAGAAGCATCGTAGGGGAGCCCTGCCTGACAGACTCCCCCCTCGTCTGGCGGTGGATGGCGTGAGGCCAGGGTCCGTGAGAGGCCGCCCTGGCTCACGTGGAACGCGGTGCGGTGAGGAACAGCCGGCGCTCATCCGAGGGTGCGGGATGCATTCTCTGGGTTTCGGCCCCCACACATGCGCACTGGCCACTTAGCGTTCCTGACTCGGAAGTGCTCAGGATTAACGTCCGAGGAAGTGTATTCCAGCATGGAGAGGTGGATGAGCGAGCGGCAGGGATAAAATCCAGCAGCGTCCTGCTGCTGGTGTGCCCACAGGATGTCCTCTCCAGGAAAATCTGAGGTGCATTCACAGGTGGTGGAAGTGCAGATCCACAGCAAATCCAAGAGCAGCAGTGGGCACTCCAGAGAGGGTGGCTCCACGGATAAGAGTTAACGGAGCAAAAAATCTGAGCTGTAAACAACTTATGCTGTGCCTCCACCTCCAGAACTGGTACCACATGGACAGTCTTCACTGGGTGAGTGTTATATGGCTCTGCCTAGGAAGCTGATTACCCCTTCTTTCTGTGTACCCCTTTAGGCAAATAAAGCTAGAAAATCTAAACATAAAGTATGTCTTGTGCTCGCAGCCCCTTCCTGACACCTACTGTATACTATGAGACTGTGTCAGAAGTGTATCAGCCTGACTTTAGAGGAGGAATCATCTGTCATGTCCACTGATATACAGGCAATGATAAGGGAAGAGCTCCAGTCCCTAAAACGCTCAGACAAATCTAATGGTCATAAGACCAGACCAAGGAGTGTTACCCCTGTCTCCAGCTCCTCTTCCGATAGTGACCAGGTTAGGGCCGCCTAATTTTCTTATTCATCCTGTTTCCCCAATGAAAGCATTGATAACCTGGTAAAATCTGTTAGGAATACCATGGGAGTTTCAGATACAAAAGAAGGACTACGCAGGAGATTATATTTGCCGGCCTCTCGCAAAAAAAGAGGCAATCATTTCCAGTTATCACAGCGGTTAAAGATCTGGTCAGGAGGCTGTGGGACAAACAAGGGGGTTCCGCCCTTCATCTTCCAAGAGGAATTATCCCTTCGACGAGGATTTGGAAACCTGGTCTAAAGTTCCCAAGGTGGCTTCAACATCTAGACGTTCTGCCCTACCCATAGAAGACTCTGGGGTTCTATCTGACCCTCTGGACTGCAAGGTGGAGCTGTTGCTTAAAAGATCATGGGAATCCTGTACTGTGGCCTTTAGACCGGTTATATCTGGCACATGTACAGCAAGGTCAATTTTGGTCTGGGTGGTTCAGCTAGAAGAACAGATCAGAAAAGAAGTTTCTAGAGAGAAGCTGTTGTCTTCTATCCCATTGATCAGGGGAGCTACGGCATATCTAGCTGACGCTCCTGAAGACTCCCTACTAGTGATGAGCGAGTATACTCGTTTCTCAGGTTTCGGGTGGTCTCCGAGTATTTTGACGTGCTCAGAGATTTCGTTTTCGTTGTCTCAGCTGCATGATTTGCGACTGCTAGACAGGATGATTACATGTGTGGAATGCCTGTTTGTTAGGGAATTCCAACATGTATTAAGCTTGTCTAGCAGCCACAAATCATGCAGCTGAGACGATGAAAACTAAATCTCCGAGCACGCCAGAATACTTGGAGATCACCCGAGCAACAATGCTACTCGCCCATCACTACAGCTAGATCAGCTGGTCTCACAAATTCTGCTCACTGTGCCTTATGCCTGAAGGGCTGGAATGGTGACGCACAAAGTCTAAGTTGTGAGTAATTCCATGCCAGGGTGAGTACTTGTTTGGCAAGATGCTCGATGAGATCCTCACTAAGGCTGGAGAGAGAATGAAGGAGTCCTCTAACCAATTTGTTCTGTCCTACAGGAGGCCCTCAAGAAGCAACCATTCGGTAAAAGGAAGTCCCATTGAGAACAAGATCGCTAGGAGGCTAAGGATTCCAAACAAAAAGATGCCCTTTTTAGTGGATCCTCTTCCAAGAGCGGTGGCAGATTGAAATTCTTTTGGCAAAATTGGGAGGAGATTACATCTAATCCCTGGACCTTGAACCTAATATCATCTGGATTGAAGCTGCGTTTCATCAGATCCCCCCCCCCCCCTGATTATAGTGACCTTTATAGTGACCTCTCCTAAATTCCCTGCACAACAGCGGGCTCTTGAGTCAGAGGTCCTGAGTGTGTTGTCTAAACATGTCCTGGTAGATGTCCCGGGGGACCAGGAGGGAAGGGGATTTTATTCCCCTTTGTTCCTGGTCTCCAAATCAGATGGTTCTTATAGAACCATCATTAATTTGAAGAGATTGAAGACATTCCTCCAGTTTCACATTTAAGATGGAGTCTATAAGATCGGCTATTAAACTTTTACTTCCCAGATGTTTCATGACTATCCTGGACCTGAAGGATGCCTATTACCATCTGGCCATACATGTTGAGTTCCAACAGTACTTCAGAGTGGCGGTCATGATGGGAGGTCATTCCGACATTTCCAATTCACAGCAATGCCGTTTGGTCTTTCCATGGCCCCTCGTATCTTTACAAAATTGATATATGAGGTCATGGCTTATTTGCATCTGTGGGACACACTTATTCCATACTTGGATGATTTTTTGATAGTAGGGAAGTCTGCCTCTCAATGTAAGGGTTGCCTTGTTGACACGATTTCATCCTTACCCTGGGTTGGATAATCAACCTGGTCAAATCCAGACTGGTTCCGGTAACTCTTCAATCCTACACCTAGATTCAGTAGGTCAGAGGTGTCTCCTCCCAGGGGAAAAGATGCTGATTATAATGAATAAGGTTAGGACGGCAATTGATAACCCCCATATGTCCCTGAGAGATGCTATGTCCCTTCTGGGGTCCCTTACGTCCTGTATTCCAGCTGTTCAATTGGCCCAATTTCATACCAAGTGTCTGCAGCAAGAGATCCTCTGTGCGGAAGATTGAGTGCAGGGTTACCTCAATGGCAGAATGACTCTATCGTTAGAAGTAGTAAACTCCCTGTCTTGATGGTTAGATCGGGATCATCTTTCTAGGGGGATTCCATGGGTAGTGAGACCTTCTAGGATAGTTACTACTGATGCTTGTCCCGATGGATGGAGGGCTCATCTGGGTGATGACCTGGCCCAGGGGCGATGGTCCATAGAAGAAGCTGATGACTCTTTAAACTTAAGGGAGATAAAGGCAGTCAGTCATGCGATACGTCACTTTCTTCCACAGCTGCGGGGGGGGTCTCACGTGAGGATTCTAACAGACAATAACAAGTCAGTCGCATATATAAATCGGCAAGGTGGAACTCGGTCAAAGACTCTGATGTCTACCGCGGTAGAGATCCTCGGACTGGCCAAAGCCCATCTCCTGTCCCTATCAGCCCTTCACATCAGGGGAGTGGACAATCTCAAAGCGGACTTCCTCAGTCGCCATACTTTACATCAAGGAGAATGGGGTCTCAGTCAGTCTCAGGAAGATACTGGACATGTGGGGGCTTACAGAGATAGACGTGTTCGCTACCAGAGCCAACTGACAAGTCGAAAAGCTTGCCTCCCTGAACAGGGTGGACCAGCCGGAGATGGTCGACTCCCACCAGTCCCCTTGGCAGTTCAGTCTGGCCTGTGCGTTTCCTCCAATGATTGTGCTTTCATTAGTTATTAGTCTTGGGATGAGTCCTGAGGAGAGAATTTGCATATTCCCAGTGCCTTCTGGGATAAGTGAAGAGTCTCCGCGATCTCAACGATCACTGGATTTTGGCCGTTGCAGCTGAAAAGAAGAAATCGGTAAACCAGGGGATGAGTCCTGAGGAGAGAATTTACATATTCCCAGTGCCTTCTGGGATAAGTGAAGTGTCTCCGCGATCTCAACAATCACTGGATTTTGGCCGTTGCAGCTGAAAAGAGGAATTTTGGCTCATTTTTCATCGCTTTGAAATCTTTTTAACAATAATAATATGGAAGAGGCCAGGAGCCATTTCGTGAGCTGCATTTCTTGCTACATGTTCACAGACTTACCAGTGGAAAAGCCAAACTTCACATGCCACAAATCCAAGCTTGTGTCCCTGTTGGAGGAAAAGTTGCAAAATCTCGAAGAGAGATTAGCTACATTAAAGATCATTAAGGAAGGTGAAGAGTTCTTAGACAGAGCAGAATCATCTCTTCATGTTACAGAAAGAGATAAAATTCGAAGTGCATCTGAAGAAACAGAGGAATGGAAACATGTGACCCAGAGAAGCAGGAGGATCGGGAGGCAGTCAGCACCCATACTGCTAAGGAACCATTACCAGGCTCTTACGCAGGAGAACGATTAAGAATTGCATCAGGATAAGACTTTGCCCACAAACAGCAACCTTGTACGCCTTCAGAATCCTCCTGGATGGAGAAAGAAAAATGTTGTGAAGAAGAAACGGAGAGTGGTGGTCATGGGGGGTTCCCTGTTGATAGGAACAGAGGCCGCTATCTTCAGACCAGACATAACCTCAACAGAAATGTGCTGTCTTCCAGGTGCAAAAATTAAAGATGTGTCTGACAGGATATCAGGACTCTTCAGACCTACAGATGACTACCCATTCCTGCTAATACATGTGGGAACAAATGACACAGCAAAAAACGACCTGGAAACCATCTGCAGTGACTTTGAAAACTTAGGTAAGAAAGTGAAATATCTGGGAGCACAGGTGGTCTTCTCGTCCATCCTCCCAGTGGATGGCCATGGAACAAGGAGGTGAAATAAGATTCTGCAGGTGAACAACTGGCTACGTCGGTGGTGCTGTCAGCAAGGATTTGGATTTCTGGATCACGGAGTGAATTACCTATATGATGGACTACTTGCTAGAGATGGGGTGCACCTTACGAAGACTGGAAAACATGTATTTGGAAGTCGCCTTGCTACACTCATCAGAAGAGCTTTAAAGTAGAACAATGTGGGAAGGGAGGCAAAAGGCCAGAAAAAGCCATACACCTGACAAATGCTATAGAGAACTCTGCTATTAGAAGTGGAAAAGAAGCACTAAGACAAAAGAATCTAATTAATAAAAATATTGGAGAAAGAGAAACCAATCACAAACTAAAATGTTTCTATACTAATGCACAAAGCATGGGTAACAAACAAGGAGCATTGGAACTACTAACGCAGGAAAAGAAATATGATGTAATTGGAATCACTGAAACTTGGTGGGACAATACACATGATTGTTATACAAGGCTAGAAGGATACAACTTATTTGCTAGAAACAGACTTGATAAACGAGGAGGAGGTGTCGCATTGTATGTTAGGCTAGTTTCAGACTAGCGTTTGCCAGCAGCGCATGGCGCCGTTAAGCCCTGCCCCCTGCCGCACCCAATCATCCGTCAGAATACACCCATTGGTACAGTATATTCTGAAGGATCATAGGGGTTGTGCTTCCCTTCAAAGTGTGCTCGTCTCTCTCAAGGATCTCGGACTAGTGTAAATAAGTGCTACACAATACATTGTGCAGGGATACATATCTGATTGGTGGAGGCAGCTCAGCAACAGTTCCCTCCACCAATCAATATCCATCCCTGCAGAGGAAAGGAGAATCACACTTCTTTGTGTGCAGCAGAGCCCAGAATTATGCCTGCTGCCAGCTATTTGCCGATAACTACTGTAGTGCATGAGCAAATCGAGAGCTCCATATGCGCATGCGCACGTTTGGCAGCCATTTTCTTGAAGTCCTGTGCTGTAGAGACAGTCGCTCATTAGGATATTCACTCTCTAAACCTGAAACTCGCAGTCTGATCCCGGAATTGTAATGGCACCGGCCTGCACTATGCCGCCCGCATACCGCCGAACATCGCCAATAACCGCACCGACACCCCCAGCTCCAGGCCTACTGCATTGCCCCACCGGTGACCCTGCCTTCTACCAGTCTGCTCTGCAGCTGCCGCCAGCCCCTCAATAAGAAAGACTTTTTCACTTTTTCCCTATTTTTTTTCACAATTCGGATTGTACACCGGACACTAGTGACTTGTAAAGAGGCAAAAAAAATACTTGTCATGAGCATCAGGGCCTCCTTTAATGCATCCCATTATTTTATTAGCCTTGGCAGTAGTAGCCTGGCTCCTGTCCCTAAAGGTGAGTTTGCTGTCCACACATACACCCAAGTCTTTTTCAGTGACAGTTTTACCCGGTGTTTTACAATTTAGTACATAATTACTGTATTTTTCGGACTATAAGACGCACCCCAAGTTTTCAGAAGGAAAATAGGGAAAAAAAAATTAACGTGTGAAATGGGGGTCCATCTTACAGTCCTAATTCAGCGCTTACCGAGGGGAAATCGGCAGTGTTGGTGAAGCTTGGTCACAGGGGGTGTTCGTTGGTTCAGCGATATGACTCCCATCCCAGGTTCAGCGGTGCTAAAGATGCAGGGGCTTCGCCGACATTTTCTGAAAGCCCAGAGCCCCCGCACATCCATTGCTGTGATGCGGTGGCCTCCGGGAAAATACCCGCCGGGGGCGGCGCATGCTCAGATTGAGATCTCGGCAGCAAGATCTCGTCTCAAGATCTCGGGAGACGAGATCTCAGTGCTGAGATCTCATCTCCTGAAATCTCGGGACGAGATCTCGCTGCTCGCGCAGGCCCCCCGCACCACAGAACACTGCCGAACCTGCCGCACCAGCCTGTCATAGGATTTCTCAGAGGTAAAGACTAAAAAGGTCAAAGGAAAAGAGGAAGGAAGGTGGATCGTAAGACAAAGGATATATTTTAGGCAGCAGGCAATCCAGTGTGGTGGTTGTGGCACAAATGTTTAGACATGGAATTGGTGAATGTTTAACTCCACAGAGATGGTGGTGTTAAGGCCTCTTTCACATTTCAGTGTTTTGACGTCAGTTGAAATCCGCCGCTTCTAGAAAAAAAACGGATCTGCCATTTTTTGGTCGGAATCCGTTTTTTTCTATAGACTTACATTAGTCAGTCTCTCTCACGGTTTGTAACTGACGTCAAAAGACTGAAGTGTGAAAGAGGCCTAAATCAGGATGGCGAGCGGTGTTTCCCTCACACCCACTACTTAGTAGAAAGGGAAGAGATTATATACACAGCTGATGTATCGGTATTCTTTGTAATTACAAATACCGGATTGTTGTAAATCCAGCAGAGCCTTACACAAGGACTACTTCGTACCCAACCTCCACACTAGTTTGCCTGCTACCTAAGATATATCCTTATCTTACAATCCACCTTCCCGCCTCTTTTCCTTTGACCTTTGTCCTTTTCCTTTATTATCAAGTTTGCAATTGGCTGATGGCAGTTTCCCTCCCTTTTTTAGAGGTCACATTCACCATTCTTTCCCCCCTGTTCTAAATGATTTTCCAAATTTTGTATCAATAAAAATATACAATGTTATATTTAACCCCTTTACCCCCAAAGGTGGTTTGCATGTTAATGATCAGGCCAATTTTTACAATTCTGACCACAGTCCCTTTATGAGGTAATAAATCTGGAACGCTTCTATGGATTCCGGTGATTCTGAGACTGTTTTCTCGTAACATATTGTACTTCGTGATAGTGGTAAAATGTTTTTGATATTACTTGCGTTTATTTGTGAAAAAAAATTAAATTTGGCGAAAACTATGAATTTTCATGCCCTTTAGTGATGAGCGATGTTGCTCGGGTTTTTTGGAGTGTTTGTCAACTCAGTTGCGTGATTTATGGCTGCTAGTCAGCCTGAGTACATGTGGGGATTGCTTGTGTGTTAGGAATTCCACACATGTATTCAGGCTGGCTAGCAGCCGTAAATCATGCAGCTGCGTCCACAAACACTAAATCTCCGAGCACACCAAAATACTTGGAGACCACCGAGCATGCTCGGGAAAACGCGAGCAACGCGTATATTCGCTCATCACTAATGCCCTTAACCCATTCATGACCCAGCCTATTTTGACCTTAATGACCTGGCCATATTTTGCAATTCTGACCAGTGTCCCTTTATGAGGTAATAATTCAGGAACGCTCCGACGCATCCTAGCCATTCTGAGATTGTTTTTTGTGACATATTGGGCTTCATGTTATGCCTCTTTCACACTTCCATTTTTGACAATCAGTCAAAATCCGCCAGGTTTTGAAAAAAACGGATCCGCAATATTTTTTTGCGGATCCGTTTTTTCCCCATTGAGTTGCATTACTGGCGGATCTTGACTGATGGTCATCCGTTGGATCCGTTTTTGTGAGGATCCGCCAAATTTTTTTCATCCGCCGACATGCCTGGACGGACCCTGCAACGTTTTTTTTGTGGTTGGATCCGCATTTTCCAGTGCGCATGCCCGGTCAAAGGAAGTCAGGGAGAAAATTAACCCTGAAATCCTTTCTGGCGGAGGAAAAAAATTCTCTCTCTCTCTCCCCCCCCGGCCAGCGGTTCCTTTAAATCTCCTCATTCTGCGGATCTGTCAAAAAACGGATCCTGTGCCATCCGTTCACATCAGCTAGGAACGGATCCGCTTGTCCGCCTTTTTGGTGGATTTTAACTGACACAAAAAACTGTAGTGTGAAAGAGGCCTTAGTGGTAAATTTAGGTCGATAATTTTTGCGTTTATTTGTAAATAAAACGGAAATTTGGCTACAATTTTGAAAATTTCACAATCTTCAAATTTTGAATTTTTATTCTGTTAAACCAGAGTTATATGACACAAAATAGTTAAAATATAACATTTCCCACATGTCTACTTTACATCAGCACAAATTTGAAAACAATTTTTTTTTTATTAGGACGTTATAAGGGTTAAAAGTTGACAAGCGATTTCTCATTTTTACAACAAAATTTACAAAACCATTTTTTTTTAGGGACCACCTCACAATTGAAGTCACTTTGAGGGGTCTATATGGCAGAAAATACCCAAAAGTGACACCATTATAAAAACTGCACCCCTCAAGCTACCCAAAACTACATTCAAGAAGATTATTAACTCTTCAGGTGCTTCACAGGAACTAAAGCAACGTGGAAGGAAAAAATGGACATTTTAATTTTTCCAGCAAAAATTTTCTTTTAGCATCAATTTTTTCATTTTCACATGGGTTACAGGATAAAATGGATCCTAAAATTTGTTAAGCAATTTCTTCTGAATACACCAATACCTCATATGTGGTCATAAACCACTGTTTGGGCGCACGGCAGGGCTCAGAAGGGAAGGTGCGCCATTTGACTTTTTGAATGGAAAATATGCTGGAATATTTAGTGGTTGCCATGTCACATTTGGAGAGTCCCTGTGCACCTAAACATTGGAGCTCCTCCACAAGTGATCAGGTCAGTCATCGTCTCCGTCTCCTTATTTGTCTTATGTTTCGTCTCCAAAGTCAACATTTTTTCCGTCAGGTCTATAATTTCCCTACTCTTTATTTGTTTCAAACGAGATCCATGTTTAATGAGTACCCCTCGGAGTATACATTTAAGGGTTTCCCATTTGATAGGCATAGCAGTGGTGTCATGTGCGTGGTCTTGTAGGAATTCTGCTATGGTAGTCTTAATATCAGCCACGCAAGTGTCTTTCAAAAGGTTATCGTTCAATCTCCACATCCACTGTCGTGCCCCTAAGTCAGGAGGACTAATGTCCAAAAAGACTAGAGCATGATCCGATCATAAAAAACTTCCAATGGATGGTTTCAGATCCTAGGCCAGTGCGCAATGACTGAGGAGGAAGAAATCTATTCTGCCATATGAGTTTTGTGGTGTGGAGAAGAACGTATAATCTTTCCCATTAGGGTTAAGAAGTCTCCAGACATCAGTAAGACGTAAATCATGTAGGTCTTTTTTCAAAGAGGACAGTTGACGAAGGGATAGGTAAGATTTTGCCTCTGTGGAGTCCAATGTCGGATTAAGAGTCAAATTAAAGTCACCCCTAGTATAACAACCCCTTCTGCAAAATCAGCCATTGTCTTCAAGAAAGATCTAGTTTTCGTATTTGGTCTCGACTGGGGGCGTAACATCCTGCTATAGTATATATTGTTGAAAAAAATCTGAATTTTCAAGATCATGTATCTGCCCTCCGTATCGACCAACGTGTCCAGTATGGTATGTTGGAGGGATTTATGGAGCGCTATAGATACACCTCGGGATCGTGAGTTCGGGTTGGTACTATGGAACCAGGTTGTGTAATAGCGATCGTGTATATTAGGAACATGTCCAGTTTTAAAGTGTGTCTCCTGCAAAATCAGCACATTCACTCTTTTCTTATGCATACCATATAAAATATGTGACCGTTTCTGCGGAGTGTTAAAGCCTCTAGTGTTCAAGGAGCCCAGTATGATCTTTTGCGTGGCAGTCTTACCCGGCATTGTGGTCGTAGTCCGGGGTCAAGGATGTAAATCTCACAGGGATGAGTCGGCTTCGGGATCCAACGCCCGCTGCTGAGAAGGGAGAGGAAGGCTAGGAGGGGGGTGGATACAGTAAAAGGGAAGGTAGATAAGGTTAACAGAAGACAAAGGATAGAAGAAATTAACGATACAAGTGTGGATAGTCACACTCCAATAGACAATTTAACCTAGTGGAGGAAAACGTTAATGGCTGTGTGCCTCAGTGGCAAAGCAGCGCCTCCAGGGGGCACGTGTACGACAAAAGAGGAGTCGGAGATACCGTCTCCCTCGGTACCCGACCCGTAATGATATAACAGTCGTGTTCCCTACAAACCGAAAGTTTAACGGGTAAAGACCATATGTATCCTATCTTAACTATAACACATATGAAACCTGTAACAACTCGTAATTAGCTTCAGTATCATTGAAACTGACAATGTTTAAAGATACCCCATCCTGTAACTCTGAACCAGTGTACGTTTTTAGGAGCCACTTCTTTCAAAACAGGACACCCTAGAATAATAACCCATTAAAGGACCGAGGACATTGCTAATATGGGAAATATGGGCTGTGTAAGGGTATGAGGGGGAAACAAGGGAAGGGAGGGGAGGAAAAGGGGGGAAAGGAAAGGGAAGAATAGAAAAAGAGGGTCGTCTAATAGCATGAACATACATGTACATTAATTCTGCATTACTTATAGAAATGACCCCTAAGACTTATCATCCACTCAGATATATGCATATCCTCTTCAATTCAAAAAAAGGAAAGGAAAAGAAAAGCCCAAATAATACAGGATAATCAGTCAGCTTCTCCTTCTTCCGGGTGTATGCGCCCCTGTCCATTAGGCCGTCTTCCGCGACGGCGCTGTTGTTGAGGATTCAGACCTCTGCGGGGGTCCTCCATTCTATAAAATGATGGTAAGGGTTGCCAATCAGGAATATCCACCTCGGGTATGTCGAGGGCAGCTGATAAAGCTGGAATACCACTAGGGTAACTCAGTTGATGCACTCTGCCTCTCTTCTGAACTCGAAGACAAAATGGAAATCCCCAGGTATAAAGAAGGTCACGCTGCCGCAGTTCATCCAAAAGGGGGCGAAGAGCTCTACGTCTCTGCAGGGTCCATCTGGACAGATCTGGAAAAAGCTGTATGTGAGAATCTAAATGGTTTATGGACTTTGCTCTCCTGGCTGCTCCCATGACCGCATCTTTAAGTTGGTACTTGTGCATCCGGCATATCACATCTTTCGGTGGGTCCTGTTCGCCAGGACGTGGGCCCAAAGCCCTATGGGCACGGTCTAATTCCAATGGGGTGTCTTGGGGCCTGTCTAATACCGTGTTAAAAATGCCTCTCAGAGTGGTATTCAGCTCCTGGGGAGGTATAGATTCAGGTAACCCCCGTATTCTTATATTATTCCTGCGTCCCCTGTTCTCGGAGTCATCCAGCATTTCTGCAAGGGTCTGTAGTTGTCTACTTTGGGCGGCTGTGACATTTTCCTGAGCCTCCATTCTTTCATTCAGGGAAGCTAGAAGCTGATCATGGGATTCAACTTTCTCACCACATTGTTGGATGTCATCTTTAAGTACAGAAAGTTCAGCCTTATAGGATGATTCCAGCCGAGCAATGTACTGCTCCATATCCTGCTTTGTCGGGATATCTTTTATTTTATTGTATAGTAGATTGAAGTCGGCTCCTATAGTTACTGCGGAGTGTCCAGTCAATGGAGATGCCGATGTCCCACATTGTGATGTTAGCGATGCATCTATTCGGTGGGCAGGTGGGGGAGCCATGCCAGACAGCTGTCTAGCCTGATAAGCAGGTGATTCAATGTTGTCCGCCTTTTCTCTCATCATGGGGTCCGCAGCCCCTAATGCTGAAGACCCACCAGTGGTGTCAAGATTGATATCTGGGGGGATATTGCCGTCTCCCTGTGAGTATGATGTGGGGGGTTCTACAGACATCTCCCCCGGGTCACCACCCGCATTTATGGAGCGTGGTTGCGCTGGTTTATCTGCGGGGTTCCCCTGTGAAAGATAGGCCTCCAGGGGCTCAATGATTTTATCCTGGGGAGAGCACCTCATCTCCCGTGGGATTTCTGCGTTCACACCGCTAGGTCTCTGAGGGGTCCACCCGTTCTCCACCGTCCCACCGGACCGCTCCCTCACCTCTTGTGTTCTGCCTCATGTTATTGGCGGGGCCTGCTGCACTCTGCGCGCCTCCTCTGTCATGGCGCCTGTGGCTTTCTTCCTTCCTGCTCCTGAGAGGTAGCGGGAGATACTCTGAGAGGTCCTGTCGGGTGCTGCGGGATCGGCGGATATGTTCCCCCTGCTCCTCCTGGTAGGCATCGGGTTAGAGGGCATTTGTAACGGGCTTTGTTCAGGTCAGTTATCGATGTGGGCGCGGGAGCTCTCCTGAACGCGTCCTCACTCCTCGCCTGCCATGCCACGCCATGCCCCCTTAGCCCACTATTTTTTATTTTCACAAGGTTAACAGGAGAAATTGGACCACAAGTTGTTGTGCAATTTGTCCTGAGTACATCGATACCCCATATGTGGGAAGAACCACTGTTTGGGCGCATGGGAGAGCTCAGAAGGGAAGGAGCGCCATTTTGGAATGCGGACTTTGATGGAATGTTCTGCGGGTGTCATGTGGCATTTGCAGAGTCCCTGATGTGCCCAAACAGTAGAAAGCCCCCACAAGTGACCCCATTTTGGAAACTCGACCCCCCAAGGAGCTTATCTAGATGTGTAGTGAGCACTTTGAACCCCCAAGTGCTTCACAGAAGTTTATAAACGCAGAGCCATGAAAATAAAAAATATTTTTTTTCCTCAAAAATGATTTTTTAGCCCGCTATTTTTTATTTTCCCAAGGGTAACAGGATAAACTGGACCCCTAAAGTTGTGGTCCAGTTTGTCCTGAGTACGCCGGTACCCCATATGTGGGGGGGAAACCACTGTTTGGGTGCACAGCAGGGCTCAGAAGGGAAGGAGCACCATTTGACTTTTTGAATGGAAAATTACCTCCAATCGTTAGCGGACACCATGTCGTGTTTGAAGAGCCCCTGTGTGCCTAAACTTTGGAGCTCCCCCACAGATGACCCCATTTTGGAAACTAGACCCCCTAAGGAACTTATCTAGATGCATAGTGAGCACTTTGAACCCCCAGATGCTTCAGAGAAGTGTATAACGCAGAGCCGTGAAAATAAAATAATTTCTTTTCCTCAAAAAATTATTTTTTAGCCCGCAATTTTTTATTTTCACAAGGGTAACAGGAGAAATTAGACCCCTAAAGTTGTTGTGCAATTTTTCCTGAGTATGTTGATATCCCATATGTGGAGGTAAACCACTATCTGGGCAAACGTCGGGGCTTGGAATGGAGGGAGCACTGTTTGACTTTTTGAACGCAAGATTAGCTGGAATAAATGGTGGCGCCATGTCGCGTTTGGAGACCACGTGATGTGCCTAAACAGTGGAAACCCCTCAATTCTAACTCCAACCCTAACCCCAACACACCCCTAACCCTAATCACAATCCTAGTCATAACCCTAACCACACCCCTAACCCTAATCCCAACCCTAGTCATAACCCTAACCACACCCCTAACCCTAATCCCAACCCTAGTCATAACCCTAACCACAACTCTAACCCCAACACACCCTTAACCCTAATCCCAACTCTAACCCTAACCACAAGCCTAAACTTAATCCCAACCCCAACCCATCCCTAACCCTAATTCCATCCCTAACCCTAATTCCATCCCTAACCCTAATTCCAACCATAACCCTATTTCTAACCCTAATTCCAACCCTAACCCTATTTCTAACCCTAGCCCTAACCCTAACGGAAAAATAAAAATATTTTCTTTATTTTATTATTTGATCCAGCCTATGGGGGTGATAAAGGGGGGGTGTATTTACTTTTGATCACTGTGAGAGTTTATCACAGTGATCAAACTGAAAAAAAATGAATCTGCAGCCAGGATTTTCAAAGATGGCGGTGCCCATGTTCCGGGACAGCGGGACACCGGGATGGCGAGAGGGATGTCGGAGGCACCGTGGATGGTAAGGGGGGATCGGAAGGTGGGGGGGATCGGAAGGTAGGGAAGGGGGAGCTGATGGTAACGGCGGCGGCACATTGCCGCCGTCCGTCGGTGGCGGGGGCCAATCGCCCCGCCAGTCGGTGTGGGGGGGTCAGGTCTCGGTCTCCAGCCAAGCCTGATGCTATTGCAGCATCGGCCATGGCTGGATTGTAATATTTCACCAATTTTCATTGGTGAAATATTACAAATCGCTCTGATTGGCTGTTAAAAGTGAAACTGCCAATCAGAGCGATCGTAGGCACTTGGGGGCTAAGCCACGCCCCCAGGGGTTAACTTCAAAGGGTCCTCTGTGTGCGGGTCGGGTGACCTTTCAGTGACCCCGGTCACCCGACCCGCAGGGGGGCAATGAATTCAAGACGCTGCACAGGCGTCATGGGTCAGATTGGCACCGACTTTCATGACGTCTATGTGGCATCAACGGTCGAGAAGGGGTTAAATCACAGATATGTCACATAAAATACCTTTTTTCACAAAAAATGTACTTCAGATTCAATTTTTTTTCTTTTGCCAAGGGTAACAGGAGAAATTGGATCCCAAAAGTTGTACAATTTGTCCTGAGTACGGTGATACCCCATATATGCAGGTAAACCAATGTTTGGGCGCATGGCAGAGCTCGGAAGGGAAGGAGCGCCGTATGACTTTCCAATGCAAAATTGGCTGGAATTGAGATCGGACGCCATGTCGCTTTTGGATAGCCCCTGATATGCAGACAGTGGAAAACCCCCACAAGTGACACTGTTTTAGAAAGTAGACCCCCTAATGAACTTATCTAGATGTGTGGTGAGCACTTTGAACCCCCAAGTGCGTCACAGAAGTTTATAACATCGAGCAGTAAAAATAATTTTTTTTTTTTTTTTTCATAAAAATTATCTTTTTCACCCCCAATTTTTTATTTTCTTAAGGGTAACAGGAGAAAATGGAACCTAAAAGCTGTTGTCCAATTTGTACTGAGTACGCCAATACCCCATATGTGGGAGAAAACTACTGTTTGGGCACACGTCAGGGCTCGGAAGGGAAGTAGTGACGTTTTGGAATGCAGACTTTGATGGAATGGTCTGTGGGCATTATGTCGCGCTTGGAGAGCCCCTGATGTGCCTAAAGAAAGGAAACCACCCCACAAGTGACCCCATTTTGGAAACTAGACCCCCAAAGGAACTTATTTAGATGTGTGGTGAGCACTTTGAACCCCCCCCAGGTGTTTCACTAATGTTTATAACGCCCAGCCGTGAAAATAAAATAATCATATTTTTCCAGGACGTCCACCTGACAGCACCATGGAGGACGTCCTCCTCCTCCTTACAGGGACAGGAAAGCACACGAGAGGTTAAAAGGTCATGTCCCACCCCCTCTCCCTCAGTGTTTTTCCTGTCCCTGCACGGAGGGACACACGAGAACTTACCGAAGGGGCTCGGGGGATCGTGCGGCCAGTCCAAGCCTTCCCCTGTCAAGAGGTCCCAGGGCCGAAACTCTCCGATGGGGAGTCCATCTGCTCCAAAGGCCAGGAGCAGGACGATGCTCCTGGAGGGAGCCGTTCCTCCCTATGGGAGGCTCTCGGCTCCAGGACACACCGCCATAGCAGGCGAGAGTCGGCTCCCCGCAGGCGGCTGGCCGAGCGGGCACCGGCAGAAGGATGACGCAGTCGGTGCTGGGCTCCAGCAGCGCCATGACAGGCGGAGGTCGGGCCCCCGCAGGCAGCGGTCCGAGCACCCGCAGGATGGCTCCAACGACGACGAGGTCAGCGCCGGGAGACGGCTCCAACAGACCGCCATAGCAGGCGGGGGGCGGTTCCCTGCAAGCGGCCGGCTGAGCGGGCACCGGGGATAGAAGCAGAGCGCGGTCGCGCGCAGGAGCAGCCGGGAGGAAGTGGAGGAGGTGGCCTATCGCGAGAGGTCGCGCATCACATCCGGTGACATCACACGCCGGTTTTGAATCCCGGGCGCGCGCTCCAGAGGTCCACAGCGCTCTGCAGAATCGTGCCAGGATGGAAGGCAACGCTCCAGCAGGTGGAGGGGTAAGTGCGCATAGCGCAGACCACCCTCCCCCACCCATCCTCACAGCCCAGATCTGAGTAGGTGCCCCTTCTGTATTATTAGGAGAAGGGAACCCCGGCAGAATCCCCCTTGGGGGTGAAGGACCCGGCAAAAGCCACCTCCAAATTGGTCCGATGCCCCGTATGCAGGGTAAAGCTGCCAGACACCTATAACAAGACCTTATGCGGACCCTGTACCTCAAGGGTCATAGGCGAGGAACAGCCATCCCTTCTTGCTGAAATGAGATCCCTAATAAGGGAGGAAGTTCAGGCATCTACAGCCAGCCTCACACAGCGTCAGTCCCCCAGCCCAGGACCGAGTCGCAAGCGTCCAAGGTGGGAAGCAGACCCAGTGTCGGAAGCAAGCCCTAGCGAGGACTCCGACTTCCGGGATTCAGATCAGGAGGAAGAAGGCGAGATCCTGAGGGATAGACAGGATCAGAGCAGGAAGTACCGATTCAGACTGGAGGACACGAACGAGTTGGTCCAGGCAGTCAGAAATACTATGCAGATAGAGGAAGTCCCTAAACCACAATCCAGACAGGACTTAATGTTTGGAGGACTAGTGGCCCGGAAACAGGTAGTGTTCCCCGTAAGTGAACACATCAAAACAATGGTCCAGGAGGAGTGGAAAGAGGCAGAGCGTCGGTTGATACTCTCCCGAGACTTTAAAAATAGACTGCCTTTTGATCCCGAGGAAACACGGGCATGGGAGGAAGTCCCTAAAATAGATGTCCCAGTCGCCAAGGTTACCAAAAAGACGGCCATCCCATTCGAGGACTCATCAGGTCTCCAAGACCCGATGGATAGGAAGGCGGACGTCTTGTTAAAGAGAACGTGGGAGACGTCGGCGGCTCTTATTAGGGCCAACATAGCAGCCACCTCGGTGGCCAGGTCTATGTTTTTGTGGATGGGGCAGTTGGAGCAACACCTAACCAACAAGACCCCTAGATCAGAGATCCTAGCATCACTTCCTCTCATGAAATCAGCCACGGCGTTCCTGTCGGATACGTCGGCTGAATCAGTAAGGTTTGCAGCCAGAAACAGCTCCCTCTCTAATGCGGCCTGGAGAACAGTCTGGCTTAAATCCTGTTCGGGGGATAACGCTTCTAAAACAAAGCTATGCGCCATCCCTTTCTCGGGCCTGAGGGTATTTGGTCCAGCCCTAGATAACATTCTAAAGCTAGTGTCCAAAAAAAATAAAGGACCACCGGAGGAAAAACCCAGACGGCCCCAGTCCTTTCGGAGAGGCTCCTTCTTCAGGAGACAGACCGACTTCAGGGGTCGGGCAAGGTCCAATAGAAGCTCCTATAAGGGCTCCTTCAGCCAAGGTGGGAGGAACAGGGGTCCCTCATTCACATCAACATCTAGATCGAGGAGGCAATGACGCCATAGGTATTGGGGGGGAGACTTCGCCACTTCGCAGCAAACTGGTCCCGAGTCACCCACAATCCGTGGGTCCTCATAACCATTGCGGAAGGCTACAGTATAGAGCTTTATTCACCTCCCCCGACAGATATATTGCCCCCACTGTCGTCCTGGAGGACTCCGCAATGTGGACGGATCTACAGGACATGGTAAACTCAAAGGTCATAATACCAGTTCCCCCGATGGAAAGAGGAAGAGGGCACTACTCTTCCCTGTTTTCGATCACAAAACCATCCGGCGAGGCCCGTACCATCATAAACTTGAAACCACTAAATACCTGGGTCAGGTACAAGAGATTCTGGATGGAATCGATCCGATCCGCAATCCTCCTAATAGACAGGGATGCCGTCATGTGCACCCTAGACCTAAAAAAGGCATACTACCAGGTCCCTATCCATCCCTCATCCCAGAGCCTACTAAGGTTCGCGGTCAGTTTACCAGCACGGACTTGCCACTTCCAGTTCCAGTGTCTTCCATTCGGGTTGGCCTCAGCTCCCAGAATCTTTACAAAACTGGTGGTAGAGGTGGTGGCCTACCTGAGAGATCAGGGTATTGTGATCATTCCATACCTGGACGACTTCCTACTGGTGGCAAGATCCAAAGAAGCGCTCATTCGAGACAGGATCCGAGCAAATACCGTATTGGAGTTCCTTGGCTGGGTGATCAATTGGGAGAAGTCGGATCTCAGGCCAGACACCAGAAAAGTATTCCTCGGAGTCCTTCTAGACTCAGCCGACAGAATATCTTGGCTACCCGAGCAGAAGCAGAGGACTATTCAGGCCAGAACCAGAGACCTGTTGAGGCGTCAATGCTCCATAAGAGAGGCAATGGAGGTCTTGGGCCTCATGACAGCCTGCATCCAGTGTGTCCGATGGGCCCAATTCCACTCGAGATCATTACAGAGAGAGATCCTCGCAAAGTGGGACAGAAGTCAGGCGTCACTAGACAAACCCCTAAGGCTGCCAGAACGAGTGAAGGAGTCCCTTCGGTGGTGGACACAGTCCAGAAACCTTCAAGTGGGCGTACAATGGACAACCTCTCCATACGTGGTAGTCACCACAGACGCCAGTGCGTGGGGATGGGGAGCCCACTTAGAAGGGAAGATCTTCCAAGGGAAATGGCCAGTAGGCATCAGGACCAGATCCTCCAATTTCAGAGAGCTCTTCGCGGTCTGGGAAGTGTTGCGGAGAAACCAGTCGGTACTAAAGAATCGTCACGTCCGCATATTATCCAACAATATAACGGCAGTGGCATTCCTGAAGCACCAGGGAAGGACCAGACATCAACCACTACAGGCCCTAGCGGAAAAGATATTCGCTTGGGCGGAACGAACAGTCCAATCTGTGACCGCAGTAGACCTAGAAGGTTCTCAGAACGAAGTAGCCGACTACTTGAGTATACAACGGATCCACCCGACAGAGTGGGAATTGAACGTAGAGATCTTCGACCATCTCAGCGTTGGGAGACCCCCAGTATAGATCTTTTTGCAAGCCGAAAGAACTCGAAGGTCCCCAGATTCTACTCCCTGAATCCAGTGGACCACCCAGAAGGCGTAGACGCCCTGAGCCAGACTTGGAGCGAATCCCTCTCTTATGCGTTCCCACCACTGGCTCTCATACCAGCAGTGCTCAGGAAGATACGCGAGGACCACGCGAGAGTAATGTTGATCGTTCCATACTGGCCGAAGAGAAGCTGGTTTCCCCTTCTAGGAGCCATGGCGGTGGGAAATCCAGTCGAACTACCCCCGTGGAAGGACATCATCCACCAGGGCCCGATCCACCACCCGATCCCAGCAAGACTCCACCTATCGGCTTGGATCCTGAGAGGGACATCCTGAAGGGTTTAATAAAGGCCTTAAGCCCAGCACTCTAAAGGTCCAGATTTCAGCCTTGAGCGCCTTCTTTGATTACCAGTTAGCTTCACATCCCTGGGTAATAAGATTTATAAGAGCCACACAGCGCCTGCGCCTCACAATTAGGCAGCTCACCCCGCCTTGGGACCTGGGCCTGGTACTTAGGTTTCTCTGTACAGACCCCTACGCTCTCGGTGAGAAAATAACCATCTCTGCTCTCACTCGTAAAACGGCCTTCCTAGTAGCCATTACCACGGCCAAAAGAATAGGGGAGATCCAGGCCCTGTCCACTAAGGACCCATATCTCCAGATAAGAGATGACTGTATAATCTTAAGGTTAGACCCGGCATTTACCCCGAAGGTAGCCTCTCCAAAAAATCTAAACCAAGAGGTAGTGTTACCATCTTTCTGTGATAATCCCCGTAATCAAAAGGAGCAGCGTCTTCACTCGCTGGATGTGAAGCGCGCAGTTCTAGACTATCTAGAGGACACCAATAGCTGGCGCATCGACCCAAACCTGTTCATCCTTTTTGGGGGTAGAAATAAGGGGAAGAGGGCCTCTAAGGCGTCCATCGCGCGCTGGATTACCTCATAATCTCGGACGCCTACCAAGCTGAAGGCACCAACCCGCCAGATTCCATAAAGGCCCACTCTACGAGTGCGGTATCGGCCTCATGGGCCGAACAGGCGGGGGCGTCGGTTGATCAAATCTGTAGAGCAGCAACCTGGGCTAGTCTTAATACATTCTGCAGGCACTACAAGCTTGATGTGTTAGCTGGTCAACAGACCGCATTCGGGAGAAAGGTTCTCAGGCGGTAATCCCACCCTGAGGAGCTGCTTTGGTACTCTCCATGGTGCTGTCAGGTGGACGTCCTGGAAAATAGGTATTAGACCTACCGGTAATGATGTTTCCAGGAGTCCATCCTGACAGCACGGGTAGTTCCCTCCCGGTTGTGTTATACTACAATGTATTATGTTATGTCATATGCTGTAATATGATTGTTTCATTAAACTGTTACTAGCATCATCCACCTTGTGGTACTTGTTAAATCACTGAGGGAGAGGGGGTGGGACATGACCTTTTAACCTCTCATGTGCTTTCCTGTCCCTGTAAGGAGGAGGAGGACGTCCTCCATGGTGCTGTCAGGATGGACTCCTGGAAACATCATTACCGGTAGGTCTAATACCTATTTTTCCCACAAAAATGATATTTTAGTCCCCAATTTTTAATTTTCCTAAGGGTAACAGGAGAAATTGGACCCCAAAAGTTGTTGTCCAATTTGTCTTGACTACGCTGATACCCCATATGTGGGAGAAAACTACTGTTTGTTTCTAATAGATGCGCCTTTTCTGGGCAGCTGCGAGCTGCTAATTTTAGGCTGGGGGGCCTATATCAACATCTCCTTACCAGCCTGAGAATACCAGCCCCCAGCTGTGAACTTTAGCAAGGCTGGTTGTCAAAAATAGGGGGGACCCCACACCGTTTTTTTTTTAAATAATTTATTAAAAAAAAACAGCATGGGGACCCCTCTATTCCTGATAAACAACCTTGCTGAAGCTGACAGCTGAGGATTGCAGCCCACAGCTGTGAGCTTTGCCTGGATGGTTATAGAAAATACAGGGGAACCTACGCCATGTTTTTTATTTATTTATAGCGCAGGTGGTGGCTGATGAATACCCCTATCAGCCGCTCCTGCTGTCACTGTTATTAGCAGGAGCAGGGGCAGGCTGATGGGAATAATAGTCCCATCAGCTGCCACCTGCTGTCTCTTATCACTTAAATGTAACTCATTCTTCCCTGCTCGCACCAATCGCTGGCAGAGCAGGGGAGAATGATGAGAGCCATGTTCAGCACCCAGCGCCGGGAAACAGCGCTTACTGCAACGCTTCTTCCCTGGCGTCCATCCATGTGGAACTGATGCAGCACATGGTTGTCACATGTGTACCACACGTATTACACACACGGACACTGACATCTCCGGTACCGGAAATATCAGGACGCATGAAAAGAGGGCTTATAGCGGATTTTTATGTTTGGCAGCTGTGACACGCTAAAAGACGCTTTTTATTGCAAACATTTTTGCATCAACACATTTTGAGAGCTATTATTTTTCCATATTTTGGCCCACAGAGTCATGTGAGGTCTTATTTTTGCAGGACGAGCTGACATTTTAATTGGTACAATTTTCTGGCACGTGATGTTTTTTGATCACTTTCTATTCCGATTTTTGGGAGACAGAATAAGCAAAAAACAGCAATTTATGAATTTCTTTTGGGAGGGGGCGTTTCTATTGTTCCGTGTGTGGTAAAATTGATAAGGCAATCTTCTTCGGGTCAGTACGATAACAGTGATACCTCATTTATATTGTTTTATTATGTTTTGGCGCTTTTATATAATAAAAACTATTTTATAGAAAAAATAATTGTTTTTGCATCACTTTATTCTGACAGCTATAACTTATTTTTGCGCTGTATGGCAGCTCGTTTTTTGCGGGATAAGATGACGTTTTCAGCGGTCCCATGTTTATTTATATCCGTGTTTTTGATCGCGTTATTCCACTTTTCGTTTGGCGGTATGATGATAAAGCAGTTTTTTGCCTTTTATTTTATGGTGTTCATTAAAGAGATTACCGTATTTTTCGCTTTGTAAGACGCACTTTTTCCCCAAAAATTTGGGGTGAAAATGGGGGTGCGTCTTACAATGCGTATATACCTTATCTGTGCTGCCGCTGCAGGTGTCCAGTGCTTGCTGCCACGCTCAGTCCCTAGTGCTGCTGCCGCGCTCTGTCCCCCGATGCTTGCCAGCGCCTCACTCTGTCCCATGCTGCTTGGGGTGCTCTGCCGTTCCATCCATGCTTTCCTGTGCATGTGCGGTGGATTCCTCCCGGAAAAATGGCCGCTGGGAGGCGGGGCATGCTCAGGTGGAGATCTCGGCACTGAAATCTCAGCAGATGAGATTTCTGAAATCTGGGATAGAGCACGGCGGCAGCAAGCACCGGGGGACAGAGCGCGGCAGCACTTGGCCGCACCAGGGACAGAGCACGGCGGCGGCAAGCATCGGGGGACAGCACAGCAGCAGCACCCGTGACAGAGCGCGGCGATGGCGGTGGCAAGCATCGGGGTACAGAGCGCGGCGGCAGCACCAGGGAAAGAGCGCGGTGACAGCAACACTCGGGGACAGAGCACAGCGGCAGCATCAGACACCCGCAGCGGCGCTCTGCACATTGGAACACCCCCTCATCCCAGCCTGCGGCCTGCAGAAATGTTCCACCTGCCTCCTCCAGCAGCAACCCTGGGACCCCGCTTCACTGCAGCCACCGCCCCCGGTAAGCAATAAGACGCATGGATTATAAGAAGCACCATTTTATTAATAAAAAGGGGTTTTTTTTCCTGTTTTTCTCCTCAAAATTTGTGGTGCGTCTTATAATCCGGAGAATCTTCTAAAGCAAACAATACGATAACTAGTGGGACAGTTTTATAGGTAGGGACGTTTTATTTTTAAAAATATTTAAATTTTTTTTAACTTTTTTCCTTAATCCCACTATGGGACAATCATTTTTTGCAGGCTGATCGCTTCTATAGTATGCAGATGACGCAGTATCTGCATACTATAGAAGTTGCAGAACACATGACACATGCACAGAAAATGATCAGGTCAGTAAGACCCTGTTCACACCACCCAAGAACTAAGACAGAAAAAAACAAAAAGTATGACAAACGTGCATAAATACTCTGTTGTAAAATATATGCAACAGTAAGCAGCAAGTGCCAGTAAAAGATGTTAACAAAACCAGGGTATTTTGTTGATACATTTTTTTTTTGCAAAAAAATGTACGCTAAGCCACTCACCACATCACGGTATACCCTTTTCGGAGCAGTCCTATCTAATATATTTAAAACCTGAACATGTGAACAATACCTTCATGAGTAGGGTTCAGAAAGGTTCTGCCCGGTATGGGCTCGCTGGGCAAAATGGCTTTTTATGTGCATGTCCCAAAGGGGAGAGGCGGGGATCTCCCCAAGCTTGCATAAGCAAGAAATCAATAGATTCAGAACACATGACACATGCACAGAAAATGATCAGGTCAGTAAGACCCTGTCCACACCACCCAAGAACTAAGACACAGAAAAAAACACAGTATGACAAACGTGCACAAATACTCTGTTGTAAAATATATGTAACAGTAAGCAGCAAGTGCCAGTAAAAGATGTTAACAAAACCAGGGTATTTTGTTGATACATTTTTTTTTTTTTGCAAAAAAATGTACGCTAAGCCACTCCACCATGTCACTGTATACCCTTCTCGGAGCAGTCCTAATATATTTAAAACCTGAACATGTGAACAATACCTTCATGAGCAGGGTTCAGAAAGGTGCTGCCCGTTATGGGCTCGCTGGGCAAAATGGCTTTTTCTGTGCATGTCCCAAAAGGGAGAGGCGGGGATCTCCCCAAGCTTGCATAAGCAAGAAATCAATAGATTCATAACACATGACACATGCACAGAAAATGATCAGGTCTGTAAGACCCTGTTCACACCACCCAAGAACTAAGACACAGAAAAAAAACGCACAGTATGACAAACGTGCATAAATACTCTGTTGTAAAATATATGTAACAGTATAGTTCTTGGGTGGTGTGAACAGGGTCTTACTGACCTGATCATTTTCTGTGCATGTGTCATGTGTTCTGAATCTATTGATTTCTTGCTTATGCAAGCTTGGGGAGATCCCCGCCTCTCCCCTTTGGGACATGCACATAAAAAGCCATTTTGCCCAGCGAGCCCATACCGGGCAGCACCTTTCTGAACCCTGCTCATGAAGGTATTGTTCACATGTTCAGGTTTTAAATATATTTGATAGGACTGCTCCGAAAAGGGTATACCGTGACGTGGTGGAGTGGCTTAGCGTACATTTTTTTGCAAAAAAAATGTATCAACAAAATACCCTGGTTTTGTTAACATCTTTTACTGGCACTTGCTGCTTACTGTTACATATATTTTACAACAGAGTATTTATGCACGTTTGTCATACTGTGTGTTTTTTTCTGTGTCATATTATAGAAGCTGTGAGCACTGCAATGACACAGGGAGACTTACTGATCATGCACTGCGCATAAGCAAGTTTCCTAGCTCTGGTGAGCCAGATGTCCTCATGACAACATCCGCTCACCATGGCAGCGATTGGGACTCCATTTAATGCCGCGGGGTCCCTGATCCAAAGGCAGAGTGGCTGTCAGCCCTGCGCCGGCTCCTGGAATGCTGCGATTTTGTTTGATCGCAGTATTTCAGGGGTTTAAGTGCTGGGAGCGGTCTATGACCGCTCCTGTAACCTAGTGCCGGATGTCAGTTGAGAGAAACAGCTGACACACGGCCGTGAGCATGGCTGATCGCTTAGACCATGGTTCCCCAACTCCAGTCCTCAAGGTCCACCAACAGGTCATGTTTTCAGGATTTCCCTTGTATTGTACAGGTGATACAATTATCACCTTGGCAATACTAAGGAAATCTTGAAAACATGACCTGTTGGTAGGCCTTGAGGACTGGAGTTGGGGAACCCTGGCTTAGACATAATGATCCATCCATGGTCAAAATTGTGCCAGGTCACATGGACGGATCATTACGTCTAATGTCAGAAAGGGGTTAAATGTTGAGAATCTCTTCTTGACAGGTGAATACATTCATCACTTGTCTTTAGTGTTTCATAAGAGTTTATCATCAGCAAATATTGAAATTCTTCTCTGTATGCACAAGGTCATTAATAAATAAGTTAAAAAGAAGAGAGCCCAATACTGACCCGGGTGGCACCCCACAGTTAACTGTAATCCAATCTGAGTGTGTTCCAATTGTTCATTTGTTATCCAGAAATAACCTGCTGCCAGAGGAGTCTGTCAGCTGCTCTCATAGAGCACATGTGAGAGTTCAGTTGAGAAGGGCGTTCTTGCATGTGGGGGGATTCTGGGCCAAAAAAATCATTCACCCTGAAGCTATGTAATGTCTATCAGGTTATTTAAGAATGAAATGTATTATATGCCATGGCATGTGCTTAGTTTTACAAAATGTCAAAAGTATAGGCGCTAAACGGGTTACCCCAAGAACAATATTCATTAACTATCCATAGGGTGGGTTATAAATGCATGATCATTGGAGGTCTGACCATGAGTATTACCACGAATCAAGAGAATGAAGGTTCGGCATTACCTGTTTAAATGTAGCGGTAATGCTCATGTGTGACCACTGCTCTAGTCACTGTCTATAGGGGCGGTTATCACGCATGTACAATACTTCTACCATTGACCTCTAGAATCGAATGAGACAGTATTCACGTTTGTGCCCTACCAAAAACTCTTAACACTTGGGATATAGCCTCCACTCTTCCTGGAACAGTGGGGTCCAAGTGCTGGATGGGTGATAAATGTCATAACGCTTTAGCCTTTTTCTACTATTCTTATTAGAAAAGTTCTCCAACAAGTCGTTGATTAGTTGCCCCACTGCTGGAACCCCCAGAGATCATCTACAGTGCTGTACAAATTAATTGGGACAAAGCATTTTTTTAAGTAAAATTGTAAGTTGGTTACCAGTCAGTGATTCAAACCAGATTTAACTGCTTTGAACACGTGTGAGTGCCTGTTCAAAGCAGTTAAAACTGGTTTGAATCACTGACTGGTAACCAACTTACGATTTTACTTAAAAATGCTTTGTCCCAATTAATTTGCACAGCACTGTATAATCTACAGGATAACTGCATTAGAGATACTGTTTACAAACCAGAGCGGAGATGATTTCAAAGTTCAATCTTGAACAACAGATATCCTCTATTAATTTAGAACTCCCCAATAAATATTTAAAGGGTAACTAACAGTTTAAATTTTCTTTTACATATTGTTGCTTTTAAACATGCTGCCGATTGGTGGGGTTCTGAGTCTTGAGATCCCAACCTCACAAACACTCACTTCAGCTCTTTATGGAGCCGTGAGCAGTATTTTGAGGAATTCATGGGGATCTCAGTACCCTGACCCCCCATCGATCTTCAGCACCTTTAGGGTAGGAAAAACATAAAAATGTAAAATGATAGGTACACTATAAGCAAGAGATCAGTAAATCAACAACCCCTCCATAGGAATAGACATTATCCCTGTTTCTACAAGCTTTATTCTTATTGGATAATAAAAAAATATTTCTATGCATTGCTTGCTTACAGTTGATTTCTCAATCTGATGGAGTTGTTGGGCAACACAAATTACATAGTATGATAAAATATTCTGCATGAAGCAATAAAAAAATATTTTAGTTGAAATAATAAGCATATGATACCAGCTATGTATGCTGGCGCATTGTCGATACACATTTTTTTCCACACCCGCCTTACCTCCAGGCACCAGAATTAATATTGCACTATTTACATGATACAGTACTTTTGTACAGTTATTATTGAAGTGGGTAAAAGTATGACGTTTCAGCCAGTGAATTGGTTTATCTCACAGTAAAGTTATGGCTACAGGAATGTATATATGCTTAAGTAAGGGTCCCATCACACATAGCGATCTCGCTAGCGAGATCGCTGCTGAGTCACGAGTTTTGTGACACAACAGCGATCTCACCAGCGAGATCGCTGTGTGTGACAGCGATCAGCGACTGACCCCCTGCCGGTATCGCTGATCGCACTTGGAAAACCCTAGACATTTCTTTGATCGCTGGTCTCCCGTTGGCCATCACGCATCGCTGCGTGTGACAGGCGGGAGACCCGCGATCAGCTGGTAACTAAGGTACACAACGGGTATCTAAGGGACGTGCGTCCCTTAGATACCCGATGTGTACCTTAGTTACCAGTGCGCTGATGCAGGGAGCTGGTAACTAAGGTACACATTGGGTTTCTAAGTGATGCACGTCCCTTAGATACCCGATGTGTAACTTAGTTACCAGTTCCCTGCATCAGCGCGCTGGTAACTAAGGTACACAGCAACGCCACACGCTCGGCGCCGCTGGTGCTGATCGCTGGTGAAGCTGTCTGTTTGACAGCTCCCCAGCGATCATGTAGCGACTCACCAGCGATCCTGACACATTGATATCATTGTCGGGATCGCTGGTGAGTCGCCATGTGTGACGAGGCCTTTAAAGAAAACTAAGTCATGTAATGATTTAGTTGATTTTTCTTGCTATTATTTAGCCACAGCTAAAAATAATTGACAATTGGACGTTTAGGGACAAGGTGTTACCAAACCGGGTTCAATGGGAAAAAATGGCTTTATACTGTATCTGCACTGTTTATTTTGTCTCTAGACGCAAGTTAAGTTCAGTCCTGAGAAATCAGTGAGAAAGAGGGGTGTATGGAGCCAGGCAGTCTACGAGATAAAGAGTGGTATTGTGTACAGTCATCTACATAACTGTGAGATCTTGAGATTGAACTTATTAACAAAGTATGGAAAATGTTTAGAAAATCTTTCCCGAAGCCTACACCCCTTATTTCCTTGTGAACGAAGCTGTATCAGGAACATCAGATAATCCATTTTCTGTGTCGCTGTTTCCCTGAAGGAAGTGAGTCGTTTTATTAGAGTTCTCTACGTTCCTTTTTACATGTAGTTTGTTACATTATAAAATTTTATACAAGTCTATTTACAGTGAGGAAAAAAAAGTATTTAGTCAACCACCAATTGTGCAAGTTCTCCTACTTAAAAAGATGAGAGAGACCTGTAATTAGCATCATAGGTAGATCACAATCATGAGAGTCAAAATGAGAAAACAAATCCAAAAAATCACCTTGTCTGACTCGGCAAGATTTATTTTTCAAATTATGGTGGAAAATAAGTATTTGGTCATTAACAACATTTTATCTCAATATTTTGTTATATATCCTTTGTTGGCAATGACTGAGGTCAAATGTTTTCTGTAAGTCTTCACAAGGTTAGCATACACTGTTGATGGTATGTTGGCCCATTCCACCATGCAGATCTCCTGTAGTGATGTTTTTGGCCTGTCGCTGGGCAACAAGAACTTTCAAGTCCCTCCAATAGTTTTCTATGGGTTTGAGATCTGGAGACTGGCTAGACCACTCCAGGACATTCATATGCATCTTACGAAGCCACTCCTTCGTTGCCCTGGCAGTGTGCTTGGGATGATTATCATTCTGAAAGACCCATCCATGTTTCATCTTCAATGCCCTTGTTGGTTTGAGGTTTGCACTCAAAATCTCATGATACGTGGCCGCATTCATTCTTTCATGTACACGGATCAGTCGTCCTGATCCCTTTGCAGAGGAACAGCCCCAAAGCATGATGTTGCCACTTCCATGCTTAACAGTAGGTATGGTGTTATTTGGATGCAACTCAGCTTTCTGTCTCTTCCAAACATGACGAGTTTTGTTTCTACCAAACAGTTCTACTTTGGTTTCATCAGACCATATGACATTCTCCCAGTACTCTTCTGGATAATCCAAATGCTCTCTAGCAAACTTCAGACGGGCTCGGACATGTACTGGCTTAAGCAGGGGGACACGTCTGGCACTGCAGGATCTGAGTCCCTGGCGGTGTAGTGTGTTACCGATGTTAGCCTTTGTTTCAGTGGTCACAGCTCTATGCAAGTCATTTACTAGGTCCCCCCGTGTGGTTCTGGGAATTTTGCTCACCGTTCTTGTGATCATTTTGACCCGATGGGGTGAGGTCTTGTGTGAAGCCCCAGATCAAGGGAGATTATCAGTGGTCTTACATGTCTTCCATTTTCTTATTACTGCTCCCACAGTTGATTTCATCACACCAAGCTGCTGCCTATTGCAGATTCAGTTTTCTCAGCCTGGTGCAGGGCTACAATTTTGTTTCTGGTGTCCTTCGACAGCTCTTTGGTCTTCACCATAGTAGAGTTTGGAGTGTGACTGTTTAAGGTTGTGGACAGGTGTCTTTTATACTGGTAACAAGTTCAAACAGGTGCCATTACTACACTCTCTGACAGAAGTTATGTCGCTTATCCATGTTATGTAAATAAAAGGTTATAACCTGACGATAAATTCATCTATTGGTTGTATAAATTATTCTTTTGAAAGCTGAAACCCTCTGGAATGTGGTTTAGGTTAAGAAAATAAATTGCCATCAATGCAGAAATATTGATCATTTAATGGACACAGAATGGTTAGATTTTGGCAAGACAAAAGTTTGTCGGCCACAGAAAGTAATGTGATATTCAAACAAATAATTAACTTAATCTACAAATATATGTTGCATAACATTGGTGAATGAAGTTGTGGTGCTATTAGAGTCATATTTAATATTTTGTGTGACTTCCATGAGCTTGAAGGACTGGACCCATGCGGTTCAACAATGATTCATACAATTTATTAATGAAGTCATCAGGAATAGCAAAGAATGCAGTCTTACATGCCTCCCAGAGTTCATCTAGATTCTTTGGTTTTGGTTGCTGCAGAATTTGACCTCTTTTATGATTTGGAATATAAGAGGTAGCTAATACTTCTTGATATTTTAGGCTATTGATATTGCCTTCCACCTTGCTAATGTTTCGCACACCCCCATACTGAATGAAACCCAGACCATGATCTTTCCACCACCAAATGTAACTGTTTTCTGGGTGTATTTTGGATCCATACAGTATTTGTGGCAGCTGTGGTGTAATTCTACTGAAGATTCATCAGAGAAAACAACCTTCTGCCACTTTTCCAGCATCCATCTGTTTAGCAGGCTGTGGGACTTTGCAAATGTCACACTTTTTTTATTTGCCTTTTGTTTAGTGCTGGCTTGTGGGCACTGATTCCACCATGGAGGCCATTTCGAGACAGAATCCTACAAACAGTTTTAGTTGACACAGGGACTTGAGGTGACCAGGCCTGTTGGAGCTCTGCTGCAGTGGAAGAGGGGCTTGCTTTGGATTTTCTAACCAACAAAAGTTCCTCCTGAGAAGTTATCTTGCGGGGTCTGTCGGACCTGGGCTTGTCAAACATCTCCAGTCTCTTTCAATCTTTTTTTAATTCTTTGTACTTGATGCTGCAGTGGATCTGGTCTTCAGCCTCTTGAAAATCCAGGCTTTGGTCGCAGAGTGGATTTTTGGCATGTTGTCAGAGCTCAAGTTGCAGCTCAAGTGAAGGTCTGGGGTGCTGAGTTTCTTTCTATACACACCCACTAATTAACCTATCATTTACAGAGCACAGGTGAGGATGTAAACTAGGATTGGGTGCATTACAGTTGTGGCCAAAAGTATTGACACCCCTGCAATTCTGTCAGATAATACTCAGTTTCTTCCTGAAAATGAATGCAAACACAAATTCTTTGGTATTATTATCTTCATTTAATTTGTCTTAAATGAAAAAACACAAAAAGAATTGTCCTAAAGCCAAATTGGATATAATTCCACACCGAACATAAAAAAGAGGGTGGACAAAAGTATTGGCACTGTTCGAAAAATCATGTGATGCTTCTCTAATTTGTGTAATTAACAGCACCTGTAACTTACCTGTGGCACCTAACAGGTGTTGGCAATAACTAAATCACATTTGCAGCCAGTTGACATGGATTAAAGTTGACTCAACCTCTGTCCTGTGTCCTTGTGTGTACCACATTGAGCATGGAGAAAAGAAAGAAGACCAAAGAACTGTCTGAGGACTTGAGAAACCAAATTGTGAGGAAGCATGAGCAATCTCAAGGCTACAAGTCCATCTCCAAAGACCTGAATGTTCCTGTGTCTACCGTGCGTAGTGTCATCAAGAAGTTTAAAGCCCATGGCACTGTGGCTAACCTCCCTAGATGTGGACGGAAAAGAAAAATTGACAAGAGATTTCAACGCAAGATTGTGCGGATGTTGGATAAAGAACCTCGACTAACATAAAAAACAAGTTCAAGCTGCCCTGCAGTCCGAGGGTACAACAGTGTCAACCCGTACTATCCGTCGGCGTCTGAATGAAAAGGGACTGTATGGTAGGAGACCCAGGAAGACCCCACTTCTTACCTCGAGACATAAAAAAGCCAGGCTGGAGATTGCCAAAACTTACCTGAAAAAGCCTAAAACGTTTTGGAAGAATGTTCTCTGGTCAGATGAGACAAAAGTAGAGCTTTTGGGATAAAGGCATCAACATAGAGTTTACAGGAGAAAAAAAGAGGCATTCAAAGAAAAGAACACTGTCCCTACAGTCAAACATGGCGGAGGTTCCCTGATGTTTTGGGATTGCTTTGCTGCCTCTGGCACTGGACTGCTTGACCGTGTGCATGGCATTATGAAGTCTGAAGACTACCAACAAATTTTGCAGCATAATGTAGGGCCCAGTGTGAGAAAGCTGGGTCTCCCTCAGAGGTCATGGGTCTTCCAGCAGGACAATGACCCAAAACACACTTCAAAAAGCACTAGAAAATGGGTTGAGAGAAAGCACTGGAGACTTCTAAGGTGGCCAGCAATGAGTCCAGACCTGAATCCCATAGAACACCTGTGGAGAGATCTAAAAATGGCAGTTTGGAGAAGGCACCCTTCCAATATCAGGGACGTGGAGCAGTTTGCCAAAGAAGAATGGTCTAAAATTCCAGCAGAGCATTGTAAGAAACTCATTGATGGTTACCAAAAGCGGTTGGTCGCAGTTATTTTGGCTAAAGGTTGTGCAACCAAGTATTAGGCTGAGGGTGCCAATACTTTTGTCTGGCCCATTTTTGGAGTTTTGTGTGAAATGATCAATGTTTTGCTTTTTGCTTCATTCTCTTTTGTGTTTTTTCATTTAAGACAAGTTAAATGAAGATAATACCAAAGAATTTGTGTTTGCAATCATTTTCAGGAAGAAACTGAGTATTATCTGACAGAATTGCAGGGGTGTCAATACTTTTGGCCACAACTGTATATATGACATTGGAGTAATATCAAAAGAGTTCTCCCTAGCATCCCCCCATACAATATTAACAGAAATCTCTCTGCCACCTATAAGACCATAACGTTTTATGAAGAGCCTCATTTTGTTAGTAGTAGGGAAAGAAAAGTTTTAGTCAGGGGTGATAAAGGAGGAGAGGGGCTCAATCAGGCTGATACAGGGGGAGGTTGTGTAGTCAGTCAGGGGTAATACAGTGAGAGAGGGGCTCAGCCAGTGTGATACAGAGGGAGGTAGTGCAGGCAGGGTGATACAGAGGGATGTGGTGCAGTCAGGGTGATACAGGGGGAGGTGGTGCAGTCAGTCAGGGGTAATACAGTGAGAGAGGGGCTCAGTCAGGGTGATACAGGGCAGGTAGCACAGCCAGGGGTGATACAGGGGGAGGGGACACAGTCAGGGTGATACAGAGGGAGGTGGTGCAGTCAGGGTGATACAGGGGGAGGTGGCGCAGTCAAGGTGGTACAGAGGGAGGTGGTGCAGTCAGTCAGGGGTAATACAGTGAGAGAGGGGCTCAGCCAGTGCGATACAGAGGGAGTTGATGCAGTCAGGGTGATAAAGAGGGAGGTGGTGCAGTCAGGGTGATACAGGGGGAGGTGGCGCAGCCAGGGGTGATACAGAGGAAGTTGGTGCAGTCAGGGTGATACAGGGGAGGTGGTGCAGTCAGGGTGATACAGGGGGAGGTGGTGCAGTCAGGGTGATGCAGAGGGAGGTGGCGCAGTCAGGGTGATGCAGAGGGAGGTGGCGCAGTCAGGGTGATGCAGAGGGAGGTGGCGCAGTCAGGGTGATACAGAGGGAGGTGGCGCAGTCAGGGTGATACAGGGGCAGGTGGCGCAGTCAGGGTGATACAGAGGGAGGTGGTGCAGTCAGGGTGATACAGAGGGAGGTGGTGCAGTCAGGGTGATACAGAGGGAGGTGGTGCAGTCAGGGTGATACAGAGGGAGGTGGCACAGTCAGGGTGATACAGAGGAAGGTGGTGCAGTCAGGGTGATAGAGGGAGGTGGTGCAGTCAGGGTGATACAGAGGGAGGTGTCACAGCCAGGGGTGATACAGAGGGAGGTGGCGCAGTCAGGGTGATACAGGGGGAGGTGGCGCAGTCAGGGTGATACAGGGGGAGGTGGTGCAGTCAGGGTGATACGGGGGAGGTGGCGCAGCCAGGGTGATTGATACAGGGGGAAGGGACACAGTCAGTCAGGGGTGATACAGGGGGAGATATTGCAGCCAGGGGTGATACAGGGGGGACAGAGTCAGTCAGGATGATACAGGGGGAAGTGGCAGTCAGGGTGATACAGGGTGAGGTAGCGCAGCCAGGGGTGATACAGGGAGGGGACACGGGTGATACAGGGGGAGGTAGTTCAGTCAGAGGTAATACAGGGGGAAAGAGGCTCAATCAGGATGATACAGGGGAAGGTGGCACAATCAGGGGTGATGCAGGGGTAGAGGGGCTCAATCACCATGATTCTGGGGCGAGGGGGTGCAGTCAGGGGTGATACAAGGGAGGGGGCTCAGTCAGGGGTGATACGGGGAGGGGGTACAGTCAGGGTGATTCAGGGGCGAGGGGGCGCAGTCAGGGGTGATACAGGGGGATGGGGCTCAGTCAGGGGTGATAGGGGGAGGGGGCTCAGTCAGGGATGATATAGAGTGATGGGGTACAGTCAGGAGTGAAAGGAGAAAGCTTCTGCTTCCTGTCACCCCCTGCTGCTCCGCTGGCACCGGGGGCCCCCATAGCAGCTGCCCACTGGCTGGGGGCCCCTGGAGTAGTGGGGGCCCTAAGCAGCTGTTGGCCAGTATGCCAGCAGCTGCCTATGCTTGGGCCCTCCGGTGGACCAGTCCGACCCTGTTATCATTACAAGTTTTGTTAAGACCTGCATGACTTATTTGATCATAATAGATTTGGTCATATGTTGTGTTTTTTTTTTTTTGTATTTTCAAAATTGATTAATAAAAACAAATTTAACATAAAATGCTAAAAGCCACAACATTTTATGACATTTCATGGAGTTTTACAGCAAAAAACAGGTCTACGTTAGTACGTAGGAACTGGTCTGGCCTTACAGCTCAGCTTTATTGACTTGAATGGAAAAATGCTACGATATCAGGCATTGTCCAAGGAAAAGAATGGCGTTGTTAAAAAAAAAAAAAAATAACTTTTCACATTCTTCGGAAAACATATCTATTCAAAAGCTCTTTTAAATCAAAAGGGATATGTAGTGATTAGGTAACGTACCACCCTATACACCCACTTGTTTTGAACATGTCTGACTGATTATAAGGATGTTCACCCCTTTAAACACATTTTTATCATTTTCATATATTATTATAACTAATTGTCAGTTTGTCAAAAATAGATGTAACGTCATAAATATGATGTATTTCTCATCTTGCATTGGTTATAAATTCCCTTCTGTATTATGGTTCAAAGCTGTAGTCACAGTTCGTCAGGCTTCGGACCTGAAATTCTCTCAGCATTTCTTGCATACTCATCTTCTGTACAGAGCTTTGCACAGGTAAGCAGAGCTTTGCACAGATGATTTGCATTTAAGTGTAGGTTTTATGTCTTGCATTGTACAATAATCTCTGACTACACTATAGGGGCACATAGGTTGCTCAGGGTATTTCTGATAATGAGTTTGTCAACTGTTTCAGCTGTTACTCGGGTCCAGTGCACAATTTAAGACAATGTATTATTTAATATACAAAACATTATGGGTATTAATATTTTGACTTCATAAAATAAAGCTAAACATACTCTTCAATTAAAATTTCCCCTTCAATTTTGATTTGCTTTTGACAGCATTAGAAGGCATATTTGAAGAGAGAAGAAATGAAATAAGTGATACTTACAGCTCTGAACTACTGTTGCTTCAGTGGTTTCTGAAAGTGATGATGTCCTTGGATTGACAGAAATCAGATAAATAAGTACCGTATATACTCGTGTATAAGCCGAGATTTTCCCCCTCTCGGCTTATACGCGAGTCATATATGCCAAGGGGTCAGCGGGGGAGGAGGGCTGTCAGCTCATACTTACCCCCCCGGCGCATCTCTGCAGCCACCCCGCTTCTCCCACGGTCTCCCTTCCTTCCTTCAGTGGTCACGTGGTACCGCTCATTAAAGTCATGAATATGCACATATATAATAATAATAATAATAATAGTCACCCATACAAAAGTCTGTAGGTCAGTGAAAATCACATTTTAACATTGCAATATTGCAATGAGTAGGAAAAGCTTTGCATATATATTTTTTAACAAATGACAAAATAACTGATAGTAAAAACTTACACGATGACTAAACAGTGCTGAAAATCTGATACAGGACATTGATGAAAATAATATTTTGTCACATGAGAAAAAAAATAGATGTCTGAATGAGGCTTTAAGAAGCATACATTGTAATTATAGCAGCATTCTAGAAGCAATCAGTTCATTTTCATGCTATTTGCATCCCACTAATAATTAGGTTTTATAAATCCCCCATATTTATTGTGCACTATAACTGTAATAATGAACGTGATAAATCAAACCTGCAGACATATTATATTTCAAAGCATTAGTATATATTTATGGACATACATATATGCACAATTGACATTTGTAGTTTCTGCTTGGCGTCATTCCAATGTTTTAGTTTACCACTTTGGTTCTCTTACATTCTTGCTGATCAAGCTAACACCGAGCTTTTATATTAATCCCTTCTTTTTACGGACACATAATGACGGGGGTTTTTAATACACAGCTGTTGTTTGAAACTATAGACTTACAGAAATAGGTAACGATGACACGCTAAATCATATACGGCATTCCGCTTTTTTTTTAATTATACTCATAATGATACCTTCATAAATTATATTTTGATGTACATGTATACTTCAACATGAAAAGTGATTAAATAATTATTACATTATATGGTGGAGTGGTGACAATGGTTTACAATATAGAATCTCATCTGAGAAGCTATTATGGCTCCTGCACATTAGTACATTGTGGGTTTGCACAAACTTCTATTTCTATAAAGCTGTAATACAGCAGCAATAGACTATGTTCTTTTTTTCCCCTTGAATTTAAAGACGCACCTAGATTGTTTCTGAATGAATCCAACAGAAAAAGAATGAGTCATAATCCATTGAAAGCTGTATTAAAGGGGGAGGAACTTGCAGATTGTTAGGGGTCCCACTGATGGGACCACTACAATTACTTGGAACGGTGCTCTGAATTGGAGCAACGTCCTGCATATTTTGTCTATTTTACTGCAGAATTAGAGCTACACTTAGCAATCTAAAGGCAAAGAAAGTAGAGATGGTGTACGTGTGGGACCATTATTCCATTCAACTGGAACATGGGTCGGTGGGGTTCCTAGTAAGACCCTCAGCAATCAGCAAATTATTGCAGTATGTGAGTTGATACCTCTTCAGAATTCCCCATAGGTATTTGGTTGGGTTCAGATTAGGAGACACTTGGCCACTGAATTATTTTCAAACTGCTCTTCTTCAAAAAATTCAACAGATGTGTGTTTGGATCACTGTGTATTTAAATTACATACAATGCTCAGTATAAATGAGTACACCCCCTTTGAAAAGTTAAGTTTTAATAAAGAAAATGTGGTGGCAGTATCCTTATGTGGGCTGTATGAGTGCTGCTAGTGTTGGGAAGCTACATGTCATTGGCTACTTTCCTGTCCCTAACTTCAAGGGGTGCCCTAGCTCACCCTGCTCCCCGGATTATTCTGATGGTGAAGATTCTGGGGCCACGTACCTTGCCTTTTATCCTGAATCCGCCCTCCATCTGTACCCTTCCCCCACCCAGGGAACAGGGGAGTAGTAGTGTACCAACAAGACATAACGAGGTAATACGAAACATACACACACACATATAACAGAGGTATGCACTGGGGAGTGGAGGATGGGGTATAATCAAAGTAGGACAAGAAAGAGAATTATCACACACTCAAAACCAAGCAACAGTCACAGATAAATCCACCAACCGTCTACTCAAATAACCACCAACAGCCACCTCCAAGCCATCCAGCAAAGCTAACTCTGACGATGTGTGTTAGTCAGGACCCAGATTATATAGGAACTGGGACTGGCTAACAGTGCTCAGGAGAGAGCCTTAGCTCCAAGAGCTCACTACAGAGCAGATTAACCCCTGCATTGCCCAAATAAATTAACACAGTTTAATATGAAGGAGAAATGCTTCTATTCAGCCCAGGAGTAGGAAAAATCAGAAGCGGCGAAAATCTGGCTACTATCTGCCACAGTAAACCTGTGACACCTGCCATAACTTCGCACCCTTGGTAGACATGCACTTTTCCAGCATGTCAATGATCCAAATACACGTATATTGCAGTTCTGAAGAAGAGCAGGTTGAAAGTGACTCAGTTGCCAAGTGTCTCCTGATCTGAACATAACTGAGTAATTTCAAGAGAGCAACACTTTCGGCCATTACTGTATATACATACACCACTGAGCATGATGTATCTGTGTCAGTATGTGCCATAATCCTTATTTTATCCTTGTATGGTGTGCTGATATGAAGCATTATTTTCAAAGACCATTTTTGCACATGTCAAATACTTCTACCAGTCTCTTCAAGGGCTCTACGTATCTGTCATTAAAGAGCATTGAAAATGCCACAGAAAAATGTAAGTAATAACTAGGAAATGACTTTTTAAACAAGCAACATTTTTGCAGCATTATTTTATCACAGGAGGAGTTACTCTCAGGTTTTTTGCTTTGTAAGAAAACAAAGACAGGATGAGGAGGTTTCCATAACAAAAAGCTATAGGCAATAACCTCAGAAAAAAAAATAAATATCGTAAATATTCACTAGTCCAACAGCATCTGGTCGTCAGAAAAATTTTAATCATTTACTTTGCAGACTGGTAGGTTAAGGCGACCCACAAGGGGGCTCATCAGAGGCCTAGACAAAGATGATGAGGCGTAGAAACTCCTCATGGGCATTGCCAAAGCAACAGACAAGTGAAAACTTTTGCACAGGCTGCTTTTACTTTAGGATTTCAGAGAATGACGTACAGGATCAGTCTCTCTAAACAGTGCAAAGACCAAAAATGGTTATAATTGTGTAAGGCCTCATTCTAGATGTCCTTTTTTATCTCATACAAGAGATTAGGGATATTTTTTCTCTATGTTTTCACTCATTTTTGGTCCATTTTTGTTTGTGTTTTAGTGCAAATGTGGCTTCCATTTTATTCATATGCAAGAAAATGAAACTCCAACTTTCTGCTGCAAATTAATTAGTATCCACATGCTGTCCTTTTTCACTGACCCATTGACTTGAATAGGTGAGCTTTATCTGTGATCCAAAAACTGACATTTCTTTGTTTTGTTTTTTTGTGGATACTCAGTCTGCAAAAACAATACAGACATGTGAACATCTAGGACAGGTGAGTGTTATATCCATAAAAACACAGAGAGAACATGTACCGTATATACTCATGTATAAGCCGACCCCCCTAATTTTGTCACAAAAAACTGGGAAAACTTATTGACTCACGTATAAGCCTAGGGTGGAAAATGCAGCAGCTACTGGTAAATTTCAAAAATCGTAGTTACTTACCGATAACGGTATTTCTCTGATCCCATGACGGCACCACGGAGAGAGGGACCCGCCCTCAGGGACAGGAAACCTACAGATGAAAAAGGTGGTAACTCTCTCCCACATCACTTGGTTTACAGAGCATTACACAGAACTTCCAGCTGCAACTCAAATGGTTATAAAAATCCAAAATTAATCAAACTAAGACTAATAGAGGCACCGCGTGGCTAAGTACTAAGGCTAATTAACTCTAATGTGCACACCTGTGTGTGAAAGGGAGGGGATGTAAGGGTGCCGTCATGGGATCAGAGAAATACCGTTATCGGTAAGTAACTACGATTTTCTCTTTCCCCCATGACGGCACCACGGAGAAAATTACAAAGATTGAACATCTAGAGAGGGACCACCGCCTCTAGAACCCTTTTCCCAAAGGTGAGATCTGAAGAGGAGGTCAAGTCTAGACGGTAATGTTTGAAAAATGTAGAGGGGAAGACCAAGTTGCAGCTGTACATATCTGGTCTATTGAAGCGCCGGCTTTCTCCGCCCAGGATGATGCCACTGCCCTGGTTGAATGGGCCTTTATGTCCTCCGGGATGGTCGCCCCACAAGAGGAGTAGGATAGGGTGATGGCCTCTCTTATCCATCTCGCCAGTGTGGCCTTCGATGGTTTTTGACCCTTCCATGGACCCTGAAAACAGACAAACAGAGCCCTATCCTTCTTAAACTCCCTTGTGGTTAACATGTATTGGACCAGGCACCTTTTTACATCTAAGGTGTGCAGTACCTCTTCTGTTTTGTTCTTGGGATTGGGACAGAAGGAGGGTAAGGAGATCTCCTGGGTCCTATGAAACTGTGATGGAACCTTGGGGAGATAGGCCGGGTCGGTTTTGGGAATTACCCTATCATCCAGTACTTGAGTGAAGGATGAGTGGGCAGATAAAGCTTGCATATCAAGCGACGGGCCGAAGTTAAGGCTACGAGGAGGGAGGTCTTAAGGGACAATATTTTTAGGGGAGCTTCCTCTAGGGGTTCGAAGGGAGAGTTGGTCAGTGCGTTTAACACTAGGTTTAGATCCCAGGGGGGGTGCGTAGAGGGATCGGCCTGGATCTACTTGAGGCTCTCATGAATCTCCTAACCCACCGATTTCTGGCTGTCATGGTTATACAAAGCTCCTAAGACCGCCACCTGTACTTTCAAGGTGCTGGTAGCTAACCCCTTTTCCAGCCCCCTCTGTAGGAATTCCAGAATTTTGTTTATTGGGATTTCTCCCCTTGGGTCAGAACCTGATACTGACATGAATTTTTTCCATACTTTCCCATATGCCTTAGTGGTTACTGGCATTCTACTTTGTAGTAGCGTGGTTACCAAGTTTGACGAGAAGCCCCTATTGCTTAGGAGTTCCCTCTCAAAAGCCAAGCTGTCATGTGTAAGTTTTTTATATGGGGGTGATATACTGGTCCCTGGGATAGAAGGTCTGGAAATTCTGGTAGAACCCAGGGGTCTGTAACAGACATTCTTCTTAACCAGGGGAACCATATTCTCCGAGGCCAGAAGGGCGCTATTACCACTACCGTCGCTTTGTCCCCCCCGTATTTTCCTCAGTACTAAGGGGATGAGAGATATTGGTGGGAAAGCGTAAACCAGATGATAATCCCAGGGTATCGTGAAGGCGTCTAGAGCTACTGCCCCCCCCCCCCAGGGATCGATCGAGCAAAAGGTTTCTAATTTCCGGTTCTGACTGTTAGCAAATAAGTCTATTTCTGGCCAGCCCCAGAGTTTCACAATCTGGTCGAAGATTAACTGACTTAGTTCCCACTCCCCCTGTTTTAGACGTGTTCGGCTTAGGAAGTCCTTTGTTCGGTTTTCTGAACCTTTTATGTGGAGGGCTTTCAGGGATTCTAGATTGTGTTCTGCTAGGTGAAAGATGGATTTTGTTACCTCCATCAGCGCTCGAGATCTGGTGCCCCCTGGTGGTTTAGATATGCTACCACTACCCGGTTGTCTGAGAAGACCCTTGTGTGTTGTGAGTGAAGTGAATCCAAAAATTGTACAAGAGCAAGCTTTACTGCCAGCAACTCCTTCATGTTTGAGGAAGATGACTCTCTTCCCTGAGTCCAGGGCCCTTGCGCCACCTGGCTGCCTAGATGTGCACCCCACCCCCAGGGACTTGCGTCCGTAGTTAGGATCTTTGTTGCTGGTAACGCCCAAGGAACCCCCTTGGTTAGATTGGCTGGATCTGTCCACCATGTTAAGGAGTGTATTGTGTTTGGTGAGATGTCTAATTGCCTGTCTAAATTCTCGTGTAGGGAAACGTCTGCGTCTAATATTTACCACTGTAAGTCTCGAGTGTCGCTTTGTGCCCACTATACTGCTGGCATGCAGGCTGTCACTGACCCCAATAGAGACATTGCTTTTCTCATGGTACTGACTGGGGAATCTATCATTTGTGACACCATTAGTGTAAATCTTTTGAATCTTTGTCTGCGGAAGATAACATTTCTGTTCGGTTGAGTCCAGTATTATCCCCAAGTACTCCTGTACCTGACTTGGTACAAGTCTGGATTTGGGCAAATTCAGCATCCATCCTAGACTCAGTAGAGATCTCATGACCATGTCCAATTGTCTGCAGTGGTGAAAGGTGACACCTACTCAGAGGTGTATCTAGGCTTTCTGGCACCCGGGGCAAGAATTTGGTTCGGCGCCCCCCTCCCCCCCCCCCCCCCCGCCCCGCACACACATGCGATTTCCACACTTAGCCATACTCTCCCTAATGCTCTCAATGTTCAGTGAAAAACTGAAAAAAAGCAGGATGAGAAGCTCGCTGTCACAGGACCATAAGTATTAAAATCGCACATGAGTGAAGTGTCCATGTGATGACTACTGGAACCTGCAGAGCTGAATCCTGACATTGCAGCTTCTGAACTCTCACAATGAATGCACTGCACATATTTAGGATTCTCCCATACTGGTGGCAAGAGTACACGGTCATGTCAGCACAAGTATGTGATTTATATACTTCTGGACACATTCCGACTAGACGTGCCCGGCCTCGCTCCGTTCATTTTCATTGAGTGAGGCCACACATGTCTAGTCAGCATGTGATCGCATGTATGTAAATTACCAGCATGCTAGAATCCTAACAGCGTTCAGTGAGCACTGTGAGAATTCAGAAGTCTGCAGTCACATAGAATTACTGCAGACTCAGCACAAACCTATTGCTCCTAACATAAATAAAAGCATGAGAATTAGTCAGTATCACAAATAATATTTACATCCGGGTACCTTATAGATGACGTCGTCTCTGGAGTCGTTCTCCTTCTTTTCTTCTTCTTGTCCAGAACCCATGATAAGTTTTCTCATCCACATCTCATCTCTGCAGACTTCCATCTTCTCCGGTCTTCTGCACCAACTCTCCACACGACGTCCTTAAAGATAGAAGTGTCATTATAATGCTCCTAAATAAAAATATCTGCAATATAATGTCGCCTGAAAATATTCCCCTCCCTCCTCATACTGTCTCCTCTAACATCCACCTGTTCACCATACTGTCTCCTCATATATTTACCCCCTCACTCTCTATACTGCCTGCTCACACATACCCCCGACTCTCCATACTATGTCTGCACACATCCCATCACCCTCACTCCCCGTACTGTGTCCACATACATTTTTCCCATCGCTACTCATACTGTGTCCACATACATTTACCCGTTTGCTCCCCATACTGTCTGCACTAGAGTTGAGCGACTTTTGGTTTTTTAGGGTCGCGTTTCGTTTCGTGAAACCCGACTTTTCCAAAAGTCGGGTCGAGCAAGATCGTCCGATTATAGGGAAAAGTCGGGGTCGTCCCGAAACCCAATGTAAGTCAATGGGGAATAAAAGTCGGCAGTGAGAGGAGGACAGGAAACACACCTACAGTGCCCATTTGAATGCCAAAAGCATCAATTCTTCTTACTTAAGCTTGTCAACCTTAATTAACTTCATAATATAAGTTACGCACTGAAAAATGGGGGTTATTTGGCTAAAGTTGTGGGGGGGGGAGGCTGGCTGCAGGTTTTCATGTGCCCTGGGCGAAAGAGCGCCCCTTTAACACATACCACAACTCATCATGCTCCGATACGGCAGATAAATAGCGGTATAGTACAATGAAAAATACCTCACTTTTTACATCTCATGACGAGGCCCATCTATTTCTCCATACAGAATCATTGGTCCCATATAATGTTTGAAACAGTATATGATGAGCTCCACATAATGCTACAGTATATGTTGGTCCCCATGGATGAAGCTCCACTGTCTTATGGGCCCAAATAATGCTCCAAACATAATGGGCCCCATTTCTAATGCTCTAGTGTATAATGGGCCCTGTAAATGCTGCTCCAGTGTCTGATGTCCACCTTTGGAATGTTCCAGTGTATGGTGGGCCCCATCTATCATTCTCCAGAGTATAGTGCTCCCCAAAAATTGCTGTCCCAACATTGAAAACAATCAAATAAGTCTCCTCGCTAGGGAATCCCTGTACTTGTCTGGACAGGTGCTGTAGCTTGCTTAACAGCTCGCCAGCCGTTCTCACGCCCAGTATGGATTGCACGTGATTGCACAAAGGTTAGAAAGGGTACCGTATCCCCGGATAACATGTACGGATAGCGTACACATTCAAAATATATGTCTCAGGAGGCAGGCTCAGATGGTGTTAGGCCCAGTATGGATTGCACGTGATTGCACAAAGGTTAGAAAGGGTACCGTATCCCCGGATAACATGTATGGATAGCGTACACATTCAAAATATATGTCTCAGGAGGCAGGCTCAGACGGTGTCAGGCACAGTATGGATTTGACGGCCCAGATTACACAGCGGAGGAGCAGGGAGAGGTAAAGATTGCAAATGCTGGGGCCCTGCCCAAGCAAGGGGGGCCCACTCGTGGGCGTCGGTACTGGCACTGGGCCCCTCATAGTACAGCGGTGTGTCTGACGGCGGGTGTGCACCACCACCGTCAGAGACACTTGATTGCACTATGAGGGACCCTGTGCCAGTGCCCGCGCCCAAGAGTCAGCCTACCCACCTGTCCAGGGCAACGGCACTCGCATGGTGTCGTGCGCTAGGTGGTGACCCCGGCCATGTGGGGGGGAGGCAGCACAGTTAGGGAGTTTTAGAAAGTGGCATATGTTGATGTTGGACATTCAGCTGATGCAAAAGGCGAAATAGGTGAAGTACCAGGAAGAGGTGGACCAAAGCAAGCCATTTTTCTGTCACCCTATGTGTCAACAGGGGAAGGTGGGACAAAATCCTTGGAAACCCATGCGTGGTTCATTTTAATGAAGGTTAGATCATCCACATTTTGGGTTGACAGACGGGTCCTTTTTTCTGTCAGGATTGATCCAGCTGCACTGAAGACTCTTTCCGATAGCACACTTGTAGCTGGGCAAGCGAGCTCCTGTAAGGCATATTGGGCCAATTCAGGCCAGGTGTCCAGTTTAGCGGCCCAATAGTCAAAGGGGAATGACCTGTGTGGGAGAACATCGATATGGGAGGAAAAGTAGTTTGTAACCATAGTTGACAACTGCTGTCTCCTGTCACTTTCCATCGATGCAGTATTACCAGTTGTGTGAGCGGTATTTGAAAAATCAGTCCACAACATTGTCATGAAACCCCTGTCTCCAACGCCACTTCTGCTGTGTGCACCACGAACACCTCTGCCAAGCTGCCCCCGGCCCGTACGGCTCGTGTGAGAACCATCACCGCTGCTGTGTGCTGGGAATGCCTCAAGCAACCGATTTACCAGAGTTGCTTGTTTATTAGCCAATATTAGGTCAAGGTTCTCCTGTGGCATGATGTTTTGTAATTTGCCTTTATAGCGTGGATCCAGGATGCTGGCCAACCAGTAGTCGTCATCGTTCATCATTTTGGCAATGCGGGGGTCCCTTTTTAGGATCCGCAAGGCATAATCTGACATGTGGGCCAATGTTCCCGGTGTCAATGATGCACTGCGAGTGCTGGGTGGAGGAGCACTTTCTGGCAAATCCACATCCCTCCAGTCACGCACAAACCCTGTACCAGACCTTGCCACGCCAACATTTTCACTTGCCCCACGAGATGCATCCTCCTCCCCTAAGTAATCATCCCCATCATCCTCCTCCTCCTCCTCTTCTTCCTCCACCTCGTCCAGGAGAGGTCCCTGAGCAGACAATGGCTGAATGTCATCAAGGATTCCCTCCTCCTCTTCCTCCTCATCAACATTGGCTGCAGACGCCTGCTCCTTAAGGTGCGTCAAAGTTTGCATGAGCAGACGCATAAGTGGGATGCTCATGCTTAGGATGGCGTCGTCTGCGCTTACCAGCCGTGTGCATTCCTCAAAACACTGAAGGACTTTACAAAGGTCTTTCAGCTTCGACCACTGCACGCCTGTCAACTAAATGTCTGATCTCAAAGTGCCTGGCCGTGTATCCTCCAACAAATGTATTATGGCCTGCCTCTGCTCGCACAGCCGCTCCACCATGTGCAGGGTGGAGTTCCACCTTGTTGCAATGTCGATAATGAGGCGGTGGTTGGGAAGGTGGAGCAATCGCAGCTTCTGCATACGAACGGAGTGTACAGGCGACCGGCGGATGTGCGCGCACAGTCTTCGCACCTTCTGGAGCAGGGCTGTTAACTCCGGATAATTTTTGAGGAAGCACTGCACCACCAGGTTCAAGGTGTGAGCCAAGCAAGGTATGTGGCTGAGTTTTGAAAGGGCTATGGCTGCCACAAAATTACGCCCGTTATCACTAACTACCTTGCCTGCCTCAAGATGTACACTGCCCAGCCATGACTCAGTTTGTCGCTTCAAGTACTCGGCCAGCACCTCGGCGGTGTGTCTGTCGCCCAAACACATCATCTGCAACACAGCCTGCTGACGCTTTCCACTAGCTGCTCGATAGGGGGACACATCGTGTGCAACAGTGGCAGCTGCAGATGGAGTGCTCGTACGACTGCGCTCTGTGGACGAGCTTTCGCTTCTGGAGGAGGAGGAGGAGGAGGAGGGTCGAACGCCTACAGCCAACTGTTTCCTATACCGTGGGCTAGGCAGCACTGTCCCACCACCGCTGTCCCCTGTGGACCCTGCATCCACCACATTAACCCAGTGCGCAGTGATGGACACGTAATGGCCCTGGCCATGCCGACTGGACCATGCATCATTTGTGAGGTGCACCTTTCCACTCACTGACTGCTTGAGTGCATGGACAATGCGGTCTTTCACATGATGGTGGAGGGCTGGGATGGCTTTGCGAGAGAAGAAGTGGCGACTGGGTAGGTCATAGCGTGGTACTGCATAGGCCATGAGTTCACGGAAAGCTGTGCTTTCCACCAACCGAAAGGGCATCATCTCAAACGAGATTAGTTTGGCAATGTGGGCGTTCAAACCCAGTGTACGCGGATGAGAGACTGAGTACTTTCTTGACCTACTCATAGTGTCTGGGAGGGTGAGCTGGACTTGAGAGCTGCATATGGTGGAAGTAACGGTGGACAGGGCGGACTGAGAGAGGGTTGATGATGGTGATGGAGTTGGTGTTCTTTCTGATGGCCTAGAATCAGTCTTTCGTTGATATAACAGTGGGATTCCCTGACTGCTGTGGCCTTGCAACGACACCTCAACATTTGCTGCTGTGCTAACCGGTGGGCTTACAGTGGGGGAAACAATGTAGCATTGCTGACTACCTTCGTTGTGATCAGTTGCACATGTGGCACTTGAGGTTTGGTGTTGTGTCCACGCTTGCAAGTGCATGCTGGTTAAATGTCTAAGCATGCAACTGGTATTCAAATTTTTCAGATTTTTCCCTCGGCTAAAGGTCTTTGCGCACTTCTTACAGATAACCTTGGCCTGATCATGAGGATTTTGTTCAAAAAAGTGCCACACTGCACTCTTCCTACTTTGGCAGACATTTTGCGGCCTAGCACGCTGTGATCTTTTGACCCTCTGGACAAGCTGTCCAGCAACTCTTTTGATGTTTGGAACCTGTCTTTGGAGTGCTCCGGGCCTGCCAGATAACAGCTGTTGCGATGTCGATGTCTGCTGTGGATGCTCCTCATCTGAGCTATTGGAAGCAGCACCCTCTTCCCCCAATGGATGCCAATCTGGGTCAACAACTGGGTCATCCATAACCTCCTCTTCTATGTCATGTGCACCTTTCTCTGTGTCACCGTGTATGGTGGTATAGTGTGCGGGAAGGGGCACCTGAGTCTCATCAGGGTCAAAATCTGGCTCTGTACACTGCGAGGACAATGTAGTGCTCTGAGTGAATGTACCAGCAGAATCATCCATCAGCGGCTGTGCATCAGTGCACTCCATGTCAGATTCATCTTGGCCTGGGTAATTCACCATTTGACTTGATAATCCAGGCATGGTATGTGAAAACAGCTCCATGAAGTAATCAGTAGTATGGCCTGCGTCATCCTTCAATCTTGGTTGGGGTGAAGGACACAAGGAAAGGTGTGGTTCATGAACATGAGCCTCCAATGACGACTCAGTGCTTTTACTTTTTACAACTGAAGAAGAGGAGGCGATAGAGCTGGAGGCTGAGTCAGCAATGTAAGACAAAACTTTTTGCTGATGCTCTGCCTTTAAAAGCGGTTTGCCAACTCCTAGAAAACTATGCGTTCGAGGCCTTATGTAGACAGACGATGACGCAGGGTCAGCACCTCCTGCATTCGGTCCTATTTTGCTCTTGCCACTACCATCAGATCCACCACCAACACCATCATTACCAGCTGCCAACCCCCGCCCAATTCCACGGCCTCTTCCACCAGCCTTCCTCATTTTTGGTAGAAATGTAGACAAAATCCAACAAACTATATAGTAATGTAAAACAAGGTACAAGGTGTCTATAGGACAGGGGAGATTTAGAATTTCTGCACACACTTGTGGACAGTGGACACTTTTGGATTGTGTGAGGCCCACTGATATCTGAGCGCTATGTGACACGCTCGATGGCACAGCTGCCTGTGACCAAAGTGACGAGAGGATAATGGAGATTTTGAATCTCTGCGCACACTTTTGGACCCTGGACACTTGTGGATTGTGTGAGGCCCACTGATATCTGAGCGCTATGTGACACGCTCGATGGCACAGCTGCCTGTGACCAAAGTGACGAGAGGATAATGGAGATTTTGAATCTCTGCGCACACTTTTGGACACTGGACACTTGTGGATTGTGTGAGGCCCACTGATATCTGAGCGCTATGTGACACGCTCGATGGCACAGCTGCCTGTGACCAAAGTGACGAGAGGATAATGGAGATTTTGAATCTCTGCGCACACTTTTGGACACTGGACACTTGTGGATTGTGTGAGGCCCACTAATATCTGAGCGCTATGTGACACGCTCGATGGCACAGCTGCCTGTGACCAAAGTGACGAGAGGATAATGGAGATTTTGAATCTCTGCGCACACTTTTGGACACTGGACACTTGTGGATTGTGTGAGGCCCACTGATATCTGAGCGCTATGTGACACGCTCGATGGCACAGCTGCCTGTGACCAAAGTGACGAGAGGATAATGGAGATTTTGAATCTCTGCGCACACTTTTGGACACTGGACACTTGTGGATTGTGTGAGGCCCACTGATATCTGAGCGCTATGTGACACGCTCGATGGCACAGCTGTGACAAAAGTGACTAGAGGATAAGGGAGATTGGATTGCTTTTAAAAAAGCAGTTTGCGGAGCAGTGGGTAAACAGCAATGCCAGCGTGTCAGGAAGCCTTAAAAGGCAGCCCAACAACCAACACCACTGATACACCACTATATAGCCTCCCCTTGCACTGCACACACAGTGACTTGTGTGTTGTGCAGGCCAAATCGCTAGCAGCAGAAGCAGTTTTTTTGTCTTCTTCCCTGCCTAACGCTCTCCCTACAGAATCAGCAGCAACCTCTCCCTATACTAAGATCGGCAGAAGTAAGATGGCGGTCGGCGTGCACGCCCTTTTATACCCCCTGTGACGCCCACCAAAGCAAGCCAATCACTTGCATGCCCTTCTGAAAGATGGTGGTGACCCGTGCCTAGGTCATCACGTTGCCCACAGTGTCCGTGGATCCTGATTGGCTGAAAAAGAGCGCAAAACAAACTTTTGAAACGCGACTTTGGCGCGTAAGTCGCCGACCTCGTGGCCGACCTCATCCTAGGGTCGGGTTTCGTTTCATGAAACCCGACTTTGCTAAAAGTCGGCGACTTTTGAATTTTTTCGACCCGTTTCGCTCAACTCTAGTCTGCACCCATCCCCTCATACATACTCTTCATTTTGTGTCCTCAAATCTCCCCACACACATTAAGTACCCCTCATCCCCACTCCAAATACCACCACACATTAAATCCTCCCATGCCAAATCCCCCATCCCCATGCCAAATATCCCACACACATTAAGTACCCCTCATCCCCACTCCAAATGCCCCCAGACATGAAATCCCCCCAATCCCCACTCCAAATCTTCCCACACATTAAGTAACCTCCCATCCCCACTCCAAATCCTTCAAACATATTATATATCCCCTCACTCCAAATCTCCCCACACATTATGTACCCCCCCACTCCAAATCCCACCCCCCATCTTCAGTGGTATCTTCAGCTCCTCAGTGGAGCACACTTAGGGCTCACTCTCACTTGCGAGAGACTCGCACGATTCTCGTGCGAGTCTCTCGCATGAGAACCCGGCACTGCCACTGGCACTGGGGCCGGAGTGTGCGACTACATAGAAATACATGTAGCCGCTCACTCTGGTCTGAGTGCAGGCGGCAGTCCTAGGTTTCATGCGAGAGATTCACACAAGAATCGTGTGAGTCTCTCGCAAGTGAGTATGAGCCCTTACCACCAGTGTTCGCTCTGTGCGCCAGCGAGTGACGTCAGCAGCGTGATCACATGACATGATCACGTTGCTGGCGTCGTTCTTACCTGGCTGTCAGAGCTTCAATTGTACTGGCGTCTGTACAGATGCCAGTACAATTGATCCCTGGGAGCCGGCGCACTGCAGCTTCTCTGCGCCCGCTGTCAGCTTGACAACCGACACAAAGAGCGGCCGACTCTCAGGCTGCGGGGCTGCAGAATGCAGCCGCCAGGGGAGACACTGGTGGCCCGAATGTGCTTCTCTGCCAGTTGCCCCCCCCAGAAATGCCTCTGGCTCCCATAATGTCCTCAGATTTCTCCCCCCTCGCCCCCCCATATATTCCTCATATTTCTCCCCCCTCGCCCCCATATGTTCCTCATAGTTCTCCCTCCTTGCTCCCCCATATGTTCCTCATATTTCTCCCCCCTCACCCCCATATGATCCTCATATTTATCCACCACACACATCTGTCTGCACTCTGGCCTTGCTCCTCACACACTGTCCTCAATTTACTCCCCCTGCTCCCTCCCTATCCATGAGACTGCACCCATCCCCCAATCTCACACATTCCCTTGCGCTGACTCCATATAGTATCCCTGACCCCAACCATTCCTTCCTAGCCCCTAGAGCATGTCCTTACATTTCTTAAATCTTCTTTGGTGTCTTCAGCTCCATTGCCCTGTATGGGGCTGGAGCACTTACCACCAACCACAACGCTGCCTCACTGCCTGCCCTGTTGTCTTCGCCTCTGAAGAGCCGGCGAGTGATGTCAGCAGCGTGATCATGTGACCTGATCACGCTGCTGGCGCTTCACTGATGCGGAAGTGCCAGCGGCGTCAGGGCTTAGGGATCAGCAAGTGAGTGTACTAGCGTCTGAAGACGCTAGTACAATCCTTGAGAACCGACGCGCAGCACTTTCTCTGAGCTGGCTGTCAGTTTGACAGCCGGCTTAGAGAACGGGAGAATCCAAGTGTGGGGGGCGGCAGAATGCCGCCAACGGGGAGCCTCCTTCTGGACCGCCGCATCAGACGGCGCCCCTCTGTGGGCTGCGCCCGGGGCAAATGCCCCGGCTGCCCCCCCCTGGATACGCCCCTGCGCCTACTACTAAGAGATCGTCCAGGTATGGGACTATCAGGATGTTTTGCTCTCTTATGTGGGCCATTACTTCTGACATTATGTTTGTAAATACTCTTGGAGCAATAGCTAGCCCGAAGGGGAGAGCTCTGAACTGATGTTTTATCTCCCCCTGGATCGTCACCACCACCCTGAGGTACTTCCTGTGGTCTCTGTGAATAGGCACATGGTAATATGCGTCTCTCAAGTCTAATACAGCCATGAAGCATGATGGGGGGAAGCATTTTTACACAAGATTTTATTGTCTCCATTTTGAAATGCTGAACTTCCAGAAACTTGTTCCGTCTTTTTAGATTTATGATCGCCCTGTACATTCCGTCTGGCTTTCTGTGAAGGAAGAGAGGAGAGTAGAAGCCTTTGCCTCTGTCCTGGTAGGGGACTTCTTGTAATACGTCCTTCTCCCTTAGATTCACGATTTCTTGTTGCAGAGCCAGCTGCTCGTGTGATGTCTTTTGGGGCGTTATCACGAAAGAATTGTTTGGGAGGGTATTGAATTTTAGCCTCAGACTTTCCTTTATTATGCTCAGTATCCACGCACTCACGGATATTTTTTCCCAGGCCTGGAGGAAGTAGGACAATCTTCCCCTGACCCGGGGAGCACCTTCATTGTGGCTTTTTGTTGTCGGGGGGTTTGTTAAACAGAAAGCCTTTGTTTTTATTTCTTTTACCCTCCCATCCTTCTTTGTTCCCTTTTGGGGGTCTTCGTCGCATAAATCTTCTGTTCTGAAAAGGCCGTTTGTATGACTGACTAGGGAACCCAGGAAAGGATTTTTTCTTGTCCCCTGCCTTGTCCAAGATGTCGTCTAGCACTGGCCCAAATAAAAATTCCCCCTCACACGGGATTGCGCACAATTTGGTTTTAGTCTGCAAGTCTCCCGGCCAGCATTTCAGCCATAAGGCGTGTCTCGTGGCATTTGAGGAGGCTGCTCTAGCTGCCAACCTAGTCGAGTCTACAGACACATCCGCCAGGAAAGCTGCTGCTCCCTTCATTACAGACACTGAACTTTGCATTGTTTCTCTTGGGAATTTTTCATTTATTTGGGAATCTAAGTGATCCAGCCAGACCATTAGGGCGCGTGCTGTGCACGTGGCTGCTATGGGTGGCTTTAGACCACCTCCTGCTGCCTCCCAAGCATTTTTTAAAAAAGTTTCTGCTTTTTTATCCATTGGGTCCTTCAGGGTTCCCATGTCTTCGAAGGGCAGGGCAAATTTTTTAGAAGCTTTTGCCACAGCTACGTCTAATTTAGATGCTTTATTCCATAGGTAGCAGGCCAGGTCGTCAAAGGGGTATTTTCTCCTGGGTGTTAGGAGGACTTTCTTGTCTGGCTTTTTCCATTCTCGTTTAATTAGGGAGTGGATTTTCTCGTTGACCAGAAAAGCCCTCCGGTTCTTTTGTTCTAGCCCACTGAACATTAAATCTTGAGCCGTTTTCTCAGGGCATTCATCTACCAGCCCCATAGTTGTCTTCACGGCTTTTACCAGGGCGTCCATTTCTTCAATAGGAGAGCAGCTGCGTCCCCCTTCTGAGGATGATGAAGAGGACTGGGAGGATGATGAATTACTTGAGTCAGATAGTTCATAGAATCATAGAATCATAGAATCATAGAATCGTAGAGTTGGAAGGGACCTCCTGGGCCATCTGGTCCAACCCCCTGCTCAAAGCAGGATTCGCTAAATCATCCCAGTCAGATGTCTGTCCAGCCTCTGTTTGAAGACTTCCATTGAAGGAGAACTCACCACTTCTCGTGGCAGCCTGTTCCACTCATTGATCACTCTAACTGTCAAAAAGTTTTTTCTAATATCTAATCTGTGTCTCTTCCCACTCAGTTTCATCCCATTGCTTCTAGTCTTTCCTTGTGCAAATGAGAATAAAGTTGATCCTTCTACAATGTGACAGCCCTTTAGATATTTGTAGACAGCAATTAAGTCTC